>NW_027117410.1:0-644833 GCF_038363925.1 Apiospora phragmitis
CCGCACTTCCTCCGCAAGAGCCTGGTCCGCCATCGCGGCGGAGACGGCGATCCCGCAGCCCAGAAGGATGCTTCACTAGTCCTCGTGGGCTCGATTGCCAGCTTGGGCGAGTTCCCGGGCTTGTTTCAGTACAGCGCTACCAAGCAAGGCATCATGGGCCTGTTCAGGAGTACCAAGAACCTTCTCCTGAGACCGAGGGCATCCGTGTCAATGCGGTGTTGCCTAACTCGACTCGTGAGTAGCCCCCAAACCCCGAATTCCTACGGATGTAGATATGGGGCACTAAGTTCTCATAATCTGTCATTAGGAACCAAAATGGTTGCTGGTATCATCGCCATGTATGAGGCCGATGGGCTTCCCAGCAACGAGCCCGAAGACGTCGCCGACACCTTTCTCCACACCCTGTCGAGCAGGATCAACGGAGAGGCGCTCTACGTGACCGGCGCCAAGACGTACGAGGTCGAGAAGTCCCTTACCAGAGTGAAGGGGAAGTGGCTGGGCGAAGCCTTGTATGATGAACTTCTGGCTTGCCAACGTGCTCTTGGAAGTGTAAGTTGTTGATCTGGCTTTGGTCCGCAACTGCGCACCACGAAGTTTCGGCTAACTTATGCTTACCTACTTCTAGGGCGACAATTGGACTAATGAGAAGGCTAAGGAAGCGAATGAGTACGGAAACGGGACGGCCAAGTCGTCTTGATCATTGCACCTGCACCCTTGGCGCATTCAGGCCCGAAGTTACAGGCCGGAAATGAGCATGGCAATGCAAGCCCAAGTGGTTCAAAGTGTTTACGGATGTTGCTGGCTACAGCATCGTTGTTTAAGTGGGTTCCAGTCCGCCACTAGAATGGTGGGAACCAATGGGATAGAGGGGGGGAGAGACAAGCGTGAACCCTCGAGCAGATCTTCATCTTACAAGCCGCCGGAACTTCCCAGAGTATACCACACCACACTATAGCCTTAAACTTTACTAGCTGTGGCTGTGAGTAACTAATACCCCGGGTCCAAAACAGGTGATTAAGCACAAGATGCAAGCCAAATAGATCTACCCAAGAGTTAATAACGACACCATGGCCTTGACGGCAAGTTCTGATGCTGCCTGGTTGTGAATCACGACATCAGCGTCGCCACTCACTGCGCACTTCCGTATAGCAAAAGCCACATTGAGGGTAGATAATGGAGCGCTCGAAGCCAGCGGCAATCGGCAGTCTCGGCAACGTCGACTCCGGCCCCGACAGGGAGTCCGGATCATGTGAAGGAAATAAGCTTTTGAGTAATTACCCCATAGACAACCCGGTACATAGGGATGACGGAAGCTCATTGCCATCGGCAGTATGTGGCTCTAGTATAACAACAACGTTTATACCAATGTACACAAGGAACACGAGAGGTATAAGTTAGGTAAATATTACATTAACTAGCATGTACTATAAGTAAGACCATCTCCTCATCCCACTTTGCAGTAATAGTTCTCTACTACTAGTCACCCAACTCCCAATCACGCACATCCTACTTCAAAAGCACCTTTCCAATCGATCACTAGGCGCTTCACCATCGTTGCCGCCATCTTCGCCGCCGCGATCGGGGCCACCGCGGCTAATACGCCAATGACCTGTGACGTACGTTGAAGACTATCACACACACACACACACACACTCTCTCTCTCTCTCTCTCTGTATGTGTGTGTTCCAAACATTCTCCCTTATGTCAGCCCAGTAATCTACCTAGTTGCATTGAACCAAGCAGCAGCAGCAGCAGCTAACTTGGTGTGCGTTCTACAGGAATGCTGCAACATCTGCCTGGGGCAAGTGGGTAACGGCATTGCCGACAACCTCGAGCTCGGCAACTGCTGGGGCAACTGCGCCGTCTATGCATGCAGTGGCACGAGATGCGCCAACGAGAAGTACAATCCCTGAGCGGAGCTTTTTCAGGAGTTGTTCAAGCTTGAAATACAGGCCAGGATTCCGGTATTTTGGTGGTTTGTCAGGGCGTCTCGCTGGGCAATGGGATCAAGAATCTAGACTCTCTCTAGAATGTAACGATATTCTACTTTAATCTACACATTGCAGCAGCAGTGCGAACTAAGGATGGGAACCAGTATCAGAGCTTACCTGGGTCATTTACTTCGTATTCAAGACTGCGCGGCGGCCTTCCCCCGGTGTTACTACCACCCACCTGAGCTGCTGTGTTGTCCAACCCAGGTAATAAAAATGTGTGTGTGGAAGGATGCATCGATATCCCCGAGGCTGGCCCGTCCTTTGCAGATGCAAAGCGGAACGGGGCGGATGCATGTTTTATTGATGGGAGAGGGGTCAATTGGAACCTCGTATGTTGTATTCTTCTCTCTTTCGGCAGTCCTTGCAGATATCTTACCAGATGAATGGGGATGACTGCCCCCTCCGTGCTTTCGCGTCAATGCCCCCGGCATTGTGCCTAGGATGGAGCTCCGAAGCATCTCCGCCCGCGCATGGCTTGCTGTGATGAACGGGCGTATATAATTGCAAGTTGCTCTGCCCCCTCACCCACCCCCTCCCTCCCTCCCCATCTAGTTCAACTCAAAGAAAGAGGGTTGCCAGTTAAGTAAGCCTTAAGTCGTGTAGACTGTTCATTCTCTTCATGACACACTAATATTGACCATAATATCCCTGTTATCCGAAGCCATACCGAAACGATACACACCGATACTTGCTTATGCTGATTTATAGAAACGAATGGAGAGAACATGAATCGAATCATCAAACAACATCATAGTCAACCACCCCGTTGAACCAACCAAATTCCACCGAAGACACCAGAAAAGTTAGTGATGAGGATGCTCCACCTCCAGGTGCCCCAGCGCCTTCCGGTTCCTCTCCATCAGCTCCTGCGGCCAGGTCCAGTTGGTCAAAAAGTCCGGGTCGACGCCGTACTTGAAGGCCTCGGTCGCGGCCGAGAGCTGCGCCGTGTGCAGCCGCTCCCGCGCCGTCGAGCCGCGGTTGCCGAGCTGCGGCATGCGGTCGATGGCGTCCATGGCCAGGCTGAACCGGTCCGTCTTGTTGCGGATCGCGAGCTCGAGCGGCGTGTTGATGTTTCCTTTTTCCTGGTACCCCCGCACGTGGATGTTGGCGTTGCCGGGACGCTTGTACGTCAGCCGGTGCACGAGCAAGGGGTAGCTGTGGAAGTTAAAAATGATGGGCTTGTTGGCCGTGAACATGGAGACCCACTCGGCGTCCGTCATGCCGTGCGGGTGGTCGACGTGGCTGATGAGCTTGAACAGGTCGACGCAGTTGACGCAGCGGATCTTGAGCTCGGGGGAAGTTCTGCAACAACAAATCGATGGCCGCCAGCGACTCGTTGGTCGAGATGTCACCGCAGCTGGCCATGACCAGGTCCGGCTCCGCGCCCAGGTCCGTGCTGTACTGCGACCAGATGCTGATGCCCTTGGTGCAGTGGATCACGGCCTCGTCCATGGTCAGGTACTGGATGTGGTTCTGCTTGTCCGCCACGATGACGTTGACGTAGTTGCTCGAGCGCAGGCAGTGGTCCATGGCTTTTCACATGTGGGGTCAGTATCAGATCAAGGGGCTGGTAAGAAAGATGTCATCGCAAGGTAAGGGAACTTACTCGACAGGAGACAGTTTCCATCGGGAGGTAGGTAGATGCGAACCACCTCAGGGCTCTTGTTGGCGACGACATCCAGGAAACCTGGGTCTTGGTGAGTAAACCCGTTGTGATCTTGGCGCCAGACAACGGCCGTCAGCAAGATGTTGAGCGATGCCACCCTGACACGCCACTCAACCTCGAGGCATTTCTCGATCCATTTGCAGTGCTATGGATGAGTTGTCAGTCATGCAACAAGTCGATGCAAGTGCAACTATGGGTAGTGCTTACTTGATTGACCATAGAGTCAATGATGTGAATGAACGGCTCGTAGCTGTTGAGCAAGCCGTGGCGGCCACTGAGCACGTAACCCTCCATCCAGCCCTCGACGGTGTGCTCCGACAGCATCTCCATGACGCGCCCCGCGGGCGAGAGGTTGCCGCCGTCGTCGTCCTCCTCGAAGTACTCGCCCAGCCAGACCTTCTTGCCGGCCTGGTAGACGTCGCCCAGCTTGTTGGACTCGGTCTCGTCGGGCCCGTACAGCCGGAAGTTGGTCGGGTTCTTCTTGACCAGGTCGCGCAGGAAGACGCCGAAGTTGGACATGCTGGCCCCGCTCGTGGCGCCCGGCTCCGGCACCTCGATGGCGTAGTCGCGGAAGTTGGGCATCTTCAGCGGCTTCCGCAGCGCGCCGCCGTTGCCGACGGGGTTGGCGCTCATGCGCCGGAGGCCCGTGGGGCACAGGCTCTTGAGTTCGTCGGAGATCTTGCCGTCCTTGCCGAAGATGCGGTCGGGCTCGTAGGAGCGCATCCAGTCCTCCAAGGTCTTCAGGTCCTTGGGGTTGGTCTTGACGCTGGTGATGGGGACCTGGTGGGCACGCCAATAGCCCTCGAGGTATTTGTCGTGGATCTTTCGAGGGCCAGTCCAGCCCTTGGGCGTCCGGAGGATGATCATGGGCCATCGTGGGCGGAAGGGCTTTCCGGAGTCGCGGGCCTTCTTCTGGTAGCCCCTGATGTCGTCCACGCAACGCTCGAGGGTAGCAGCCATGGCCTGGTGCATCGACTCGATGTCGGAACCCTCGACGAAGTAAGGGGTCCATCCGTAACCCAAGAACAGCTGCTCGATCTCCTCATGGGGGATACGTGCCAGCAGGGTGGGGTTGTTGATCTTGTAGCCGTTCAGGTGCAGCACGGGAAGGACAGCGCCGTCTGTGATGGGGTTCAGGAACTTGTTGCTGTGCCAGCTAGTAGCCAGGGGTCCAGTCTCGGATTCACCATCGCCCACCATGGTCAAGGCGATCAGGTTCGGGTTGTCAAAGACAGCGCCAAAGGCATGCGAGATGGCATAGCCCAGCTCACCACCCTCGTGGATGGAGCCAGGGGTCTCGGGGGTGGCGTGGGAGCCAATGCCACCTGGGAAGGAGAACTGCTTGAAGAAGCGCTGCATGCCCTCGAGATCCTCCGACATGTCGGGGTATACCTCGGAGTAAACGCCTTCCAGGTAGGACTGGCTGAGTACAGCGGGGGCACCGTGGCCGGGGCCGGACACAAAGAAGGCATCGAGGTCGTACTTCTTAATCAAGCGGTTCATATGCATCCAGGTGAAGATCTGGCCTGGTGCAGAGCCGAAGTGGCCGAGCTGACGGCTCTTGATGTGCTCCTTCTTGAGAGGTTCATGGAGCATGGGGTTGTCGATGAGATAGATCATGCCAAGGCAGAGATACAAGCTGGCCTTGAAGAAGTCATCGTACTGTTTGATCTCCTCCTTGGACAGGGGTTTGCCCGTGACTGTAGATCGAGCCACGCCATAGGGCCGGATCTTTTCGATGGTTGCCTTATCGCACTCCATTGCGAGCTGTGGGTAAAGGGTTGGAGCTGATCAGACTCAAGAGGGGATGTGATTACTCTGGGACGGATGTGGTATCACACTTCGCCTGAGCTCCGTGCTCCTATATATGGGTGCGTGTAAGTGGGGTTGGGGATGATGTGGTGTTGAATGAGGAAACGATGTGTCGCTGATTCCAGGTTGACGTATGTGTGCATTTCAGATACCAGGTCTTATTTATACGAGTGGAGAAGACTGCACGCGTGTTAACCTTTTGACAGGAAGCGCAGTGTGCAGCAACAGTTGGTCACCTGCTAGACATGCCTATCCGGGCAACTCCATGCCTGGTTCCTTCGTATCCCAACGCCGCGTCTCACGTAGCCGTACTCGCAACCGAGGCGGCCCAGGCCGTCGGGCCAAGAAGACGCGGTGCGGCATAGCCATGGCCATAGATGATCTTGCCCGACGACACGGGGTCTGTTCTGGTCTGCAAGTCAAGTTTCTCTTGCCTCTGATGCAGGCATAGATGGCATGTTAGTCAGCGTCCAATGAGCGTTGCATCACCCAACCTGAACCTGGCATTGGCGAATCAACGTCTTGGCAACGGCCAATGTAGTCCAACTGCATGCTGGTCTAGAAGCAGATGTGGTCTGATTCGAGAGCCGACATGGAACGACGTTGAAAAGTTTGACAGCTCCGGGGGACGTCATGGGCCGTCCAGCTTTTGCCCCGCCAGCTAAGAAACCCCAATCCGCCCCGAGCATCCGGTAGCTCTGCATTGCATTGGTGGTTGATCCAAACCACCCCAGGCTGTCCTACCCCTCCCCCACATCCCTCCCACTCCACACACATCTCCATCTCTCCGGGCTCTCTCGACGTCCGTCTTCCTCCAAATACGGCCCACAACGGTGGATCAGTCTGGCAGCTGCAGGCCTGCTGCGTCGACCTTCTGTAATCCGGCCTGTTTATCCGCATGGAAGGATTCAGCTCACCCAGAAACATGCAGATGATATGCTTGTACCTTGCTCAATCCGCCTTGACAGCCCAGGTGCTCTGCATGCCGGTCCACTGAAAGTGGTCTGATTCTTATCCTCCGAAGCCACCCGCCGATGGCAGCCAGAACTTGGCCTCTCGTAGAAACCGTTGGTGACATGTCACAAACTGCCAAAGGTAACGTTGGCTATAAGAAACACATGCCACATGGGCAGCCCAACACATGAGCATCCATCCATCTATTAATCTCGCAGTCGAATCAATCAATCTCAGTGAATTAACCAAGACCTCGGGTCAGACAGACAGTGGGTGCTAGAGTCGCAGCCTGTGGCAACAAACAAGGCCTGATAGGGGGTATGTGATGTAGTATTGTCTTGACCGACGGCAACTGAGAACGCTGTGGGATGCCTCAATTCCCCCGGAACCCGGTCGGCACAGTCCGCATTTCCCGTGCCCTTCGTCCATTCTTGATCAACGACCAACAGAGGGCAGAAAAAGCGATCATCCCCGCGACCTGCCACATAGCATCATCTGCCCCACAATCATGATTTGAGGGACATAGAAACCCGAACGATCGTTCTTATCAAAAATGCGTGGAGAATGTTAAGGACGTATGACTGTGCGGCCCGAGAAATGATCAACCAAGATGTACTTTACCTACAAGCGCAATGTCTTTGCGAGTTATAGTGGGGGCCTGTGACATACTCGAGATGCTTCAAGTCTTGGGCGCCTGATTTCTCGAGACGTCGTTAGAAAAATAGAACATTTGCTCCGTGGTAGGACGCTTGCGAAATGGGTATCCTCGATAATTGACGACTTAACTCTCGTCCCAAGAGGGCGGGACTACCCCAGGCATACCCCATCCTAAACTCCACGGAGCCTATCGCCTAAGCACCCCTCGCTTGGGGTATTATCGGAAGCTGCCGTAAACCGACTGAGAGCTCCGCTATAGAACTCCGTTGACGACCGACGTACTTCTGTGATGGAAAAAAAAGAGGAGGGATAACTCGACCTCGGCTGGCACAATCGCTGCTTCAGCTGCGACCCAGCGTAAATATCGGGGAGGGAGTCTCTGGTAATCTTAACAACCATTGAAATCGGCATCAAGAGCCTGTTTGTCGTTGAATTTAACATCAGGTGGACTTTTAAACGCCAGATGGAAGGGCCACAGCATCCCACAGCGATCACCCAACTTGAGAGAACCGCCGGAGCTCCGCCGAGCTGACAGCCAATGGCCAGGCTAACCCGCAGTGGAACCATCACCCCCTGGGGAGTGTGGATAGCTCCTCTAGAACCAGAATCCGGGGGCTAGCTTCGGCAGCGTCGTCTGATAGAGTTCAGGACAGTCTCGTTTCCGTATGACTGCATCGATCGCAAAGGGCCGATTCCAGAGCTGTCCGTTCGTTCTAGATACCGCTTCGCTTCAGTTGAGGATCGCGGGGCAATTGCGCCTGTGCTTTTTCGTGCTGGCGAGAAAAACGTGGAGACCGCGGGGATTCGAGATCGAAGGTCCTCCGAGATGACCATGGCGGAGGTGCATCCAGCACCAACGTTCGGGCACTACGGCGAATTGTCCTGGCCTGGGCGCAGGACAACCGCGGCATTCTTCGCCGGGCGTTTGCTGGTCTTTTACAAGCTCTCTGGGGCCAACGAGTTCCGCCGGGCACCCTTGGGAGAACAGCTAGCATGTGGCGTACGAACCACCACCCTTCAGCCCAAACCTTGGGGGTGGTACACCTGTGGACGTGTCCCAGAAAGAGTGGAATGATAGACATGTCAACTGGGTGCTGCATTATCGGCAAGCCCTAACTGAGATTCGAGGGATGCGCCTTCAAAGAGAAGCTGCGCATTGCCGGGCACATGTTCTGTTGGCACTCACGACCCAAGTAATGAATCCAAACGTACCAGAGGTGTTGCACGAGATGGATCAGCACGATGCAGCAGTCATTCAAGGTGAGCGGTCGCAGCGCGTTCCGACTCAACGAAGCGAGAACTTCGACGGCTTGCTAATGGCGTCGGAAAGGTGAGCGAATGAAAATGGCTTGTGGGGAATGGGTTTGGAAACTGTCGCGGGACAGTGCCGTTTATGATTTCATTTCCCTGAAGCTCAGAAAAGAGCTACCCATCGAGCTTTTCCCTAGACCGGCCCGAATTGAGGCAGGAAGGCTCCAAAACGACACAGCACACCTTGATCGCGCCTTCTGGCTTCAGTCCATACCGACTGAATTTCAGAACAACCTAGAAGTACACGGAGAATTCGTAGAGCAACCTTACACCCACTCGGCGTTCGCTCAATGTACTCAGGATAATACTAGTAAGGCTTGGATGTCAATCATTCAACAAGTGAAGGATGTGGAAGATTGTGTGGTAGGAAGTGAATATCCGGAGAAAAAGGCCGCTGAGGTTGTTGCCTCTGTCCAACTCGACGAATTTCGAGCGGAGTGGTAGATTATACATTGTATGTCTCTAGTATACATGTCCCAGCTCTAGGATTGAGCTTTTTTTCGTCTATTCTACATGGGAACTTATGCATCCTCTGATGTTCAACGCCATTTTCCCCCCCATTGAGTGAGTGTACAACTCCCACAGCCAGCAGTAGCTTGCCTACCTACTCGCTCCCCACACGCATCAGAATCCCCCGAACGGCCGCCTCGCCCTCCGCCTTGTCCTCCGCCGTCGTCGTCCGAATCCACTCGGCCAGCTTCTTCCGCAGCTCCGCGGGGCTTTGGTTCGCCACATCCATCGCGCGCTCCTCGCACGCCATCACGACCTCGTCCTCGACCAACCCCTCGACCCCGCCCCCATCGCGTATGCGGAAATCGTCATCAACAATGCGCCGCACCGCCCGCTGCGCGCGCGCCTTGACGAACGGCGGGTCGACGCCCATCTTGTCCCACAGGCTCAGCCCGAGCCCCAGCGAGCGCGCGATGTGGCCGGGCGCCAGGTTTTCGAGCGCCTGCGCGTCGTCGGGCCCGACGTGCCGCAGGTTCCACCGCGAGGCCTCGCGGCGCCGCTGCGCCTTCTCGCGCAGCTTCGCAATCTGCTTCGGGATGCGACAGGTCAGCGGCGTCAGCGACGGGAAGACGAGCACGATGAGCGGCGTGAACTCGCCGAACACGACGGCTAGGAGTCCAAAGACGGGCAGGCGCGCGATGTCGTGCGTCGTGCGCTCGCGCAGCAGGACCGCGGCGCGGGTCGGCTTGATCGGCGAGGCGCCCGCGGACGAGGACGACGGTTGTTTGGCGAGGCCGGGGGGTCCGTTGAATACGTGGTTCAGTTCGGACATCAGTTTCCGGTTCGTGAAGATGGCCTTCAGCCCCGTCTTGTAGAAGGTCGTGTACGCCTTGCCCAGCTTGTAGTAGTAGCCGAAGACCGAGGCGTTCGGGTCGCGCGTGGGCAGGTCGAGGGGCGGCGGCCGCGTACTGGCAGGCGGGTTGAGCGTCGTGGAGATGTCGACGTCCGGGTCAAACGTCTTGGCTTCCGGGGTGGAGGCGGTCGCAGCATCGAGCGGCGTGATGACGGCTTCTGTCTCGGATTTTGAGGTCTTTGCAGTGGCTGCGGCGGATGCTGCCGTGGTATTCGAAGCATGGCGGCGCCACGACAGGGAAGTGGCCGCTTGGCGGGTTCGGTTCGGTACGATCTGCGATGTCCTGGAAGAATGGCAATTCCTAACGAGCGAATGCTGGACGCGCATCAAGCGCAGTCCTGTCTGTTGGTTCATGGCGGTCGGTTGCTATTAAAAGAACATAGAAGAAGAGATGTTTGGTCTGATGTTGTACAATGGCAAGAAGATGCCAACATAAGTTTCAATGTTGCATCTGCAAGGGTTGCAGTTGAGAATTGCAATGGGACTGGTCATCGACGTCAGCCCAAAAAGCGGCCCAAGCTCCAGCGATCGCCTGCTTTTTCTCCAGGGACCATCTCGTCCGGTCCGGGGAAATGTCTCATCCTTGATAGGCGGCCCGACCCCGCTGCTGAAAGGTTTAAGCGCAGTGCTGCGAAACCACAGGTTTCGATCACGGGAATTGTGTACATGCACTATGAAATACGGGTTGATGGTGGAGATGCGATACATTTTCTATAAGAGTGACCTCCAATCTAAAGTTTGGATGCTGGGCTCAAGAATGCAGTGCACTCAATCTCGACCAATGCCTGGAAGGGCAGCTGGTACACAGCGACACAGGTACGACACTTTGAGCAAGATTGGAGAGGTTAACAACCACCGACACATCATACGCTTCGCCGGGGCTTACTCACAGGCTTCACTTCCTGCTTGAAGAACTCATCGTACGCTTCGTTCATGGCCGCAAAGTTGTCCATGGTCGTCAGGAAGACGTTGACCTTGACCATGTTGTCGAAGCTGCTGCCCGCGGCTTCCAACACCGCCGTGAGGTTCTGCAGTGCTCGTCTCTACACATGCGCCCAGCGCAGGATGAGGTCAGATCGGATAATTTCTTCTTATGAAACCATGCCAGAAGGCCTTACAGTCTGCTCCTTCACACCACCCTCGACGAGCGAAGATGTAGCCGGGTCGAATCCGATGCTGCCGGAGCAGTAGACCATGCCATTGTACTTGACGGCCTGCGAAAACTGGGGCAGAGGCTTCGGCGCCTTGCTGGTTAGAACCTTTTCGGTCGGAGACATTGTCACGTATGAAAACCAAGGTGGTGATTAAAGTAGCGCGATAATAGTAGAGTATAGTTGTGTTTATTCATAAGAACCTCGAAGCAAAAAGCTATGCAAAGCCACAGTTGCTAGCGGATGGATGGTGTCCAAGATCTGTCTGTTCCTGATTGAGGGGCAGGAAATGTCCGTGAATAATCGTCGGCGGCGCTCCGCCCCTCCAACGCTTATCGCCGACGGGCTTAAGTTCACGCCTTACCTCTAACCCTTCAAGCAATTACACGCGAACGAAGTCAATGCAAGGAAGAGGGAAACAGGGGAATACATGTAACCGAACCTGGGTGTATGTAAACCACATTAGTTTTACCGTAAAGAAAGTATTCGGTTCGAATTGCATTGCAGACAGGAGTAAGTGTGTGCCCAATTGTCAGTGGGGGAATCTGCACGGATCATCATTCAAAAAACTGTATGAAAGGGAAGCCCGTGTAATTTCTTTCATCATTCGGGTGGTTGTCACACAACTAGAAGCAGTAAGTAAGTCGGAAGGAGATACCAATGACTTACCAGCAAGCATGCATATCTCCTGGCTGGGCTGCCCGGCTGTTGCGCTCCCAACCATGCATAAGTCCTCAAGGAAGCCAATCGGATGCCTCTCGTCTAATATCAGCTTGGCCCTCGTCACCGCACCTGTCGATCACTTTGGGTAACACCGTGGCCCCCGTCGCATAGAAACAACAACACTTATAGAATGAAGAGGCATAGAGAAGAAGGGGGAAAACAGAGAAGAAGTTCAGTATTTATTTATCTCTGGTCACCGCCGGTTTTTTAGCAATTGATCGTGGATATTGCGTTTTTTCCAACTTCTCTGTGTGCTGTGTGCCTCTGTGCTTCATTCTCGTCACCTCTAAAATCGGTCCGTCACCAGTTTTCTCACGCCATAACCCAGCGAGCCCTACTCCACCAATGGCATGATTCCCAGCGTGTGCGAAACAACCCAATTACGCGTCGTGAACACGCTTAAGCACGACAAGGACCACTACCGGACACCCGAGACGTGTTCGAAGTAAAATGGGTTAATTAACCATGGTCAATGGTGGTATGTCAGCAAGTAGGTTCTTTGCTTACTGAACCTGCAGCTTCAAACGTTCGGGGCGCGCTGCGATCCCCATCACTAGGCCAATTCCTGACCTCCTCATTTCAAGATGTATTATGTGATCAGTCCCTTCAACATCGGAACAAGCACTTTCCAAGTAGCTGCGAAGGTATGTCACGAATGTGATGCGCGATGATGTGTGAATCAGTGACGCCAATATGATTGTTTCTGTATCTGAGCTTTGGTTCGCTAGTATTACAATGTGTTGTATGTACAGAGAAAAAGGATGCTTTACCACATCGCGTAAGGTATCATAACTCATAAGTGAAAACTTCTTCAAGCCCCCGGTGAAGCCCCCGGTGGTAGTAACTCGCTAACGCCGCCCATCCCAGGCGAAGAAAGGTGTGAAGGTGAGTGTGTTGACTCGCGCTCAGGTCCCAATGTCTTTTTGGGACCATATAATTCATGGCTAGTCCACCAGACACTGGGGAAATAGTTCGTTCGTCGGACGGAACTAGTATTATAGGCCAGGGGCACAGGTGTGTAGTGTAGAATAGTAAAGGCAGCAAAGTAGTTTAAGCACCATCACTGTCTAGGTAGTTAGTATCACAATGGTCAACTTGTTTGATTCGAGGCATGGGAGGTTAGAGAAGAGTGTATATGGGACTTTGACTAACAGTAGTGCCAGTGTAAGATCACCGTGAATACGGGCCTTGAGGGTGACCTCGACCTCGAGGTTGAGATCCAGACGGAGCTTGAGCGTGTCGCTCTTGCCGCCGCCACCACCACCCTGCTGCTGCTGCTGCATCTGTTGTTGTTGCTGCTGCTGTTGCTGCATCATCTGCTGTTGCTGGAACTGCTGCATCTGGTTGTTGTCGTCGTCCTCCTCCTCCTCCTCCGACTCTTCCTGGACGGGGGCCCGGCGGCGCGGCTGGCGGCGACCGCGGCGCTTGCGGGGCGCGGCGACTTGCTTTTCCTGTTCCTGCTGCGACTGTTCACCCTGGTCCTGTTCGGACTCGTCGTCGGCGGTGGCCACCTGAGGTGCCTTCTTCTGCTCGGCTTCGGACGAAGACATGTTGTGATGTGTGGTAGAAGGTGCCGTTGCTATGTGTGTATGTGTTGTTGCTCTCGGGTGTAGGATAAAAGATGCTATGCAGAATGGACTGGCAGGATGGTGGAAGTCTTGTAGCTATGAGATACTGGTCTAGATTTTGAGTCTTACAACCGGGAGCACCGGGCCTTCTTTATAAGCCTCCTTCGTCTTCCTCCCTTCGTTTCGAAAAACCGGTTAATGCAAAGCAAGCCACCAGAAGTCCAGACGCCAGAGCTGAGGTTGGTGGGTAGCTTACACCTGTGGCGTCACGTAGCGTCACGGAGCAGATGGAGACGTCACATCCCATTATCGGATAGGTCTGTGGGCGTGCTATTATTGACAGCTTGCCAGGTTCAAAATCTTGATTTTGGTCCTCGATTGCATGCCTGTCGCGCCTTAGCGCCTGGGTTGGCAGGGGGGCTGATTGTCGTTCCCGTAGCGGGCGATCGAGATGGTGGGCGGGACCAGGTTACATCATTTTCCAGTGACATATCCTGGAGGTGGAAGCCAAAAGCGGTCCTAGTGCGCGTCGGCGCGGCTGGTTATTCGAACCCTCGCGGGGGCATCATCACTGGGCACTGGGCTTAGCTGGGTGCTGGGAGCTGGGCAGGCCGCAGCACGCAACAGCGCCAGCGCGACGCGCAAGAAGCCCACTGAAAATGGGCAGCAACTGGCCCTAGCGGTATGTTACTGTAACGGTTTCCCAGGGGTTTCCGGGCACTTATTGCGTCATCTCCATCTTCCATGTAAATACGGAGTGCGTTCCAGCACGTTCAGCCACATGTCATCGTGTCTAGTCGTTTCGGTTCCTCTCTCCAGTAGCTCTGGCTGCTTTTCGAGCTTGATGAGAGGATGAGAGTAACCTTGGGCTCATGTTTCATTGCGTCGCTTGGCCGTTAGAGCCGTTAGATTGGGTGAATTGAAGAGCTTCGGGGCTGCCTCCAGCCCCCCATGTGGCTCGTCATCTTTGTTCATCATTGAAATTTTCCAACCAGATTCTCTCGCTCGTTCAGCTCGTATTCTGGTCCGAACGGACCGCGAGCTTAGGAGGCCGACTCCCCTAAGCAGCGTTAGAATATCGATATTTCGAGTCGCGCTTGCGCTGACACTTACTCATTGACTTTGACTAGCAGGCATTTAAACGTTGCAACGTTTCTAACGTCGGGTCAGAGGGTCCGAAGGAAGGTTGGAATGTTCGTTTCGTAGCTCTTCTAGCTCATCGCAGCCACAACTTTTAACCTTACTTCAAACCATCACCCTCCAACCAGCCCGGAGCCGATTCTCCTCGCCTAACCTAACCGGCTAACATTGCGACGCATTGAGTGAGCCGCTTCGGCTGCTACTCAATCGCAAATTGGCAATCCACTTCCAACTGTCTAAACGGTCCACGTTGTATTCCGCTGTTTCTTATAACGTGTAACTGCTTTAGCGCTTCTAGCTTCCCTTAGCGCGTCCACAAATGCCCGGAAGTTAGTATCGCCGACAACTTCAACATGACAATGGCCATGTCCTGAATTCCATCACTTAGATAAGCAAGTCTTGGGCGTACCAAACTCGCTACTCAGGTATGCAAGTTACGCTGTTGTTGATGTTGTTATATTGTTCAACATCAAGGGATTTGCTGCGATGGCAGCGAGTCCTTCCAGGGTCATCAGCGCGTGCCGGGCATCAGAACGTGCCGGGCTCGTGCCATGCCAACTATTCAGGTAACTTACCTACCTAACATGCATTGCCATTAGGCAGACTCGCAGTGCGCGGAACTTTCATCCATTCATGGGCAATTTCTCTAGGCCGAGTGGTCACTCTCGGCTCTTCGCGTGTTCTATTACCATTACCCATGTCTGAATGTTTCCAGTGCAGAAGCGAATCAACTCCAAAGACCCAAGCGTGGTGTGATCCGAGCCGCCACGACCCGAAGGCGCAAAGTCCCAATAAGGAAATACCAAAGGAAAACGAATCAACTGGTATTGCTTTGGTGGTTTATACTATCCCTGTCCTCCGTACCCTTGCCGATGGTAGTTTCGAGCTCGACAATCAATATCCGCCACTTGGAAGTTGAATATGAGCTGGTCGCCAAGAAAAGTGAACCGCACCGTGACAGCAGGAGTTGCACCTCACGAAATATGCCTCACCTCATCAGAATGCTGCGTCTTCCAAGCAGGCCGCCAATCACCTAGTAAGGCCTCAAACTGGTCGGATTCCGCCCACCATCAGTACTATCATGAATGTTGTATGATATGCTGGAAGAACGAGCAACAAACATCAGTGAATAATAAAAAGCCCACGTCCCGCGCTTGATGGACGCGATTCATCACGCGTCGGGCTATCGACTCTACACAAGGCTGCGGAATTATTCCATTAAGACGCTGCCGTATATATAACTTTCGACGGCAATGGACCAACAGTGGGTCGATCCTGGATGTGGCCATGAGGACTGCCAATATGGGAATGGGTGTCATGTCCCCTTCGTCGGCAACGCACAGTCTTTGGAGCCGCTCGTATGGCCAACTGAACTGACTATGTTCTCTTATGAGGACTCTTATCTGGGATTGACAAGTTCGGAGGCTCAAAACCAGGGCTTCACGGTTTCGACATCAACCTTATGAACTCCACTTTCCCTATGGCCCCTTCGATACCTAGCACAGATATACCTACTATTATCCGGCCAGTGGAGTGGAACGCACCAGTCCAAACAGCCACGGACAATGTCTACCAAAATCCAGACCCAACATTACCTATTCCTGGCGTCCCCGCTCCTGCAGTAACCCATGAGCTTGGCTTCCAAGACTGGGACAACCTCTCTAGCAGTGATTCACCCACACCCAGTAGCAGAAACTCGATCTCGTAAGTTATCTTTTGGTAATTCTTTTCTGACCATCTTCTGACATGGTATGCGTAGTTCTCAAGGCAATGCGCACACTTGCCCTAAGTGCCCCATTCAGAAGAGCAATGCAAAGGATCTGCATCGCCATATTGTCGAAACTCACGAAAAACCCAGCCCCGGAGAGGACAAGATAGGGTGGTATCGCTGTCGTTGTGGAGGAACTACCTGCTATTACCGCAAGCCGAACCACATGCGACATCTCTCTAAATGCCAGCCGACGAAATGGCATTTGGACTTCTTCATGTGTCACTGCGAAAAGCCCATCAAGAAAAGGGTCAACACTATGAGCACTTCATTAAGTGTAGAGCTGGGAGGCGATCAATTGGTCGTCCGAAGTCAAACTGAATCATCGAATTGTGGTTGCAGGGCAAATCTTCCATGACGTTTTTTCCATATATTAATGGTTTCTATTTTCTTTCCTATTTACGCTCCTTTTTCTCTTCTTCTCTTCTTTTTTCCTTTAGGTAGTTGATCTACCTTTATACATGTTGGAATAAAAAGCATAGTGATACTTTATTTTTACAATGTCGAATTCCCCTGGATATGTACACTAGTATCTAAATGCGCTGGAGTGCCAAATATCAGGCTTTCAATGGCAGACTCGGATCATCAGGACCCCCGACTAGTCGCGTTGGTAAAAGAGCCCCTCCTGGTGATATCGAAGCTCGAGGGTGGACATCTCAACACTACACTTCTCCCTCTTTCCATGAGTTATCATAAGAAAGACAGATAATCGCAATTCAATAGACAGTAGAGTGCAGCTCCTGTATTCTGGGGTGAATGTGCAATCACACTCACCATGGGAACGTGATCAGAAGGGTTGCGAAGATTCGCGCCGGGGAGGTAAGTCTGTAATTGGAACGCCACAGAACCAAGGGGAGTGGTTGAAGCGGTTGGGATACAGCGTCCTATGTTGATGAGATGTGAGTGATTTCACTGAAGAGCGAAGTATCAAACAACACTCATCAAGGGACACGGCTTCCCTTTATACCTCAGTAGGTGCCCAGATAATTATGGGCTGGGTTGTCCACAAGAGAGGTGGTCTCTCCTGTCATTACTTTCAGCCTAAGATCCAGGATTTGCCTGTGCTGACCCAATGTAACGTGCCATTGAGATCCAAAATTGGCCTCAGGGTATTGTAATGAAGAATGATTGGTGAAAACACCTACACAACACTAATGTATCATTGTGCCTGTCTGCCGCGATGCTGTTTGGTCATAGGCCCTTTACAGGTTGCGGCCTGAGGGGCAACCCTGATTTGCTGGCCTTAAAAATTGGCCTCAGAGGGGGCTATTGAGGCCTCATTACTGGAGTCATGCACCGGTTGCCTTGCTGCGCCGCGTGAGGCCAATTTCCAGAAGCAACTATTGTGCCTCAATCTCACCTGCTCTGAGCATAAGGCTTAGATGAGGCCAATACTTCTTATTACGCCTTGTCTGGCTTGCATGAGAGAGTCGACAGTGGCTCATGAGGCACCTTCATTACCATGCCACAGGATGACCGTGGAAGACGTGGCAAGTGGTCGACTACCAAGTCTCTACAGACGACTCTACAGTGAAATGCCAAGTGATTGAGGCCCCGAATAGATCGATCCGTTTTCTTCGATTGGTCAGTCTGAGCCAATAGCCTACCTTTCTGTGATTAGATTATTGGATACACCGGGCGCAGTTGGGCAAAATGGATCACGCCGAGTTCCCAAGGTTTTACTGCATTACAAGCGGCTACATCACACACAGTTCGCCCTCATATCTCGCTCAATAAGACAATATCGCATTCACTCTATCCGTGAGCAGGCGGAACGGTTCCAGTTACATGAATTTGTCTCGCTTGATGCTTTCAGGGGCACGTGTAATCCGGGCGTACTGCATCCTCAAGTCCGATAACGAGAAACTGCCCCAGTACTACCGCCCGGTCGACTGCATGAATGAGCGCAAAATCAATCTAGAAAACCTGCCTGTTCGTATCAAACTGACGACTTCCTTGCTTGCCATCATCGCAACTTCCGTGGATAAGGCCTCCTTCTTCTCCTCGGACACGTGTATGTTGTCGCTCCTCGCCAGCAGCTCCGGGTACATCGATCTGTTGAGCAACTGCTTCAGGGGTGTGAGCCTTTATCCACCTGGCGGAGACGCCTATGCTCTGCTCGTTTATATTTATCCACATCAACAATGATTCACTGTCAACCATCGCTCGACTTACCTCGGCTTCTACTGGTCGGATGGTGATGATCGTGTAGCGACCACCTGTGAGTGGGTCCCTGCTATTACCATGATAGTAGTCCGGAGTACGAATATTCAATGATAAACACTGACCATGGTCGATGAGAAGAGGCGATCCGGTGAGACAGGCAACACGGGCACCGCTGATTCACTCGGTGGAGGGTTACGAGCTCTTATGCCACTTAAGTACGACTGCCATGAATCACGCATGCATACTAGACCCTGCAAGTAACACCCAGTTGTCGGCTTATATGTAAAACCGGTCTGGCCTGGTCCTCGATGCTGGTATTAGAGTTCTGAGCTTGGAAATGGGCGACGGTCAACGTGATTTAAAGACCAGCCAGCGCCCCTTTCTTGATCGAAAACCTTTAACACTACAGGCTAAAGATCTGACAACATCTACTACTTCAACCGATGGCTTGGGATGAGAGCTTTGGTTCTAACTCCATCTGCGTTGCCACCGGTTAGGATGCGTACAGGCGCGCTCCTACGACCAATTCGAAAGACCTCGTGGCTATTAGCGTCTCCATCGCCGCTATAGACGAAGTGGCGGGATAGGAAGAGGGGCACTTGAGTTATGTTGATGCGGGTGGAACATCTAGAGAGGTCCTCCCCAGGTTAAAGTGATAGATAGAAGACCATCCTCAGAGTAATAATACAGGTGGCGATTTGTATAATGTCTCCATCCTATAAAGCTCGGTATTCCCAGAATATTAGAATGGATCGAAGTGTTAAGAGTATTGTATTTAGGAACCAATAACGCGGAACGAATAGGATAGCTAATAAACTGAAATTCGCGTAGAATGATTGGTGATACCAGCCGTGATGCCCGTGAAACGTGTTATCGAGTCTAGTATTAACCCCGGTTTGGTGATTAGGCTAGCATCACAAAGACTAGAGCCGATCAATGAGCAATCCGCCCTCTGCCTCTTTTCATCACGACGAAGACGTGCTAAAGTCCCACGCTGGGACAGAAGCCCCTTGAATGGACTCGGGGAATCGGGATTGGGTAAGCTTGGGTTTAGGGGAGCAATAGAAGTAATCAAGTCGTGTAGGCGGCGGTAATGACTGGCTTATTGCACGACCAATTTGTGCTCTAGAGCTGACGTCCAATCAAGGTTAGATTTGGGTGTAAGTCGGTACAGCCGCAACACTTGGGTTTGGAGGGTCCATGCCGCGACTAGAGGGTTCCCTAGCAGCAAACTTAACTGCCGCTCCAATCTGCCATCGGATATTTGAGTTCAGATGAGCCTCTGCGAGCATGGTCCATGTGGCCCCCCTACATGCCTTGATGCGCCTGACAATGTCCAAGAGACGAATACCTGAATCATGCATGAGCACGCGTTGGTCTGACTATCTGTGCCTGCGTAGCACGAACACCCCATGGACCAGCATCTGATACTAATGGCGCCGACCCGGTGAAAGAGAACAGGCCCGATAGATGGGAGCCCATGCTGTTGCGCCGAGGAGAAGGCCCAGGCGACGGGGACTGCCGGCAATCTTAGTGACGATCCACATCCAAGGGCACCAGGGCTCCGATTGGATGGATCGGGAGAGCCAAGATCGACGGCGGCTCCCTCGCTGCCGTTCGAATCAGTTGCAAACCTAGCGCTATTCTAACCAAATGTGCAAGTCATAAATGGGCAGATGATTAACCATTGTCGTAAGTCCAAAAGGCGTTGCAGTCTGACGCGGAGAATCTTGCCAGACCTGAGCCCGAAAACTGTGCGTTGTGTTACATCCATTACGACCCTTGGCCTTTTTCTGGCTTTTCAGATCGGCCGATATCGAGGGGGAAATCGGAGAGAATCCACTCTTGGGCCACATCTAGTCAGCTAGCGGCCAACTTACTGTCCCATGTTTATTGCTCACATACGAAGAATAAGGGTTCTGAGGGCCCGGGAGCTTGGCCCGGATCGTCACCCACGTTCCAATGAATAAGAATAAGTTAGTCTGGAGGGCCACTTCCTTCAGAACATCGTGGCGCGTACCGGGGAAGTGCTCTGGCCAACACGCGCTTTGTCCTTTCCCTGTCCTTATTGCCCGGGCCGTGGAAACCCATCCCGGACACAAGTGCGTACCTGCATATAGGTTAACCTCATTAGCTCGAAATGCACCCCTCCATGCCATGCCGGCTATGTAGGCACCGCATCGGCATACGACCTGGACGATTACCATCCTCATTTCCCGCACTTGCCAAGCCCGGCACCAACGATGCACGATGGGCGTTCGGTAGATGGAGCATGCCCTCTTGAGGATGAACTCATCTCCGCAGCTATGCCATACGCCCCAGACCTGGTTCATCCGAGGCTGTAGCTCAAGCTCGCCATCCGCTGCAACTAGAGGCAAACTAGAGAAGCTCTCTTAGAAGGACCTGCATGCACCCGTTGTCTGCAGCCATCTTGCTTTTTCGCTGGTCTACGCACGACTATTGGACGTCCGGTTTCTCCTATAGTATCACTCACACCATGCGAGGCCAATCCTTCCCTAGCCTGTGTGGCTTGCTTCTTGCAGCCGCAAGCGCAACATCGGCGCTTCCCAGTCCTCCTGGCTCCCCAGGTCCTCGGAATCCTGCCCCCAGCGACACCTGCCGCCCGGAGACGGCCGAGTACGACTATGTCGTCGTCGGTAGCGGTCCCGGCGGTGGCCCCCTGGCTGCCAACCTGGCCCGCGCCGGCCATAAGACACTCTTGGTCGAGGCCGGTGATGATGAGAGTGCCGATCCCGACACCAACGTGGCTTCCTTTTTCAAGAGTACCGGCATCAAAGAGAGCCTACACTGGTCAGTACACCGTACCCTGGTAATCCAACATGGGTTCTGATCACTGATATCTTGACCACTGGCGGACAGGAGCTTCTATGTCAAGCACTACGACGACATGGAGCGGACACTGAAGAACGACCACTTGGTGTGGAAGAAGCCCAACGGCGACCTCTTTGTCGGTCCCGGCGGGACCGAGCCCAAGGGCTCTGAGGTTCTCGGCGTCCAGTACCCCCGCGGCGCCACGCTCGGCGGCTCGTCCATCATCAACGCCGGCGGCGTCCATCTGCCCGCCGACAGCGACTGGGACTTCATCAAGGACATCACCGGCGACGACTCCTGGAGCGCGGCCCACATGCGGCAGCTCTTCGAGAAGATGGAGAAGAACACCTACCTGGCCGCCGGCACCCCCGGCCACGGCACTGAGGGCTACCTCGAAGTCACCATCGGCGACGGTAACCAGTACCTGGCCTCGACGCAGGCGCGCGATATCCTGAGCGGCATGGTCCAGGAAATCGGCCAGGACCCCGCGAAGCTGCCCGACCTCTTGACCGCCGACGTCAATGAGCTTGACCCCGCGCGCGACACCACCACGGGCGCCTTCGCCCTCCCCTTCCACGTCAACGCCACCTGGGGCCGCTACAGCTCCCGCAACCGCATCCTCGACACCATGCGGGAAGGACACCCCCTGAGCCTCAAGCTCAACGCCCTCGCGTCCCGTGTTCTCTTCCAGCAGGGACCACCCGGCCCCGGCCAAGTTCCCCGCGCTATCGGCATCGAGTACTTCGAGGGCAAGAGCGCCTACCAAGCCGACCTGCGTCACGACGCCAGCAAGACGCCAGCTGCTCCCAAACAGGTCTGCGCCAAGAAGGAGGTAATCCTGGCCGGCGGCGCCTTCAACACGCCGCAGCTGCTGATGCTGAGCGGCATCGGCCCGGCGTCCGACCCTGAGCAAGCACAACATCCCCGTTGTCGCGAACCTGCCGGGCGTCGGCACCAACATGCAAGACAACGAGGAGATCGGCATCTTCGGCCTAGCCAAGGAGAACTTCACCTTCACCCCGCCACCCGGCCAGAGCCAACCCGACCCCGTCTGCACCTTCCAAGGCGACGCCGCAGACCCGTGCTACGCCCTGTTCCTGCAAGGCCAGGGCCCCTACACGCGCGCGGGCCCCAACAGCAATGCCTTCATGCTCAAGACGGCCCACTCGCCCGGCGGCGAGCGCGACGCCCTCGTCTTCGCTGGCCCTTTTACGTTTCGCGGCTTCTGGCCTAAGACCCCCGGCCAGGACTTCACCGAGCCGCCCAACACCTGGGGCATGCACGCCGTCAAGATGCACCCGCAGAACCGCGCCGGCACCGTGAAGCTGCGGTCCGCGGACCCGACTGACATGCCCGAGATAAATTTTAACTACTTCACCGACGGCGCGGAGACCGACCTCGGCGCGCTGCAGGACGTGGTCGCGTGGGGACGGCGCGCGTTCCTCAATGTGCCGGCGAACTCGACGGGCGGCGCGGGCCCTATGAACATCACGGGCCCGCCGTGCCGCGACATCAACAAGGCCGACGGCCGCTGTGGCGACAGCGCCGGGAAGTCGGACGAGGAGTTCATCCGCAACCAGATGTTCGGGCACCACGTCACGTCGACGTGCGCCATCGGGGCCGACGCCGACAAACGCGCCGTGCTCGACGGCCAGTTCCGCGTGCGTGGCGTGGCGGGCTTGCGCGTTGTCGACGCCAGCGTGTTCCCGCGCATCCCGGGCGCGTTCCCCGTCGTGTTGGTCTATATGGTCAGCGAGAAGGCGTCTGAGGACATTCTTGGGGGCAAGTAAATAAAGGGAGGGAGGAGGTAGGAGGGAAGCTGCGATCAAGCTTCGGAAAAAGAAAAAAAAAAAAAAAAAAAGGGGTGGGGAGAGTGGGTTTGACAAATACGAAGCGTATTGTTTAAGAGAGGAAGATGCGGAAGCCTGACCGGAGAGAGAAGTCATGGTGGGGAGAAGATGATATTGCGGAAGAGAGAGAGAGAGACGTACGAAAGAGGACGGTCAGATGGAAGGAATATTCCCTCGCAATCTCGTGCGCTGGCATATTCTTTTCTTCTGACCGTCCTCTATTGTACGTCTCTCTCTCTTCCGCAATATCATCTTCTCCCACCATGACTTCTCTCTCTCGGTCAGGCTTCCGCATCTTCACGTACGATCAACAACCACACCCGACCATCATCTTCTCCTATCCTGACTTGGGTGCTGTCTTCCCTCGTTGTCTTCTCTCGTTATCTTCTCGCACGAACTCATCTTCTCCCATCCTGACTTGAGTGCGACACCGCCGTGTCTGTCCTCTCGCACGATGAACAACCAAGCGCAGATCGCTGGCGGTGCTCAGCAGGCTGGAGGAATGCAGCCGTACGATGCTGGCATGTTCCTCACGATCATGAGCACGGCTCCCGCTGGTGGGTTTCGCTGGGTGACCTTGTCGACCGCCTCGGATGCCAATCGTGGAGTGCTTCTCGCGCTCCTATATATAGTTATTGCGTTTTAGCCTTTGCACTGTAGTATATTTATTTATATCTTCTTCTATTAAACTTCTGCTAATGCATCTTCGTTCTCAATCAATTCTCTGACAATATCTCTCAACCAGCCTTGTCTTGTGGGAGAATTTCTAAAATGTATATATCTACTTTATACTCATTGACGCCATCATAGTGCTTTCGTCATTTGTGTCCCCATCTTGTTTGTCTTCGTCCATCTTGTCCCCATCCTGCTGGCCGCCTTCCTCCACCTTTTCTACATCCGGGTCGTACTCGTCCCACTGGTCCTCGAAGTCGAAGAAGAAGGTGTTGGGCTGGAAGTCGGCGTCGAAGACGAGGCGCTGGACCAGGTCCCGGATGGCCGCGTCCGAGTTGAGCGGGCTGGTCGAGTTCTTGATGTTGCGGCAGCGGAAGAAGCACAGCTCCATGGCCGAGTACAGGTCCGGCAGCTGCTTGGACAGCGCGGCGCAGAACCACGCGATCATGTCGCGCAGGGCCGGGTCGAGGACGTGTCGTCCAGCATCGCCTTCTCCGCCATGGTCCAGATCCGCGCCTCGCCGAAGACGTCGCCGTCCGCGCACGTCCACCGGACCCAGCCGCCTTGGTCTTCGTCGACGGGATGGATCAGATCGGTTAGGATCTGGTAGGCATCAAATAACGGATGTCCGTGTCAGTCACCCGACGTATTTCATTGTGTACGTGTAGAGAGGGAGAGAGAGGGGGAAGAGAGGGAGAGAACTTACATCGCTAATTCCGTGGAGATTGAAAAAAATCCCTATTTTTATCGCCCCAGGTCGTGTCAAGGTAGACTTCATTCGAGTCGAGCTCTACACCACGGCCGAAGTCGATCAGCTTGAGGAGAGGGATCAGGTCGTGCTCTTCGTCGCTGGGTATCACGTCGGCTATCAGCACGTTGAGCCCTTTCATGGACATCTGCGATAGCGTGTCAGGTGTGGGCTTTATACCCCCCTCGTCGTAACCCTCTTTCGGCAGATACTCCTTCACGGTACTTGTCGCATTCTCGAACTACCCCCGATAGGCCATGGCTACACAAGCCCGAACCACTGTGTTTGTTTAGCAAAAAGGACTCGTCGGATTTTCTATTAAAGATTTCTTCATGCCGTAACCCGGACAGGCGGACGGTAAACAACTTACAGCAAAAGGCGAAGTGCCACACCATGCGATCGGGAATCCGCAGACCGGCGTGCCGGAACCGGTGCTTCATCTGGTGCAGCGTGCCGTGCTCCATGTACTCCATCACGATGACGGGCCGTTTCAGCAGGCTCCCGGCGCCGCCGCCCTCCTGCTCCTCGTGCCACAGGCGGCGGTACTCGGGCGTGAGCTGTATGATGTGCTGCGCGTGGACGAAGCGCTCGAGCCAGGCCATCTCGTTGGCGAGGTCCTCGTCGTTGTTGGTCGACGCGTCCTCCTCGGTGTCGAGCGCGTACTTGACCACGACGATCTTCTCCAGCGTCGTCCCGTCGGCGCCGCCGAACTGGTCGAACAGCAGCGTGCCGCCGTGGTTGCCCGTCGCGATCGCCCGGCGGTACTTCAGGCCCGTGTTGGCGAAGTAGGTCTGCACGTCGCTCAGGCGGTCCTCGGCCTGGGTGCTGCTGACCTCGGACTTCTTGGACGAGCCGGACTTGTTCGGAGACGAGGCGGGTGGGGTGATCATGCCAGGGGCGTTGTACGGGATCAGGTCCGAGGTCTGGTCACCGGCGGTATCGACGCTCATGGATCGGAGGCGACCTCCTCCTCGGGCCTCTGAGATGCGCTTTGAGACATGGTGTAATGATATTCTGGGATCCCCGCCTAGGTTCGATGCATCAGCGCATCGGAGATGGATACGAGACTCAGATGAGACTACTGGAACCTAATCGCAGGTAAATATCATGGCTGGCAGAAAATTTGGCTAGGCTGTGCTGGCCTGGAATGCGCAGAAAGCAGTCTCTCTTTGTTGTAAACTGTCTGGGTGCTTCTGTCTTTATTGGCCTGCTGTTTGCAAAATAGCTCTGAAAAGACAAAGCAATCCATTTTTTAATTACTATGCATTGTCTCAACAGCTCTACTGAGTAATAATGTTTATCCAATGCGAGAAAATAGTGAAAAAAAAAAGTGACCGCAGAGGGAGTTGAACCCTCTTGCCTTTAAGTATATAACTAATGATACTACCGCTAGGCTACACCGGCCCGGTCAAGGAAAGGACGTTCAATTTAGATCCTTATTGACTCTCGGGGTGAGCATACTTTACTGTTGGGGCATATTCTCAGAGTTTGAAGTAGCCACGGTCTTCTACTTGTGGTGGAGCAGGGGTGGCCGGGCGGGCTGAGGTCTGTCGCGGTTAGGCGCGAGTATAATTTTGGGCAAGCAATAGTCCACCTCGTATACATCAAAATACGCTCGGCATTCCAAATACGACTTACCTGTGTTGCTGAAGTAGGTACGGCGAAGCGTCTGAATAGCCATAGGGAGCAATTCGTTCGAACCCCTTACACGGGATGACGAGGAGCTTCTCAAATGCACCCATCCACGTTGGCGGTGAGAATGCATTGTACGCCAACGTCCGGTCCGCCTCCTCATATCTCTGGCGCCGTTGTGTTAGGTGAGCGTGTCGGATTGTTTGCTATGACCCCAGCGAGGCCGACACGGGGAGCTTCGCGAGCGCGGGGAAGCCGGCACAGAAGCAGTGCGTTGCCATCAAGTACATGCCGTAGGACACGTAGATAGCAATGACTCTACGGCGGATCCTTTCGGCCATGAGCCAGGCGTGCCAGTCATAATTTGCCGACGCCCGGGTGTGGTGGTCGTCATCGTTGTCTTTCGCCGGCGGCCGTTCTAACTGCAGCGCCGACGTCGTCAGGAGGCCTTGCTGTTGCTCGACAATGATGCGCTGCTAGAGCCTGCTCCCGATCCACCAAGCGCTAAAGAGTGTTTGGGAGGATATGTTATCGGTATCTGGGGTACTGTAGATATAAAATCCGAATAGGGGTCTGGTGTGATGTGCATTCGACAACAAAATGGCAGCGTACGTGTCCCAAATGTGTACAAGAAGAAGGAAGGAGCGAAACACACTGTGAGGGGCTAAAATTGAAGCTGCTAGAGCTCAAATGGGTGCCTAAAAGTTAATTAGGCATTTTTTATATGTACTTTCTAGGCAGTAAGTTGCAGAACTACATGGAACCACATCATCCATCTATCAACATCCATCATGCCCGCTTCTTCTTCGAATGGACCTGAAAATCTCTACAACACTCTCTATCTAGTTCTTGTTAGTTGGTTATTAACATTATGTGCATAAGTTTCCTTCTGCTACAGGAAACATCTTGATCGCTGTGCTTCCACTTCACACCTACTCAGGGCCCGATGCAGGACGAGATGCGAGATGCACAACCCTCGACGCCCGTACTACGATCAACGCGATGCAAAACATGTCAGAGGTATGCAAGTATACGACTTGATTGTTTCCTGCGAAGAGCGGATACATTTAATCTGGAATAGGGAAACATAACGACTCCATCTGGAGAGCCCATGGGCTCGATAACGTATTCGCATGACCACTTGTCATAAGCATTCGTTCATGACCAATACTGGTTGATACAGGGTAGCCCGCCATGTGTACCGATTATCCATCGAAACCAGGATACCAGAGACAGTCAGCCCTTTGATGGAGGAGAAAGGTTGACACAATGTTCATCCTTATGTTTGTTCCTCTCCGACAGCCCCCGTACAAGAGCATGTCCCGCATAGCTCAGGAGCATGGCTGAACAAAGCGCCCAGGGGACGTACCCCAAGGCCACCATGTTGGCGCTGGAACCCAACCTCTTCCCCAATACCGCAGCCCAGGTTGTGATGACAAAGAAGACGAAACTCTGGTATCGGTCACTCTCTTGCCGCTGGTGCGCATACAAGGAAAGACAGCATCCCATGACCAAACACGACCCAAGCACAGTATCCAGTCCCGGGTGAGTAAGGAGGAATGCCATTCGCTGGGCCAGGTTGTCGCTCCCAATCTGGACTGGCATCTGGAGATGAATGCGATCCCTGATCAGCTACCTGAAAAGTAGGAAGGGTGACATCGACAATTTGGGAGAGACTTGACCAACATGACCGTCATCGCTCTGCTCCACACACTTGGTGTAAGACGTTGTCACCACGCAACAGACCCCCCCTATGACGATTTCGGCTGCCTCCGAGAGCCCCGACGTCACGATTTTCCGTGTTGGGGCCTCCTCGACCATCTGCTTGGGGCGACATGACTGTGCAGACATTGGTAAGGGGTAAAACGACGTATGACGAGATCATTGGCACTGATGTTGGAGAGATAGAACGTGAGGGTCAACATGCTGACAATTGCCAGAGCCGCTTTGCGTAGTATATATCATCTACCACTGTTAAGTCCTTCGCTTTTCGGGGCGATCAAACGCGCGACCGCGGATTCAGCCCCCACATTAGATTGATATCATCCAGAAAGGAGGATGGCTGTCATCGGGCACTTGCCTGGACACCCGATGACACCGACTCACGCCTCGTGGATGTGACAACCGATAGGCGAACGCACGACAAAACCTTGTATGTCGTGTTGCAGGACACACACGCTTTCGTTGATTGAGCATGCGATTCGAAAAGCCTTGCCATCAACAATCGAGGTGGCGCATGGAACATCACAGAGGTGTGTATCAAACCTTCGTCTAGGCAAACTGCGAGGCTTTTTCCCGTGCAGGGGTGTCTTGACCAATCAGGTATCAGCATGGCACAAGTGTCTTACATTTCGCCCGGTTCGCCTGAGGCTCAAATGTAGGCAACCACGAGCTAGGAAAACACAAATGCGAAGAACGATTTGACGTGGCGTGCTCGTGTCCACACGTGCCATCCGCCCCGAGGATACGAAATGCTACGTTGGGCATTGACGCATAAAGCTCACGACCTCCCATCAGGGTGAAGCGATCATCGGCCTTCATCCGCATTGCCTGTAAAGTGTTGCTGTCCCAAAGCTGCGAACGCCTTGGGCAGCATGCTGAGAGAGAGCCATGCGGGGCATCGGTCCCCCCCGTACACGGTCTCTCTCCGATTTGCTGCCCCAAGATGCTTGGAATATATTCCTCTCTCCTCGTCATAATATCCTTTTCGTTGGGCTTGCGCTTTCGTTGGCATTTCCACTTTATTATTCATTGTCTCACTTCCTTGTTGTTGTTACACAGGGTCGTAAGAAGCGGTTATACACAGAAAAGAGAGTTTGAAAACGTATATGTCGATCGTTGATTCCCAAGTGCTCGATGAAATGGATCATCCCCGCCAGGATGTGATGAAGGACGTGGGCAAGGTGGTTTGTCGGGGCGGCATGGCAGTTTCGGCTCTGGTCCCTGTATTCTTCATGGAAGGGCCAGAATATTATAGGGCGTAGGTTAAAAATCGCCCCTCGGATGAGAACATTTGCTGACCGAGTGAGTGAAGGGTGATAGGCATATTTACCATCTCATTCCTTGGTTTCCTGACATTGTTCTGGAGTGAGATTTTAAGGTAAGAGATAAGCATTTCTATCACCCTTGCAGTGTAGTGACTGACTAATTTGCTACAGGAACCTATTGATTCCACTGGTACTGGTGCTTTTGACGGTCGCCATTGGGTATCCTTTCCCAGGGGTTTCGTTGGAGTTTGTGCTCCTAGGATTCCCGCGCTCCTAGCGGTGGCAAGCATTTTCGCCGTCGAGTTTGAGCGAATCCGCTCCAGAGCTCCTCTGTTCCATGAATTGCTGCAACTGGCCCCCACTAGCACCGGAAGATTCTCAGATCGCTCGGGAAGCCCTTCGTTATCACCACCAGGCAGCTTCGTGTTTGAATACATGGGTGGTGGCCGCGAGCTCCCACCTTATAGGGACTGCCGATCCGACATTTCGCTGCAGTCCGAAGAGATGCTGGAAGAGGAGCAGGCATTCAACGTTGAAGGCAACGTGAACCTGGACCTCGAGGCGGCTCCTGGGGGCAGGCAGCGGCGGTTATAGCGTCGACAGTCGTCACGGTGGTCCAGACACCGCCGGAACCCGGATATCCACTTAACGGGGCCAGTCGGGCAATTGTGCCGCGTATCCATACCATTTTCTCGACAGTTATTGCTGGCTTCCTTGGCCTTTTCATGGTATCGTGGGACTTCTTCGAAATCCCTCTGCAGACCGGAAGCTGTACATTAAGTTCAACCGTGGGACATTGGCGACTCTCATCGGCCCAGAACGAGTCACATCGCTTGCATCGACCTCGCCTCGCAGGTGCTCTGCCCCCGCTGTTACACAACGTTCGTCGAGATAGACTGTTCATTCAATACACGGTCTTACTGCGTTTTTCGACATCTAATCACCTGGATGATGTTTATAATTTGCTTAATAAATGTCGCACCGGATTGCTTCAGGCGGAATAATGTAATCATTGGATTTGGGATAAAGTGGCGGGTTTCCTATTGTTGGATGGCGGTTTGTTTATGGGGGGTTTTGGCGTTCGGGGTTTCCATGGCACCAGGGCGGTTTCTGGTGGGGTCGGCGCTATTGACGACGAACCGATTCGTCATTCAAATGAAGTCGAACCGAGGAAGCATGTCCTCCATTCCAAGATGGAGCATAGAACTATATACCATACCATAGACGCGTTCGCACGCACGAGGTGTTGGTTGATATTGCATTCTGAATTCAGCAGATTATCTTCAATTGGCTTAGGCGGAAACCCATGCTATGTGAAATCAGCATGGTGATGCTGTAGGGTGATAAGGTGATTGTCACATGACAACCCAGAGTGCCGATCAGTACTCCGTACTCCGTAGTAGGAGCTGATTTCAGCGCAGTCCAGCTAACACAGCTTGGACGTCAGGTGGGGCATCAAGTACCTGCATGGCATGTTTGGGCAACAGAAGGGCACCTTGACGACAGAGTATTGAGCAGTTGTATGTGGTCCCAATAATAAACTTGCTTGGTCTGGAAAATAGAAGATATGAGCAGTTTCGAGTTTAGTACCTAACATGGACAATAGTCTTGATTGTATCATGCAACGTTACAACCAACAGTCATCCAGAATATAACAGTCCGAATCCGAAGCTGAGATGAGAGAGAGAGCGGCATTGTGGCTTGCATTCATAGGTCAAGCCACAACCCAACGATAGCCGATAAAGATAACAGAGGGGGCTGGGGATACCGACGGCGGGTGGGGCTGACGGAGAAGCAAGCAGCAGCAGTAGGTACCCTTCCACCCTTCCAATCCAGTTCGCTGGTGGTCAAACATGTTCAGCCTGCCTTAGCTCGTTCGTTCGGCCGCTTTCCCTCGCCAGGACCGCATTCCTGCTCACGGTCGCCCTTTGACCTTTGGGATTTTTCCGGCTGCCCATCCATCATCGATCGCGTCTCATCATCCGAATCCCCAGAACGAGCAGCACCTGCATACGTGCCACGCTTCACACCGTACCCAACCCTCGCAGCCTTTAATCACCGCAAAGATTCGAGTCTTTGACATGCCGAGGATACTACGCATCTGCCTTTAATTGCTCGATTGACTTCGCCTTTCAGGAGCCGGCCGGGGCTTCATTATTCTCTCGACTGCTCACCCAACGACGACATAACCGCAATCAACACACACAACCCAACATCTCACCCAATTACGCGAACTCGATTTTTCTCTTGCGACTGGCCATCTCCACCGCCGCCTTTCACTATCCTCTTTTACCTTCGTCTGAGTTGCGATTTCCGCACGTCAATTTTACACGTCTCGGGTTCTTTGCGACAGGCCGACCGAAACCAGATAAGACCAGCGTCGAATGACCCAGCTTACCACCATATCCCAATCGCAAGTCCTTGGTACCAAAACATCCGGCTCTCTACTGGCGTCAACCTCGCCAAGGCGCCTTGTGGCGGAAGGGGGATTAGAGACATAGTTGATGCCTGGTGTTCTTCAACATGGAGAACGGTTTACAGAATGGCATCTCAACACATCACGATAAAAACCCCGGCGCCACCATGAATGGCGACACTGCGCTGCGGTCGAATAGCGCTCCGACTGCACCCAACATGGCAAACGGGCGCCCATCATCGTGGCGCATGAACGACCTTCCCGATGAGATTCGACACATCACCGAGGGCTTTGTCCCCTTAGGCGTATTGCTGTCGCGACTGGCCCAAATGACGCATAACCAACTGCAGGCCAAGATCTTAGAGCTGGCTAAGGTTCCTCTACCTCCTGCGTCTGTCCTGAATGGAAACTCGGGTGGTTCATCCGACGACTTTGTCGAGGAGAGTGTGTACAAGAAGAAAGCGTTGCTGGAATTCATCCAGGACACCCACGCGAAGTGGGTGAAGGCCCTTGTGATTACTTCCTGGAGCAGGAAGGTTGGCGATGTCAGCAAGCTGATCGACTTGATGGCCCATATCAACGAACACCGCATGTGCTACGAGGATACCCTCGGAACATTAATAGACCTCAAGCGCGACCTTGTTGGTGCCCGGCTTCCGAACCCAGATCTCCAGACGGCCCTGCAGGTACTTGCAACCGGGGAAGCGCCGTGGCTGCCCGACTACAACTATATCCCGCCTCCGCCTTTGACCGCCGAGGAGCAGATGCGGTGGATGGAGGAGCTGAACACCCTGCTATCTATCCGCCTAAACCTTGAGGACCACGATAAAATTCCGTACCATTTCCGCGATTACCACATCAAGTCAGGCCGTGTGACTTTCAAAGTACCGGGGGAGTTCGAGGTCGATCTTACTATAGCCGACGAAGATTTCGACAAGCAGTTCTGGTTCCTAGAATTTCGCTTCAGCTGTAGCCCAGCTCCTGCAAAATTAACTGACACTTTATACTTGTTTATGGAGGCCAAGGTCAATGATGCTCTCAGGGATGAGGGCTTGCAAGGGTGCTATAATTTCCTCCATGAGTTCGTGCTCACCCACAAGGTCACTGAGTTCGCCAGGCAAGCGTTTGAGATGCAGCGGGGTCTCTGGGTCGACACTCTCAAGGTGGAACGACTCAACCGCGCCATGTCCATTCAGTACTGGACTAACCGTTCAGGGCCCAATGCGTCGAAGAGCTGGATTATCTTGGGAGTCCACAGCGGCAAGCGCACAGGAGTGGCCTATCACCCAAGCCACACCAGTCACATTAGCCTCCGATGGTTCAAGGATGGCAAAGAAGTCAAGGATGCCCCGATCGAATTCAACGATGGCGATATTTCGGCCGAGTCACTCCTTAAGCAGGTGATTGCGAGGCATACGGAGCACATTCTTTCGAGCATGTACCAAAAACTGCAGACCAAGGGTCGTTACATGCGAAAAGAGGCGTCAGTCACCTTGCACGTATCCACTCCCGAACCCGCTCAGATGGCACTCAAGATGCAGCTCGTCTCGCGCGATTATGTCACTCTTCATATTGTACCGACGACGGGCTTGTTCTGCCTATCCCCTCCATTGCCCACCATATATCCCTCAGAAAGTCGCCTAAATGCTGCCAAAGACCCATCAGAAGATGGGCTGGCGGCGCTCGAGGCACTCCGGTGCACGTACGTTATGAAAGAGATCAGCCGACGTGGGAAGAGTCTGGATTGGAACATCTGCAGGGACCGCTGCGACCTGAGGAAGTCAAGCCTATATTGCAGACTCAGGAGTTCCAGAACATGTGGTTCACTAGGCGTGGGTGGCCTGCGCATTGGTTCCTCATGTTGAGCCTGAGCCCGAGCGGCGATAGATGGTGGCTGATTGAAACGTAAGTTGTTGATACGGATTAATATTTGAAATTGCCTGCTAACTGACTGGAAACAGGACACAAGGTGCTACTCCTACCTCAGGGGCCAAATTAGCGACCTACACTCAATTACCACTCACTCCCGGGTTGCCAGATTTCTCCGACAACTTCTTCCACAACCTAACCGTCTTCAGTGCGGCGCTGATTTCTCATGTTATTGACCTGAAAACCCTGCACGGCCGGAAGGTCAAACATGTTGTCGGTAACTTGGGGACACGCTCGTTGCCGCCAAATGTCCGAATTCCGTCCGTTGTAGTAAGACTTTCCGAGATCATCAGGCTGGGAAGGTCTATTGAAAGCAGCCGGATCTCTTCATGGGCCGAAGATTTCGTCTACATTGAATTCAAGGGTACTGGAAACCGGAGCCGACGGCGCCGAGCGAGGGCGGCTGAAACCGAAGGGACCCCCGGACAACCAGGACAGCCAGAACAACAGCTTGACACGATGGTGGAGGCTCGATTCAAGGTGGCCGACCGTGCCAAATTCAGCCTACTCAGAGGCCATGTAGAACGGGACGTGGCCTTCAGCCCACGCCTCGGCGTGTTTGCTCTACGATTGGGTGCTCAAGTCGGCACCACCATTTTCGAGAGTCTGGCGCATCGCCTCCAGGCCATCGAGAGGCTTGTGGATTGCATCGACGCGATTAGGAAGAGCGACAGCGATATCAAGTGCGAAAGCATCACGCTTTCTCAGGTGGTTTTCAGCTACAGCGATGCTATTGGCCGCAAATCCGGTCCGCAGGCCCAGGCCAACCTGCACCGTTGGAAGGCGACGTTGGATCTTCGAAGTAACCGGATCGCCCTGAAGTTAGAGAAGGGTAATCCCCATCTCCGGGCCCTGGACGGGTTCACTACCGTGCTCAATTCGAATCTGGGGTTCACAAAGATACCCTTATATCTCGCCTTCACCTTGCCAATCTTGAAGGCATTTGACACCATCGAGGATGCGTGGATTCCTCTCGAGGCGAATAACCAAGGTCGCGTCGAGATCTTCTGTGCAGCCATCGATTGCTTCAACGTTCGATACACATTCGCCGGGTCGGATAAGAGACCATCCCGACAGGTCACTATCCAGGCTAAGCTCCAAACCCGGCAGAGTCAACACGGCAAACCATATTGGCAAGTAACGCGCTACCATCCCGACCAGATACCCAAGGGCCACGAAGACGAACTCGGACAGGCATTGAAGAAGGTCTGGGAGCCCAGCAGCGACAAGAGCTGGAAAGGCTTCACGCGGAGCGCGGCGTGTCCGACGGACGACACGATCGCGCTCCTGCTCCAAGCCACCGACCAAGCCATCCGGGAGGCGTCCAAGAAGATGCCGTCCCCCAAGGCGGTCAAGCAGCAGCCCCCGCCCCCCAAGGGCGCGGTTAAGAACCAACAGCAGGCGCCGATGATGAAGAACAACAACGCGCCTATGAACCTCAAGATGCCGCCGCAGGTGATGAATAGGGCTCGCAGCCAGCAGCAGGTGCACCGCCAGGGGCCGACCCCACAGCAGCAGCAACCTCAGCATCATGATAATCTCGTGGTGATTGATTAGAAGCAGTCACACGGGCCTGCCGCACCTAGTGAGGAAGAGGAAGAGGATGGCGACGGAGAGAAAACAAATGACCAACCATGATTGGCCGTCCAAGATGAAAGGGCCAATACTGCATTGGCATGCGTTGTAATCTTCTTTTTTTTTTTGCCATTTTAGTAGGGATGCCACAAGCCAGCGTCCACCTACTGGAGGCTGGTAATTGGAGAAGGCAAGGGGTAGAGAGGGGAGGTGAAAGAGAAGACGGTTTGCCATGTGTAGACGAAGAAAGAAAGAAGGCCTACAGGTTGGCAGAATTTGCATTTGAGATACCCAGGAATAGGCGGTACTGCATCATCATCATCAATCATCATCCTTGGCGGCCTATAGGTTACTAAAAAAGAGAAAGGAAAAAATCCAATGAAGATCACGTTAAATAGTAATCACGTCTGATCATTGTGACCGTACCTACTAGTCGAGATACCATTCAATGGGGGTAATTACAATATGGTCTACATCAAAACACACATCACTTCGGCTCGATATGAAATATCTTAAGACTTAGTTGCATTTACTTCGTTCAACATACATAAATGTAATCTATGTACCCTGATGACACATCACGCCTTGGCGGCCAGTGTCGCCGCGGCCGCCTCCTGCGCCGCGGCCACCCGGTCCTCGACCATGCCCTGGATCAGCTTCTCGTGCACGGCGCGCCAGCCCTTGTCGACCTGGCCCTTGCAGAGGGGGGCAAGCAGGCGGTTGCAGGTGCAGACGAGGGACTGCACGAGTTCTAGTTTGCCGTTCTTGTCTTTGGTCTCGCAGATGAACCAGGTCGTCTCGAGCACGATGTTGAGCGGGCTCCGCACCCGCACCCAGACGCCGTCGGCGCAGTCGACGAACTCCTCGATGCTGGCGACGTCGCTGGACCAGACGGGGTTGGGGACGTGGTCGTGGACTTCGTAGACTTTGACTTGTTTTTTTAGAGCTAGGGGCGTGATGGCGGCGGGGACTTTGTAGGAGTCGTAATCAGATTCAGAATCGAGGCGTTGGTAGGTCGTGAGGTGCGGGTCGGCGTGCAGGAACTTGTCGTGGTCCTGCAGGGCGCCGATGGCGGCGGACTTGGTGACGCCGGGGGGAGGGGGGTTTTGTTGCAGAGGGTGAAGCCGCCTTGGAGGACTGGATTGTTAACCACGTTAGCAAGTTCCTCCTTCTCCTCTGCTTTTTGGGGAGGAGGTTCTTGATGATGGTTCCTGATAAGGCGTTGTTGGAATTGGATTTGGAGAAGCTCGTGTGGGGTAGAGGCGAGCGGGCGTGGGTAGGGGTTTTGTGGGAGAGCCAGCCAGGGACCAGGTTAGCGGGGTGAGGGTGGCACGGGGAATCGGGAGCAGGCGTTATTAGCTAGAGCTTGTTGCTTTGCTGGTTGCTTGCTTACACGACATGATGTTCCTGGGTCTAATGAAGCTCGTATCGAATATGGTCTGTCGTTCAATTGGGTGTAATAAATAAGATGATGGTGATACAGCTCGTCAGATTGGGGGGGGGGGGGCAATGATTGTTTGATATATGAAAACAAAGTTGGCAGGTTGCGTTGTTTTGGACGAATGCTGCATAGAGAGAATCGCGTCTAGCTAGCAACTGGAAAGTCTCGTGATTCAGGGCCGCATACATCCGCGTTTCAAGGATCTCTATCTAACATGCCTACTAATGTTTCAGCACACGGCACACGGTCCCCACCCTCCATTTCGTCTCTTACCTTGCGTCGATCATGCATGCAGTCATCACATGTGTTTGCATAGTGTATGTAGGAACATATCGTATTAAGACTTGGAAATTCATCGTTTCTCGTGGGCGCACATCTGCATAAACTTATATAACTAGGCATTGCCAAACATCATAACGCGACTTCGATAATAGCGATTCAGCGAGCACGTCATGGTGCTGCTCCTGGATGTATCAACATGCGGGGAGAGGCGCGGGGAGGGCTGCAAAAGGAAGCATGCCTCGCACACAGGTCTCACAGCAGCGAGTTATCCCGGTACTGTATCCCCACCTCCACGCTGGCCCGGCCGAGGAGCTCCGTGATCGAGCTCTGGCAGAAGGTAGTACAAGAGACACCCTGAACTTCTCCGGGATCGTCTTGGGGTCAACTGGCGGCACGCTGAACCCACACGACGCGCAGGCACGGGGAACCGCACCTCTTGGACGAACGCATGGGCGAGTCGCCGGAGGTCGGGGTTCCAGGACCGCGTCGAAGTCTCCCAGATCTCGAGGACTCGTGGGGGGCCCCACCCGTGTCTCGGAGCCAGGGTACCACCACTGAGGCAGAGGCCCAGGGAACTCGAGCGTGTCGCGCGCTAGCCGGCCGGAGTGCCTCGGCCGCCTACTCGGGCGTGATGTCACGGTAATTCTCGACGGACGTAGGGGCTTGAATTTGACCCGGGCCTCCCTTGATGTAGGTGCGTTCAAGTGGCCAAAGGTGATGTGCAGGCTTTGTAGACTCTCAGGGAACGTCGCCAGCAGCAGTGATGGCGGAGTGACGGGACCCTCGAAGGTGTTGTACTGAAACTATGATTAGGCTCATGCCTCTGGCAATCAAGAACCATGAGAGCACCCGTAAATGGGGAGATGGATCCAGTAGTGGCTTGACGCTGCCGAGCCGGAACGAGCCGCGCCTACCGCAAGGCGACCGCGGGTTGTAAGAGACAGACTCTGGGACTTTCAAGGGGTCGTCTTTGCATCTCAGCAGTTGAGAACGAGGAATCTACTCGGCCTTAGTTGGCTTTTACTGTACCACTAGTAGTCATTGGGCTGGGTAGTTCTGCTCACTGAAGTAGAAGTTAAAAGTATCCCTAACGATGTGGCATGTTTCCCATTAGCCGCACCGGCCCATCTACGGGACGAGACACGAAGATGACGGTCATCACAGACGTTGTGGAGAAAATCGTTATCAGTCCCGACCCTGGATATGATTACCAAAAACGCGTATCTTGGTTGAAATTGGGTAGAGGCTAATATCTCTCTATCATAAGGAGGCGCAATGTAAGCCAATTGTACAGTCAACCAGACAGCCCGCTTTTGCGTTACCTGATAGCAGAAGTATATACTAACTTACCAGACATAGAACTAGAATCATAGCTTATTGATGCCCTTCCGCGCCACCTCCAGCACGCGGCCGAGCTCAAAGGAGATATCCGAGACGGCGAGCTTGGAGTGGTTCTCGTCCGGCACGCCCCCGGCGTCCATGGCGCGGATCCGGGTCCGCATGGCCGTGCGGAGCTTCGACATCTCGTAGTACATCGTGTCGAGAAAGGTGCCGGTGTCCAGACTGGGCAAGGAGCCCGGGTCGAGGCCATTGGATAATAATAAACCACCGGAAGAAGTAACAGGAGGTGCTGCTGCTGCTACTGGCGGCCATGGGGCGGCTGCCGCCTCCCGCGCCTGCAGGGCCTCTTGCACCTGACTGAGTTGCCTCTGCAGATCCGCCAACCGCATCTCCGTAGAGCCATCGCTCTCTGCGCGCTGTACGTCGCAGGCGCTGTGGTGCTGTTCCCATTGAACCTGGAAGGCACTGGCGTGTTGGTTCCACTGACGCTGGAAACGGTTCTCGACAGTGTTGAATTGCCGTTCCAACTCCTGAGATCGTCTTTCGATTTCCGCAAAACGCAAGCCATTCTGGAAATCCGCTTCCGTAATCTCTTTCTTGGCATCTTGGATGCTCCCATTAATCCGCCGAGAGATTTCAACGTCCCCATCCCTCTTCTGCTGCAGTTCCTGCTGCAACTGGACGGCGTCCTTTCTCGCACGCTCTCCGTCCGCAACCTGTTTCCCCATCGCCGTCTTGACCCGCTCGAACTCGCGCGCGGTCGCCTCCATCGTCTCTTCGACGTGCTGGTTGACAGACGACTGCTGGGCCAGCTGCTGGGTCAGATGCTTGCGGTTCGCCTCGGTATGGTCCTCGAGGGCGCGTAGCCGGAGTGGATCCGCAGCGCGCTTGCTCAGCTGCGCTTCCAGCGCGGCAATGCGCTTCCGGTCAGCAGCCCACTGTTCCAGCAGCTTCTTCTGCGAATCCGCCGAGGCTTCGAGCGCCTCGAGCCGCACCTGGCGCTGCTCGAGGCAGAGGAGAAGCTCGCGTATAGCGTCGACCGATTCGGCTGCCTCTTCGCCTTCTACCGGGAATTCCATCTTTTCAACAAACAGGGAGTCCGACATCACGTCAGGACTTCGGACCCTGTCGGCTACTTTAGCCGCAGCCGCCTCGTTTGTTTGGCCCAATTGATGGGCCTGCGTCTTCGACTCCGTGGACAAATCCTCCGGCGACCCGGCTACTACAATGGCGTCTTCTTTCGCTTGTATACCAGCCACTTTCTCCTCCTGCTGAGCCTTCTGAGCCGGAGGGTCTTCAGTGAACGTGGGCTCGAATCGCGAACGCGTGTTCTCGTAGAGAGTTTGCTGTGTTTCGATTGAAAGTGGGGCCGCGGGTCGATTGGGCCGAGGAGAATCGCCAGTCGAGTCCGTAGCAACACGTTTGTTGGCCTTGTCAGCTTCTTCGGGCAGCTCATCTCGGGATCGTTTGCGAGAGATTTCGGCGGGGGCAGAAGAGTGCTTATAGGTAGCAACCAATTCGTCCAGAGACTGGGCAGATTTGGACGATTCTCGAGATACCGCAGCAACAGTGGAGTTGGCTGGCTGTTCGCGGCTCTTTTCCGCCATCGGTTTCTCTTTGTCCGTGGCTGCCTGCTCTTTCGAACGCGTCGGCGCCGGCGCCGGCGGTTTGGGGGGAAGCCCGGTCTTCGCTCCCTGCGGAGCTTCCTTGTCTCTCGGCCGCTTGGGCTGTTCTAGAGATGGTCGCCGTAGAGGGCTGGGCGGTCGGGGATCGGGTCGTTCTCTTCTCTGCGCGTCCGACCGCGGGGACGCGGAGACGGTGCTCGGCGGCGGCTTGTCGCGAAGCTCCGGGGCACAGGTGCCATTGATGACCTGCTTGGAGTGCACACGCTGGTCGCAAAGGATGCCATACAGCTGCTGGGCCTGCCACTGGGCCGCGCGGCGGTTCCAGTCCGGGTTGGAGATGGGGGCGTGCTCGCCGGGGCGGAAGCCGTCGACGATCTCGGCCAGCTCGGCGATGCGGCTCGGCGGCTTGCCCGGCCGGGCCACCTTGGCCATGCAGTGGCGGCGACCTTCACAGTAGAGGGCGACGGCGTCCTCGAGGGTGTCGGCGCTGACGGACGCGTCGAGCTTGAGGAGGGCGCGGAGCTTGTGCCAGAAGCCGCGCTGGCCCCAGAAGGCCTCGAACCAGACGACGGCCTCGAACAGGACGCGCAGGGTGGTCTCGAAGCGCAGGAAGCTGTCGACGTCGCCGCGCGACTTGCGCCAGGGCATGAAGGCGGGCTTCTGCAGGAAAGCATGGACGTCCGTGTTCGTCTTCATGGGGTTGCCATGGTAGAAGGAGAAGCCGGCGAGATGGAAGTGGCTCCAATCCTCAGGGCGGACGCCGCCGCGGGGCGCGGTTGGGGTGCCGCCGCCGCCGCCGGAATGCTCCGAGTGGGCCACATTGATGTATTTAGCCATGGCCTAGCGACCTCAGGTACAGTAGGGTAGGGCTGCATAAGTCGGTGTCTCACACAGGAGGAGGCGTCGGCTCTGGAGGGCTCGAGGCCTCGATAAAACGCACGCGTTGCCACTCCTTGGAATTGGACCGCGCAATGTACCAGATTTTTACGGAGTTGACGCGGTTGGTTCCAATTGAACTGGTGGGGGGGAGGGGGTTGGGCCCTTTCCAAGTGGGGCCATCGATCTCATCTCAAGCTGTTCGAATTGTCAGGTACAGACAGTAACCTGCATATCGTTGATCAACTCGATCAATCGTACGTTGTGTTTGCCTTTCTCGAGTCGGCCACCTGGCCTGTAGGGGCGGCATGTTTTCCCATTCGATCGTGCCTGCGTCTCTCTTGTCCGTGCACAGCTGCTGTGCGGCCACTTGCCGTCCTATACAACCGCAGACTTTGGCCCAAAACACGTGCACCTACGGAGTACTTTACCACGTCCTACGACATCAACTTTCCGAAAACTCATATAAGAAGAGGCAATAAATATCGAAAGCTTGGTCCAGTGTAAAAATCAAGTACCAATATATTATTATGGGCTATGTTTGGCAGCCAGGACTGTGCAGCGCTCCACCAGACAGTGTCAGCAGAAGCCACAGCAACTGTCTACTGGCGACTGCCAACTACTTCCTAATCAATCTGCGGAGACGCATGATGAAGCCTGAAGAGCCCAATAGCCACTCACTCATCGATTCTCTTGTCGAGGAAATCGTCGACGACCTCGTAATTATACCATCGACCGTGGTGCGTCTCCGCGTTCGCCGCCGTCGACAGCGCCAGCGTGTCGTCGTCGAGGTTCTTCATCAGCAGCCACTCCTGCCAGTCGTCCCAGATGATGACGTCGTTGAACAGCGGGTCCTGGTACTCCGGGCCGAGGAAATTCTCGTCCGCGCAGTTCTGCCTGACGAAGATGGTCTTGAAGGCCTGGTACTCCGGGCCCGCCGTCACGCTCCCGGTGCTCGGGTTCTCCTTGGGGTCCTGGCTCTGGCCCGTCGCGATGTAGTTCGTGCACGTGAACTTGCCGTCGACCCGGGCCCATTGCTCCCAGCTTTTCGCCGGGTCATACGAAAAACCTAACACCCCGCAAACACTGTCGTTCGTTGTTAGCCTAAGTAGAGACGCAAAGAGCGCAAGGGAGAGACCACGACGAAATCCGCGCTGACTTGACCATGGTATATCGGTATTACGTAGAACTGCCCGCAGTTGTTCACTTGGTTCCTGTCGTCAGCCTCTCCTTCCTCACGGTTGGTACCTCCCCCATCGTGGCTGCAGATATCATCTCTGCAGCATATGTTGGAAAAGGGACGGAAATCTGGAAATTATCTTACATGTATTCTTAGGGCGCGAAGTTGAGAAGCTTGTTGAGACACTGTCCGCGAAGCCGATCGTCGTCTGCACACTTTGCGCCCAATTTTTCCCGACGGCCTTGGCCATTCCATTTGACCATCCTTTATTGACTGTGTGAGTCTGCGTGTTTGTATAAACATATTTCAATTGGCTCGAAAATCCTGGAATTGGCACGCCATATCCCACCGACATCCCCACGCTGTGCGCATGTGCCTCTGAGTCGGATGTTCCCCCGTTCTCCCATAGTGCCAGAAACGTGTCGTGGCACAGAAGTGGATTGAATCCATGGAATAATCCCTTCCCACAACCTTAGGATACTCGCTATCCCAATACTCAGGGTTTCCACCATCCTTTTCCTCAGGATAATCCCAAATCGGAACCCAATATCCCTCCGAAATGTAACCTTGTCAGGATCAAAGGCAGAAGCCGCGGGCATGCAAGTTTTTTTCAAATCATAGTCATGGAGCGTGTAGTCGAATGTTGCGTCATCCAGCGGATTATGGAGTTGTCTTTCCATCAGGTTCACCTCCGGACCGGGGAGAAATCCTGCACAGGCCGCGTGGTTGTTTGATCGGAAAGGGTTCTGCCGGGGGCGGGCAGCGTCGCTCACATATAGCATACGTTCGGGGCAGGAACAACTGCACTCACTCCGTCCAGTGTGGGCCTGAAGTTCTGAGGCCCGCGTCCGTCGATCTCAATGCATCCATGTCCGGATTGGAGCTTCAGCGCGGAGGTCTTATGGTCGGCCCCGTGGACCAGGAAACCGAACAAAATAGAGAAGAGTAGGGGAAACCAGGGAGAAAGTCGCCGTGCCATTTTGCTGATCTTCCAACGAGGAGATATTTACAGTAATGCTGAGTGTCCTTCAATTTGGCTTGCTCCAGGTTGAAAGGATGGGCTCGGAATGGTAGTACCCAGGAGCCTATTATAGACCTGAGTGTGTTCCATATCGCCCGCCTTCATAGTGTGTTAGACAAAAGTTACACGTGATCATGCTCCTGGGTTGGTATCATCAAGGTCATAGACATATTCAACTCGTCGTCGTATCTAATTTGACTAGCACAGGACTGAATGTTGTTTTGGCTCAGAGTGGTGATATGAACAGACCACTCATCATCAGGCGCGAAGTAAGTAATACTCCAAGGCATCATCTGATGTTTATTGACAACTAACAGTACCCCGTGATACGCCCCTTAACTAGTTTGCTGTCTTCTCATCATCCCTTTTGGAGTATCCACACACATATATGGCTTCAGGTAGTGTACACCAAGGTGCCGTTTTGCGAGAGTTCGTCCAAGGCCACGAGAGCTGGAGTATTTGCTTACCTTTATACACCAAGTTAGATGCGAAGAAACTGCTCACCGTAAACGTTTACTAAACCTATCTTGCCAATAGCCATAAAATGACTTTCGTGACTGAACTAGTATGCACCATAGCGTCTAGTGATCTAGGGAGGATCACCAGGCCGTTCTCACCGCCGTGTCTGATATCCTTCTGTACTAGGCAAACGCCGGAGAGGGGCTGGAAGCGAAAGAGGTCATAAATGAGTCCCTTGATACAGCGTGTCGGCAATCTCGAAAGAGTCGCACAGGGCAAGTTCCAACTGAAACTATTAGATACTTCGAGGCAATATTGATGCAACTAAATGTCGTAGCAAGCAATTGTAATCTAAATTTAATTACAGAATAAGACTTTCATTGATTACAGCCTGCCTCTCGAGGATTATCCACCATAATTCCGGCGTATGTAGGTAGCTACAACGTATTCAGGGCACTTTCAGGGGAAGAACTCGGAGTACGGCCTAACCACCCTACAACCTGTGCCGTTGTAAGCCTCCCGGAGTATTTCGCATTGCTCCGGATTGTAACAGGCGAAACTATTCGTCTTGCCCGTGACATCGGCGGGTCGCTCCGTCAAAATCTCCTCCAGGGTCTGGTTGCCTGTCCCGAATCCGCAGTGGCCATAGAGATCGCGGACTTGGGGCTCTAGTCTGTCTGTCCCTTCTCTCCTTTCGAGAGGGTGATTCGTCAGGCCTATATACATCTTGTCTGGTATCGTTCAGATGTCCTTTTACCCCTTAGCCGCCGTATCCTTCAGGAAATGCAGTTATTCGTTGGGCCGATATGCATGCATCTGCTGGTATGCGTGTGACAGTATGCGTTGGGCGGGTTATCAACGGGCTTTGGTTTCAAGCCTTGGATGACGCTCTGTCCCGCGTCGTCTTCTGCCTCGTCATTTGCTGTATATGCGAGGCGGCCACAGGCACCGGCGAGCCAGACGAGATGAGCGATCTTCATGTGGTCGGATGTGATGATAAGGTAAGTATGAATGAATGAATGTATCAAAATGAAACACTGAAACACCTCGGGACAGAGATGAGAGGGGACAGGCCTGGATATGGCTAAATAAACCTGGTCGAGCGGTTACTCGGGGGAAGCCAACTCGTCCACATGGGTAAGGCAACGGCTAGCTGCGAATTTAGTAATACGCGCGGGCTCAGAGTTAGTTAGACGTTGTTAGAGTTGCGGAGAAGATTCAAGGACGTTGCAAACGGTTTGTTTATAGGCCGGAGGGATCTCGCTCGTAAGTGCTTGCGCGCTAATGCGCAACCGTTCCTGTTGAACCGTTCGTGTCTCGTAAATATAACTAACGCAACATGTTTACTTGTCGGTGAACGTACTCAGCAAGGCCGTCAGTAAAGCTCGTATCGGGTTAGAGAGGTTGCGTAGAGACGAGAAGTATAGCGAGTAAACCGTTAGCTATCTGGGAGAAGCGCGGGACGGCTTGCTGAGGCAGAAAGAACTCCTTTGACAGGGAGCCGCCAGCTTGAGCATGTTTTGAAGATCCGTTCTATACTAGAAACTCAGCACCAGAGAATCCTGGCTAGCTGGGTGTGTGAACCCCCGTCGTCGCCAACCCAAGAATGTCACATCTAGATTCTCTAAAAAGGAAGCACCAGGCGGGACTCGAACCCACAGCCTTTGCCAGATCCAGTGGAAAGCCGGAAGGCAACGCGCTACCATTGCGCCACCAATGCTATGCTGTTATAATATCAAGGCCCCATCTTGGATCATATTACAAGTCCTCTGATCTACAATACAGCAATGTCATCCCTTTAACCGTGCTTAGTGCGGGTAGGCCGAGTGGAAGAGTTTCGTATTTCCTGCTAGTTGTACAAGACCTTGTATGGCAGCCTCCGAATGCAGCCCCTGAACCCGAAGTCTATATACACTTGTATGGTTGATGACAACGCACCTGGTCTGCTTTATTCGTTTCTGGCTGATATTTGGGAAAGCCAAACATCGGTTCGATTACGATCTACTCGTTTCATAGAGATGCATTCTCGTATTGGGACGACTATCAAATCCCTACAGTCTATTTCAGGACGCTTGTGGGAGCCTTTGGTTATTGCAAGATTTCAACTCTCTTATTGACGAGCGTTAGACGCCAACCGGTGTTTTGCCGGGTGAGTGGTCCCGTCGGGTAGCTTAACGTCGTTATCGGCTCTCCGTAACACTTACCCGGATTCATCAGGGGTGTCTGTTGGGTCAGGGATCGGGATCCTTGCTCACCCCGCTCGATCTACGGTTGGTGCAGGTGCGCGATAACAACCACAGGGTGCGTAAGCATGTAGGCAGCTAGATTCTTTCCAGAGGCAGGCGCTGTAGGGGATTGTAACATTTATATTCTACTTGTTATGTTGTTCTCTTCTGCACGATTGTGAATTAGACGCCGTGCACATCGCAAAATGGATTTCGACACCCTGACTACAACTGCAACGAGTTTGCAGCGGCTTCTACAAGAGGGTGCACTGACGAGCGTTCAGATCATTGAGAGGTACTTGCTCCAGATCGAACAGCATAACCATGCGCTCAATGCCTTCATCTCACTGGCACCGCGAGAGAAGCTGCTTAAACAAGCGGCAGCCCTCGACGAGGAACGACGGGCGAATCGTTGCCGGGGCCCATTGCATGGGATCCCGATAGTCTTGAAGGCGAGTCATCGGATTGCTGGCTGTTTATCAAGACAAGACCAAGACTGTGGCTGACTTTGAATCGGTAGGATTGCTTCATCACATCGCATGAGCTGGGCATGACCACCACGGCCGGGTCGTGGGCGTTCTTGGGGGCCAAAGCTACCAAAAGCTCAGGTGTTGTGCAGAAACTGATGGATGCGGGCCTGATCATATTGGGAAAGACTAATATGACAGTATGACTCAAGCCTCGAGATGGGTTCGAATAGAAACCGCCTACTGACCGTGCCGATTAGGAGTTCTGCGGCATGAAGATGATGATAACGCCCGGGCGCTCTGCAACAGCAGGGCAGACGCTGTCTCCTTTCGTCGGCGCCATCGAAGATGGCGAATCCATTCTTGGCCACTCTGTAAGCAATGAGGGGTACGAGTGGAGGATTCCCTCCATTGATTTTAGCTAACGCATGATATCATCCCCATTAATCCAGTCCCCGGGGGGCTCGTCAACAGGCTCGGCCGTTGCCGTCGCAGCCGGCTTTAGCCCCTTGGCGCTAGGCACCGAAACGATCGGATCGATCATGACGCCTTCCTCGCGCGCGGCGATCTACGCCGTCAAACCGACCACGGGCCGGCAGGACACGTCCGGGATGTACCGGATGACCGACTTCTTCGACAGCTACGGGCCCATGGCCAAGTCGCCCGCCGAGTTGGCCAGCCTCCTGGAGATCATACTTGGTCGCTCGGTCCAGAGACCCGTGCAATATCCAGCAAGTGGGATACCCTCGCTGTGGGCTTCGTAGATCCCAATGGCTGGAAGTTGAGCCCGGAGATGTGTAGACAGAGACCCGGCACGTTGGAACAAATGGTAAGCCAAAGCCCCCCGCACTGAGTGTGGTTGAGTGCCAGACAATGCTGACCAAAAACTAGGTGGACGATTACGAAGCAATGGTCACAAACCTCCAGCAAGATGGTTGTGCGGTCAAGTACCCCATCGAGCTTCAGGATTGCTCTGTACTCACTGTTGATGGACAAGACGCTATTATGCCAGTGGCTTGTATGTCGACCCCCCGAGTCCGCAAGTAGTGACCTTTCAACACTGACCATATCACTGATTGGCAATTCAAACAAATTGGCCTTCCAAAGTTCATCGAAGCATTTGATGAATCCCCTGTCGCATCCCTCGAACAGCTCATTCAGTTCAACGAGGACCATGCCGAACAAGCAATGCCACCACGTGAGTTTTGACCCCCATGTTACACGAATAGAGCAACTCTAATGCATTATTCCCATTCGTAACATAGCCCATACGGACCAGACCGACCTCATAAAGGCTCAAAAGATGGACGAACCGGAAGAGGAGATCAGACTTCTGGGGGAGAAGCTCCGAGCCAAGGCAAGACATATCGTCGATCAGGTCTACGAGAAGGAAAATTTCGACCTCATAGCCGCCCCCGTTGACTCTGCCTTTTGCATCTACGCTGCCGCAGCTGGTAAGTGAGGGTCGGAGACTCGCCGAAGCTTTCAAGAAGCAAAAAGTGCTAATGTACGTTAGGGTATCCCCTGGGTCATGTGCCGCTAGGCCAGCTCCGCTATAATGGGCGGCCGTTCGGGCTCTGCTTGATGGCCCGGGAGGACGGCGAGGAGACGTTGCTGCGGTTCATGTCGCTGTACGAGGCAGCTGTACCACCGCGGCCAGTCCCCGATCTGTCTCGCTAGATATCAGAGCTGGATGGGATGCAAAGTGAATACTGTGTACACGAAACCCAACCATGTATGACTGCAACCAGATCAGCAATTCTCTGCAAAGCTATTTTTGTTGAATATTCGATGTAGTATCAGGGAGCTCAACCAACTCCGTAGGTCTTTCCGTCCGAGCATTCCCATTGTTCCAACTCTGCTCTCTGTTCTTTAACGGCGTTTGCGTCATCCATCTCTGCTCTCACGTTTCTGCTATCCAGTTCTGCTCTTTGTTGTTTTGCGGCGTTTCCGCTGTCCATTTCTGCCCTCATGCTTCTGCTACCCAAGCTTGCTCTCCACGCACCGCGGGACCAGCATTTCCACGTGGCAGTGTGAGCGCCATCCAGTTCCGGTGCACGTCCAGCCCCAGGCACCACTTTGCTCCGCCTGTGTAGAACATACCGCATGATTAGAGTCAACAATATGATCGCAAACGCCACACCGATCACTATGCCAGTAATGGCTCCAGAGGACATGCTGGTCGCCGTACGATCAGATGCTGGTAATGTATCACCTCCGCTCGCTGAACTGCCTCCACCATCGGAGGTTGTTGCTGTGGGCGGCCGGAACCCAGACGACGCGATGGATCTTCGTCTTGAAGATACATCGGGCGGGAAGAGCGCTAGGTCGTCCCACTCCCACTGTACCGTGAAAGGCTTGTGAGATGCTGTGCCCGTGGCTACGTAAGTGAAGACATCAGTTGAGTCTACCGAGCGCCCGTCAAGTACACGAGTCGAAGCGAGTATCCTTTTGAAGCGGGAATCGAGGCTATACGACAACCCACTGCAATGCGTTATTAGACCAGACGTTTCGGGCTGCCTATAAGAACACCCACTCCTCCCCGAACCAGCTTCTTGGTTTGTTCCACATACCTTTGACAGCACACTTTGGTATATGCCTCACCGACGAGGCGGTTCACGTCCATAACCGTCACAGGTGCTAGGCAGACTGCTGGGGAGTATTTTGCAGCACTGGAAGGCATGCATGATGAGTAAAGGCGGTCAGGGCTGCCGCTGTATATCTTGGTAGTATCGGAACCCGCCAGCATCCAATAACGGCCAGCACACGATGGGCCGGGCTTGAAAACGGTCGTCAACCACCCAGATTCGTCAGGACTTGTATTAGCCCACCCCTATCACTTCCACCTGGGGGCGAGTTGTAAACGTCGGCTCCGTCTGTGTCCCTGTAGAGTCCATCACAACATGAAGCTCTTTTAGAGCTTCAGCTGCCAAGCTGGACTGAAGCTACAGGAGACCAAAATTCCGTTGAGTGTATGTTTAGGGGCACACTCACATATGAAAACGTGGGGAAGAAAAAGAAAGGAGGAGCAAATCGCCAAACGGAGGGAACATAAGAAGAATGTGGCGCTCATTTATAAAATATTTCACTACTCATGATTGGACAATTTGGGTGCACCATGACAGCGTGACTGGAACACATCCCCTCCGATTGTGAAACCCATCCTTCGCACTAAATAATCAGCGCCGACTTCAGCATCTTTTTCAAAAAGTAGAATAGATTCTGGGATGATCTGCCATTACTTTGATCAATGCTAACACTTCAACCACCATAAGCAATGCCATATCGAGCGTGAATATCGATTTCAAATTCTGCCGATGATGCTGGGAAGTATCAAAGGTACAATAGATCAGGGGGTATTGTGGTAGCACCAGGGTTCTAGTTTCGAACGTGAGCTGCATGGTAACGGATATAAAAGAGTACAACTGTGCATATTTTGGGCCAGGTGGTGCTTCCGCAAGCAAGACGGTCATACTTATTGTTCATATCACCAATACGACACGCAAGATAGGTAAGACAGTGTTAGGTCAGCCATATGAGTATGCATGAATACCGCGTACAGTTTGAGGCGAGGTCTCAAACTTCAGCTAGCTAAACCTTTCCCGATCATTTAGTGGCAATTGCGTCGTGATTTCATCTGCTGAAGGAGGCCAACTACCGGCGAGCCAGCCTACTTTCACTAACCTCATTGGCTTTACAGCACGGCTGGGCCTATCATGAGGTCCAAAATGAAGGAGGCGCTCGTCGGAACCGTCGAGGTACGAGCGGACGAGCGTGTATATTGCCCTGTCACACCCGTACCCTCGCACAACATCTCGTTCAGCCTGTCAGCAGCTTACGGGAACACCACGAGATCCAGCCCTTCACCGGTATTTGGCAGTAGCACGAGGCCAAAGCACATGAGTACAATCGGCAGCTTACCGAATCGACCGGTAACAGTATAAGCCCTTTTTGATGAATTTCGGCGGGGAGGGGATGTTCACTGGCTGACCCCAGTGCCCGCTATATAGCGCGTTTTGACATTTCCGCGATATTTTTCCCCGGATTGAAAATGGTAAGGTTGATTGCCAGTTACCTGCTGGGGTGGTCATATGGGGTTGATGCAGTTGACACCCGCCAAAACCTTGCTCACACATAGCAGGGCATATAAGCTTTTCTCTCTGCTAAGTATCTGCATAATGCCTACACAAGTGTGAGAGCTATATAGGAAACAAGACCCCATAGGTAGACCTTGAAAGAATTGGAAAAGAACAATATGTTATATGGCTGATTCTAGGAAAGCCCGTTAAGCTTAATTGGATAGATCGCGATTAATCTTAAGGGTAGTCACGTGAACATCAAATAGGGGTTGTCGCTGCTCAGCGGGGGGGGCCCCATGCTAGTAGCCCGCGAGTCAGTTAACGTAGCGACTGGAGCGAATCAAATTCCTTTGCTCGAGAACCGGATCGTTTGAACTCTGGCACGAGTTTCACAAGGATGACCCCGGCTTCTCAGCCCCATCGTCGGCCTAATTCCGCGATCGCTGGTTCCTGGAGCTAAACCGCACAGGGATGAATGCTTTGACAGATTGCCGCACAAAAAAAGAAAAGTCCCTCCCTCATCGAGTCTCCTCCACACGGTTCAGAATCGAAGATGCAAGGGATGCAGGACATACCCGTAAGCGGAGTTCTCATTATCTATATTAATGCATTTGTCTGACATGCGTGATATCTGCAATACATCTCTCGGAGTTGTCTACCATCATGTTCGTGCGTTCATGTGAGGCCGGCGTTTGCCAGCTGGTTCAGTCTATCACGTGATTACCGCTCATCGCTATACGGCGGAGGCGGATTTGGTTGCGTCAAGCGATTTACCCCCAACGACTTCCTCCTCCTCGTCACGCCCTCCTTCCCTCCAAGCGATGACTTGTCGTCGCCGACTGTAGCATCGCCGTCACTCTTGCTCGTAGTATACGCTGCATCCTGCTGTTGTGGTGATTGTGGTTGTGGTGGTATTATATCGGCCGGTGTGCTGCCCTCTAGCTCGACAGGCGTAAACGACGTCGCCGGCAGCTCCTGCACTTCCTTCCGGGCCTCGACTCCATCCACGGCCGCGCGTCGGCGTCCGCCTCGTGGATGGGCAGGACGGCGTCCATCTCGCTGGCGGTGGTGGGCGTGAGCGGCGACACTATGCCCGTCGTCGGCCGCGAGAACGCCGGGGTCGCGCCCGTGAGCAGCGGCATTTGCGGCTCTCCGGCCGCCGCCGTCGACTGGCGGTCGAAATGCGCCTCGCCGCCCTTCGGCAGGTCCGGGGTCGAGGCGAGCTGGCGGTGGATCACCTGCTGCTTCCAGAAGTGCCGGCGCCAGACGAGCCAGGCGACGATGCCGAGCAGCACGGCGAACAGGAACAGCGCGATCACGATAGCCAGAACGATGTGGATCGGGAGGCCCGACGAGGAGCCCTCGTCGTCCCCAGGATTTGGTGTAGAAGTGGCCGTTGGCCCTGCGAAGGTCGAGCCGGGCACCGTCGGGTCCGTCTCGAGGATGCTCAGATCCGACTCCTGCCAGCGCACCTGGATCGCGTAGACCATATTCCGCGTCGTGCGCGTGACGTGGTCCTCGACGTAGGTGCGCGAGCTCTGCGCGGCGGAGATGCACTTGCTGTAGGGGATGTCCGGGGCGGTGGCGGGCCCAGTGAAGCAGGTGTAGCCCGTCGGGCAGCACAGCCGGGCCGTCTCGCCCGCGAGCAGCGGGCCCCCGTACCGCGGCGTCCCGTCCTCGACGGACGGCAGCGCCGTCGGCAGGGCGCAGCCGTCGGTGTAGCCCCCCGGGCAGATGCCGGGCGAGTACATGCCCGCCTTGTTGCCGTAGTACTGCATGAAGTTGGGCGGCATGCAGATGGACGAGGACAGCGCGGGCGTGCCGACGTCGGTCCAGCGCTGGGGGTCGCAGAACTCGGGCGTGTGGAAGACGGTCGTGAGGGGCCCGGCGCCGCGCGAGGTCGTCTTGGTCGGCGGGCTGCCGGGGTCTGTCGTGATGGTGTCCATGGTGTGCGTCTATGGATAGTCCTGATCACCTCACCCGAGGAGGGATTGATTGTTGGTGGTCGGTGTGTTCTGTCAAGCGGGCTATTTGGCCACGTGGAGCCTCTCGTGCAGGGGAGTGGAAAGCCTCAAGTCGACAAAGAGAGTAAGTTGAATGTTGATCCGCTGCAAGATCGAAAAGGCTTAGCAAAGCCAGGCTTTGCGTTGGGAACCCGCCGGGGAGGGGAAAAGGAGGAAAAGAAGAAGCGAAATGAATGAAAAAAAAGAAAAAAGGGTGGTGTAAGTTGTAAGTACGGTGGAAATGTCGACAAATTTGGTTCGTCGGCCATCAGAGGCAAGTAAGAAATTGCATGCATGCGTACATGAATTGGCTTTTCGGGCCAACCCAGATTGAGTGGATAGCAGAACCGTTGAGGGAGGCTCTAAGGCGCTTAGGATGGCACCCGGCCCCATTTATAGGCCTGTCATTCTCGTGTGCGTGCCGATGCGTTAGCCCGAATCTGTCAGGGGTGTTCCCCTAATCTGGGCCTAAAAAGTACAGGGTAATGTGGAAACACGAAAGCCTTACTCTATAACGGAGCACTCTAAGCCAATAGTAGTGCCGGATCTGGAGCTGAAACCATGTACTGGTCCACTATAGGGAAGGAGATGCCGGCCGACCAGGCCTCATTCGGCCCAAAAAGGCGTAAGCGAAGGCCTGCAACAACAAATCAAACTCACAGCTCAACTTTTCTTCATCTGGCTATCAAGCCCGAACTAGAACACATGCTTCTTCAATCTTCAACTTAGTCATTCGTTACAGCACTTCTGCTTCATCACACTCCTTCTACGTCATTTCGATATTGTCAGCAGAGACAGGGTCCAGCTCCTCTGCAACCCCCTGTTCTTTCTTCTTTTCTTGTGTCCTCTTCCTGTCCTTAACCGTCTATGCCTCGTTCTAATGAGGTCTCTTTTTAACAATGTACTATCCCAATACAACATGGACGCGCATGTTTATGTTGCTTGCCCTTGTCCAGTGCGTGGGAGCCCTGTTTCTTGAAACGTAAGTGATCACCCGCGCTCGGTCACGTGACTTCAGTCTCCTTCTGCTATGGTTTCATGGCTGACATAACAACATGAAGCTATGTCGTCCTTACCGTCGAGGACCATTTGCCGCATGAGGCCATGCAGGTCCCGTCCGGCCATACCGTGCCCATGTACGCGTCGCTGTTCATCTTCGGCTTCGCCTACGAGCTCCTCCTGTTTTGGGACTCGCTGCGTCTGCACAGCATGATCCAGGTCGTCGGGCTGTGCATATACAACCTCCTGTTGACGTTGTACGCCATATTCCAGCCGCGGCAGATCCGAGACGCGCTGGACCGCCTTTCGACCTCTTTCATCATGGGCGACCCGAAACGGCCCATCTTGGACCCGGACAGCCCGGTATGGCAGGAGATCAAGCCCGCCCTGTTCGCCTTGATTTGGGTGCTGGCGGTGGGAACCGCCGTCATGTGCTTCCTCGCCTACAAACTCCACGCCGAGTTCGCCTGGCTGGTGTATAAAGTCATCCACGCCGATATCAAGATGAGACGGCGTGTATTAACCCTAGAGGTAAGCCTATCTCTTAAAGAGCCCTTCGCCAGTTCAGTTCAGTTCACCTGAGCTCATTACCGTCGTGCAGATCAATGTGGCTCTTGTCAAGTTCAATTTCTTCTTCATTCTCGGCTTTCTTATACAGAACATCGTCGACAGTCGCACCACGGTTAATCCCGAGTTCGGCATGACCATTGCCGGCACCTTTATCGCCTGGTCAGTGGCGGTTTCCGGCATCATATGTGCGAGGAGAGAGAACAAGAAGGGCACCGCCGTAGTTATCGTAAGTATTGACCACCATCATCGTATCCCATCTTCCCCCGTCAGAATGCACGGTCATATAGCTGACTCTAGTCGATGAAAGTTCGTGTATTGCGGCGGCGTCGCCTATCTGGTCTACAAGGTGCTGAAGCTGTTGAAGAAGCCGGATTACTACATGCTCACCATTTTCGCCTGCATCACCCTCTTCATGCTGGTTTGCACCATCATCGCGGCCATCCTCTGCTTCGCCAACTACGACAAGGGGCTCAAGTCTTACGGCGAGGCAAAGACGAGGGACATTCACTCGCGAAATCCGAGCGAGAATCCCATTCTATTGCAACACACCGCCTACGGAGTTCGTCCGTTCTTGCCGCATAGAATGACGATTGACTGAACAGCACTGTTCGCGTTCGATTGGATCGTTGTATGCCCGACCGCTCACGGAACTGGTCTCATCTCGAGGGATCTGGCGATATACACTTCGAGGCCGCGAACCCTCTTCAGTCAAAAAAGGGTCGAGCCAAGACAACTACCGCCCACGTCCTCTTTCTGGCGAGGGGTTAAAAACGTATTTGCACCAGCAGTGCTCATATAGAGCAGATCGCAAAAGACTCTGCGCTCCCATATCCTCCGAAACTGCCACGTCGATGTTGACCAACCCAAAAGAGTATAAGCAGGGCTTCACGTCGGTTACGATATCCCAGTCCCTTGCAGTCACGTGGCGGTGGCTACTGGGGCGAGGCAGAGGATCATATGGTCTAGGCCGGACCCGGGGCAAGTCAAAACCCTCTCCGAGATACAATAACAGCATTGATCCGGAAGCGGCATATAATAGATGATCATAATGGGCCCTGCTATAAGCATAGGACAGCATCAATTTAGCTAAAGCATTTTCCACATGATGTATTCGTTGATAGATATAGATACTTAGATACCCATTTTCATTAGTTGCATAAGTTGGCGAATTCGTTTCACTCTCCAAAGCTGTCCTGATTATGCTACACCTAGTGTAGTTCTCAGGGGTCAGAGGCCTGATAATACTGGTACTACATCTTGGTCGAAATTAATAACACTAAAGATGTGAAGGTCAATGGGGCCAAAGGAGCCGGAGTCATGAACATGCAGTTTCTTATTCTTAAGTCCCAGCATCCTTGTATAGCTGAATTGGTTTCAATGCCGATAATGTTTTCGCTAGAAGTTGAAGAAAACATACTCCTAGTCAACAGACAAAAGATCCCAGAGCACAAGGATAATGCCAGAAAACAAACGTATTGTTTTGCCACGGCTACAGGTCGCTCGCTAACCAGTCATTGTTTTCAGCAGCAGCACATTCTCGAGCTGAAGGGCGACGTCAGCTTCGACTCGGTGTACTACGGGCTCTGGTGCAACTGCCATCGACTCATTCCGCGCTTGACGTTCGACGAGGACCTGGAGGGCAAGATGGCTTGCTCGGTCTATGCGGCCGGCTGCACGCGCTGGCATAGCGGGTGGTCCATGGGCCCTCCGCTGCCCAGGAATGCCTGCCACCGTATGACTCCGGAAGTGTTCTCTGTCGAACCCAGTTCACGAGCGCCTATGGTGGGTCCCATTCTTGGCTGTGAGCACTGAAGCACGGACATGCAGGCCGAGATCAGGTTCCGCCCGGATGGCAACCCGCAGTTGATGATCACGGTCTGGAAGCACAAAGGTGAGGTCTCCAAACCGGACTCTGTTCACGATGCTGTAACTAGACTCGTAAAGAGTGATTTAGAGCGACCTCGGCTACCTGTAGGCATCGGAAAGATTGCTGAGATATCTGGCATGATGCAGGAAGAGTTCATACGGGCTCGTGCTGGCCTACCCTAGTCGCTCCCTGATGGAACGACTTCCAAAGTAGGTGTATGTCACTGTGCTACCCCATGCTGCCCTTGAGTAAGATATGAGTAATGCCACCTTGATAGTGTGAGAGACATCGTTATAGATGAAAATAAAAGATATGATAAAAAAACAGTATTGACCGAAGCTGAAAGTGAACGAACATGGACTTGCTATCCTTTAGAGAAACCCTCCACAGATATTTGGCACGTGATAGAACCCATCAGATATATGGCAAAAGATGATGCAGTAGCCCATAAGGTCTACGATCCTGAACCAAATACGGCAAGAGCAGTTGCCCATCTTTGTCAATTAGCCTATTGACTGCATGCATCAAACTTCAGAACAATGACTGATAACAAAGGGAATAAACCGCTTGGAACAATATAAGCCCTAACTGCAAAGCCGGTGGCAGCCCATTCGCCGGGGACAAAGGCAACCAACACTCCCTGAATGGCCGTGCCTCTCTGGCTCGCAAATTGTAATATTCATGCAATGTATACAGTAGCACCACCACACCTATAGAGGACATCAACAGCAAGAGCAATCAATGGACCCCTGAGTTGAAGAAAATATCCAACCCACACACATCATGTCCCGCCCAACATCCTCAGCAAGCTCGAACACACCCCCAAGCCCGAGACCCTTCCGCGATCTCGAGGACCTGGACTACGAGACCACCCCAACGGCGCCCCCCTTCTCGCCCCCTCTGCCGATCCCGCCCCCACCCTCGCGGAGCTACACGGACGAGCTGACCAAGAAGTCCGTCCCCGTGGACGCGATACCGGTGATCCGCCTCCTGGCGCCGACGCCCGAAGCCACCTCGCCCCTGATCCTGCTTCGTCCCCGGCTGGCGGCCACCGAGCTTTTTGCCGATGACGACGAAGACGAAGACGAGCCATTCCCGGACTTCTTTGATGCTTCTTCTTCTCCGGCAGCAACGAGAGTCCTCCTACCACCGAGCCGGTACTACGACGTCGACAATGATGAGTATTACAGCAGCCCCGTCACATGGACCGACGAGCTGACGCGGACACCTCCGCACCGCCGCCACCGCCGCCCGAGCTATGTGCAGAGTGTATGGGAGGAAGATACTTCATCGTCATCCTCCTCTTCTTCTTCGTCTTCTTCATCTGACGACTACGAAAACGCGTCCTCTTCTCTATGGTCTCCGAAGCCCAAACCAGACTCGGAAACCACTGATGATGGCCCGAAAGCGGCAAGGACGAAAATCGAGACTGGAAATGAAAGGAAAGATGAGAAGTGCGAAGATGGGGAGTCGGGTCCTGTTGCATCACAGGATTTCACCACATTTCGCTTCCCCTAAGCAGGAGCTTCTCAGCGTGGACTCGACTAAACGACTGCGCCAGAACTGGCTCTGTATTCATCGGCCAATAGTACGAAGCTCAGGCAGAACATAGCATCCGACATGGACATAGGGAATAAACACCCCATTCCCATCAGAAATATCATGAACACCAAAGAGATCTGCTTCACATTGTGACTATCCTATTCCTCCCCCTTTCACTGCTCACACCTGGGTTCAGCCCACTGTGCACCATTAGGCAGATGATTGTGTTTGTGAATGTGAATCCGATAATCCAGTAGCATTATACGGTCTACAGGTGGAATCCACAAGCATAACGTAACAGTTCAATGTCATAATAACAACATATAATGTCAAGCTTAGATATCGCGGTAACCGCACCTGGGATGTTGCAATAGAAAATCCCAACCAAAAGGGCGACAAGCATATTACAATCATTCGTAGTTTCTTCCTGTACTAATAAGTATCTCTCATTGCCCAAGGCTCTGGACTAACCCGACGCATACTCCAGACAGACAGCCCCTGTCGCATTGAGTACTTATACCACTATTACCGCAAGCATTAGTGGATGTCCACGTTTGCGTGCGACAGCCCCTGAGCGGATCCATGCGAGAGCTTCCTCGCGTTGTTGTTGGGACTTGGAGTTCATGGAATGAGACGGCGCTGAAATGTACTGCAATAGGAGCCCACGAAGTCACAGTTGTGCTCAACGTTGACGAAGACATGATGGGGGCGCGAAGCCACCGTTGAGCAGGATCTCACAGATGCACCAAATCCATCCAGCCCACAACATATCTGGGAAGATACCTCTGGGGTGCTGTGAATACAAAACTCGAAGCCGGAATAGCGTTGATGGGGAAAGCAGAATGATGTGACCTCACTGGAGAAGGGCGTAGGGGGCCCATTCATAGCAGCACCGCCTGGCCCCCGGGTCGCCGTACAGTGGACCCCGGGAGCGAGTGCGTACGAAAACGCTTCCTTCGAGTCGCACGAGCAGCCCAGGAACCTGGTCATCAGTGACCAGATGCTCCGTCGATCGGCGCTCGAGTGTTAGACATAGGACTGGACAGGTTTTGATCGAGAGCGTCACTCGATCTCAAGGTTCCGGATGGATTCAATGAATGCTGGGTCAGAGTGTCCGTGGTACTGGGACAGCCCGCCGCCACGCGAGAGGGAAGGCGAGACGTGGCTCGCGTCGAGAAGTACAGGACCGTGAGAGGTGGTAGACGGGGGAAGGTATACGAGTACAAAGGAGTGTAAAGAGCTGCTGTAAAGAGCTGCTGTAGGTAGCTGCTAGGATGGTAGTCGCTATAAGCTACGATATGACTATCGTGCTGCGGCTGCTGATACTGCGTGGGATCATTTGCAGGTGAGAAGGTCGGTATTGCGTTCATGCTCCACGTGCGGCAGCGCAGGCTGTTTTCTCAATAACTGAGAGTATTCCTCTTGGTTTAAACCGGTAGACAACATCGTTGGATGATCTTCCGAGCACCGTTGACAATGTATTGTTGAAGTTGAATTGCAATGCTGGCACGATTTCCGTCCAGGGTACGTCTGACGTGGTTATGTGAAATCGAATAGCCACATCTGCCTCCAGGTTCGTTCTTTCGCTGTGTCCATCGGTCTATCCATGGCAAAGCTGTCATAGCGAGCCTGGTCCCGAGCTTCGTCTCCGAAGTTTTCCAGAACACTGAGTGAATTTCACACACTGTTCCACCTTCCAGCCTCTGCCCGTAAACGTACAACTTGTTCGATCCACGAAGATTCCTCTCCCGCGGAGGGCCCTCTTCGGTCTCCTGTGCCGGGGTCGTGGCAGGACCTCGAACCAGGCAGGCGAGCCGTCGGCGGTGTGATTACCCACGGACGAAGGAAGATAAGCGGGGGAAAGCACTGGACCGGGAAAGTCTGCCGATATCTGTGGAACGGTCCAATCGTGGTCGACCTGCAGACGTGCGCGAAACTCTGGCAGCGCTTCCTTGCCGGTGAAAGGGCGGGCGACGGGGGCGGCCGTGCGAGCTCTCGGGGATTGTAAGGCCTGCACATGGAGCAGGAACACAACGCAGGCCATACCCATGTGGTCGGGAAGTCAAGAGGCCGTTTAAGGGTGATACTCATAATTCAGCATCGTTGGTTCTGTAATGCAAGTTCATCATAGTGCAAGAAAAGAGGACCAGTGATTGAAACATACCTGCCGCCCTTTTGGTTAGGATTCTCTATGACAACATCCCAGATGTCGATACCGTGGTATCTAAGCTTTACATGGCGCCAAAGCAGGGTGAAGTCGTCGTCCCAGGTACCGGAGAGTGTGATGTCGCCAGCTCTTGACCCGAAAGCCACCATCAGAGACAGAGCAAGGGGCTAGATGATCCCCACAGATGCCCAGCGATGTAAAGAAGAGTTGCAGCGTGATCCCAATCCTACCCGGGCGACATTACAGAGCACCTGCAGTTGTAACTCTGGTCAGGCAGTACCGGGGGAAAAGCAGAAGTAGCAAGACTATCTGCGATTGCGCAATGGAGATGGCGAGTGCGAAGGTGGACAGAGATGAATTGATCTGACTGTGACTGATTTGGTTGTTTAATCAGAGAAGAGGAAGAAGAGGCAGAGGCAGCCCTGGTAATGCAAGTTAATTATATTAGAAAGAGTAAGGACGAAGGATTAGAACATACTTGCCTACCGGTATAATGGAGAGACCCAATGGCAAGATGAATCGCATCACACCTTACTAATGGAGTAATATGGTATTCTAATAAAATGTCAAAACGATCGAATGGGATAATTCAACAATACATACAGTAGACCGGCAGCAATACAGTGGCGGAAGAGAGCAATCCAGTGGCACAGCACAATAGGCGAGTAGAATATCAAAGCAGTTCGAAGGACATGACACATCGATACAGTGGTGGGACGGAGAAACGACGATGCTTCCTATGCTATATCGAAGCTTACACAATTACCAATCTAAGACGACTCGGTGGACTCAGATCCACATTAAACCTGTAAAAGCATGAAAGTGTGGCTTGTAGCCACAACAGCGCAGATACTCAGCACCTCCTTGCCCCTTTCCAACAAGGCAACCGGACTATTCAAAGCTCATTCGGTGTTTATTTGGCCTTAGCCAAACCCACGGTACCCTTGCCAAGATCGTAAATGGAGTACCATTTGCGCAGGAAGGCATCACCGAGAATGGCCAAGGGGCCAACGGGAGCAGGGAAATCCATACCCATGAAGGTGGAAATGCAGCTGCCCTGAACTTCCAGAATGTAGTCGTTGGGGCCGATGGCGAAGTCGTTGCCACTGAGAGTGAAGGTGATGTCGGGCAGAGAGTCGCGAGCAGAGCAGTCAACAGTGTATTGGCCGTTGAAGCCCTTCTTGGCGCCAATCTCCTTGTTGAGCAGGTCGGCCATGTCGGTGGGGAGGGCAATCAGGGAGGTACCGGTGTCCAGGATGACACCAGTGTTCTCGAGCTCAGCAGTCTCCTTACCGAAAGAGATGGAATCGAGATCAACCTCCCAATAGGCCTTGCGGCGGAGGGGAATCTCGGTGATCTTGCCGTGTAGTGGTCCTCGTCAACACCTCCAAAAACAACCTCGGAGTCATCCTCACCGTTGTTGCTGGACAGGTAGAAAGCGAAGACGGCATCGTCAATCAAACCCTGGTTGATCATCTGGTAGAAGGGAGGGACGATACCGTTGACAGAGAGTCTGTCGAAACCCATGCCCAGGATACCGTCGAATCGGCCGAAGGCAAAGGCAAGGCCGGGCTCGCTGGTAGCTTCGGCGAAGTCCTGGTGCTTAACCGTCAGGTCACCGATGGTCATGGAGTCCTGAGAGACAAAGCCGCTCAGGCTGCCGGAACCGTATCGGATCTCGAACTCGGTGCCGTTCTTCTTGTAAGTCGACGACGAGGACGAGTCGTACTTGGAGTGAAGGTAGCAGGCGATGCTGCCGCACTGCTGGGAGGGAACCCAGAGGTTGGAGCTACCGGTATCGAGGATGACCTTGAAGTCCTGAGGGGTGTGCCGATGGAAATTTTGGAGAAGTCTGTTACCCAAGCGATTAATGTCAGTACGTGCGTGAGTCAGACCACATCAGAGATCGGCTGCAGGGAAAGAGAATATGGGGGGGCTCGGACGTACACTGAGCGTTCATGAAGTTGCTGATGGGAACGGGGTGGTTCTTATCCATAGCGTGCATGGAGGTGTCCTTGAACATGGCCTCGACGTGGCTCTCGGGTCTACCACCCATGTACTTCTGGCCCAGTCCTCGCACCTGCATATCGATGGGGATGGACTCCTACAAATGAACATCATCAGTATGTTGCTACATTGCAGCGATGCATCAAGCGACTAGGACTCACCAGCTGATCCGCGAGAGGGATCTTCTGGAGCTTCATCTTGTGGACTGCGGCGTCGGCCGAGCCAAGCAGCGCAGCTGCCGTCAGAAGAGCTCCCTTCATGATGGGCGGCTCGATGGGAACTTCGAAATGATAGCGTTAATGCGAAATGAAAGGAGATGTTGATTGTTGTTGATGGGAAGATGATGGTTGATTATTGGAGGAATGAGAGGGAGAGATGGGAACTCTGGGTATGACGACTCGGAGGGTGTTTCATGCGCGAGACGCCGAGATAAGCAGGTCGCAGGGCCTGGCCCAAGCTGGGGCCGCAAGGCAGCTGTGACGCTACGCCACCACAGCAACGCAGGAGAGAAGTGGGGAAGCCGGGGTAGCAATCGGGGCTTTGTGAGCAGCCATTAGCCACCCCCAGAACATGATTCAAATCGGTCTAGTGATCGAACAAACTTCATCTGGAGTCAGTTACTCTATTTCGTCTGTCGCTACATGAGGTGTGGCCATAAAGACAACATCTCGGTCTGTTATCTGTTGATACAGTACTGGTCATCTGATTGTGGTAGTACTGTCGGACGGCACTACGGATTGCGCGGCCTCCAGCGCTTGCCCTTTTCGTCCTTTGGTCCACGGTCCTACCCAATACGGACAAATTGGCCATCACTAGCCACACTTGCCTGACCTTACCCTGGGGCGCCCTGGCTACAGCTCCGGTCTGGTTGTTGCTAGGCCACCGCCTAAGTGATCGGCCATTCATGAACCCACAATCTGCTCAAGTGACCACTGTGACGCAGCGCCAAGCCCAATAAAAGCCTACTTCTTCAAGTAAGGTACCCGGCAGCTTCGAGTGGTCCGCTTAGCTAAGTGCAATCTGGAGTATTGGCTCCAGAATAACCACGACCTACGCTTTAATGTTCAGGTCTTGCATTCATTTCATAATACTGCATTATGTTGCCCTGGATGTTTCCCCAAGATGTCGTTCCTTAGAATTTCATTCAGTTCACCCCCTCCCCGGCTGATTGCAATTCCGCAGGGCAAAGTTAGCCGCTCGGCGCCAGCTCCTCCAGCTCGCCCGCGTCTCGCGCGGGCCGACCATGTATTTGATGCGCTATCACAAAGGGGTCGCACACGCCGCTGCCAACGGCAGCGCTCTTGTTGACGATGCCCCCCCCCCCAGAAGTCGATGCCCAGCTGCTCCTGCTTCTCGACGAAGGGCTGGACGAGCTGCATGTAGGCCGAAGACGGGTCCGCGTACACCATGCCCTAGTACCCGATGTCCTTGTACAGCCAGATGGACCAGCGGATGCCCGTCTCGACGTAGATAGCGACCTTTTCGCGTACGTAGTAGGGCAAGCCTCTTGTCGTTAACGATCTCTGCCCTCGGCAGCGCCAGTCCTGGTTCTGGTCGCCCAGGGCCAGCGCCACGTAGTGTTGTGCCGAGCACAGATCTCGACGCAGCGGTGGACGAGGACGACGCCCTCCGGTTTGGTCATCGCGTCGGGCTGCAGGGGATCGATGAAGTGACGGTAGTTTTTCAGCGATTGGTAGAATGGAATCAAATGGGTTATATCTTGTGGGCCCGCTTTGATGGCTGCAGCGTCGATGTAGCGCATTTCCGCCCGGGTCTGGTAGATCTCCAGCATCAGGTCGTCCACGCGCTGCAGTCGCCTCTTCGTATCCGAAGACAGGGCTTCCATTTTTGACACCCGAGTCTCGCGATGTCGCTGGTTAAAACACAGGACGCTGGTAAGAACACAGGAGAGTGTTTTGTTTGGTGCAGGCCAACATCAAGTTTCAATGTATGCCGTAGGTACACCGCGAAGCCAAAACATAATTCCCCCCACTCGCGCTCCTGGCTCCCAGGAAAAGGCGTGTCGCGACTAGCTAGGCAGTACGTACTCTTGGCATTGAGACCCCACCTAAATTTACCGACAGCTCCGAGGATCCTCGACAGCAGACCGCATTCGCAAGCATACCTAGGTACTCTTTTGTCGATGGAGAGGGCTGCCGCAGTTCATGTTGCAGCATTGGCATGGCGGCTTGAACGTGTCAAACTGGATTTCGGAAATTTATTAGGGCTCAATGCCATTTCAGTGAATACAGTAACCCCCCTCAAATGCCGTCATACCCAAGCTGTCATCACATGACTCCCTTTTTCCCAGGAGGAACACACGGTCGATTTCATCAAATGTGCGGCCTTGAGCTCCAGCACATAGACCCAACTCCGCGCTACCGAGACCCGCGAAGATGAAGCCAACCTTGCCCGTGAGGTTGCCCTCGTCCCGGATTGACCATGCTGCGTGGCCGTCGCGAGCGCCACGATCGGCGACCGGAGCCCCGTGCTGCTGGTCTCGCCCAGGCGCCCGCCCCCTTCGCCGAACACCCTGATGACGGCGTTGGAAAGAGAGCTGGCCGATGGCGATGCCAAGGTTGACGCCGAGGGTGGCGATCCCCCATAGCACGACGAGGCGAGATTTCGGACGTGACCATCTTAGGCCAGGGTTCAGGTAGAACCCCGAACCGAGCCCCAGGATGAGCTTGGAAACGATAAAGGTCGCGCTGGCTGACGAGGACATCTCGCCCAGGATCTCGCCCGTGGCAAGGTCCAGGCTCACGCATAGCGAGTGCTTCCTGTTGATCCGGCCCGCGAGCCAGGAGCAAACAAAGCAGCCGAACAGCCGCCCGACGCTGCTCACGGTGGTGAAGACGATCTGCCTGTCGGCCGGCAGAACGGCGGCTTGGCCCCTGATTGTACAGCCTAAGTCCCGCCGGAAAGACCCTACCGACAGTGCGGCGCCGTTGATCTGGGCGTCAAACCCTTATCAGTGGAGGTGCCCAGACCACTCCATACAGAGCCCCGAAGCAGTTACATCGACATCCGTCTCTATCCCTTCCGTGCGGAGCGTACTCCCGAGCGTCTCGAGCAGATCCTCGAATGGACCCCCACCTCAGAGATTTCCGGGTTATCTCGATCCGAGACGAACTCGCCTGTCGATATTTGCCTTTCTTCCCCGAGCAGTGGCACATCGATCGGGTCACTAGTAGGGTTAGCTGAGCTGGAGCAACCAGGACTCAACGAGCTACCGGACCGGTTCTTCATGCATGTCCACTGCAAGAATCCGATCCTCGATGAGACGGAGACTCGAAGGCTCGTCAGGGTGGCGTTTATTAAGGGCTGGGACTGGTCGCTCGCCTCCTGCCTCACCCCTGCTGGTACGCGCCCTGAGTTGCATCTCTACCCCCTTGGGCCCCAGCCACGACGTGGCACCCGGCACCTGGGCCAACCGTGACGCGGAGGTCTTCTTCTCCTCGGCGCAGAAGCGAATGGGCCCCGCTGCTTCTGCAGCCGTCCATTGTCGGGACCCAGTGCCTGTTCCTTTCCGGGGTTTACCTCATGTCCGTGTTCAGGCCAGACCAGGCTTGGCGCTACTTCTCCCAGACCCTGGCGGCTTGCCAAGGCGGCTTGCCAAGGCTTCCCCTTCCTGCTGACTAAGAGCGCCCAGAAAGCGCAAGATTTTATCACCAGCCTTAGCGCCGCCGAGGTCTCGGCCGACGACATGCTGGAGCAGGCCGTGTACTGGTCGGCCTGGAAGTCGGAGCGGGAGGTTCGGCAAGAGCTCTCTCCGACGGACTTCCCCACTGGCTCCTGCACTCCGTACCCTACCTTCTTTCCGACGCCACCGCCCTCACGGGTCGGCACGCCGGACGGGTTTACCGATCCAGTCGATCTTCGTGCGCGCGGCTCTTGGCTGTTCTACCTCGCCGAGATCTCTTTGTGGGGACTGAATAGCTGGCTCGGCAGAGAGTAGAGGACGCTGCACGCACAGTATGTTATCATTCCCTCCTCTTTGTGTGATACTATCAACGCCGCTACTACTGCCTTCAGCTGCAACACTAAACATTTCTTACAGGTCTTGGCCGGCATGATACCCGAATACGGGCGCCAAGCACGGCAATGGGCGGACAGCCTGCCCAAGGAGTCGTCGATCGGCCGGGAAACTAGTAGCACCCGAATGGAAGACCGCGAGGAGCACATCTGCCGGGCCCTACTGAGGGGTCACCTCTATGATCTATGGAAGCTGATCTACTGGCCCTTTATGATGGCCGCCATCCAACTTCTCGCTAGGGGCTCCCCCAACACGAGCACTCCCCTTTTGTCCGGGATATTGGCCGTCGCGGACTGAAGACACACGCCCGCCGGCTTCACACCAACCAACCGGTGTTTCTGCACAGGCATCATGGTACATGCTTCATGATGCGGTGTTGTACCCGCAGCACGCTGGTCCTGGGCATGGCGGCGAGACACGGAGCCTTGATGTTGTTGGAGTGGCTGGAAGCCGCCACCATGACAACAGGGATGCTGAGCTACTGGTCTGTTGAAGTCCCCTGCGCTGAAATGTGTTTGTAGAGAGCCAAGAGAAACTGTAGTTCAGACCTGCAGTGGACCTTGGCGGAGGCGTATGCCGATACCTTGCACCTCTGTAAGAACTCAAACTAAAAGACGAGTGATCAACCCTACATCACATTCCCCATCCCTGCTTTCTCACATAACAAGCCGGCATGTGCGCGGTCAAGCCGAAATACGCCTCGTACTGCATCTGTTGCTCCGATTCCACCTGGCGGAACTCGTAGCTGCGTATCAGCGTCGCGCAGATCTTGGACAACTCGATCCGGCCCAGGTTCTGGCCAGGGCAGGACCCGTACCCCAGACTGAACGGGATGAAGTGCTTCTCGAGCCGAGCCACGTCCTCTCCGAACCAGCGGTCTGGGTTGAATTCTCTTGCGTCCTCGCCCCTGTTGAACAGGTTACTTAGGTTCCGGCTAGTCTCGGTGCCTACTGGAAGCAACACTAATGCTGAAAAGGCGGAGAGCTGAAACTCACCAAATCTCCTTCGAAAGATGTATGACCCAAGGGTGAACAGAGAGGGTCGTGCCCTCCGGAAACGTCTGCTCTCCAATCGTGATGCCACCTTTGGGGGCCACGCGCGGGAATCCCACTATTGACACGAATCAGTAGTGCGAAACTCTTCGACAAGCAACGAATAATACGTACTCGTCACCGGCCCAAACAAGCGCAGCGACTCTTTGATACAAGCCTGCAAGAACCGCAACCCCTGGGCATCCGCGTACGAGATGACGCGGTCCTCGAGTCCCGCAGCCGCAATCTCCGCCTGCACACGCGCCCGGAACTCCGGGTGCCGCAGGAGGTAGTACAGGAACGCCTGGATGGTGGCGGCCACGGTGTCGGTCGCGGCCGAGATGGCGTTGAACGCCGCCGAGTCGATCTCGTGGCGCTGCATGCGGCCTGGATTCTCGCGGAGCATGCGGAACCAGTGCGCCGACACATCGTAGCGGCCGTCCGGGTTCTTCTGGCGGTCTTCGAGCGCTTTCTTGGCCGTGCTGAGGGTATGGCCCCAAGGGACGCTGTCGCCAACGGCTCATCGTTAGTATGCAGAAGACAACGTACCTTGACTGGTCGGGTCATAGGGGAGGAGGCAGCAGCAAAATGCAATGACTTACATGCCGAGCCAGGTAACAACCGGGTTCGCCAAGAGCAGGACGTGCACCCAGCGGAAGAACCCCATAACCGACACGTATGCGATCTGGACCTCGGCGTTCGCCAGGGAGCCGGCGATGTCGGCACCCTTCTTCAGGAATCCGAAGGGACGGGAAAAGAGGACATCCCCCACGATGTCGTTGGTGGCGAACCGTAAGTAGTCGCCCAGCTTGATCGGATCTCCGCTCTCGACGAAGCGGTCCAACCAGTCTCAGGAGCATAGCGATATTGGCGTCGATAGCCTGCTCGGCTTGCAGTAGGTTGCTCATGGTGTAACCGGGAGCGATATGCCTCGTGAGCTCCATTTTGGCCTTGGGGTTGGTCTCGGCGAATGTGTTGAAGAACCTCCCATCCTGCATTAACTCATCAGTATCTGGATAGGATCGAGGTAGCCTCCAGTCGGGATGGAGTGTGAGGAGACCTACGGGAAAGGTAGCGATCTTATACCACTCCGCCTTGTGGAGCGTAGCCAGCAGTATCTTTCTCAGGCCATCTGGATGGCCGACGCTGACTTCGTTGGGGGCGATGCGGACGAAATGACCTAAGTCAACACTGAGTCAACTAAGTAGTTTTGAGTAAGACGGGTTGAGCGTCTATACCATATCGATCATGAGCGGCCACAATGTCCAAGTTGATTTTCCCCTTGAGCAGCCGCCGCACATACCAGTAGCGCGTGGCGGCGGCGAGACCCGGGCCCGGTATGTGACGGAGAGGGGAGAGAAGGAGTCGGAACATCACCACGAAGGTGCAGAGAGCGAGGAGGCCCGCGAGGACCGTCGCAATCACTGCAGCCATGTTACATATGCAGTGAAACGGTGCAAGATGCCAACACCGGCTGTGATGTTTGATAACACAACATTGTCATAATGGCGAAGAAGCAGTTGGTTTTATTGACGTCTTGTACCCCGACACCTGGCGGACGATACATGGCCTTCTTATACGAAACGGACAGGTACGATCGACATCGCGCCAATCAGCGAGCTGACACAGCATGTCAGATACACCAATCGTGAACTTTACAGTGGGCTCAAGTGGGTAAACCTTTTCCAGATTACCAATGGCACCAAACACGAACTTGTTCGGCCATGCACGATGAATGCTGCTGCTGATAAGTCTTCTGGGCCGTTTGCGGGCCTGGGTGGACTTGGGAATGTCAAACTTTCCGGATCCCGTCTACGCAGCGCCGTAGAAGTGCCAGTGAACTTTGGAATAACAATCGAAATCAACGTTCAAGAACTTTGCAACAGTTCAGTTTTTCAACGGCTATTCCAGCGTTGATTCCATGGTAAGTACACATTAAAGGCTTTGGCGGGCGTTTATTCCAGTACATATTGTGTTCGCTCGAGGTTATTTAGCAGGAGTAATTAATAAACAGGAAGCCACTAATGCTACCTTCAGCGCTATTCCACGCGTACTCGCCGCTAAATGTCCTCATCATCCTCATCATCCGCATCATCCACATCGTCCTCATCATCTACCTCAACACCCGGACTTAGGCCCAGGGTAAACCAGGAGTCGAGTAGCTGATGGTCGAGGCAACGTTGCATCCAAATCTTCTTCAACTGGGAATCGTCGTGCTTGTTCTCCTCGTAATCGGCATCGGCATCATTCAGCCATGCCGGCTTCAAATGGTCGGCCTGTTCCTTGGTGACTGTCACCTGAAGCGCCCAGTCAGGCGTCCAGTACATACGCAGCTTCTTGGCCGTCAGTATCTCGATAAGACCGGCCGCCAATGTCTGCCTGGCTGTTTCCACCAACTCGGCGCTGGCGTCATCGTAGTTGCGGCTGCGGAGGCGAAGAAACCCTGCAACAGAGCCTTTTAAGTCCGGGTGTTGACTCTTGACGGTGTAGATGATGGCACCAAGCATTTTACCGATTTGGCTCCTCCCAATTTTACTTACCTCCGCTAACCAGGAATTGGTTGCCTCCCATTCGGCTTCTCGCTTCTTCTGCCAATCAGAGAGATACCCTCGGTAATAGGCTTTGACACCCCCGTATACTCGCTGAGCCTCCCAGATACCCCAAGGGCCAACTGGCTCTTTCCAGCCAAATTTGGCGCCCGTGAGGTCGACAACCACGTCCTCGCCGGAATGGAGCGTCACTCGTAGCGCAAAGTGGGGATTGGACATACAGCTTGTCATAGACCCCGATTGCAACACAACAATCGGTCGATGTGCGTTGCGGGTATATATCTCAACTTCCTCGACCCACCTGCAGATTGGGTCTAAAAAGAAATTGAGGATGCACGCGAAAGTGCCGAACACCTCGGTGTCCAGTTGCATGGCCTGGACCGTCTCAAAGTCTTCGTCCGCTGGCGTTAATAACTTGCGAGGAAACCGGCGAATCATCTGGCGACCCTTGGAGGCGTTCTCCCGATGGTTGCCAATCGTGGTGTACAGGACGCCGTCCCGACTCGTGACCTGCTCAATGCAGTCGCTGTAGTGCAAGTCCTTGAACATGAGGAAGAGGCTGCGAAGCAGAATGGCTGCACGCCCAATGACCCTGCGCGAATCGCATGGTGCTTTATGCTGCTGCCGGTGAGCAGCCTGACATTCCTTGCTGCAATAAACTGTCTTGAAGATGAAGTGATCCGAGTCAAGCGCTAGCCGGCAGCCAGTGCAAGCACGTCCGCCACTGGCACCACAAGCGGCATACGCTTGCGAGTTCGCCAGCTGGGAGTGAAGGAAAGCCAAGGAAGAACTGTCGTGGCTAGCATCTGTAGTTGGTGAGCAGAGAAGACCCGGGTCCTTGCGGCCTTGGCCTATCCACTTGTAATACTGCAACTGCTTGGACTTGGCCGAGCCATCGTCGGGTATCTCCGTCTTGCTGAGGCTGAGTTCCAGGATCTTCTGGCGAAAGAGCAGCAGGTTGAAGCTTCGCCCATCCCCAAGAGCGTATTGTATCGATTGCTTGATGAATTCATGGTCCGCATCGACAGGATCAGCCGAGGCGAAGTCAGCCACAGCTTGAGGTAGGCCTGCAAACTGGTCGGCGTCACGCTTCTCATATGTCTTGCTGTCGGTGTTCTGGATTTGGCGACGAAGTTTCTCAGCGGATTCGGGGTCGGGGAAAGTCTGAAACAACTTCTCTACAGCGTCCATGGTGCAAGATGATAAAGTAGAGAAGCAAAGAAAAAGTGTTTTGTTAAAGTATAAAAGGGATTGCTGACGATGCGGTGGGAAAGAAGATGCAGAGATCAAGATGGTTGGCTGAGAGAAACTGGTGTAGAGCTGCCAGAGATGCGCGGTTGCAAAGATGATAGGGAAGGGGAATTTTCACCGTATCCTCGCCTTCCCGTCACTTGGACCAAGACTGACATTATAGGTGACGTAATTTGAGAAGAAGCCAACCTTTAAATGCGCCTGCCTGAATTTGAAGATGATGATATGCACCTTGCTCCTTCCCAATACACTTATCTAGAATGGATTCGAGAGCCAGGAACCTGAGTTTTCTTCAACGGGCAAGACATAATTGGGAAGGTACGTCTAGCCCAATAGATTTGTATGTACCTACCCACATGCAATTACATGGAACACAGTACCGTACCCGTAACCTACTTCAGTTGCCTCCATTTCATCTGACTGTGCCAACTTATGGCGTGTACTCATCCAGTGACGAACCTCACTGCTTCGGCCAATTCTTGTTGAAAGTAATGGCGCTCCCATTCACCCCTGCCGCAATGCGCGCATCCGCCAGGAACACGCAGTACCTCGCCACGTCCGCCGTATCGGCCACGCTCTCGCCGTCCGCCGTCGCCGCCGACGACCGCGCGTACGCCGCTTGGTTGAACCCGCCCAGCACCGCGAGCCCCTCGCCGATGTTGGTCTGCATGGCCCCGATCATGAGCGCCACCGCGTAGATGCCCGCGTCCCCGTAGAAGCCCGCCGTGCTCTTGACCAGGGCCGCGACGCCGTGCTTCGAGACCGTGTAGGCGGCGCCCGACTGCGTGCCCATCGTCGACGCGTTGCTGCCGATCTGGATGACCAGGCCCCGGAACTTGTTGTCGGACGATGTCTTGGTCGGCGGTGGCTGCGCTTGGAAGGCGCGCACGGCGGCTTTCATGCACAGGAACGAGCCCGTCAGGTTGACGCCGAGCACCCGGTCCCAGTTGGCCTTGGACAGGTCGCCGACGGGGTCGAAGCCGTCCATCATGCCCGCGTTGTTGACGAGGATGTCGAGGCGGCCGAACCGCGCGACCGTCTCGGCGACTAGATGGTCCACGGCCTCTTCCGAGGTGATGTCCGTCGTCAGCGCCAGGAAGCGGCCCGTCCCTTCGAACTGCGCGCGCGTCTCGGCCAAGCGCGCCTCGTGGATGTCGCAGATGGCCACGTTGGCGCCCGCGTCGAGGTACGCCGCCGCGATGGCCTTGCCCAGGCCGCCGGCGGCGCCGGTCACGAGGACGGTGGTGTTTTGCAGGGACTGTGAGGCCATGGTTTGATGATGATTTGCCTAGATTATGGTATCTACGGGACAGTGGAGGACGCAAATGGTTTGAGGATGTGTTGGGGTTCGGGGAGAGGTCAGCTTTGTGAAACTCTTATCCCGGGATGGCCGAAGGTTCTTTCTAAGGCAGGATGTCGTAAGCACCGGGGATTGGGGGCGTCTTACCTTTCCCATGTCTCCGAAACGGCGTGTTAACGTCAGCCCGTTACCCGAAAGAGGCAGGTCTTACTCTGTGCCTTATCTTTTTGGATTCAGCTCAAAGAATGCAGTGTATGTCTGTCGCACGCAAAAGTGCAACTCCACCATATGCGTGCACTACAGTTGTACATACACTCCGTGCATCAATGCCAATACCTTAGGTAATTGTCATTGTTCTGATTCGGCAACGAATTTTGTAGTACGACTACTGCCATGTGGCTGCGGTTGACTTCATAGCATGCAGTGGGCTTGACCGTTTCGATATCGGTTCCCACTTAAAGCGCCAGGGCCCCAGTCAGTCCAATTAGGGGAAGTAGCCAGGTTGGGGTAAGGAACGGCTTTAATTAGCCAATAACTAGCTTCTTCTTACTTGCGCTTCCACACCACCAAAATATGGGACAAGCAGAGGATGAGTTATTGATTCTTACCAAAGCTTAATCAATGAATGTTTCGGTCCTCCCGGCGTCATCCCGGTTTGACACCATTACATGCAGCTGTGCCGAGGCGGGATAAATGTAAGACCGACCGTAAGCAGCACGCATCCCTCCCAAAGCAGTGTGGGCGGGTAATCACAGTCAGCGGGCAGTGATCCTACGGGTTTTCGGGGGTGTTTTAACCTCCCCCTCCGCCCGAAAGCATTTCCCTTTGGTGTCATCGCTCTCCATACCGACTACTTACTTAAATAAGCAATCATGCCGCCAGCAGCGGTGCCCTCATCCGAGGCCTGGCCCTTGAAGGCTTGGCGCCGGCAAGGCAAGGCGAAATTGGCGCCGCCCACCCCAGCAGCATACGAGGGCAAGACGGTTCTGCTTATCGGGGCCACGGGCGTCATCCTCTCGGATGCCGCGCGCATTCTCGCCAGCCTCAAGATTGCGACGCTCATCTTGGGCGTCCGCAATGTCAAGAAAGGAGAAGTTCTGGCAGATACGCTGAGGCCGAAACATGCCGACGTCGAGATCAAAACGTGGGAAGTGGACCTCTTCTCATTCGAGAGCGTGAAGAGATTCGTGGCAACCATCAACGAATATGGCCGCATCGATGCCATCGTCATGGGGTCGGCCATCATCAACAAGGATACCAAGTTGACAAAGGACGGCTGGGAAGAAAGTAAGTAAACTCCAACCAACTACCCGTCCTCCCTTGAACTTTAGTCGCAGAATCACTGATCAGATCACATGATTCACCATCAGCCCTGCAGCTAGTACACTTATCCGCAGCCCTGCTAATCGTGCTCATCCTGCCCAAACTCCTCGCCGCCAACGCGGACAACGATGAGACGGCAGGAGGCTCGCCGCCGGTCGTGTTGAGCAGCGTCAGCAGCCTGTCGATCCGGTCGAACGCGCCCTTCATCAAGCTGCCCGCGACGGCCAAGGAGTCGTACCTGGCGCAGCTCAACCGCGTCGACACGAGCGATGCCGACAAGCGCAACCAGTACGGCTTCGCCAAGATCGTGCACACGTGCTGGCTCCGGGACCTCTGCGCGCGCCTGCCATCCCCGGAGATTGCCAACAAAAAGATCCAGATCCACTCGGTCGACCCGGGCGTCTGCCCCTCGCCGCTCAGCAAGTTCAGCATCTTCTCCAAGATGTTCCTGCTGTGGGTCGGTCGGCCCGTCGAGATGAGCGCGCGCGCCGTCGTTAACTCGTGTTTGCCCATTCCTGGGTCGCATGGGAAGCTTTTGCTGGACTACGACGTCGTACCGTGAGTTTGCACTCCCCTCGCCTTCACAATTGAATTGACGGTTAAGTATCGAGACACAAAAACAGCTAGCTGACCAATGTGAGTCCACAGGTACCCCGAGTACATGGATCGGTAAGTTTTGTGGGGTTGACCTTACGGCCCGCCAACCATATATATTGTCAGTTTGTACTAAGCTAACCGTTGATTTTGTCCAGGGAACTCGGGTTGGAGCTCCGAAGGCGGGTGTGGAGTGAAACCAAGCAGGTTCTGATCGATACCTTCCCTGAGACGGAACCTTTCTTCGCGAGTCTGTCAGAACCGGCCGTTTCACCAAAGTAGGACTTACTTGCCTTACAGGGACCACTTTGCACTATGTTTAATGCTTGCAAGTTGCTATCTGTTGAAAGCTTGTACGACCGAGCTTTTAGGGCTGGTCTCGGCATTCTTTCTGTCGACCCAAGCCAAAATGCTGGGCTACTAAGGTGTAAGGAGCCCCGAGAAGGACGTAAACTAATCTTGGGAACCTTGGTTCCTGAGCTTTGCCCTTCGGTCCTTATGGGTCAAATCGCGGTCCATGAGATGGCATTCGGGGCTCTTATTTAGATACAAGCTGGGAAAAAGACTGTCAAATGCCTTTGGTCTTTTCGACTTATAGATTATAGATATGATAGAGAACCAGGACAATTATACAAGTGGTTCATCTACTTTGACTTCGGCCTCCTTAACAGTTCTGTCAACCCTTCCGGGTTCCGGGAGCTAAATATAGGTTCCTGGGGCCTTGCTCGGATACGGGATCGGATGGGGCACCCGGTATGGTCAAAGCCGAGAGGTGTGTTTCATGAGTTGCCACGGGCTGTTGGCCAAGACTCTCTAACGGATGTTCATCGCTGCATGTGCTTGATATGCTTTAAATCTTGGCTGAAATCTCCAGTAGCCACACACGGCAATATAAGAAGGGCGTGAAGAGAGAAAGAAAGAAAACGGCCATGATAACTTTGAACCATGAAGGCATCATGCGATAGTTGGGATGATTAGGGGTCACCTAGTAAACCTGTATCCGAGAAGCTGCAATCGCCGGATCGAACCTCAGTCGATGGAGTGTATGGCGAAGGGGCAGGGCCCTATGATGTCTTGAAATTCGTTGCTATGGTGGGACTGCCTCGTATTGTGAGTCCGAGAAGCGGTCTGGTCCCCTTTTTTCCCCTGACCGGGCTCCATGGCTGTGCAAGTGGGTTCGGGGGGAATAGCCGTTCCGATCGGTAAATCTCCATATAGCTAACAGAATGTCAGTACCACGCGAGATTTGTATCACAGGAGTATTCGGCACATGGGGTAGATATATGACTATAAAGCAAAAGGCTTGCGCCTCTATCCCGAAATCTGAATCACCATCATCAGCACACATCCTCTTACAGATCGAAAATAAACACACGCTCGCTCTCTCTCGCCATACCAGCCACTCACTCACTTTCCCTCGCTGTATAGGCATCTATCGGTACTTGCATCCCTTCCAGCATGAAGTTCCTATCAATGCCCACAGCCGCTGGTGCCATAGCCCCAGCGGTCGCCCTGCCTACCACCCAGCCTCGAGAGACCTGCACCAACCCGGCCAAGAGGGTCGAGTGGCGTCAATTGAGCGCTGCAGACCAACAGAGCTTCATCAATGCCGTCTTGTGCCTCAAAACGAAGCCTTCCAAGATGGGTCTCAACACCACCCTCTATGATGACTTCCCCTATGTGCACTTCAACTACAACACCTACAGTCAGTCTACACTGACTGCACTCCTAAATATCGAAACCCCCGTGTGAGAGTTGCTGACACCTGTGCCGTGTAGTTCACGGAAGCGCGCCCTTCCTCCCGTGGAACAGGTATTTCGTCCATGTCTACAACAACGCCCTCCGCGAAGGCGGTTACGAAGGACCCGGCACATGCGTAGATCCCTCACAGCATCTCCATCTACGTTCATCATCATCCTCCCTCCCGAATTACTGACCCTGTCCCCATCAGATACTAGGACTGGACCCAAGACACCGCCGGCCTCTGTCTCTCCGCCGAATTTGCTGTCTACCACACGGCGCTCGAAGGTGGACCGCACGGGGCGATCCACGCCTGCCTCGGAGGAGAGATGAACCCAGGAGAGATGAACCCCACCACCTCCCCAACGGTCTGTAGCCTGTCACTTTTTCTCCGCTAACTTGCAGCATTGACATGTGCCTGAGTTTCTCTTACTGACAAGAACCACAGATCCCCTGTTATTTTTGCATCACGGTGAGATCGACCACCTCTGGTGGCAATGGAAGCAGATGGACTCCACGAGGCTGGAAGATTACAATGGAAAGGCCTCGCACCTCCACTAGGCCGATGCCAGGGAGGTTACCCTCGATGATATCCTGCCTGTGAACGGCCTAGGGGAAGATCTCACGGTCCGCGGGGTCATGGACACCATCCACGGTGAACTGTGTTACACATATTAATGCCAAGCACCGCATTGGAAATTCAAAGCTTCTTCTGTTGTAGATTAATTGTAGGCCCCTACCATGCATGGAACACCGTGCCCATCACGGGCTATGAAACAATTGAACATATAGAGATACATATATACAGAGTACATAAAATAGAGCTTAAAGCGAGCAGATGCTGTTCTGGAGGCTGGAGTCTGGAGTTAATAATCACTGGGTCCCCCTTTCCGATGGCACGTCAGCGAGAGGCTAGAATTGGGTGGTGGTTGTTTTCGTGTACTTGGTACTACTGCTCTACCTGGGTAAATGCCTGCCAAACATCATACCTGGAACTGTAAATAATATGTTCTAATCCCCTAGCCACAACACAAGTCGTCTTCGACATCGTTGTATATAGTGCATCCTTGTGGGCTTAACCAAAGAAAAGAGCCACTTGCCTCAGTTTATAGTTGAATGTACCTAGTTGAGACAGGGTACTGTGGCGATCATAAAAGGTTCGGTTGCGGTCTCGCGTCTGCTGACGTGAAGAGTTAATCAATAAACATGGTCTGATACCTAATTGGCCCCTGATTGGACGCGTGATGTTTTCTTGTCCGATGATTGGACTTTCGCTATCTCACTTCGTAATTGAGCCATCACGGTAAGATTCGCCCGACCGTTGTAGTGGTGGCTTGAGTGTACGCCTTCTGACTTCACACTGCAGGACGATTTGCTAAAGTGTCAATAGTAACGGGGGCCACCTTGCAGGGCGTTGCAATATTACTCGAATGCATTAATTGAACCCCTATCCAACCTGCAGGGAGCCTCGGAGTTGTTTGCCTTATGCACTAATCTGAAAATTGTACCGGTAGTTGCGATTAAATCGTTTATATAAAACCAGTAGTCAACCGTCCACTGGCGAGTATTTTATTACTAGTGATCTATATAGTTATAATCTGTCATCACACATTGGATCATTCCTTTTTACGCATATTCCTTTTGGTTGCTCTGATAGCGGTATAAATACGTACTGAAAGATATTGGCTATGACACTAATATTTAACACCAGGCGGGACTCTTGGGGATTGGAAGGATTTCAGCTCGGTATCAACGAGATTGCCGCCTCTCTCTCGGTTGGGAAAAGCTGCGGCTCCATCTTTACGCGCCGCGAGTACAGCACGCTTTTCGACGTCGTCCAGGACAAGTACAAGATCTTCATCCGGAGCTGCCGCCCTGACTGGCCAGCGTCCAGTTCGCGCGGTCCTGCGACATCCTCGGCGAGTCGAAGGAGGATATCGTGAATCTGTTAAACCTGCTGGTCATCGGCGGGCTAGCCAGCGTGGTCGTGAACTCCACTGAGAAGCCGGATCTTCCCTATGCGTTTAAGCCGCATATAGCGACGTTCGTCTCATCCTGCATCGACGCCGATTGCTCTTCAGATGTCGCCAATAGAGCTCGCCGTTGAGGAGAGGGTAGATTATCTTTGTATGAGCCCAGGCGGGATGCCCTTCCAAGGTGCAGTCTGTAAGTGAACTTATCTACCTATGAAGCCACCCTCCGGTAAGCCAACCCAATACTTACCGTCTCATGCTTTCAGATGCGGACGAAGGCTTGGAGGAGTGCTTTGCAGTGTCATACTAATGTCGAGCGCGGATCTTGGCCAACCTCTTACCACTCATCCATCGATCGCCCAAGCCCCGGGTCCTTTCTACCCTTAATGGTACCAAAGAGAAGAGGATCAACGACCAGGACATTGGGCTGGAGAAGAAGTGGGGTATCGTCTCCGTGGTTGACCATACTACCATCTGTACTAGTCTGGCGTTCGACTATCTCTCGGCAAACGAGACCCTCAAGAAAACTGCCTTCATCCATGCGACTCCGGGCTTTGTCAATACTGGCACTCCTCGGACGATCTATCCTTCCATGAAAGATGGGATCTTCTGATGGGCCGTGACCTCGGCCTTCCAGGTCATCTCCGGCTGGATCATCGTGTACTTCGGCAAGTCCTTGTCTGAATCTGGAGAGCGACATGCCTATCTCTTGTCGACCGAATCCATCTCACCTGGTTCGTCGCGTACTAATAAGGAGAATGACGTGGTCCCTGACAATGAGGTGCTGAAGTACTATCACGAGCGAAACCAAGGCGAGACCATCTGGAACCATACAGCGCAGGTAAGGGAGGCTGCTCTTGGTCGATCGTAATCAACTTGAGCACACGGAGACCATTCTACGGGGTTATCAACGGCTTTAAACGAAACCATCGAGGTGTATACGCATCGTTGTTAGTTTTCTTAGCATGCGTAATAGGTCATTTCAATGGCTATAAATGATGCACGTCTTCCTAGTAGGTATTCATTGTGCTATTCTGTATGGAAAATGGTTCTAGGCTCTCAATCGCATTCAAAAGTCCTTGATATCGCACTTCTGCAAGGTTGAGATTGACCTGTTTTGGCCTGTTCGTGCTGACATCGATAGCTTTGAAGGTGGATGGGCGAGGCAGGAGTGTGTACAGCTTGAACGACTTAACGATCATACGGAGAATCACTTTGCGCTCCTTTTCATGTCATAATAGCGATAATATTAGATTGAATGATGAGATCTGTTTCTCACCGAAACAGATCCGCACGTATTCTGTTATTTGTATTTTCTATATACATATAGAAAAGAAGAAAACAAACCGAAATTCACGTTTGAATCCCGGTTTCTGATCATGCAGCCCTTTCCAGACTAAATCCACCGCTAGAGCTGCCGAACTCTCCAGCCATTCCATCCTCCGTCAAGTTGAAAACGAACCTATATTCGACCCCCGCCGCAGCCCCGGCCTCCTGCCAAGTGATGCACGTCGGCGTCCCCGCGTCGACCGGCGCGCTCCGGTCCTGGAACACAGCCACAAACTGATGTGTGTGCGAGTCCACCTCGTGCACATTGGTCGGGTACAGTCGGAAGTCCAGGTCGGCAACGCTGCTGATCCCCAACTGGCGCGCAGTATCGGCACGCATGTCGACCCCGTCGACGCGGAGCTCCTGCACCGCGAGACCGGGCCCATCGCTCGTGACATTCAGCACAGCCACGCTGTAGTCGTTGCTGCCGCCCCGATAAGTACCAGTGTAGCGCGCCGCCGTCTCGGCCGCGCCCATGGACTGCAAGCGCCCCAATACCTCGCTGACCACGTCCGCATAGACATTCAGATCGAGCGGGTTTCGATCGTTACCGCCGTCGTGCGCGAGGATGGCGAAGCCGACGCCGAAGTCGGGCACGAGCCCGAAGTAGCTGGCGTAGTGCGCGCCCATGCTCCCGCTCTTGGCCCGGGCGTCGAGAATAGGGGCGATGGCGGAGCGGCCGGAACGGTAGATCTCCCAGGGCCGGCCCACGCCGTTCCGGAGGTTCGAGGAGTCGACGCTGTGGCGCAGCCAGCGGCGGGTCGCGGCGGGCGGGAGGAGGCGGGAGTTGAGCATGGCGTTGCCGGCTCGGGCTAGGTCGGTGATGGTGCTGGTGAGGGAGAGTGCACTGATCAAGTAACGTTAGCTATGGGGACAGACTCCTTGTTGGTATTGGATGAGGGGCATACGCTGGCTCGCCTTGTTGTGTCATGCTTAGGTCCATGGAGGCAAATATATCCTTCATATCTGGATTCAGGAGACCGCTCGATGTCATATTCAAAGGGTCTAGGATGGCGTCTTTGAGCACGATAGAATATCCGTCAACCCCAGAACGCCTTCCCAACGCGAATGCTAGGAGCTGAAATGCTGTGTACGAAACCATTGGCGTAGTGTCCGGTTGGAAGACGAAAGGATCGACAGTGAGCTTCTTGGCGAAAGCTACTGATCGTCAGCACGTGCTGTTAAAAGCTTATGCTGTTGCCCACTTAGGGGCAAAGAACATGTACCTTCCCATTCACATTCGTGGCCTATAATACAAGCTTCAGCTACCTATATGTGTTAGTGGTGGCGGGGCCTTCATGATTGTAGTATTCGGGAGGTCCTTACTTTGTCGGATGAGTCCGGACATGTGCCCAGCCAAGGAGCCAATAGTGACCTCCTTCCAGGCCACTCCATCCGAGCTTGACGCCTTTTCCAGCTCCGGGAGATATTGCGTAATAGGGGTATCCCAAGTTTCGCCCATTTCGACGAGCCATGCATAGACCGTGAAGACCATTGTCACGTCACCGACAGGAAACTTGGTGTCCGAAGTGAGGTTCGTGCCCATATCAAGCTGGTACTGGGGTGAAGTGTAGTGGTACTCGAAGATGGTTGGGTCTTCCATCATCGACTCTGCGCCAATGAACATGACTACGGAAAAGGAAGTGGTGTTGGCAGTAATCGGCCCGTAGACGTCGCTGCCGCCCTTCTCGATCAGCTGGTTGAAGGTCTCGGTAAACTCTGAGCTCAAGTTCTTGAATGGTTCCGATGATCGAGAAAAGGTGGGAGGAGGGTAGTATGTCCCGATCAACGGGCATGCCGAATAAGGTATGTCGTTGCTTTGGGCACTAACCACCGAGCTCAGAGAAAGCCCAGCCATGGCTACTGCTGCTGAGAGACCAGGCATCATGTGAAATGAAATCGAGATAAATGGCAAATAAGGTTTGGCTTCTCGATATCCATCTGTGAAGAATGGATAATGGGTGAGTAGATAAAAATAGGCCAGCCTCTTATAGACGGCGTCTTATGGCTCGCGGTGGCCTTGTCCGTATGTAGCCTAACCATGGAGCACCGCGGCAGCCTCGGGATTACTCAGCCCTAACAAGACACGACACCGGCCCGTACAATAACCCGTATCTAGATGGGACTCATACGATGACTTGATTGGCGTTGTTGGTAAGTGCTTCCAGGGTTGCTCAGGAACGTACCCCTGCAATGAGGGCTCCACATCATTTACCGTGTCCGTGTCCGTGTCCGTACCATCTACCCTTGATCTCACAACGGCATATTGACTCCACTCAAGACTCCGACCAATCACTCGAGTGTCGTCCATCTCTCAAAGTCCACCGAATATCCCAGCGCGTCTCCGAATAAGACATTGCCAAAGGCCATATCTGCGTCATAGTAAAGGCTGGTTCCTACGATATCTTCAACCAGGGGCACGTTCGCATCTGCCGCATGGTCTGCGTCCAATATCAAACCAAGTTCGGTGTCCGAGCCGCTAGCAGCTTCTGCTGTATCGTTTCCGTCCCCTTGCGGTTCCATGCGAATATCCGGGCTCAGTGATTGTTGCCCTTGCCCGCGGTTGATGCGCTCGAGATACCAATCCTCCAAGCGCCGCGACCGATTGGCCATGTGGTGGAACACGTCGCGATCGCCCACATCGTCCACCTCGATGCCGGCCGCGGACTCGGAGCGCATGACGACCTGGCGCAGCGTGTTGGGCATGTCGAGGAAGCGGCGGAGGTGGTGTGCCTTGCCCAGGGGACCATTGTGGGCCGCCAGGAGATCCAGCCGGACCGCGAGGGCCATGCCGCAGTAGAGCGCGAGCCACATCGTGTTCGAGACCGGCCGCTCTTCGCCCGCGGGCAGAGCCAGCACCATGTTGATCAGGGACCGGACCGCGGAGATGCTGGTGGACAGCCAGTTGAGAAACTGTGACTGGCCGTCGCTCATGCTTTGGATCTCGTGGAACTTGTCAACGCCGAACGTGCTGCCGCCCAAGGATGATTGGCTGATGAGAAGCTCGAGAAGCTCGAGCTGCAAATTGATAGGCGCTGTCCGGTTGTTAGTCGCACAGAATACATGTAGGAAAAAGTGGAAAGTTTACGGCTTTCGTGAAGGGAAAATGGCAATGACACCCTAATCTCGGTGCATTCTTTCTTGACCCTTTCCGTTTCGGCGGCCGCGTTGGTGGTGCTCTCGCTCGTCATCATATAGTCAATGTCCTCTATGAGCTTCTGCAGGCGGATGATATACGACAAGTGCTTGTCGGTCGGACATCGGGCTTGTCGTCCCAGGTGCTCACAGTAATCATACAGGTACGGGGTGTAGCCGACATGCCTGGACTTCTGCATCAACACGGATGAGCTAGTATGAGAAATGTCAGTGGGCTATGACCTCTTTTCTGTAAGAGAACGTCCATATTTTGCAGGGCCAAGTACCTGGAAGATAGATAGTACGCGCCCGCTAATGCTCTCATCTCATCCGGGTCCCAGTGCAGGCCATTCTGATATTTTCCTTTGTCGACAACCCATAAGTCCGGTCTCTGCCTCGGCCGATCCAGTCTCATATCACAAATGATACTCGTGGCAAGGTGGAGGTGCTGGGTATGCTTTCGAGGTCTGGGCTGGTAATGGGCCCTTGTGTAATAACAAGCTGTTAGCGAGAGAGGGCCTCCGCCCGGCTTCCTGGAGCACAACACTTACCAAGCTGCATTAATGAGAAGTCCCTGCAGCATGTCAAGGCAGTGGATCGGACCCGATGCCACTCTGCAGGCGATGAGTTCATTGAGAAGACGGCCCAGTGACCTCTGGAGCTTGAGCCGCCCATGAGAGGCGGCGGCGAGGACCGCGAGACACGTGCATGGTCGGTCCCGGGCAAGTTCGCCGATGGAGACCTGCTCCGAAAGAACCACAAAGGGAAAATGGGGCGTCATTTTGGCGACAAAGTAGTCCAAAAGCTTCCGTCCAGTTTCGAGAGACAGCAATCCTCGACAGAAAGGGTCAAATGGCTCAGCCGCCGGCAACCTGGTATTGGCGCTTGGCGTCCTTTCCGTGAGTCCTCCTGTTTGATCCGCCGTTTGGATTGCGGAAGGCGCCGGCGATCTGGAATCGCTGACGGACCCCTCTTGTCGCCCATGGTTGCGGCGAGCGGGGCGGAAGACACAGGGCTTGTTCAGCCGTAAGCAACGGTCGCATGCGCCTGTATCTCCGGCCCTTCTACATCGAATCTTGGCCCGGAAACATGTTTGACACGTCTTCAGTAGAGGCACCCCGGGAGTCCGGACTTCGATTGCTTCTTTTGGCTCCATTTGGTGTTTGCTTGATGAGTGATAAGGTGATGATGCTGAGAGATTCCGAAATGTCGGATTACGCGTGACGACTCGTCACTGGCGACAGAAAGTTGCACTGCCACATTGATGACCCTAAGGATCTTTACCCCAGTATTATGACAACACTGGGTTGTCCTTCAATCCCTGACCAACCCCAAAATCATCCCCACTACGACGACAATATCCCTCACCCATCCAGCCCATTTCCTCATAGTCTCAATCTGATTCAGCATCATCAGAATCCTCCTATTCGTCACCTCGACCAACTCATAGTCGTGCGCGTATGCTTCCCACGACGAAGTGACAAACCCATCCTCCGCATTGTTCTTCTTTTTCTGCTCCTCCTCCTCCTTCTGCGCATTCTCGCCAGTTCCCTCCAGAATCTCCATGACCTCGTACGTCTCCCCATCGTCCCGTACCCGCACCCGCGGCCCGACCACGAGCGCGCGCCCCACGATGCCCGCGTCGGCCATGAACCGCGTCGCCGCCTCGACGGCAGCGTCGACCTTGCCCACGGCGGCACCCGCGAGCGCGACGCGCGCGAGGGCGGCACGATGCCCGTCGGGATGATGTAGGGGCACAGCAGGTTCACACGCACGCCGGACTGCCATCCGGCCATCCCGCGCAGCGACCGGAACAGGCCCAGCACGGCGTGCTTGCTCATCGTGTACTGCGTCGACTGCGCCACGGGCCACAGCGAGGCCGCCGAGCCCACCAGGAGAAGGTGGCGGTCGCGGGTGGTTGGGCCCGCGGGCGTGCGGGGTTTGCCTAGGTCGTGGGCGGTGCTGCCCGGGTTGCGGGATAGCCAGTACATGGCGAGGTGCGCCGTGTATGCGGCGCCCACGAGGTTGACGTCTAGGCACTTGAGATCGGGCTTGCCAGGGCAAGGGCTGCTATTGTCATCGCTCTCGCCGCGCTTCTTCTCCCCGGCTCTGCAAAAGGAGAAGTCCGTATCCGAGATCCCGGCATTCGCCACGACGGCATCCAACCCACCATGGGGGCTCAGCGCCACCGCCTCGCGAAAGAAAGCGGCCTGCGACTCCCAGGACGTCACGTCGCAGTGCCGGTAGTGCTGGTGCGGGGAGGAGACCCCGTCAGAAGCGCGTAGCTCCGCAACCAGGGCCTCGCCGACGGCGTCTTGTACGTCGCCGATGATGACGTGGGCGCCGTGGGCGGCCCAGTGGCGCGCGAAGCTCGCACCGAAGCCCGAGGCGCCGCCGGTGATGAGGATGGTGCGGCCGCGGACATCTTCGGGACGGACGGGCTTGGTTGTGTCGATGGGTTGGGATTGGCGGATGAGGGGACGACGTTTTCTCGTGATATAATATATTGCGGTGATGAGTTGGTCGCGAAGGGTTTTGCGTCAACAAAAATTATTGAGATGCAATGAAAGGGACGCTCAGAAGTGGCAATAACATGTATCGTTGTGTCGAGGTACTGTGTCTGGTTGAGATTATGTATCTTGAATTCAGATATGAAGCTTCGAGCATTACTTCGGACGGTTCCTGTCGCATTTTCTGCGTCGGAGGTTACCCCTAAACTTAAGCTCCGCACTCGGTTTCGGCATGCAGCCCTAGCTTGGTATGATCCATCAAACTTTTGTCTGATGGCTTCTGCTATCTGTACAGTGCATATACGAGACGTAAATCACTGGAAGCTACACAAGTAAAGCCCGTCACCAAAAACGGGCTGTGCTAATTCCTTGGTGACAAGCCAGACTTTCCAGCCCCTTGATGTTTGCAGTCTCGTCTTTGGGTAAAACCTCACTGTAGTACACTAATATCTCAGTTGGAATTGAGTAGTCATCGATAGAGACAAACTTCACAGACAATGAAAGTATTCCAGGAAGTGTCCGGCCGCTTAGCAGTTGGACGGTGAAGTCGGGTAATATTGTGCCAGCAAGAGTTTCTGGTATCTCGTCTGCATTGGCGCCATCTTGGGGTTTGTCTGGTCTCAGATGGAAATCCAAATGCAACTTCCTGGCATGCGCTCCGTACTGCGAAACGACATGAGTAATGGCGTCCTTATCCGCCTGTAGGTTGGTGAAGCGGATGGTGTGGAAGATGATGGGGGCTAGGTGCCGACGAAACTGAGAGTTGGCGCTGCTCAGGTTCATGAGATCCTGGAGATCCACGAGCCGGGAGACTTGATGAATGAGCTCGCCGGGGAGCCGCAACAAGTCCATAGCTGTCACCTCGCCGCTTACTCTTCGGTGAAGTAGATTTGGTGTGGCGAGGGTCCCTGTGTTCTTCTGGACACAAGTAGGGACAATGTCACTTTTGTTGAAGATGTACCTGCCCACAAACATTCAATGTTGATTGATGATGGTGCAGCATCTGTACCGCAGTACCTACCTTCCTACTTACATTGATGTACTCACCTTTAGGCAACAGCCCCACAGGATCAGAGGCAGACGTGCAGTCAATTGGCCCATCGAATAAGATCCGATCGTACAGTAAGTAGAGGGAAGGAGAGGCATAAGGCCCCACGAAGGAGGGGAAGGCAAGAGCCATCGACACCAATCTAGGATGTTGTTTCTTCTCTCAGCCCAGCATGGGGAATAATACAAATCAGTCCAGAAAATCATTGCCGATCGAAGTTCCAGCCTATTGGCTATCTCTTTATCGAATCATTAAGCAGTTGGTAAAAAGCGGCCGCAAATTCATGGAGCATTCGTGACAATCATTGCCGGCAAAAGGGCGATTGTATGCAAGGGGCCAACAACACCAAGCTGCCAAGAGTTGGCATTACGCAGGTCACCACCAAACAGCATTTATAACAGAGGTGGCTGTCCATACCGATCCGCCTTCATTTGCGATAATGTATGTTGTTGAACCACCTCTGGGCTTGTGCCTAGTAATCGGAGCAAAATTTCTAACTTTTGAACTGCTAGGTTATCAACTACGAGGTGGTACTGGCATCAGGAGAGATTGTCAACGCCAACGCCAGCACGAACGCGGACCTGTGGAGGGCCCTTCGAGGCGGTGGCAACAATTCCGGCATCGTCACTCGCTTCGACCTCCCTACTTTCGACCAGGGTCCCATGTACGGTGGAAGCGTCTACTACTTCGCGCCCAGCTTCCCGCAGCAGATCCAGTCCCTCGTCGACGAGCTGCAGAAGCCCGACCCCTCCAAGGACACGCACCTGATGATTAGCACGCGGTATGCTGCCATGTTCGGCCCACAGATGATGTGCCAAAACCAGGTCTATCATAACCATCCCGAGGAGAACCCGGCTGTGTTGCGTCCTTTTACATCTGTCAGCCCACAGCTTGACCAACTCAACTCGATGCGCGTCTTGAGTCTGACGGAAGCTGCTAAGGAGCAAGCTGGGGACTCGCCTGTCATTCAAAGGTAAGTGAAGCATACGGGTCTGAGATTTAGCTGAACTCTCCTCAATTTAGAGCATGATGCTCACGTTTTGTAGATCTGCATACTTCAACACCACCTTGAAAGCCGACGCCAGCATCCTTCAAGAAGCCGCAGACATCTAGCCTAGAACCCATCAAGCCATGTGAAGGCCTCATAGGCTCTCTGAAGCTGCAGCCCCACGCGCGCTCTTTACTCGAAGCCTCGGCGGCCAAGGGCGGCAACTCGTTGGGGCTGAGCCCCGACGGCGGACCGCTGGTCTCGGTGCTGTTGCTGACCTACTGGTCGAACAAGAGCGACGACGCAAACGTGGTGGAGGCCATGGAGGCGATCCTGGGCACCATCAAGTCGCGCGCCGCGGCGAGAGATCTGCTGGTTCCCTACACGTACATGAACTATGCTTTTACCACGTAGGACCCCATCGGCTCGTATGGCGAGGAGAACAAGGCAGAGCTCAGGCGCTTCAGTGAGCGATACGACCCGCAGGGGGTGTTTCAGAAAGGGGTTCCAGGGGGCTTCAAACTGTTCTCCCAGGCAGGATCACTCCACATCTCTTTTGGCTGCTTTGCTTGATATAACTTAGCAAGCTTATGATCTGGCCTGTGCAGACTAGCGTAGCTCTGCTACTGCGATTCTCAGCTTCCGGTCATGTATCCGATTAGGGGTCTTTTCCGTGGTCTCGATCTTGTTTAGTGTAAGAATTGACCTTGCGTTGTCTGATGCCCGTCCATCCTCATCGCCTAAGCCCTTTGTCGTGATTTGTTCTACGACTTCATTAGTGAGTCTTGCTCGGAAGCAGCAAGCGTTGACAATACATGGTATCGATCTGTCGTGGTCGATTTAACCTGGTGTATTACTCATGTCTAAGGTCTACTCCACGCCTTACCACCAGGCTGCGGAACATGGCGATTGGCTCCGAACAAGGATCATCTGCAGTATTGGTTGAGCCGAGGATCGAATGGTGGAACGGTCTCGTTCGACTCAACTTCAACCGGGGCTGACAGCGTAGATTTCAGAGGCACCGAACGTGCTGTGGACGGAGGTCTGCCCAATCAGCCTTTACAGGACTATGACTAAGACCAGTTTTGGGTGGACCGAGGCACTAGAGTCATAATATCTTGCTTGAGATCAATGTACTATTGCCCTCATTCTATATTAACCACCCTGAGCGCTAGCTATTTCGGTGGCAAATAAAGTCCGCATCACCGTAATTATAGTATTACATGATCCCGAGAGTAGAAAAGGAATGGGCATGATGAGGAACCGGGTAGCCAACGGCGTGCAATACCTCGCCCTGGTGAAGACCTTCTACTTCGCCAACCCTATGGCTGGCGGCTTCTCTGTCCAGATGACCTACGTTAAGATGAAGTTCAGGTTACGCGATAAGGCGCTCTAGTACGCCCATTGAACGCCACCAACGCCACGCTAATCCATTCGTCGGTGGTGAGTCGTGATTTACTGCCCCAGAGCATGGAACACAGGACGGATAACGTGTTTCCGTTTGCCACACTCACTCGACAGGGCAACGAGACGGGGGGTAAATGACTGGTCACTATCTCATCTCCCTGTTTGAGAACAGGTTCCCCTGTAAGAAAAGCGTTGTTCTCAGCCACGGGACTGTTAATTGTTGATGCAGACTTCGTTAAACCAGCCTGTGATTGGATATGTGGCGACTAGGCATATCAGACGCAGCCTGAAATGAAGCAACAGTGGTTTTCCAATTTCAGCATTGTGTACGTGCTTCAGGCTGTGAGTTGCATGGTGGCGTTTCCACCTAATTTGACCTGTTGGCCGCTCCTGCGAATGATGCATATTGCCCCAGTAACAATTTTGTTATCTGGTGATACAATTATGACGAATATCCTCATGTGACGGGGGGTTCATAGCGGTAGCTTTTCCAGCACGCTTGGGAGACACGTCGAAATGTTTCACTGGTAGATGCAATACCAGGCTGTGCGCCCTGTTCCGGTGTAGGCGTCGAGGTGGCTTGTTGGGGGCGCATATCATTGGTAGGCAGCCGGCTCTCACCCATCTTTTGTACCCGTGTACTAGGGTGATCACCATTTGAAGTCTGCCTTTGCACATTAGATGTAGGTAGGTACCCATCACCTCTAACCCATGCCCTGCCGGACAGCCTCGATGTGCAACTTGGATGCTTAACTACATACCCCGCCCCAGAGCCGCATAGCCCGGGCTCCTGCTATTCATGTTCTTTCATTTCTCCTATCCATCTTTATCCCTCGCTTTCGCGACATTGCTGTTTTGTATTGTGTCATTTTCTCGTTTTTTCAGGGTTGAGCAGAAGATGCGCCCCTCTTCCTCGACATGCCCCATTACGATGTTGTGTTTGCCTTGGGGAAAATGGGAACGTATCTGCTGGGTCACCCAAAAGATACAGTGAAGTAGGAAACTCAGAGTGGGACGACGATTGCACCACGGGATCTGACAAACTTCTACAGACGAAACATTCCATCCGGACTAGCCGATCGGTTCGAAAGGAAACCCGTGAAGAAGATCATCACGCTGGCCATGGATACCAACGACGACTACTTTTGCTACTGGGAGAACAAGACGGGGGGAACCCACTGCTGTATGTTCTGCATCGTGTCAGGAATCTGACTTCCGCCAGGCAACACCCTCTAACAAAAAGGCTACCTTTAGCGTATTCAAACGGCGTCGAAAATAAATATCCCAAATTCTACAATTTCTGGAAGAACAGCTGCAAAGCGGGCGCTGTGGGAGTCACCATTGGCACCGATATCGGCGTCCACCTGGCATGGGCTCCTTCTTGCAACTGGCAAAGCTCACAAAGGGTATTTGAAGGACTCAGATGGAAGCTGAATAATAACAAAGTCCGGAGCGCCGCATGCGGTATTGGTGGTGCGTATGTGGTCATCTTCACCATTGGTACCTTCAGCCCATACCGCCTGGGGTAGTATCCTGATTTGGATAAATTGCTGAGCAAGCAAAAAAGGGGGCGACATCGTTGTGAGTAGCGACCCACCGGGGCATTTCAACGAGACAAAACCCCATTTATCCATGCTGACCCAGACACTCTCCCGGCCGATGTAGTTTATAGCGATGAACCCGTACCGTGGAAATGAGTACTTCGTCGTACTCGCCAATGCCGAAGTCCATATCCGTGCCTCGGCCCTTGTCGAGACAGATGTTGTCAGGGTACTGGAGGCGTACCCAAATATGGAGGTCATCAGCAGCACGCCGGTGAAACGCGGTACCACGGTCAGTACGTCGTCGGGCTTCCGAAGCAGGCGCGGAAGAAAGAGTTCCTGGCGGGCATCGCAAACAGTGTAGCTTGGGGGCGGCGACGGCCGCGGTTGCGGTGGCGTTTGGGGCTTGCAGCGTTATGTAATAAGTAAGCATAGAGCAGGTGTGTGCGGTGGTGGATGGCTGGCTATATATGCCCGTTTTGGACACGAACTCATTGAGGAATCTCGGTCAGTAGTTGCAGGGGCATATATGGATACTCGGTGCTGTTTCGGGCCTAGCATCTATAATGGGTTAGGCGGGTGGGCTCATGTGTGCCGTACCGCCTGGCCCCTGGCCCCTGGCCACTGATGCCTTATACTGGATGTAGTATAAAGAGCGTATCTATTCTACCACACCACTTGTGATATGCGCCATCTCAATTTCTTTCCCCCTTGTATTCTCTCGAAACTAGCGTTGCCTCATTTGACTGACCCTCAGTCCCATCATGGCAATCTTTGCAAGACCTGTTGCTGACCCGCCGGAGGGGGGATGTATGGACGACTCGATGCCATCTCTGTCTTCCTAAGAAGACCCCAGACACGACTATTGGTCTTGCCACGTGAACAGGGACATTCGACGTCTTCGATGGTCCATCGACGGCCCTCTAGACAAGGCTGTTCTAGTCATGCACAGCCCTCACTATAACCCTGACGACCTAAACTTGAGCCCTCCTACTGTCCCTGGACGGACAGAAATGGCTCCGAAACCTGGCATGTCATGTCACAGCTGTCTTTGCTGGACCCCAAGGTATCGTCTTTGAAGATAAATGTGTCTTGCCTCTATGAATGGGCTGAATTCTGGTGGGAACAACATTTCGAAGCCGACATATGGCCCCACGACTCCGACGGTACCGATGATGATGACCAATCATCGATATTGTGCCCGTACTGCCGCCAAGAAAGCCCATGAGACAAAGACTTCAGGATGACAGTCGGTTCGTCGACCGAGGGGTGGCCACGTTACCATCCGCGACAATGTCACGGCGGTGCACTGGTGGCTAATGGGCCTGCGGGAGGACCTCGTGTTGACCGCGGGCGATTGTGAGAGAGATACTACCCTGCCGTCCGACACCAAGCTTATGGTGTTGGTAGGGAACGAACCCGACACCGTTGACGTGCATCCGGACAAGGAGTGGCTTGTCGAGAGCAGAAGCAACCCGTTTCCGGAACACCCCTCGCCGCCTAGGAGAAACCCCCCACCCAGTCCACCCCCACCTGATACCACACCCGTAGGAGGCATCGACCCCAGGGTGGAGCGCTGGAATAGGGAACGGCCACCGCCCGGATTGTTGGACGCGCATTTTTGGCCCGGTATATAGATTCGAAGATTGATGTAAAGACTACGGTAATAGTCCCGACTTCAGTTACTTAGAATTGTGACAGACTTCAACCTCGGCCTTCTGAGCATTATGGCAGTAATCCATCAAGTTAGATACTCGTCGTTCGCTATGGATATTGAAGCGGTCTCCTGCTTTGTTTTGATTTCCAGTGTTGGTCGTTGCACACCCTTATCATAACCATACGATGCGGCTGAGACATTGTCCTATGAATAGCAATACATCAACATCAATATCACCAAGCAATTTGCTACAACACGCATGAGTGATGTCGAAGCTATGGAATACGATCTATCCAAATACAGCTTGGGCCCCGGAGTATTTCGATAGATCATATTCCGTAGCTTCTTATTGACCAGTGCAGCATCTTTCATCCCGTTGACGGGCCCGAGAAGTACGCTTTTTCTCTGCACTTGCTGCGATGCCGTTATCCGATGCGCCACCCTAACGGTCTCGTTATATTGTGGCTTGCAAGCATTCAAGGAATAGGACTCCCTATTGTGATAGCCCAAATGAATTCGCAGGGGTATAAGAGGCAACAACGAATGACATTGGCTCTCGTAAATACCCCGGCTGCTTGTCTTGACGCCCTGCCGTCCAACAACAGCCTGTTCAACGGTACCGTGTTTTCGAAGGTCAAATCGAACGACACGATATCCACCGTTGCTGTGGCTTGACGTCATGGACAGCAACGCAAAGCATGCTTTCGAGTCGGCTAAATTTACGGGCTGGGAAACAGAAGCGAGGTGAGAGAGAGCAGGGAAAGCCACCGTCTCCAACGGCACTTTGGGGCCGCACCTTGGCGATCCCATTCGTAGCCTAGAATACGACCCTGGCTTCTTGGCGGGGACAGTGCCGCCTCCCGCGCTCGGGGGAACCCTTGAAAGCCGTCAAGCAAACCATGTTCACCTGAGCCACCGGGATCGAGAACATGACAGATCTACCGTGGCATCTGTCCATTTTCCCCGCACACGTTGGGAGTCTTATCCGGATCGTCGGGCCCGAGTAAATGCCCCTGTCGAACCTTCCCCCTTTCTGCGCTAGGAGCCGTTCTGCAGTGTCAATCAGCTACATATTGCCAGATCTGGTCGAATGGGGAACGGTCAGACTGTGCGACAAGACAAGACCGATGAGCATAGATAGTATTGGACTTCGTCCAGGTGATATACTGGCAGAAATCTGATTGGCCAAACCGGATTTCAATGTGTCAAGATTTGAACTGCCTGAGCGAGATCAATACTATGCTAACAGCCGTTGTGAATGGCGCAGACATCGAAGGAGGGGAACGGCCCTGGAACAGACTGATGATTGGCGGATGTGGGCTGACAGCGTACTTCTTAATGAGCGTATTGCCCATCAATTAGCCGAGTAATGCTGAACCAGAGCCTTGTTTCTGTCGGGTATTGTCACCCTCCATCGCTTGTGTGCAGTCGCTCTCTGCAGGTCCGTTCAAACGAGGTTCATCCTCACATGCATACGCTGTATACGAAGTGCTCAGATTGAAGCCAGTAAGTATCACGACATGTTGTGTGACTTGCTGTCGTGTGACGCTCAAGCTCAAGGTATGCATAGAAGAAACGGTTTTGGGCATAACACAACCGCGCAGCTGCAGCAGTCCGGTCTTTGGGCCGGGTTTCCGAAATAACGATGCACGAAGTCGGAGGGCACTATGCATAATTCGAACTGGGAGCTGCCAGACTCACCTATCTGCCGGGTAGACACATACTTGAACTGTCTAATCACAACATGGCGGCTCGAAATTACAACACACGGACGAATGGGTTACTCCTGAGCCGCGAGGCGACGGCGCGTTCCACAAATCGTAAGCCAATAACGAACTACCAGATCTCAGATACCTTACAACGATCTGGAAATTCACACTGCATATTTCCATGTCTTGTTGGCATCCAAATGAAGTTGACACCTTGAACATGAGGGACTGCATATGTCCATGCATAGCTCAAGGCAGACTACCTGATGACAACACCTACCGTTTTGGGTTCTAGCTAGAACCCAAGCTGAGTCAATGCTTATGCGGATGTGGCGTGGATGAGCTCTCCGTCGTCATGATGGTGAGTGAGTCCCAATGGAGCTACATGAATATCGGTAGAGTGAAGGTGCTCACCATGGGCTGAGCTGATGCGCTAGACACGCAGCTGCATCTACCATCACTATAGGATGCATGACTGAGCAATGGCTATCGATCTGTTACCCGAATAGCTCGGCGTGTAGCGTAGACAGGGGTATTAACCGGTCGATATAGTCTATAAAATCAAGAAATACGGTCTGGTATAGCCCTGAGATCGTCGATCATGTTGAAATTCAGCGATCTTCGAGACGCCCTCGAACATGTAGCCAAGGACTATCGCTAGAAGGGGAGATTCAGCCGGATGATAGCTTGTCAGGATATCTTTCCCCATAAGACCAGGGAAAAGAAGACATCGTCGTAGCCAAGGCCCACGGATGAGGGGCTCTCTATCTCCCCTTAACCGAGAGCAACAAAATGATAGAAGAGCGCATGGCTATAAAAAGGGGCTGTCCTTCTCACCATCACGCCCGACTTGCTTCTTTCTCATCACCACAACAGGCTACAGGGACCAGGACTACAGACGACCTTCGCTTCTTACTGATTAACACCATTTCCTTCAAAGCACATTCCCCAGAACACCACTAGCTCCCCAACAACAACCAAGATGCAGCTCACTGCCGTTATTCTTGCCCTGGCGGCTACCGCCTTTGCTAGCCCCGTTGTCCCACGCACCAATGGCGGCGGCGGCGGCGGCGGCGGCGGTGACTGCCCCGGTGATGGCGGCCCCCCTGCCGGCATTTACGACGCTTGCCGTGACGTCCTCCTCTACAGTGTCCCACAGTGCTGCGCCACCGATGTGGGCGGAGTCGCTGGCCTGAACTGCGACAATGGTATGTGGTGCTCTACATTTTCTCCTTGCTACCATGTCCCGATATTTGAGTTCATCTTCGCAGTCTCGCTATCCAGACGAATGAACCCATAGCTACCGCCCCTTCCTTCCGTTACACTTCGAGGTTCCATATGTATAAATCGAAGAAGAAAACGATTCACTTGCTAATGAACCTCCTTTTCACACAGTTTCCGAACTTCCCAAGAGCCCTGAGAGCTTCCAGGAGATCTGCGCTGGAAGTGGCCAACAGGCCAAGTGCTGCACTCTCCCCGTTGTACGTATTACCTAAACCGCTTCATTTGCAATTCATCAAGGTGCCGTTCATACTGACAATGACTTTTTCTTCTTCCACAATATCAGCTCGGACAAGCCCTCATCTGCAACACCCCCATTGGTGTCACTGCATAGGTCACCAGGACTAGTGCCTGCTCGGTACCACGAGCTTGGAACAGAGCTCGTGGATATGCGCGAACACGCTTGCGAGAGACCAAAAGGGGTACAGGGGAAGGATACTCAACAATGGGGGAATTGTGATCAGCGGAATGTGCTTTTTTGAAAGTTCACACACATTACCACACAATGGTTCATATAATCACTCACTACTATCACTATGACCAGGTTTTCGGCCTTTATTATTTGGAGGTATCGTTAGGTAGTTACGTATATGTAAGAGCAATGGAAAATTTTGGCCTTGCTACGCATTTTCAGCGTCGTAGCGAAAGTCTGGTTCATAATAATATGATACTTGGTAAAAGCTTGGTTTAATGCAATGATCTCATCAAGGCACCGGATATTTGCCAGTAAGTGTAGTAGAGACCCCGGGAGATTGAACACATATCAAACAGACGTGCTATTGGGGCTCATGTATGAAGAGCAGACTAATTCTTCCTTTGTCAAAAACTTGTCAAGCGGTGTCAAATGCAGCCCAGGGGCGGGACACATTGCTAACTCCGTCGCATTGCTGACCATACTTGAATGCTGACGCAGCTCCAATTGCTGACGCGGCTCTCAACTCCCGGATCTGGCAATAGTACAGGGGTACTGCCACCCCGACGCGGCTGCTTGCACGTTCAATTCTATTTGCCGATCGATATGCCCCTTTACGCCGTTTAGTGATACTCATGCGCAGTGCTAGCCCAATCAGTTCGGGCGCCCCCGCCGCAATGCATACGGGAGGATGACTGCCAAGTCCGTCCGTCGGAGTTATGGCGTCTTCTTGTAATGTCCGTGTTTTGAACCTCCAAAGAAACAAGATGGTTAAAAGACAGATGTATTTCACTCCCAATTGATTATGATTAGCAAGACCCTTGGCGAGGACATGTTGATTACTGCCTACTGAACTACACACGCTTTCATTTCTACCGAGGTTAGCACCACCAATAATCGAAAGCATACAACCTCTAGAATTGCAATGCCAGAACAGCAAAAGCTCCCCTGGGATAGCGGCCATCACTCAGAGAGCACGCCTAGCTTGGGTTCCGAGCAACTCGGCATCGTCTTGGTCACCCCGCCACTACTAGAAAACCCCCAGAATACCGGCTCGATGGTGGCGCTGACCAACGCCGCCCCTTCCAAGCGCGTCGGCGACACGGCCGAGATCGACGAGCAGCTGCCGCTGGTCCCGGCCCTGCGGCGCTTCTCCAAGGTGGCCGGCTACTGCCTCGCCATGTCTGTGGCCATCGTCGGCTGGGGCTATGACCTCGTCGTCGTGGGCTCCATCGTCTCGGTCGACTCGTTCCTGCGCGAGTACGGCGAGCGCTACGGGGGAGACCTGATCATCCCCTCGTCGTGGCTGTCCCTGTGGCTCGGCCTGCCGCCCTCGGGTCCGTAACCGGCTCGGCGCTCGGTGGCTGGCTCCAGGACCGCGTGGGCCGGCGCGCCACGCTGATGCTCGGCAGCTTGGTCTCCGCCGTCGCCGTCGCCGTCATCTTCTTCTCGCACCTGCCGTCCCACCAGGGCCACCGCCGCGCCATGCTGACGGTCGGCCTCACGGTGCAGGGCCTCAGCGTCGGCATGATCAAGACGACGGCGGTCACGTACGTGTCCGAGAACGCGCCGACGTGCCTGCGAGGGCCCGCCATGGCGCTCTTCCCGACGCTGACCTTGGTCGGCCAGCTCATCGGCGCCTGCGTCGTCTACGCCGTCAACGGCGTCGCGGGCCCCACCGGCTACCTCGGCGCCTTCGGGTCCCAGTGGGCCCTCGCGGCCGCCCCCTTCGTCCTCGCCTGCATCATGCCCGAGAGCCCGGCCTACCTGGTCCGCCGGGGCTGGGAGGCGAAAGCGCTCAAGGCCGCGAGCGCGCTGTACGCGCCGAAAGTGGATCCGCGGGGCGCGCTGGACCGGATCCGCGCCATCATCGAGGAAGAGCGCGCTGTCGAGACGCAGGCGTCGTACCGGGCCTGCTTCCACGGCACGAACCTGCGGCGCACCCTGATCGTCGCCCTGGCTTACGTCATGCCCACCCTGTTCGGCTTGGATTTGCTCGCGAGCGCGAGCTACTTCCTGCGCCTCCTCGGCCTGCCGTCGCGCTCGGCCCTCCTGCTCCAGATCGGCGGCATTGTGGCCGGCATCCTCGCCAACGGCCTGGGCACCTGGGTCGTCTCGTGCGCTCGGCGGCGCCGGCTGACGCTGCTGTCCCTCGGCGCGGCGCTGGCGCTGTGGACGGCGCTGGGCGTCTCCGGGCTCTGGCCGCCGTCGGCGACGACGGCCTGGCTGGCGGCCGGGCTCATGATCACGGTCATCCTGGCGTGCGGGGTAGGTGCCTGGCCGGCCAGCTATGTTATCGTGGGCGAGACGAGCGCGCTGGTGCTGCGGGCGCCCACGCAAGGATTCGGCGGCTGCATGACCTATGTGGCGTCCGCCGTCATGTCCATCGTGCTGCCGTACATCTTCAGCCCGGACGCGGGCGACTTGGGGGCGAAGACGGCGTTCGTGTACACGGGACTGTGCGCGTTTGCCTTGGTGGCGGTGTGGTTGTGCGTGCCGGAGCTCAAGGGGCGTAGCATGATGGAGATTGACCACATGTTCGAGCTGAGGTTGCCGACAAGGAAGTTTGAGCGGTGGGTCAGATGATCCACTTTCGCACTGCCATGTACTGGCCCCTAGTCGCACGCTATGTCGGAATAATCTTGTAAGATTGCTTTCAAGGAAATCGGGGGAGAAAAAAGAGATAGACATTTATAATATCTATATACCCATGCTCATGATCAAACATTCTGCCGACATGCGCACTATTATGGCTAATCTAGTAATGCCTACTCGACAAATACACCCTATCCCTTCGTCTGAGGACCTCTGGTAGAGATCAAGTCGTTGGACTCATATTCGTTCCGTCAAAATTCATTTAATTTAAACCATACCCCCTGTCGGCAGCACCAATATGTGTTTTAATGTCCTTCTTATATCGTCCCTAAAGACCTTCGTTTCTGCGCCTCACCTCGAGTTTGGTGAAAGGGTTGAACAGGGTGAACTCGTGCATCACCACGTCCGGCAGCTTCTTGTTGCCTATAAGTCGGAAGTCATACTCTAGAACGAGCTTGACCAAGACTAGCTTGGCCATGGCATTTGCCACAAATCGACCCGGGCAAGCCCAGCGGCCGGACCCCCAAGTAAGGACGTCATTATCCACGTTTCGGAAAGGCTGGCCGCCGCAGTGTCGCAGACCCTCAAACATATCTGGGTGGCGGTATGTTTCGGGGTCCATCGACCGGGTCATAGGTACTGTTGTGATGTTCTGGCCCTTGTGCAGCCGGAGGCCTGTTGAAAGCGTAAGGTCCTCCTCAACATGGCGACTATAAAGAACCATGGCAGCAGGGGTCAGCCTTGCCGTTTCTTTCATCACCGAATCCAACTTCGGTAGACTGTTAAGGGCATTGTTGGTCCAGTGACCCTCGACGTGGTCGTAGACCTGTCTTACTTCCTCTCTGATCTCCATCAAGAGCGATGGGCGCATACTCAGATTCGCTATCACGCCTGACACCACCCCAGCAGTACTGAAAGTAGCACCGCTCGTGAGCGCACCTACAAGCTTTGCCTGTATCTTCGGGTCTTGTTCGAGGTCGGTTTTCCCATCCTTAATCATCCATGAAATGGCATCCTGGGGCTCTTCATCATTCAACCCTTCGCACTTCCTACGCCGTATCTCTGGCACAACGACGTCTTGGATGGCCTTCCATGTCCTAGAGAGACTCCATTTCCACGGTAAAAGCCAAACGACAGTGGACTGAAGATACGACGGCACGAAGCGCATAAGAAAGACTATGGTAAAGACTGTCTCAATAGTTAGTGAGTGATTTCTCGAGCAAGTCCTAATGATAAGTACTTTGAACTCACTACTTCTGGTGTGCCGATGGCATAACCGAACAATTTCTGGGTCGTCGCATAATGGCGATCCGTAGAGCATCAGCGCTACCGCCTCGCTGACAAACTCGACGAAGAGGTCGAGCGGCTTGATAATGGCCGTATCTCCTGGCGTTTGCGGCATTGCGCGCGCTACTGCAGTGGATATCCGCCGGCCCATAGGCTCGATCTGCTGTGGCAGTGCCGGACTCAGCCGGTTCAATAACACCTTGACGTGGAACCCGGTCTCTCGCACGATGTCAATCCCCGTGATGTGACCCAAAAGCGTCTGTGCGTGGAACTTGCGCGTACTGACTACATCGGCGGAGAGCTGATTCAGCTCGGGGATCATCGAGGCCGGGAGGATCGTCACCTTCATGTCGCCTCGGGCAAGGACATACGGCTTGTCGCCATACTAATTTGCATTTGTTTGGTCAAATCTTCATTTCTGTGAATAGCGTGTTTTTGAAATTTCATGGGCCCTTACCTTCACGTGGGCCTGATGCAGAATGTTTTTGGCCCAGAAGCCCCATCGGATCCGGGTGATGAGCTGGGGTTCGAGACGGAAGGTACGGTTCGTCACTGGGAGTTTCGGCATTCCACCACGTGGGATTGCATGCCAGCAAAGATGGACCAAGCAGGCCAAGACCAGGAGCACCGCATATCTATTCAAATACTCCGCTAAAGAGAATGTGAGGGCACGGAGCCCGTCTGCAAGGGATTCTATGGCCATGTTGATGACGATGAAATCCTCGGGGCAGCTGTTGTAATCCTTTCGGGTGTGGTAGTTGTGAATATGCCGGCCAGACCTATGTGTGTTTCTCGGCCACGAAAGTGGATGACATCTGTTGGCTCATGGGATATGAGTCGATGGGAGATTTTGGTCTACTTGGGTACTCAAGAAACTGTTTCCGATGCAAATTTCCGATATAGGTTATGAAGACGACCATACATATCTGACCATCTGGAACATGTTGGCAGCCCTCGTATAAGCTTTATGGCATGCAGGTGACGTGAGATTTGTGACACCATGGTAGCCCTACCAAGCGCTACAGTACGTCTTGATGGGTGGTTGTGGTACTTGCATGTACCTCATGGTGACTTAAGCTGCCGGAGGGCAAGGACAGGAAAGGAAGGCCGGCGGAAACGGGACCGGTGCAGTAGCCGCCGAGCTGTGGATTGACAGCGTGGTAGTCTCAAGATTGGAGACGAGCCCGGCAGCGTGGGGGCACAGCAGCTGCAGCGTTTCATTACTTACCTGCCCCTCGTTTCCGGACGGAAATGCCCGACATAACGCCGTCTGTTGGTTGGCAAATGCGGCAGGCTGTATATACTGCGTTGCAGATTACTGCCTCCTGTTTTTCACCGAACTCCCAAATCACACCCACACTCATTGTCGAAACGGCAGGCTGCATATACTGTGTTGCAGATTACTGCCTCTCGTTTTTCACCGACCTCCAAAATCACACCCACACTTATTGTCGAAACGGCAGTTGCTCGCCAAAGAGCGGCGAGTGAACCAACAAAACCCGAAATATCTTGGGGGCGAAGAGTCAATCAAGTTACAGCGCGGAGGAAATGCGTGATCAACTGTCGTTTTCTTTTCTACCAGTAATACTTAAGTTCTGAGGGAGAGCTATGTCCGTCTGGCGCAGGTGCTCGCAATACTTGGAATTGGGTAGCTTGCATTGGTGATCATATCACTTATCTCACCTGATCGTCTTTCATCTGTTTGTCTCGCCAAGATGGCGTCGCCTGAACCCGCTGCTGCATCAGACCTTTCGCTGATAACTACTGACCTCATTGTCGTATCCGCTGTTTTCCCGGTACTGTCGGCAATTGCTATCTTGCTGCGCTTCAAGGCTCGACGGGTAACGAAAGCTGGGTTGGAGGCGGACGACTGGTGGATTCTGGCAACATGGGTGCGCGACATCTCCGTCTTCTGATCCCGCATAGCTATCCTTTGCGACCCGGCACTCATTTACTGATCACATGCTAGCAGATATTCACCTTTGGCCTCAGCATCGTGGTCTGGGTCTTCGCCCAGATCATGGGCATAGACCACTACAAGACTGATACCCTGACAGGAGACAAGAATGCGTCTTTGGTTCGTCCTTAGCCCCTCCCACGATCCATGATACGGTGCCTGCGTATCTTGGCTTACAGTAAAAGCTTACGTCGAATTGTAGTGTCTCGTCGTGGAGTCGTTACTAACACAAAGCGACTTGACATGCGTAAAGATCGCCATCCTTCTCTTCTACCGTCGTATCTTCCGGGTCAAGCCGTTCAGCATAGCCGTCTGGTTGGCAATTGGCGCTGTCAGCACCTGGGGCATTACCGTCTTCTTCGTAGGCCACCACCTCTCTCTCAGTTCTGCTTGCTCCCAGGCGCTATGTTTCGAATATTTTCACTGACTTCTTTCACAAAAGGTCATTCTCTTTCAAGGGGACCCACGTGAGTTCATCACAAAGGGGAAACAGGAGTTTGTACTTGACCCGATTGCCGTGGGCCAGTCCCAGGTAATTGGAACGCTCGTGTTGGACTTTATTGTCTTGATCTTCCCACTGCCCATGGTACTCAGGCTACACATGCCTTTGAGAAGAAGAATTGCTTTAGCCCTTATATTCTGGCTTGGGATTATGTGAGTGCTCGGTTAACACGTTATAACATCAGCTCAGCCTCTAACCTAGGGTTTCATCAGCTGCTGTGCCGCTGCACTAGCACGGGTTATACTTATCCATCAGATTCATCAGAACATAATTGACACTCCAAGCCTCGTTTGTATGTCTTCCCATTCCTTCTTTTCCTCTTCCTGATTCTTCCGATTCGTGAGTGCTCTTCTGGATCCTGACACCCGCAATACCAGATACCCAAAAGACACAGTTCATCTTCCTCCTGATGGAGCCTAACGCATCCATCATTGCGGCTTGCCTTCCATGCTATGCCCCCTTGTGGGGCATAGGCAAAGATATATTCTTGCGTAGCTACCGGTCCCTGCTCTCCCTCACAGACCAGAGCCCGCTGAGGCGCTTTTCAAATCACAGCCGTCTCGCCGATGGGCTGTCCTCTAATGTGTCGCAGGAAGGCATATCACAGGACCCGGGATGGGATGGAGAAGCACAGAACCATGTAAAAATTGGGAGCCACGCTCGTCACTCCAGCGAATGTGCCCCAATCCCGCTCGAGAATTATGGGAAGATTCAAGTTACCCGCGGTGTGGACATTGTTTCCAAGTGATTGCACTCTATCAGTCTATTAACGAGACGATTCGGGTGAGTTTGCCTAGTTGATAAGATTCGTCGAGAGTAATTAGAATCACATATCAAAATTGCACACAATAACTTGTCAACATTTCCATTTCATTGACTTTTATATCTCTACACCGTCTTGCTCTTTCTTGTCTTACTATATGTTTACCATGGTACAGTGCAATAGTACTGACAAGATTATTGTGAACAATTTATGTTGTAGTTTCTAGTATCCTCTGCCTCGTGTTGGAGTCGGAGAAAAGAGAAGGCAGAGAAAAGCAGGAGCAATTAGTAGCTCGGGTAATTTGCGATTATTGATTTATTACATCATTCTCTTGTACTAACTACTTGGCTCCATTCGCTGAAACGAAACCAATCCGGCCGATTCAGCGCTCATGGTCCTTGCATTCACTGTTGTCTGCGGCGAACCAACATCTTCTGCCATGGCCAACAAAACAGGAACTCATGCGCAAGGAGGTTGGAAGGTCTGCCATGGCCTGGGAGGAATCGAAATTCGTACTCAGTGAGAAGCTTAACGAACAGCATCTTGATGATCAAGCTCGCGAAGAATCTCCCGGGACAGGCCGACTTGCCGTACCCAAAGTTCAGCGCAGTTTTACCTGGGGAGGTAAACAAGCGCTCCCTGTCGTCTTCAGCGGCCCGGGCCGTCGCCGCCGCCGAAACTTCTCCTCTTTTTGGCGGGGTGGATTGGGGAGCACGGTAGTAGCGCAAGCCGTCGAATCGGTCAGGGTTCGGCGTATTGGCCGGGTCATTCTCGATTGCGTATACCGGCATGCACGCGTATGTCCCTCTGGGCATACGCAGGCCACTACTGAACGTGAATTCCTCCTTAAAGAGCCTTTTCATGCCCAGGGTGGTAGGCGGGGACATGCGTTGAGACTCGCGGAGTACACTGTCCAGCTTATATAATGCATTGTAGCGGTCTGGGTTAACGCGCGCTACCCAGAGTCCTCGTCAAAAGCCGATTCAATCTCGCCTCGCAACTCGCTAATAAGATCATCTCCACTAGCGGTGATATCATAAAGTACGTTAACCATCCTCAGCAGCGTGGTGTGTACTGACGCAAGAGCTAGGAGTACCTCAATGTGGGCAATGGTGTCGGAGTCTCGGTCCGCACCCTTGGCAGATTCGGCGAGCCACGATAGTACATTGGAGGTCTCAGGATCAAAGCCATCGGGGGTAGAAGTTTGATCCCCACGTAAAAGCTCGTTTATCTTGGGTCTCAGGACGTCTTTCCCTTGGCGGAGATAGCGTCGCCCTCTCCAAAACGAGGTAGGATCCTACAGACGAGGGGTTGTGCCCATTGCGGAAGTATGCGTAGAACCACGACGGTTTTGAACACTACAACGTTGGTTAGCTCCCGAGTACTGCTTGAACCATCCAGAGCGCATCGGGCCTGACAAACAATCTTCGGTGAACTGGGTCGCTACATCGAGCCATCGCTGGTCTCGGCAGAAGCCGGGTCCAACCAACGCGCGTGCGGTCAGCCGCGCAGAGATGTTGCCAAAGATCTGGTAGGGTTGGAACTCGGCCCAATCACCGTTTTGCGGTGCTAGGAAGGATTCTTGGAATGCAAACCGGAGCTCCTCCTCAAGGGCCGGAGTGAGCAAGGGCAGCCGCGGCGTGAGCTTCCGCTGAACTATAGAGTGGTGTATCCGACTCTCCAGAATGAGGTTCAGTCCGGTATATGGACCAAGAAGATCGCGTTCGAGGGCGCCATGGGGACTGGCAACGGGGGAGGGTACGGCAGAGAGTTCCTCGAGCAGTGTGGGTGGCAGAATAACGATGTAGCCTTCGTTTCGTAATAGCTGGAAGGCCTCCGACTTGTACTGCACATATAGACATCAGTTATGTATTGTTATCACGAGATAGGTAGCTAAAGGTGCAGTCTTTCTAAACATGGTATTCGGTTGACACATACAGCTTGGTAGCCTGCCTGCACCATTCTTGCACCGTTCCTGAAGAAGTCAAAGTTAACTTTGAATCGTGGTGTTATCCTCCATTTGTCGCCAACCAATGGGTATTCAGCATGCTTCTGGTTCGAAACTGCATTAATGAAATAGTACACAAGTAGAACCACAACAGACGACCACAAAAGCTGCGCATTACTGTACTCCATAGCCATAGTAAGAAGTAGAGGCGTAGGGGGCCGAGGCGAATCACTCTCGGGTGTTCGTTTTGCCCAACTATTAAGTGCTGGGTAGGGTCTTGTCTCGTCGCCGAGGTGATACGAAGTCGCAATACCGGGTCAGACATCATAACATCATCCGTTTTCACTTAGTGTTCCCAGAGACCTAGCGGCTGCAGCCTCATCTTAATAGCACCGCTATCCGCTATCTTTGTGTAATCTGTAGAGCTACCCGATATGCACTGTAATTTCCCCAGCCTGCAACTGCCGTCCGCCACTCTTACTTCCCACACTTCTAATAGGCAGGGACGCTGCTGTGGGTCTCGCGGACTTTCGGAGTAGACAGGTAGATCATACCCCGATCCGAAGTTTTATTTGCAATTAATATAAATACTTATGCATATGCATCCCTGTGCATGCAATGGCAAGCTGCCAACCAACTCCGTACCACCCCTTTACATTACAGGTTGGCCGCCTTTTTCTATTCTCCTCACACTGTGCAGTCTGAACCAGGCTGCCAGGATCTGTCTTACGGCTTCTGCTCATTGCCCAGTTCAGTTTCACCCCACAACTAACATCCAGACAAACAAGGACTCAACCGCCCACGCCTAGGCACGGATGACATCTACCTGTATACTTAAATTTCTCACCAAAGAGCACAGATTCCGACGCCATAATGCAGTCCAGTCCGGCAGGGGAGAAGGGAGGTTCTGCTTCAGCAGAATCGAATAACCATTCTTTTGCCAAGAGAAACGACGAGCCAAACGCTGCTGCTGTTATCGACGATTCCATCGATCCGGCCAACGAGGTACGAGGCACCAAGCTACTCCTCATCCACACAGCCCTTTGCCTCTGCACCTTCCTTGTAGGCCTTGACTTCAACCTGCTGGCCGTCGCAATTCCCAACATCACGGCAGAGTTCAACTCCATTCAAGATGTCGGCTGGTATGGTGCTGCTTTCCAACTCGCGCTGTGTTCCACGCAGTCGCTGGCGGGGAAGCTCTATGTCCTGTTCCCCAAAAAGCTGGTCTACCTGCTGTTCCTCTTCATCTTCGAAATCGGCAGCCTCTTGTGCGCTCTGGCGCCGTCATCGCAGGCCTTGATCGTCGGCCGGACCATCACGGGTCTGGGCGCATCTGGCATATTCGCGGGTGGTCTGACGATATTGACCACCATCGTTCCCTTGCACAAACGTTCCATCTTCACCGGGACCATCAATTCGACCTTCGCCCTTGCTAGCATCGTCGGTCCGGTCCTAGGAGGAGCACTGACCGAGTACGTTACATGGCGGTGGTGCTTTTACATCAATCTCCCCATTGGGGGGTTTGCCGGTATTGTCTGCGCCATGCTTCTCCGGCTCCGGGCAGCGCAGACAGAGCGTGTACCCCTTGCTAAGAAGCTCAAGGGGCTGGATGGGCTGGGATTCATCTTCTTCGCTGGCGCCCTTACTATGCTTCTGTTCGCATTTCAATGGGGAGGTATTCAGTATGCTTGGAACTCGGCCATGATTATTGGACTTCTCGTGGGGTCTGTAGCGACAGCCTCCCTATTTGCCTGCTGGCAATTGTACTTGCAGGACGATGCTCTGATACCACCTAGTCTATTCAAGACCCATCGAAACATCCCGCTTGTAATCGGCAGTGCCTTTTTTCTCAACGGTCCCTTCCAGGCTGTCATCTACTGGCTTCCCATCTGGTTCCAGGCATCCTCGGCGTATCACCGGTCCAGAGTGGTACTTACTATCTCCCGACCGTTATCTCCGACGTTATAGCTGCTTTCGTAAGCGCTGGTGTCGTGATGAAAATCGGGTACTGGAACCCTTTACTGTTACTGGCTGAAGTGTTCGCGTCGCTAGGTGGCGGCCTCCTGTCGACGCTCCATCTTCAAGCATCCATGGGGAAGATCATCGGATACCAAATCTTTGGAGGCATTGGCTACTCCATGGCCACTACAATGGTGGGCTACATGAAACTCTCACTACCTCTTCACCTTTCTCTGGTCTTTGAACTGATGCCTGAGGATGAAAAATAGATGCATGTTGCAGTACAAGCTTCTTTGCCAAAGGAGATCGCACCTCTCGGCGCGACAACACTATTGACATTCGTGTCTGTCAGCTGCACCATCTTTCTGGGCCTCGGTCAGTTGGTTTTCCAGACACGCCTGAAGGTCAACTTGGCATCGGTTGTGCCACCGGAAGTTGTGGATCGAGTTATCTCGGCTGGAGCGACGAACCTAGCGTCTGTTGTTGACGAAGGGCTACTACCTGCCGTGATCGAAAACTATGGCAAATCCGCCACTCAAGTTTTTGTGAGTGTTTCTCGTTACCCCTTCGTGCTCGTACATCTATCGGTAGACATTAACTGACTCAAAATAATCAAGTATATCACGGCCGCCGCTCCGGTCCTATCCTTCTTGCTCGTGTTGTGCTGCAAATGGACCTCCACGAATACAGCTTCCAAGAAAAAGGTTGAGACACCATCTTAGCTGAGATTGCCATATAGTGTTAGCTGGGATTTGGTTTGCGTGAGTGGCTTACGTAAATAGCTCAGGAAATGAAGTAAGGTGTCTTGGTTATTCTGCAGTAGTAACCTTAAGTCTTGATAATTACCAACAATCACGCCAAACTCCGAGAAGAGAGGAATTACTAATAGTTAGGACCAATGTGTGATAAAAGGCAGTATACTAGTTATTCATTGTCCTTCTACTTGGAAGCAGCTTCATCTTGCTCCTTGATCTGCTTCTCCCACTCCTGAAGAGACTTCACTCCCTTTGGAAGGCCGACCATGGTCAGATCTTGCTCGTCCATCAACTTGGCCTTGATCTCCATGGACTTGGTCCAAGAAGGGCGCGTGGTGACTCTCTCATGCCAGGCTTGTACATTGGGGAATCCCTTGAAGCCATCCCCGGAAGCACAGCGCGTCACATCATCGAGACGGTCATTCCAAGGGGCAAACGCAATGTCGGCAAAGGTGATGCGGTCGCCCACAAGCCATTCCTTCCCCTCCAAGCAACCTTCCAGCACGCCCAAGACGCGATGCACCTCGTTGTTGTATCGCTCTATGGCCGACGGCAGCTTCTCCGGATGGTGGTTGTTGAACCACCCGGCTTGGCCGTAATACGGACCCTGGCCGCTGGCCTGGAAGTACAGCCACTGGTTGAGATGATGTTTCTCACTCAAGGAGCGGCCTGACAAGATCTTGTTCGGGTCGTATTGCTCCACAAGGTAGGTGATGATGGCTCCAGACTCCCATAGGACCAGATTCTCAGCATTGGGGTCGACAATGGCTGTATCGATAATCAATCAGTAACTCTCCTACAACGTTGCAGTCAAAAGCAATGCGACACGAACCTGGAACGCGGCCATTAGGGTTGAGGTCAGTAAAGGGCTTCTTCTTGATGTTTTCAAACCGGATAGATCGTATCTCGTATGGCACCTTCAGCTCCTCGAGTATGACGACGACCTTCCAAGGATTCGGTCCCGGCGCTTGACGACTTGTGTGTCAGTATGTGAGTAAGATTCAGAGAGCGTGATGCTTCCATGAGGTCAACTTACGAGCCATCCATACTTGAATCGGCTTCGTCATCTTGATCGCTTTGGTCGTAATCCTGATTGAATGATGGACTGCTCAAGATACCGCACCCAAGGTCAATAGGAACAAGGTCAGTGTTGAGAGAAATCGAAACAGGGGAATTTGGAATTTCGTGCGAAAGAGGGGAAACCGTTTTCCCTAGCTGGTCATAAACCAACGCCCGCCCTTTGTAAGCAACACAACATCCACTGTGTGTCTACATACTGTGTACTTGATATGCTGTGCTACCTCGGGTAATATCCCCTTGCCGCCACCCCACCCGAAATGACAATGCAGATCATTACATGTTATATGTCACTCTGTAGGGCTGCATGCGCCAATCTTTGCATTACCAACAAGAGCACTCGCCACAGCCTTATGCAGACTCTTCCAAGAGTACTAATAGGTACTTACAGCTACCTCGGCCTGATGTTCGTAGGTAGCCACTCTTAGAGACCAGTCGTTGAGCAAGCTTGGTATGAATCAGAATACAGAAATGGCAGCCCCATTAACGGTATGGTGGAGGAGCATAGTGGTGGGGCATAGCGGAGGTCTTCAGAGTATTTCTAGCATTGACTGCACTTCAATTATCTGTGTTCTGTGAGTTCTCGTACCCATCGTGTTGCAATCTCAACTTGCTCACCATATAAGCCACCGCGAAGTTTGTTTACTGCATCTAGCCAAGAGCTTTCTGCTTGTCCATACAAGTCCTTGGCATGGAGATCTCCCTTGAATCGCAGGCCCACAAGTTGGTATCGCACCTCGCTTCTCAAACTATGACAAACCATGGTTTCGGTTCCATGTCAACTTCGATATACGACACGGCGTGGGTTTCCATGATTCCAAACCGCGAGGCCAAGACGGCGTGGCTGTTCCCGGAGAGCTTTAGGTTTCTCTTGGCAACGCAGCTCCTGACGGGGCCTGGCCGAGTTACGCCACGGCCCTGGATGGGATTCTTAACACCGCCGCGGCGTTGCTTTCTCTCAAGAAGCATATCCGGGACGTGCCCGAGAACACGGACTGGGTCTCCAGGAGCTTGCGTGCCGAGAGAGCACTGTGCGCCATGTTGGGCGGCTGGGACATGATGGAAAGCGATCAGGTGGGATTCGAACTGCTTGTTTGCCATCACCTCTCGCTGCTGCACCACGAGGGTGTGAATACTCGATTTGCAAACATGGAGAAATTAACTACCCTGTGCACTGACAAGCTAGCGAGGATCCCTCCATCTAGTGTGTACAAAGCACCATCGACACTACTGCACTCTCTCGAAGCCTTGACAGGACATATTGATTTCGACCAGGTAGGGCGATGGAGAGACGCCAACGGGTCCATGATGGGGTCGCCATCGTCAACCGCAGCCTACCTGATCCACGCAACCACATGGGATGATGAAGCTGAAGACTATCTTAGACGAGTCTTGGTCCACGGCTCGGGCAAGGGTAACGGGAGTGTGCCTAGTGCGTGGCCAACCACGGTATTTGAAGTCACTTGGGTGAGTTGAAGTTCACCACCCATCAATCAGGGTTCATGAATACATTCTCACCTATGAGACGTCGAATAGGTCGTGGCAACATTTGCTGCAGTTGGGTTGCCCATTGACTGCTCTGAATTACATGCTATTGGTAATTTTCTCCAGGAACTGATGGCGGGCCACCATGGCACTGTCGGCTTTTGTGAGTCCACGCTGCCAAACAACGACTCTAAAGCATTTCTTACTCACATTTCGGAAACGTACAGCCCCGAGCTCACTGCCAGATGCCGACGACACGGCGATGACGATTACAGCTTTGCAACATCTAGGCGTATCGCTTGATTTGAACCCCCTATTCAACATGTTTGAGTCAGAAACACACTTCAGGACGTATGAAGCAGAACGAAATCCAAGCATCAGCGCCAACTGCAATGTCCTGATCTGTCTTCTTTCACGAGACGACCGCGGTGAATACGTGCCGAAGATCCTCAAAGCTCTTCGGTTTGTCTGCAGTCAAATAATGGCTGGCAAGGTGACCGAGAAATGGGCAAGTGATCCCGAGACTAATAATCACCTATTTGGTAACACGAACGGTCATGCTGATCAAAGGCTATACAGCACCAAAGTGAACTGTACTGGGTGAAGTTGCTGTCGCAGGCCTTCAGTCTACTTTTCAGGGACGCTAGCGAGGTGTTCCGCCAAAACCTCTTGGAAAGTGGCCCAGAGCTAGAAACCGATGTTGTCCAAGTATCACTCCACGTGCTCTTGAAGATATTCCAGTCACAGCGTCCGGATGGCTCATGGGAAGGACGCTGTGAAGTAACAGCCTACGCCGTCCTAGCACTTGCCTCGCTTTCCTTCCTGCCATGGATTTCTCAGATGCGGTGTGCGCAGTTGGCTACGAGCATGGAGGCGGGTAAGGGGTTCCTTTTGGCCAAGAGGAACTGCTGGCACCATGGCGACTACCTTTGGACGGAAAAAGTCACTTATGGCTGTGGAACCTTGTCCGAGGCATACTGCCTCGCCGCAGCGGTCGTGCCTTCCCCTGTAGATGAACGTATCCAGCCACCTTGCCCATGGGCTGACCTGCCCAAAGGCATAGTCCAAGGGGTCCAGGGCGCCCGGAAGCTGATCCAGCGCACCCCGCTCTTCCAGGGGACAGAGCCATACCTGTTGGACATCGCCGAGCTACTAGCATGCTACTCGGTCGAAATGCTCGAGCATCAAAGACATCAGGGTTTCTCCCGGGCCGGCCTGGGCGAAGACAAGTATCTAGCCTTCATACCTCTGACGTGGACGGCGTGTGGGGTTCTACAGAGACATCCACTGAGCATACGCACGTTTCGCATCATGATGTCCCTATCTATGTTCAACTACCAGGTCGACGAGTACATGGAGGCGGGGGTCGCGAACGACGTACGCGTGAACTTGGACGACGTTCGCTTGTTGGTTGATGAGCTTTTTGATGAGAAGCACAGTTATCGATCCAGAGAACGGAGCGTTGCAGATGGGAATGGCAATGCCGAGAATCCTAATGGGTACAGCGCACCGCCGGTCATGACAGAAGAGATTAGGACAACGCTGGGGCGGTACATTGGTTGGGTGCTTCAGAGCAACTGCGAAGTGGCCAGCTCTACCAGCGGGCGGGAGAAATTATCCTTGGAGCTCCGAAATTTCCTTTTGGCCCATGTAACACAGAGCGAAGATAACCGACGACTTGCGTCCTGGAAGCAGGACAAGTCTCGGGGCCAGAAAGGCGATGACGAGGACGGCACTGGTTGCGTTATCGATTCCTCGCGCGCAGCAGGAGCAGCACCGACCCCTAAAAGGTCATTCTATAACTGGGTACGTTCCACGTCGGCAGACCACACCTCATGCCCATTTTCTTTCATCTTTTTCGTCTGTCTCGTCGCTGGTCAGCCTGGTTCCCATTTCCACGACGCCTTTGCCATGTCCAAGACAGCCTACGTCCTCGAGGACCTCTGTCGCCACCTGGCCAGTCTGTGTCGCATGTACAACGACTACGGGTCCGTTTCGCGGGACCGGGCCGAGGCGAATCTGAACTCGGTCGACTTTCCCGAGTTCCAAGAAGCACGGCCGCACGGGCAGCAGCAAAACTACGAACCGCTCTCAGCACCGTCGTCGGCGTCGGCGTCATCACTCCTAGAGGACGCCAAGAAGGAGTTGATGTGGATCGCCGAGTACGAGCGCCGTGGGCTCAATCGTGCGGTGGCGGAGCTCGAGAAGATAGCTGCAGCGGGGGCATGTAGTAGGGAATTGGTCGAGGCTCTAGAGGTGTTCTGTAACGTGACAGATTTGTATGGGCAGATCTACGTGATCCGAGATATCGCGGCCCGAGTCAGCTGAGGCTAATTTTTAGTAGTTCAGACTGCGCACCCAAGGCGGACTCCTGTAGAAGCCGACAGCTAGGTGGTAAAAATCAGTAAACAGATTGTGCCAACAGGGGTTAGATAAACTATGTTAACCCCGATATATATTAACCCTTGAATAACACCTTACGCTAAAGTAATATTATAAATAAAAGACAGGCTACACGTATTTCTCGAGGCATAATGTTAATCGTCTTAATAATAAGTATCTTTAAGTATGCACTACTATGAAGAACGGGGGCGGTATAGCTAACTTCCCTTTCGAGGCTATCTTAAAGAGGCCATTTACGCGGCGCCTAAATCATCCTTCCGGAGGTAAGTCGATATATGATAGGGGGGTTGAAATTGTCACTTGCAACCGCAGCACGGGATGAATGTAAGAAAGGGGACCGTGCATTCTGTTAATGTGGAGTCCTTTCCCCTTTTCACTACATTCCTAGTCCTAATAACCTTACGTCCTCGAGTCCCACGCTCACACGTCCTCACACTTTCACGTACTCAACATGACCTGTAATTCGAAACGAGTGTTTTGATGGCGAACTACGAGATCGACCTCGAAGCGTATAGCCCGCAGCTCGGGATAGATTCAACGAGTGAAATTCCCGGCCGGGCCCCTTCTAGGTTGACCAAACAGCAGCTCTACGATTCACTTCCTATCAACCATGCAGATCGCTCGATACGGCTTCTAGAGATTGATTCACTTCTGCTAGGCGTGGTAAATCACGATGCGCCTCTACAAGGGACGCTACGGGTCGTCTCGTTAAAAAGCAGCCCCTCCCTTTACAGCACTGTCGTACAAGTGGGGTGAACGCACTTTGCCGGAGCTCGATAACATCCGCGTGCGCCTTGAGGCAGGCGATTATGTCGATGTGCCGATTACTACCAACTGCCGGGAATCACTTTGGGCCCTCCGGACACGGGATGATCTGATATGCATCTGGGTAGATGCTATATGCATTAATCAGGCTGATGACGAGGACAAAGAGTCGCAAATCCCGCTTATGGGGGAAATCTACACATTCGCTGAGATGGTCTATGTTTGGCTCGGAAGAGCCACCCCTATGCCGAAAAAGGTGTTCCGCAATCTGTCCTTCTTTTTTATGGGCGCAATCTTCATGGACATCGTTGCGTTGGGGAGCGCCCCCGAGGGGGAGGCGAGCCGCAGAGTAGGCCGAGTGCTGATGCGTAGCATATGGCGGTATACGTGGTATCGGTTTATGACCTTCCAACGCGGGCTTGCGTATTTGGCAGTGAACTCGCCAACGAAGTTAATACGCTTAGGGACTGCATTGGTTGCACTTCAACGTAGGTAGCCGTTTATACATATAACTTTATCCTCTATTATCTTTACTAGGTAGCATTGCTAACTCGAGTCCGGATTTAGTAGAAGTAGAAAAGAACGAATCGCACCACATATCCGTCCAGGAATTTTCCGACGTATTTGGTCGAGAGTGGTTTGACAGGGCCTGGACATTTCAAGAGCTCCTCCTGGCCTCTAACATCACGATACTCTGCGGGAACGATGCTATCAGCTGGGACGCCCTTATCCGCGGCCTCGCAAGACTCACCTATGATCACGTTTCATACCCCTACCCGTTCTGGGAACGTTTCTCTAGGTCCAATCGCTTCCGCCAAGATATATTCGCAAGTCAACCTAATCAGTCATTCATAGCCCTTGTTCATCTTTGGGCTGGGGTATCACGACCTGAAATGTGGAACGCTAAAAGAATGAGAGCGCCGCGCGTGTTGACCATTTTCGAATTTTACCGTGAGGGTCAAAACATACTGGGTACCTTCCTCTGGTCTCTGCTACTCGGAAATGTGTGTTTTCCGGTTTTTCTCGTATATCTTTTAGAATTTTGTGTTTCTATACTTGGGCTAATAGCCATCCCAATCGTAACTACTACCGATAATCCAGTAGTTCGCGGAATTCCGTTGAGAGGCTCGCTACTACTAGCCCTATTATGGGCCTACGATACCATTTCATCTTTTGAAACCAGGGCCTGGGTAGGCTTTCACCAACGACGGAAAACCTTCCAATCATAAGTATATTTGCACGAAGCAAAGATATGGCATTAACTATATGAATTATGATGTCGACATTTTCTGTTTCGGAAGAGGAGCTTCTATGTTTCAGGGAATAATACAGTCTCTACGAACACGACAAGCAAGCGTGCCCAAGGACCGTTCGTTTGCTGCCTATTCGGTTATATCTCGCCTTCGTACTCCAGCCTTTCGACCTGATTTTCAAAAGTCACTCGGTGCGGTATAACGAGATCACTTTGAAACACTCCTCAGATTACACCCTGGAATGAGTAGCCTCCTCGTCGATGTCAACGGCGAAAACCAGGATTACAAGGACGGGTTTCCTTCATGGGTTCCGGACTGGTCCAGGGCAACACAGACTAATTGGATTGGCTCGCCAGAACCATTTGAAGAACGTTTTCTCACCGGTGGTAATGGTCGTTTCCGTCCACGCATTTGTTGTCCCTCATCCGTACTACGAGTCGCAGCCAAACCCATTGACACGGTAGCGTACTCGTCTTGCTCTTTCCCCATTGTCAAGGAGCCGACATCCGAACACAATAACTCTGATGAGCAAGATGAAGCCGTCAAGATTGCAACTCGCATCTTTTCTGATTGGTTACAGTATGCCATGTCAGGCTTCCAACGAAGCCGGCCCTATAATGAAGAACTACAGGAGTCAACATTTCGATTACTCCATCTGCAATGCAACGGGGAAGGACTTGACTACATCAGTTGCAAAGACGTCCTGGCAGAGATGGAGCCAGGTAGCAATCTCTCCTCTTCGGCTTACAAGCTAGCATATGAATTGTGGTATAAAAGCTTGGCGAATGAAAATCCGTCGAGCACGCTTGAGCAGCGACAAGCAGCTATAGTTCGCGATCAAACTATTAGCTTCCAGAATTTGATGTCTGGAAAGAGAAAGCTTCTCGTTACTAAAACAGGGCTGATCGGATCTGGCTGCGAGGCTTTACAGTTGGGCGATCAGATATACAGAGTTGCAGGCGTTTCCGTTCCCATCGTTGTGCGGCGTCAGTCATCCATGTTCAGGGATGGGTTTTACGATCGACCATCCCTATCCATGGTTGGGCCTGCTTTTATCTCTGGATCTATGGAGACAGCAACCGAGTTTGAGCTTGGACATGATTTTCACTTTTTGTATCTAAAATAAGCTGAGCCACCCCCTCTAGCGGGCTGGTCTCGCTCGGGGAGTACCACAGCGCCGCTCTTTTGGGGGGGGGGGGTGTCTTTGCACCGAGCGGTAGCAGTGCCGGGCCGTTGTATGTCATGGCAAGATAAGTGAACGGTGGATATTCGCAAGGGAACCAAAGCTAAGAAGTCACTCATTCACAGCTACCGCTCCAGACATGAGCTATACTCCGAACTTGATGAAGAAGTATGGCAACAGCCAGTAGAACATGATGGTCATGGCTTGCTATGTTTTGGGCCCTCTAGCGGGTGCGTATTCCCACCTGCAGCTCCATAGGCTCTGTATCACACGCTTATTGGCTTTGGGGCGACTAGAGGATATCCACGAAAAATAGTGGTAGTAGATTAGTATACATCGATTGTGTCGTAGTCATATCATATCCGTGCTTGAGTGATGTTACTGTAAACAAGGGTGAATATATACATCTATAATTCCAGAAGTATGTAAAGTAGCTGTAGTAAAACAATGGTTCTATACACGGAGTAAAATGTCGCTTGCTAACTATAACCACGAAAGGAATGGCCTGGACCTATACCCAACGCCAACATGATGTCCCAGTCCCGCAACCACATGCAACCACGTCTACCTATTGTAAACAGGGTGACCCGGTTCTCGCGGACTGCTCTGCCCGGACCGGTCCCCAGCCGGGGCGTAGCCCGCGTAGCCGCCGCGGCGCCCCGCCGGCATGGCGGTGAGGGGCCTGTCGTCGTAGATGCCCTGGCGGCGGCGGGTGTTGCTGCGCATCTTGAGGCCGATCCAGAGGCCCGCGACGAACTCGGAGGGGTTAAAAATGCCGGCCCAGGCCCAAATACCAAAGGGCCCGCCCTGGTAGCGCGAGCCGACGGGGTTGACGCCGTTGGCGCTTTCGTACGCGGTTTCGGTGTCGTGCGCGAGGGGCTTGTGCAGCGACGCGCGCGCGAGGTAGTACGGGCTGACGCTGTAGGCGTGGTGGAAGAAGACGGAGAAGGGCACGCACAGCAGCGCCAGGATCAGGACGGGGATGCCGATGTACTCGTCGGCCCAGGACAGCGTCGCGGTCGGTTGCAGTATGTTGTCGTGCACGATGGAGGAGCGCAGGATCCAGTACACGAGCTGGATCAGGCCCGTCACCGCGACGAGCAGCTTGAAGGCGAGCAGCTTGGCCAGCGGGCGGTGGTGCGCGAGCTCCTGCTTGAGGGCCGAGTACAGCCGCAGCGCGGCCAGCACGGCCATGGTCAGGCTGACGTTGTGCGCGATGTCGAGCCAGAGGCGCGCGAGGCGCGGGCTGCTGCTCACGAGGCAGTAGACGCGCGCGCCCTCGGTGATGTCGGTGAAGACGCAGATGCCGAGCTGGACGACCGGGTACTGGAAGATGCACCACCAGAGGCTGCGGTACCACTCCAGGCCATGCTTCGGCTTCTTGTCTTTGCCGCCGCGCCGCCCGCGGCATAGACTCATCTTGCTCGCGGGCACCGTTAAGACGGCGAAGAAGGCGTCGCGCTGCTCGTCCGAGGGCGAGATGTACTGGCACATGAGCAAGAAAAAATTGGCGAGCGCGACGGCCTGGAAGAAGTCGAGCCAGGGGTTGAGGTAGGCGTAGGCGTTGGGGAAGGCGGCCTCGAGGAAGAGGCCGATGGCGAAGATGGGCAGGTAGCCGCAGATGCGCAGGATGTTGAGCTGCTCGTTGGGGCGGCTCAGGTGCGTCGCGTGCCGGGCCATCAGAATGAAGATGCTGAGGGTGGTGAAGGCGGCGCACCCGGCCGTGACGTACACGTTCAGCCAGTAGAAGGTCTGGCCGCCGGCCAGCGCGGCCGTCTCGGTCTCGACCAGCGGGCGCGGCATGGCGCAGAGCTGGCCGTTGGCGGCCGTGTAGTTGAAGGGTTCGGGCTTGTCATCTCGGGTGTGGTGTAATAAGCGACCGACGAGGTGGTGTAAGTGAGTAGGGTTCATTGTGTGTGTATGGGCTGGGTTTAAGGTTGTCTAAGTAAGTTCCAGTTGCAAATGTGCCTGAGAGACTTGGTCTTGGTCAGCGCTAAGGGGTAGGAATAGCGCCATTACTTATAACTTCTGAGAACGCTTCCTCGCCCATGCGGCACAGTCAGTCGCAGGGCCCTTTTTCGTTGTGCTGACATTTTGGCGGATGGGCCGCGAGTCAAGGAACCAGCCCAGTGACTCTCTAAGTTCCTGACCAGTCAGCTTCCGGCTCGAATCCTAGGAGGGAAGGCTTTGGTGATGCAACGAAGGCTTAGCCATGTAATAAGATTTTAGCGCCCAGCTCAGGGCCATAGAGGGTGTCAACTGCATGACGATCCGTAACGTAAGTAACGTCTGCCATTTGTTCCATTCCTTTTTTGGTCCAGGCTGGCATAGAAAAAGACCCCCCGAGCTGCCGGAGCTACACGCAAAGTAAGCAATTGCGCCTCGGAATTTGCAGTTCTCCGGCGGGAACGATAGCGACGCTTTTGAAATAGCGCTTATTATGTTTCCCTGAGTCCTGAGCTAGCGACGACGGTTGATGGCAATGAGCGATGGGGGCGCTCGCCCGCGTAGGGCTGTAATGGCTGGTAGCACCAATCACCGTTTGCATAGCCACCCCTATTCCGGGCCTTGGGGACTTATTGGCAGGGGTCTCATCGTAACCCCACAGCGGTGGATGCGCTAAAAAGCTTGTCGTCAGTGGTCTCTCTTCTAAACGATAGCGAGATATGCGCGTCAGCAATGGAAAAGGCATACTTGACGCAATCTTCGCTTATTGATTTAGGCTGCGCATCTCTACCTATTATACTACAGTCGAATGTAGTAACCGTTAGTAGCTGATGGAGCACATGGCTCGCTATCGCATAATGGCCATCTTCATCGTCAACTTCGCGTAGCTCTCTCTCTCATGTGGATGCCCGATGGCTGTCCGAGACATGGCAGCGCCCGATGAAGGCGGCTGGACTCTACGCTTCAATGTCGCATTAACATCATCAAGCGGGAGGCCTGCCAGCACGTACCAAATGAAAGACAAACACTCTTTTACATCGTTTCGCAACCAGCGCTTTCGAGGGCAGCTAATCACCTCGGTGGCTATAATCATACGTATTGGGTGCTAACCATGTTGTTGTGTCACTCGCTCACTGGTAGGTAAGTTCGGGGGTGAAGAGGTTTCAACTTCACCTACTACCAAATCCGGGACACAACATGGTGCTTTTCAATGTAGCCACGCAGGTCAGTTGAGATGTTCTTGGTTGGGCCGAAGCAACCAAAAATCCGACCGAATGAGCGAGTGGCTGCAATAACCATTGAAGTGACTGGCATTGATTACTCAAATATGTACGTCTAAATAAATACAACTGATACGGAAGTGCTTCAGACTTAATCCAATGTCAGTAAAGGACAATACCAATATTACTCGATATTAGGGCAGGAAGGACAAGGCTTTTGTAAGCTCCAAAGGACGACCGAGCAATGACAGCAAGCCCAAATACTTGGACTGTTTATAGATGTTATACTCAGAGATGCTAAACCACCACAGTCTCATTGGTGTAGGAAGTTCGATATCGCATTTGCTTTGGCAGATGCGAAGGATGACGGCTCTCGTGTTGGGGGGTTTAAGAGTTCATCGTCACCTTAGAACGCGATTTCAAATGTGTGGTCGTACTTCACTTGTCGTGAGTCTCCTGTGGCGGCTGATGGACAGGAATGTTCCAGCCTTCCCTCTGCCTCAAGAAACTTTCCACTCGCTCGTGGCGGCTCAGGCCAAACTGCGCCGTCTGCCGCTTTCGTATTTCGTGGCTGATGGCCTCGTGTTTCTGCTCGTGCATCTCGACGACATCCAACGAACTCTTGGTTGCCCTCTTCGCCTGGCCCATGCTGCCGGCTATAACAAAAGCGCACAAGACCACGACGAACATCTCGTTGCTCATGAAGACAGTCTGCTGTTTCGCCTTCTCTCCGTCCCGCTCTCCGTACCACCGTTCCCAATCTTCCCAGGTCGCATTCATGCTCGGGTTCCCAGGCTCGTTCCGCCAAGACCTGTCGGCCTCACGGTAGGCACTGTTGTCCATGGAAAGCTTCGAACCCCAGCCGGCACCGTACATATCGTACGCTCGTTTCCGGGTGGGATCCGAAAGGATCTGGTTGGCGGCCACGACGAGGCGATAGCGCTCTAGTCGGACGGCATGCGTGAGGGAGTCTGCCTTTCCAGTCTGGATATGTCGATCGGGGTGATATATCTTGACCAGGGTATAGAAGCGGGCTTTGCTGTAGGTTGCATCCCGTTTCTGGTCGAAGATCTGATACGGCGTAGGATATGGGCCTGCAGGCCAATCATGATGGTTCACGGAGGTCTCGGATCGTCTGGGGAACTTGTCGGAGACGGTAGCATATTGCCGACTGGGTGTACGGGATAATCCGCATTTCTGTCGTCGGGGTGAGGGCGTCCTGTAGCTGGGTTCCGTCGGGCGGCGCGGGCTACATGATGACGTCGTAGAAATGTTGGGCCATATAAAGGTCGGGAGGTTGGAGGAGGAGTAGAGGGCGACGGGAGCCTTCTTCAAGAGCATTTTGATTGAGGGTTGATGAATTGATTGATACTACTACATAGTAGAGAAGTCATGGCTATGAAGAAGGAGAAGAGGAAGTACGGAATCTAACGTTGATCAATGGATGATGAGTTCGGGAGATAAATCGGATCTCGGACAGGGTCTATGTCGTAGGTGTAGGGATGGTGCTTCTGGTAGTCATCTGCTAACAAAGTAGGTTGGAGAGTTGTTGCGCGCCGTCGCTAGCGAAACCCAGCTCGCCAGGAATCCCCGCGCCCAGAATTCCGAATCCATGCGATGGAGGGGATTTGGAGTGGCCCATGCGCAGGATGGAGAGATGCTTGGGCAGTCAGTCACATGGGCCAAGCTTTGGATGTTCAAAGCAACCACTCGCCCGGGTCGACTGCGAACCAGAGCAAAAAAGAAAGTGGACAAGATATACATTGATTGATCTATGTACAGTAGTCCAGTACAATGGAAGGCATGCCTTTCAATATTATTTGACTGACAGGCACAGCCCCTTGCTGGTTTCCGATCTTAGATTTGATAGAGTGATTGATTGTGTAGATGATTGGCTGGTACAAGCATGATGGAAATGCTGCCCTTGTTCTTTTTTTCTCCAGTTGTCAGAGAAAAACCAGGCAAGCATTGAAGGTGAGGGAGGGTGAGGAGTGGGTGAGCACCCAATCAATGCCCGGCCCTTTCGGATTCTCTCCACCAAAAGCAGCTAAAAATCCAAGTACTAGATGCTGCACACTATCTACACTTCCCATCCCTCACGTGCAAAATCACCCTCCACACTAGACCTCATTCCTCCAACCACCACGGTACATCAACTCCAACAGTCACACATACCACGTCTACCAGATTGATCTTGGTTTTGGAGAGCAAAACACTCAAGCTCCCAACCGTCTTGTCTACCTTTCATACGCACCTTTGCGCCTTGCGGAGTGGCATTCGCCAACAACATCTTGAAGCTTGTTCATCTGCCGGACAGCCTGCCCCAATTTCCACCAACTTCCACCCCTCATCCACCTCCCTTCCAGCTTCACCATCAGCCTGAACCGCTGCAAGACTCCTCATCTCAAAGCCCTGTCTTTGTCAACATCCCGTACCTGCATACTTCTCCGGATAAGAGCCCATCGAACCCCGGCAAGAAACCCCGCCATCTTACATCCCGCCTCCCGAAAATACCAAATCTGGTCCTGCACCGTCTTCATACACCCCTTCAACGCCGACCCGCCCAAGGCCCGCTCCTCGAATCGACTCTCTACACTGGCATTCGTGAGTTCATTGAACTCGACCAGTTTCCGAAATACCACTCTTCGCCCTCCGACGGCCGTTCCTATCCACAAATCGGACGGAAGGCCAGCCTTGACCGCTCAATCCAGAAAGCCTACTCTTCTCTCTCTACACACAATCCACATTCGCCATGACGGACGAATTAGCAGACCAGATGCGGGCCTCAACCCTGGCAGATAACAATGGCTCATCAGAAGACTGGAAGAAGACTTTGAACCTCCCCAACAGGGACGGCAGACAGCAGACAGAGGTAGGTGCCTGCTCCGGCGACCCGGTCCATTTCTCTTGCCCATAGAGGTGGGGGTTTCTAACAATTTGCTTACCCTCCTTCTCAGGATGTAACGAACACGAAAGGTCTCGAATGGGAAGACTTTGCCTTAAAGCGCGACCTATTGATGGGCATTTTCGAAGCCGGCTACGAGAAACCCTCCCCTATCCAAGAAGAATCTATACCCGTGGCCCTGACCGGCCGTGATATCCTCGCCCGAGCAAAGAACGGTACCGGCAAAACTGCCGCTTTTGTTGTGCCTACTCTGCAGCGTATCAACCCCAAAGTCAACAAGATCCAATGTCTCATTCTCGTCCCCACTCGCGAACTTGCTATGCAAACGTCGCAGGTCTGCAAAACCCTCGGAAAACATCTGGGCATCAACGTCATGGTCACCACTGGAGGAACTGGTCTACGGGATGACATTATCCGTCTGCAGGATCCCGTCCACATAGTAGTGGGCACTCCCGGACGTATTCTGGATTTGGCTGGAAAGAATGTCGCCGATCTGAGCGAATGCCCCATGTTCATCATGGACGAGGCTGACAAGCTGTTGTCCCAAGAATTCACCCCCGTCATCGAGCAGCTGCTTCAGTTCCACCCCAAGGACCGCCAGGTCATGCTGTTCTCCGCTACCTTCCCTCTGTCTGTCAAGGACTTCTCCGACAAGAACATGGCCAACCCCTACGAAATCAACCTCATGGACGAACTCACCTACGTGGAATCACCCAATATTATGCATTTGTGGAGGAGAAGCAGAAGGTTCACTGCTTGAACACCCTCTTCTCTAAGCTTCAGATCAACCAGTCCATCATCTTCTGCAACTCGACCAACCGTGTGGAGCTGCTGGCCAAGAAGATTACCGAACTCGGATACTCCTGTTTCTACAGTCATGCTAAAATGGCACAACATGCGCGAAACCGAGTCTTCCACGACTTCCGCAACGGCGTTTGCCGAAACCTCGTCTGCTCCGATCTCCTGACCCGCGGTATTGATATCCAAGCCGTTAACGTGGTCATCAACTTTGATTTCCCTAAGAACGCCGAGACCTACCTCCACCGCATTGGTCGTTCGGGTCGTTATGGTCACCTTGGTCTGGCTATCAACCTGATCAACTGGGAAGACCGCTTCAACCTGTACAACATCGAGCGCGATCTGGGTACCGAGATCCAGCCCATCCCCGCCACCATCGATAAGGCCCTCTACGTTTACGAGAACCCCGAGAACATTCCGCGGCCCGCCAACACCCTGCCACCGCCGAGGCAACAGCAATCATCTGCTGGTACTGCCCAGAGGAATCCACAAGACCAACCCCAGCGTCAACCAACCGGGCCTGGCGCCTCCCAGGGTCGCAGCCAGCAACAAGGGCCGTCTGATTTCCGAGGCCAACCGCAGCAACAGCAGCCCGATGGTCAGCCTCGTCAATACCGCGGTAACAACCATCGTGGCGGAGGTCGCGGGCGTGGTGGCTACCAAGGTCGTGGTGGATATAACAACTACGGCAGGGGGAAGGGGCCAGCAGCCCCAACAAGCTGCCTAATTGTTCACCGCCATGACACTTCAGCAGGCCACACACATCCACCAAGACTTTGCGCAAGTTAACGTGGCCAACATCTTCTTTCCTCCTCCCTCATCTACATTGTACATACTTCCCTTCTTATCTGGCTTGTTGATTTGTATCATACCCATCGCGCCGTCTGCATTGGTTCTCTGTTTTCTTCCAGAATCATCCCTTGGAAGGGTTTTTATCATAAAGAAGATTTCTCGAGATGCATCTGAGGACTGGAGGCCCAAGCACGGTAGGGCGGGGATGATTGATCAAAAGTGGCGTTACGGCGTTTTGATTTTGGCAACTTTCATGGTAGCACGGCGGTGTCTTGCACGGCGAAAACAAGGCGAACTCGGTCTCATGGGCAGGGTTGGTCCTGTTTCAACGGATGCTGGCCTTTGCTTTTCGTTGGCAAGGCAAGGCAAGAGTGGTTGATACGAATAGGGTAATGACGACCTGGATGACACATGATTGCGCAACTGGGCGGGTTGGCACTCAACGTTGCAGATTCGTTCGCAAGCTTGGAACGTGGCCGGTTCTTGTCTATCCATATTATGCGACGGACAAGAGGGGGTGGCATTTAATACCTCGAACCATATCACACGACATGGTATAGACGTGGTTTTTGGCGCAAAGGAGGGGGAGGGCTGCAACTGGCCGCCTGCTGCTCCCCTGCTTCTAGAGAATGTCGGTTATACATTCTTGGACACCAGCAAGTGTCTCCTCAGCTCAACAGAGTGAGACTTGGCGGGTGTGAAAATCGACCGTCCGCACTCTTCGACGACGGACTCGGCAATATAGACTCAAGTTGGCATCAACAGTCGGTCGAGACGTCTTTGCTGATGACTCGGCAGGTTGTGTCTCCTTGCATGGTCTAACAAATGAGAAAATAACAACGACAAAAAAACTTTTTTGGAGCAGAACCTGGATCGGCAAGATGGTTTTTCGCACCAGTCAACTTCATTGCATCCCACATGGATGTATTTAATGGTCCTGGTAGGCTTCCTGGTCATCTCAGCAATTTGTAGAGACTTTAATATATGCCACTTTCTCCTTCAGCATTATGTGCCTTCGTCTCTTGACTTGGCATGTGCTGATTTGTAACCGTTGGGTTATGGCGACTGCAAGTAGACAGATTGTCACGGGTTGTTCGTTCCCACTCTGACAAGGACAGTACTTGAATGATGGCTATGAACTGAAACCTGCATGTGACTGGGATGTGCTGGTTGACATGGTCCAGTCAAGTGTTATGTTTTCCGAGATGAGAAAAGGGGTAGTCACGCACTACCTTGGAAGACAGGGGCAAGTTTTTTAGCAAGCCCCTTTTCAGCTCAAAACCACAAAACATTCATGGCCTAAAATGGATAACACGAAGAATGACAGACGGCGTGTGCAATGCGTTTGTCGCAGCATCTAGCTCCCAGTCTGTTATGCTTATTAAACATTTCCACACCTCCTGCTTTACAGGAGGGTTTTAGGGATGTCCATCATGTATTATCTCGATCTCTAGGGATGGCCATGCTAATCCCTCTTGATGGGTGAAGTACGGGAGCTCCAGGGGAAGTGATATCGTGACAACGTACGATAATTACTGCTCATTGTCCGAATCTCGCCCGACATGTCGGGCTAATTGGCTCAGTCTTGAGTAGAGGTGTCTGACTGGGTGGCCACGTGATGGAGGTTGCGTGTTTGTCTGCCCGTCGGAAAGTCGAGTGCTGCATCAGGCCGAGATGGACCCAGGCTGTTGTACGTTATAACTAGCATGCCTTGATGAATTCCCCTCGCACTGCGTCATCGTGGCAGCCTACTTGGTACTCGGTGTCGGAAACGAAGTCGGCACTTGATCGGATTGGTGACAGAGCCTCAACCCAAGCTCGAGCTGAAAGTGACCCAACCGTCGCCGAATTGAGCGCTATAATTCGCCAATACAATGTAAATCTCCAAGGCTAGAGCCTTAATCTAACGCGTTTACATAGCGGGTGCACATGTGGTAAATTTGGTGGTGAATTAATCTGATGTAGATTGGACGTTGAAGTTGGAGGATCGGGATCTAGCGACCAAAGCCTGTGGGTCGAGGAGATGAAAAGTCCAACGGCAGTAGTGGGTAATACCTGGTAGGGTAGCACAGCATGGTCCATCGATTTAACCGTCCCGTCTCTTGTAAGTGAGTCTTGGTTCTATCGTGGAGTAGGTGAGAAGGCACGGAAAGTGCGTGAATGGATGGTTTGATCATCTACCAGAGCCTTCCAGTGGAAGGAGAAGGTGTACAGCTTATATATCCATGTGTGTGTGCATCGGAACTCCGACAGGTTCTACACGAAGCCAGCTATATCTGTTATAAATGTGGCGTCTTGCCCTGGTGATTGCTCAAAATGAGCTCAGGAATAGGTAAAAAATGGAAATTTCAGATCATATTGATCATCAATTCTCGTCTATGTGATGCTATATCGAACAGGGCAAGTCTTGCTCCCACGAGCCGCGAAGCGGAAGGGGCCACACATGAACGGTGAACCACCCATAACGATATGCAATCCCTCGTATTTAGCTTGGAGCTTGGTACAGTATGAGAAATATAAATGATCCGTTACCAGAACTCATAGTGAAGGGTTGGTATCTTTTGGGCCAATACCCCCTCATTAACTCCCAGCATGTGGCCTTTCAGCGGTACCCCTCTACTTGCTTCGCGTATAACCCTCGGCTACCTCCTCCTCGGTACATCTGGTCCAGTCACAGATGGCAGCCAGTCAAGCTCAGCTTAGCCCGCGTTTGGGAAGCGCGCGGACTGCACCATCGTGAAGATAGTCTCCGGTGACTCGTGCGCTACGCTGGCATCCCGGTGTGGCATCTCGGGGGACCAGTTCTCCAAGTATAACCCCCAACATCTGCGACTCCCTTGTCCCAGGGCAGCGGGTTTGCTGTTCCGCTGGCACATTGCCTAACCTTACACCAAAGCCTTATGAGAACGGGTCATGCTACTCCGTGAGTCGTCGTGTTTAAGTTCTATATTGCTGGTGAATCAGTACATGACTTACACCGAACTTTCCAGTACACGGTGGGAAAGGGCGAGAGTTGTTCATCCGTTGGCGCAGAGTATAACGTAACCAACCAAACTTGATGGGGCTGGTCTGGATGCAGGAACCTTCCGGTGCTTCTGACCATCTGCTTGAGTAAAGGCACGCCGCCGTTGCCGAACGCGGTCGCCAATGCGCAATGCGACCCCACCGTCCCCAGGAATGTACCGTCTGGGGAGGGACGCAGTGGGTTGCGTACATGGCCGAGGACGTCAAGGCGAGCCGCAAGAAGAGATGGACAGGCCTCAACTTCGCCGGGACTGTGAAGTGGGCCATCGATCTCACGGGGTAATTGTTCCAGGCAATGGGATTGGGAGAGCTTGCAGCGTGAACAACAAACAGCTTGAATTAATCGTGTGAATGAGGTAAGCCCACCCCACCACCTTATCGGTGCCAAGCTATGGCTACGACACGAAATATATCAGGCGACCAATGTACTCCGAGCCTTGTTGCGCTGATCCGTAATCCCTAACCGCTGACTGCATTACAGCTGCTTAGAATAGCCCACGTGACGTAACGCACCCTACTTCGCCGTATATATCGTATTCTCTTACCTAACCTAGTGCTTACTTACGGGCCAATCTGTTCTCCAGTATATATACTAAGTAGTATCCATCTTGCTTATTTAGATTCGTTAATCTAGCGCCCAGTTTCTGCTATACATACGCCACCAAAATGTCACTATACCGCCCGTCGGTCGTCATCCCGGTCTACTCGGTCCTGGCCGGTGTTGGTTTCGCGACAACGGGATTGCGCCTTTCGGTACGCACACGGTTTGCCCGTGTCTCACTGGGCCTGGATGATTTCTTCGTGATCTTGGGAGAGATCGTAGCCGCCACGTGTACGGCGATGCAGTACTACAATGCGATCCACGGGTCCGGAGGGGAGGCCACCGATCCGGACGGCCGAACAAACGCAATCGTGGCGACCCACAAGATCGACTGGGCCATGATCGTGATCGAGAAGCCCGCCTTCGGCTTCGTCAAGCTGTCCATCCTCTTTTTCTACCACCGCGTCTTCGGCGTCTGGCCTAGCTTCCGCCGTATTAACAACGGCTTGGTCTGCCTTGTGGCCGCCTGGACGATAATCTTCACACTCGCCGACGTTCTCTTGTGCGGCGCGCATCCAGAGCTTATTTGGGGCTTTGATCAGACCGTCGCACGCCGGCAGTGCGGGCACAAGGGCGTGTTGCTGCTCGCGTTCGCTGTCACGAGCGTGGCGACGGACATGGTCCTGCTTGTGCTCCCGCTTTTCTACATTGGGCATCTCCAGATGACGACGCGGAAGAAATGGTCGTCTGGTCTCGTCTTTTTCCTGGGAATGGCGTATGTTGTTTTTCTTCTGCCCATATGCGAAATTCCTGTTCTATAGAAACTGCTCGCGGCGTTACTTACCGCCCTACTGACATATTGTTCTTACAGCTCCACCACAGCAAGTATCTTGCGACTGATCTTCTTGAGTATCGCTCTCCCGACTGGAAGGCTGGAGTTCGCCTACTCGCCACCTGCCCGAGAGCAGACACCGTTGGTTCTGCAAGTCTTTAATCCAACATTCTGGGTGATGGTCGAGTTATGGCTGGGGATCTGGGCGGCAAACCTTCCGCCGTGTTCTCCGCTTCTACGTGGTTTCCATCCCTACCAGCTTCTTACCAGGTTGTATAAACGGGCTACTTCGAGATTCTCGTCAACACCCTCGGTGAGGGAGAGGGAGAGGTTGCCTAGTGATAGTTCAGGTGGATTTCTAGTGTATAAATCTAGTGGGAATAGTAGTGAGAAATAATGCAATATATTTATTAATTTCGATAGGTCCGAACAAGTAATGACAGGCGAACGACCAAGGCTCTAGCCCGAGGCGAAGAAAGTATCCTCTAGGCTGGCCGAGCAAAACTTATCTTATGAATGGGCTACGATGGGCGTCTTTTGAAGATTTTTAATTCCCGTCTAGACATGTCATTCGATGGTTTGCAAGTGGAGTATCTTGACTCGTAACGCCGAGCTAAAAATAGGCAAACCCTCTTTTGCTGCTTAATATCTTTTAGAGTGGTATAATAGGTACCCCTGAAAGTGCATATAAGTCGGGCTCGGAATTGTTATGCACTTTCACCCACATATGCACTCTCCGGTTTAGTGGGAAACCGGCTAAAAGCTGACTCTGCCCCATGTTTGGTGCCCATATTCCGGTGCACGGACGATTTCTGAAAAATCTCAGTGGGTCTATACCCTAACACCCCCCCTGTTTTGCCCCTGTAACCGCATATTTCTAGAAGTCGTATACAGTATGCACTTTTTGCACTTTCCTCCTAAAACCTCAGTCAGGCTCGAAAATATATGCACTTTCGGCACACATGCACTTTCCCCCGTATGCACTTTCAGGGGTATCTACTGTACTCCGTAGATTAGCTGATTCTTCCTCGCACAAAACCCACACAACCCCTACAAATACGATGCTGTCGCTCCCAGGCTCAACACAAAGTCTGGACGACTACACCACGAGCCTATGCGAACTCCTCGAGTCTCCTCTGGTGCGCCAGATCACGGGCGGCATCCATGTTAACGATGCCCTGATTCACGACGCATGGGGTGCACTGCCTCGAGATTGGACTACCTGGTGGTCATCGCTACCTGACCACCGCCTGGCACAGCACCATCTGATTGACAGTATCGACGATGCCCACACTTCAATCGCCTCTCCTGAGCCAGATGTCGGGACCCCACCCGAGTCGCTCACGGAATGGCTGCAACAGCTTCGCTCGGCGTCCTTATCCCGCGCCCAGCGTGCAGGGCCCTGCATTGATCTGCCGCCGGAGCTGTCGGCTCGGATGAACACCAAGAAAAAGGCCGAGGTCTCGGTGGCGGCAGCTTTTATTCGAGATGCATGCGCCGAGAGGAACATCACCCGCGTCATCGACATTGGTTCGGGCCATGGCTACCTCTCCGTCACCCTCGCCTATCTGTTCCCGGAGCTTCGGGTGCTGGCCATCGATGGCAGCGAGTCGCAAGTCGCGGCCTCGACGTCTTTCGCTGCGACACTAGGCGTTCCCCAGGACAAGCTCACCCAGCTGGTCCGCTATGTGGATGGGAAGACATCCGCATTGGCCGAGGAGATGGCGGCCTGGGCTGACGGACAGCGCTGCATCCTGGTCGGACTGCACGCTTGCGGTCAGCTTTCCGAGCACATGTTGCGCTACTTCACCCGGCTTCCATTTATCGACTCCCTCGCGGCCGTGGGATGCTGTTACAACCACATCGTGCCGCGCTCCCCCGAATGCCCCGACGGCTTTCCCATCAGCGCGCGACTACGGAGCCGGCACGTCACCTTGAGCGCGACCGCCCTGATGACCGGCTGCCAAGCGCCCAACAACTGGGAACGGGCCGACCTGGGCAGCCCGGACTCGACGTTCTCGAACCGCCGTCTGTTCCGGGCCATCTTCGAGAAGCTCCTCCACGACAAAGGCATCGACGGCTCGTCCGCCAAGAGCCGCACGCCCTGGGGCATCCGGAAGGGCGACATGGCAAGCTTCGCCCCGTTTGCGCGGCGCGCCATGCACAGCCTCCAGATCGAGGACGGGGCCATGTCCGACGCCGAGCTCGCCGCGTACCACCACAAATACCAGCACTGCAAGGGGCAAATCGCGATCCTCTGGACCCTCAGCGTGCTGTGCTGCAAGCTGGTGGAGAGCGTCGTCGCGCTGGATCGGTACTGCTACCTGGTCGAGCAGGGGACGCCGCAGGTGGACGTGGTGCCGATCTTCGATTACCGCATCTCGCCGAGGAACTTGATGATGGTCGCCCGAAAATGAGCGGGGCGCTTGGGTTAGGCCATTCCTAGTTACTTCGACGTTGCCGCGTTGGGGTGCGTTATGAAGAATACTTAGAAGGAGCGGTTGATGATTTGTCTGGTGTTGTCGGCCGCTCCTGCCACACTGATTGCCATGCGACAACTTGCTCGAGGCATCCAACGCCAGAAAGACGCCCTTCCCGCGCCCTCTCAAAACTGCCATGCAAAGTTTCCTGTCACAACATCGGACCACTGTATTACTTCAGTTCAGTTTCTTTACGGGCAAAGATTATCAAGCTGCACGATGTCTGGCACCGGGAACGACGACCGCCCATCTGCGGAGGAATGGAGTGCTCCATACTGCCAATACTGCGGGTTCGATTTCGAGATTGACCAGTCGGTCAGGGCAGGCACGTTGACTCCCCCAAGACTGACGCGCATAACACCGCGAACTGACCAGATGGGACGAGGTGTCTGTGCCATACAAGCACCAATTGATGAGCCCACACCCGAACCAAGTGTTTCCGTCGTGGGCGGACGATTTGCCGTTGTGGGCGGACGCAAGGACCAGGTTGTTTCCAGGGCTATATTCCGTTCGTGGCTTGGCGGGAAGCCCCACGGATGCCACGCGGCCTGTTACCAATTCGCAACGCTCATGTAAGTACCTGGACCTCAATCAGTCCCTTCAGTTCTTCAGGGTGACTGAGCGCAGTTTTCAGAGTTCGAGGTCATACAACGAGAGGCGCTACAAATGGATGCGAGACAAGCTGGCTTCGCGCATCCAAGAGCTGTTCTCGGGCCTACCCGCGGAGGTTTGCTACATGATTTCCGACTACCTCATCCCAGCATACGCCGTACCCGGCCTCGTCAGCCTATTTACTATTGACGCCAAGGAAGCAGCACTCGCGCGCCCCCTTTTTCAGAACGGCCCTTATCGGGAATGTACCTTTGTCAGACGAAGTTTGCGCCTTGCTCGGATCTATCGACGAGCCGATGTCTGGGCTCGGCACGTTCATATCGACGGCGTCCGCTACGTCGCTAGCCTGTCTAACAAACCCCCCTCCACTAGGCACGTTCACGCGACGACGAGGGTGCATACGGCCGGCGACGTCGCGGCTGGCATGAGCCTGGTGGACGACCCTCTCGGCATCACCGACGTGCAGTTCTTCCGGGAAAATCCGGCCTTCGGGGATTCCGGCGACTGGTCGCTACAGTACGTGGAAACGCAGTGGCGCAACCTACGGGTCAACGATAGTGACTATATCCTTGTCTTTTCGGATGTGGGTAGCAATATTTTCCCCTCCCTTCGCCACCTCTTTCTTCTTCGCGATGCTTGATTCTTTACTAACGTGTGTGCCGTTGCTGCAGACTGTAAAAGTACGCGACATCACCTGCGGACCGCCGGCCGCCAGACGCGGCCTCCAGACTTGAGACAACGCTGCCCAAGACCGGCCAACGCTTATTGGATTTCCATGGCCGCAGTTTGAGATAGACCATCGCTTTCGCTCAGGGGTTATCGGAATAGCGCTGTGATGTCTTCAACACGACTCCGGACTACCGACCTACAGATGTGCATGTAGCTGTTGGTATCAAGATGGGCTGCTTGGACACATCCTTAATGTTTTTAACCAGCGCTCGCTTGATGCTCCCGTCGAATGGAATGCCCAAGTATATAGACACTCGAATAGACACTTAGATGAGCGTAAACATAAACCTGGAATTTGCGGTTCATTGGAAGTTTCAGGTCACATCATAGCCCCTGATCATGCTGACATCTAGCCCAAACATTGTCGAAGGAAGTACCTGCTGCGTTTGGTTCTAAATATCCTTTTCACCAATGTACCGCAACCTCGATACTGATTTCGTACCGATATATCGGAACATCATTCCTGCTAGTAGAATACCTGCAGAACTGCCTCTGCAGAAGGTGCATTTACTCGGAGGTATCGCCAAAAGCCAGCAGTTTCTAGTTGATAATCTGGTCGCAACTGAATTTGGGTCTTTGGGGGTCGTAATGCCTGACAGGGTAGGATGGCCGTCGGCCATCCGCCAACACATAATGCAACCAACAATTATCGACCCGAAGCTAAAGTGCGGTGTTCCCCTAGATCTGTCCTGAATGCAAGATTAAGTCCATCTCGTTTGATCAAAGAGCACCGGTCACCGCGATGCTCGTGATACCTTACATATCTTAGGTAGAAAGTTACAGGGATCTTCCCTGCTTCCATGTAGTATTCTGGAGTTTGAGGTGCTGCAAAGTACAGCCAGTTCAAGAACGACACAAGCATTATCGCGTCATGGATTGCCAATACCGCAAATTCGCTTGGCTATGAAGGCGCCCCCTACGTCTGGTCATGCGCCTGCTTCCTCTTCCGCCAAGTTGGAACGCCCCAAGGGGAAAGGGCGGTAGAGGGAGGACCGTCAAGCAGGCCCCGTCCATTCCGTCCGCGGCAGAGATCCTCGCCGCGGAGCCCGTGGACGCGAAGGCGAAGGTCGAGTTGGACTTGGGAGGGGTGTCGATGGCGATCCGTGGAAGCTCCGGTCGGGCGATTTGGTCAAGTTTGTCATGAGCTAAGAGGAGAAGTGCCCCATGCAGTAATTATATCGCCCTTAGTTTGGAGGGACGAGGGCATATCACTTGGCCGCCAGAGTAAACGCCAGTCTTCTGGATCAATTCCGGTCAAGCAGTGTACTGGAACGAGGTATTAGCCCAGGATATGGCACACCGCGAACTACAAAACTTTGGAGCTTCTTGACGGGAACCTGTAGTCTTCTACGCTTTCAAGGATCAGTTCAGAGTGTTTTTCATTATGGTATTATACACAACAGAAGACAAGGCGAGCAAACGGTTGGAGGAAGCCAGCAGCCAGGGGGGGACTGCACACATCCTCGACTTGGTCGCCCTGTGTCTCGGTGAGCTCAATCTCATCCCCATCGCTCCGGGAACTCGTCCAGCTGCTGTTGAAGCGCCAATGCATTATGAAAACGTGGGCCAGCTTTGAGAAGCACCTCGACAAGGTACTGTCTTTGAGCGTTTTCAGATATACCATCTACCATAGACTAACAAAACGGCTGTTTGAGCCACAATCAGTTTTTGAAGATGCCTCATGACAGAAAAGTCGCGAGGAAGCGTGGTGTGGGCACGGTTCCTCCACGAGCTCTCATTACTAACCTTTCGCTGGAGGCCATGGTTTTCAGCCAGTGGGATCTCTGTCCCAAGAACAAATGTTTCGAGAAATTTTACGTCTCCAGTCGCTGGGTGGATGCTGGTGGCATTTGAGGTTTTGGTGCTTCTGATTAGCTATGTGGTAGATATAACGAAGAAGAGTGCGAGCTAACGTATCAAACAGGAAAATATTGGTGAGAACAAAGTCATTATCTAAAAGTACAAACCAATTATGGGAAACATCCCCATTGTGTTTACTTATAATATATAATATTACCGAGATTCTTCTCTCTATTATCCACTCCAACCAGGCATCGATTTTTGCACACATACTATTGCCCTAAAACCCTGAACCAATCCTAATCCACGCCACAAGGAAGAAGACCGAAAGTTGACTATGTCTGGGTACTCGAGCAAGGCAGCGGAGCGCAATGGGTGCAGACCCATCGTCACCGAGGAACAGCGTGAGCAGATCGCCGCCTCATGGGTGGACGAGCTTGAGCCCGATCTGCTCTACTGGCTTTCCCAGAGCGCGGACGAGTCCCACCCCAGGCCCAAAGCGACTCTGCCCATATCGACTCCGCCCATGCTGCGCGTCACCAACATATACAAGACGGTCCGGGAAGCCGACATCCGCGCGCTGTTTGAGGAATTCGGCTCCATCGAGTCCCTGTTCCTGCCCAGGGACAGTGCAACCGACGCGGCCCATGGTTTCGCCTTCATCACCTTCACGGAGCCGGCGACGCCGTCCACGCCTGCGAGCGTATGGACGGCTTTTGCTACCAGTACCTGGTCATGAACGTCAGGCTCGACAAGTCCTTTGACTACTACGGCCCGCCGGCGCTGCTGCTCGAGTACCCCGCCGAGGGGGAGCTGGTGTGCCGTGACCCCCCGCTGCGAGCCAACGTCGAGCTGCAGCCGATGTCGCCCATGGCGACGCACGCGACGATCGTGGTTGCGACTTCGTGGGAGCTCACGGATAGCCGGAAGCGCCAGTTGGAGGACGCGAAGAAGTGGGTGCTCGGTTCCACATTGGGCGGGCGCGTCTTCCTTACCTACGAGACGTGCGAGCCAGCCAGTCAGTAAGACCGAGCGTGGTGGGCGGGGTGAACATGGCGATTGCGTACCTACCCGCCTTGGCCAGGAATGTACCGAGGGCAGTACGGCTTTGTGAGAACTTGAGTAGGCTTGAGCAACCCTGAGCAGAGTGGTGAAATGGTAAAATAGAACTTCGGTTATGACCAAGAGAATGAATCAATTAAGAATGTAATATTGTATCTGAAACGAACTCCTATTTGAATGTTTGCGGCTTCAGCAGAGGCAAGGAAAGAAGGTTTAGGTGGTACGGTGAGACTGCATCAGAGGAGCTATTTATGTATGCCACGAGCGCGCACCATCGCCCAAATGCCTTGCGTTACAATCCAGTTCGTAGTCGAGACCTTCGCAGCATGTGTTGGTCAACCTCAAGCAGTCATCCCGGCTCTTCTGGATCAGGTCGGGCGTCCGTGGCCATTCCCCTCATGTGAGTATGGCCTGAGAGGATAGAAACCGGAAAGACTGAGCTGACACGCTTATTAGTTTAGCGGTCTGGAGAAAGACGAGTTTATCCCGAAGGAGTGACTCGGGAGAATGGATTTATACTAGCACCAACTTATGACCGATATCAAAAGGGAGGTTGGCGATGTTCTAGTCATTGATGTCAGTATGACTGATCGCACTTACCGGGGGCCAGCAATCGGACTACAGAACTACGCCGCGCAGCACGCCCGCTGGGCTTGGGAGGGAGAGAGAAAGATATTGGCAAGCTTCTGGGATCAGCCAGGGTGTCCTACGTAGCCCGTGGTCAAGGTCTGATGCTACTGTTGCCACAAGATTGTGGGAAAGGGACGTCCATTGACATGTAAATCGGACTGTGACATGCTCGGTAGGTCAGGGCATAAGCACGCGGTACAAGGAGGACTATAGAGTCACTACGTTTTCTATCATTACGTTCTAAAACAGTTGGATTGTGTAAGATCCAGCAAGTGGCTCAGAAATTATCCCAATACAAAGATGATAAACAACACATCACCTGCACCAACTTGGACACAACAGCCATGTTGTTGGAGTCTTTGTCTCAACATAGTCATTTCCTCAAAACAAAGGCTTTGTGCAGTCAAACAGTGCCATTGTTAAACATTTCGTATACACTGCCGCACTGGTATATATACTGCCTCTGGTTCCCCTCTTCTGCAGTACAATTATTTCCCATCCACCCTCATCACAATCCAATCATCATCTATCCTCAACCATCAAGCACACACCAATAACATCAGTTGTAAGATCCCCAAGATGCCTCAATACTGGACCAAAGATTACGAGCGCAGCGGGCTCCCCCGTGCTCACCGAGCAACAACGCGAGGAGATCCGCGCCTGTTTCGCGGACGACCTGCAGACCCACCTGCGCGACCGCCTGGTCGGCATCGCCAACGCCCACTACCAGGCCGGCCAGCCCGACCCCGGCCAGCGCACCCTGCACGTGCTCTGCGCGTCCATGACGGCGACGGCGGCCGAGGTCCGCGGCTGGTTCCAGTGGTTCGGCCACGCCACCGACTTCGTGCACGCCCCCGGCTCCGCCTCCGCCTCCGTCACCTTCTCGGACGCCGACGACGCCCGCGACGCCTACGAGCATTACCGCGCCCCCGAGCACGCCCACCTGATCCGGCGCATGGAGCTCGAGAAGACGTCCGGGCCCCAGCTGTCGGTTAACTACCCCGCGGGCAGCCCGGGCGAGTTCGATGTCCAGGACCCCGCCATGCGGGCCGCGGTCGAGATGCTGGAGATGCTGCCGACTTCGACGTACGCCACCGTCCTCATCAAGATTTCGGGGGAGCTGAGCGATGCGGACAAGGCCAAGCTCGAGGAGGACAAAATTTATGTGCTCGGCTCGGCCCTGGCGCCTCGCATTTCTATCGCCTACGATTTGTTCTAAGCGCGCCCTGGCCAGGAAGGGACGGGGGCCAATGAGGTAAGACCCCGGGAGCTTTACATTGTTACTGACCGTAGGCAGCATTGTGCGGGTACCGACAGAGCCGGGTGAAGCGCGATGAATAGGCTTCATCAACGGCAAGAAAAGGGATTGCGGGTAGGTTAACAGTATGCATTCGTAATACAACAATTATCGAGAATTTAGGTACGCAGAAGTGATATGTGGGATATTTCAATCCCTGAAGTGTGTAACACCATATAAAACGCCAAGGCGAGAGGGTAGGGTACCCTTCTGGAAAATTAGACTCTTCCCGGGTCTGAAGACGAGTGAATTGCATTTTCTCGTACAAAATAACAACCACTAAAAGACAGCCGGACTATATCATTAGCTATTCGTAGTCGAACCTGGGCCCGCGGCCCTTGGAGTTGGCCTACCGCCTAAGGCTGGCAGGGTGCCAGGATCTCAGTAAGTCCAGTAAAGCAGCCAAACACGTGCTCTTTCATACACCCAGAGCCCCAACGGCCGGCATGGCGGTGGGCCCGCCACCCCGAGTTATATTACCAGCGATCAGATCGATTGGAACATTCGATCGGCCTGTACGATCGTTGCGTTTCCCTGATCCGACGTGATCATACATCCCAGCACTAAATAATAACCACCATTTCGGGTTCTACGTCGCCAAACATCCGGAAGAGTGGCTCATAGGCCATGGAATAGGAGGTTATCCGCCACATCCCCACCTGTTGAAACGATTCGTGGGCTGCCGGAGCTTCCCGGTACAGGACCAAACCACACCAGACACCGGTCCCGTGAACTGCAGGCTCGTACAGCACAAGACAGTGCATTTCAGACCCATCAGGCATGCCATGATCCTGCAAACGGTAGTCCGGTCGGAACGTCACCCTGGCAGTACCGCAGTTCACCATGGCCTGAAAATGGTGTATAGTTCCGCTGTTGCTGGCATTGTAGTTAACGTAGTGGGAATTCCCTCGAATCATTCTACCCTCTACCACCAACTTTCCGTCGCGGACCTGCCCGAACGGATCGATGCCTTGCGGAGTGCACTCGTCCGAGACAGAGAGATACGCGTCTCGGCTACCCGACAGATTCCCAAAGTCATAGAACCCCTCAATGGGGCCGTCGATGGAGGCCCATGACCACGAAGGTGCTCGATAAAACGTAGCTCTACTATGGGTGACCCCATCGTTGGCTGACCGTTGCATATGCCACTCTTCTCCCCACCTCCGTATCCGGGATGCGCCGAGGTAGGTCTTATTGTGCACTGTAGTTCCGATCCATGATGTTCCCTAGTCCTGAATTGAATCGACTTCGAAGGCGGTCTGACCAAAAGCGATTCTTGAGGTCCAGAGGTGAAGGTGGCAGAAATCGTCAAGTGGGAGTTGAGATAGAAGTCGACCATCTTGGATGACTGCTCTTGCCAGTCCTCTTCACTATCCTGGAGGATGCATAACGCATCAATCCATAGGTATGGAATCAGCAACTCCCGGCATACGGTAATCGCATCCCGGTACAGAGTAGATAGTTCTTCCCAAGGAATTAGTCGTTTGTGTTTTTCCCACGTTCGCCCTCAAGGTCCGTAGGAAGGGGGTTCGACCCCAGCAGTAGCTTAGGCAAGCATATTTCGCCTGTTCTCCGGGTGCTGCCACGTAGAGTGAGACAGTGCAATGATTTACGTCCAAAACTCGACTCGGAAGAGGCGTCCCCAGCCGCAGCTCACGCTTGCATGGCCCGTGGCCTGTCAGCTCGGCGATCTTGGTTCCGGGTATTACTTGGCCCTCTTCACATGCTTGCATCCAGTTATGAATGATGCTGAAGGTTTCCCCCGTGATATGACGTTCGGAGAGCCGACTGAAACCGCGCATGTATATTCTGAAGTAAAATAGGAGGCGGGTCGTACGGATTCTCTTCGCGCCACTTGTCGGCGCCCTCAACAAGTCGTTCGAGGCTCAAGTAGTTGGGATTTTCGCTTCTTTTGCACTCGGGACGTTGTTCCACGTATACATGACCCGCCATCTTGTAAGGAATACGTTCTCTGGCGATCGATAATGCCCGTATCATGTCAACTACGGATTGCCATTTTCCCCTCATACTTGTAACGTCATCATCTGCGGCTGAACTGGGCCCACCCACTTCGCGTTCATTGGTGTCCGGGCTGGTATCAATCTACGAATAGAAGTAAGCACATAACAAAAACGCAAGAGCACCTTCCTGCAGAGCGGGAATATGACCAAGGATCTAGTATGTAGGGTATCTATTTGGACGTGCTTATTTCGTACGTTCCCGGACATAGAAGAATAGACGGGGTTTGGAATATAAACGGCCGGTTTAAGAGATAAAGACTTATGCGAGGCTTATAAGTAATACCACCGCCTAGGCGTACATCTTACATACCTATCAACAAGAGCTACGGTGGCAATGCTACCGCAACGAACGTGGACAGCAGACGGTTTTGATTAATGAGTGTCTCTGTCTCTCGAGGGTATCGACGGTATTGCTTCCGTACTAATGAGGACCACCCTCGGCACCCTCCCTTCTTTCCCTGGTCGAACCCGGCAAGGACAAGAGGAACAGAGAAGTGAAAGTGGACTCTTTAACGAGCGTTAGGTATACGAAAGAGGTCATGGGAAAGAAGATAGAAAAAGAAGCAAAGTTAGCATTGTAGCCATGGACGGCGACTCCATCGCCTTCTCGCCAGTTTGTCCTCAATTGGCAAAGTGGACCCCGGAAAAGGGCCAGAAAGCATCGTGCTCCTTTTTCTTGATTGTCGGTTGGACCACACCTCTCCAGCCATAAGGATAATATTTAAATTCTGCATCAATCAGAAGCGATCTCTTAGGAGAAAGTTCCTAGACAGAACAAAAAAAAGTAAAGATTACCACATTGCACAGTTAGATAATAAAGACCCCATCGCTACGGCAGACAGGGGAGGGAGTATGAGCGCCCTGGTTATAACGCAACAGAACGTAAATAGATAAATTCATACCTGGGGCTCTGCGTCCCCATTTTGCTCCGAAGGAACAAGGACAGGGACAGCCTCCTTTCCGCCGGCTTGCTTGCCGGCACCGGGGCTGCCCGAGTGCTCTTTGCCGTCAGGGGGGGCCGCCCGAACAGCCATGGCTGGCGGCTCTGCCATCACACTTGCCAGAGGAGCGGCTGTGGCCGTGGCAGCCAGCAGCATCACGAGGCGGGCGAGGGGATCCAGAGGCCATTTTCGGGCTCGGACTGGTGAAGGTGCGGCTGACGATGGAGAAGAACCAAGATATCGAATAACATGTACAAGGGCTCATGTGCGTACAGTATATAGAGATAAGGCTTAGAGAAGTATAAGTAGAGCGCCTTCTCTTTTATAATAACTGTAATAATATCTAGTAATTTAAGTACTTTATACTTTTATTTTAATAGGTTATAAATTAAGATTAACGGCTTAATAATTAAATATAAGTACTTTTTTACTAATATTTATTAATTTTATTTTATTAATTTTTTTTAAATTAAATTATTTTTAATTATATTCAACGAAATTTAACGAAATAAAAGAATAATTATTTTTTCATTTTCTTTATTTAATTTTTATAGATTTATAAAAATAATTATAAATTAAAACGCCCCTAGGTAGCCGGCCGGTCCCCGTAGCGACGCATGCTAGGAACTCGGATGCAAGGATCCATTCGCCTGGATTAGCTTCCAAGGAGGATAGGGGTGCGGTGTGATGTAAGTTTAGCTCCACTGGTTCAAGACATTGGTTCCTTTACGACGAGGGCGTATTACCCGTATGTGTGACCTGCCACTATTTCAATTACCTAGCTCGTTATAGTATCACATCACATTTCTCTACAGTTCTGAGCTCCCCCTTCTTACCCCCAGCTCATTACCAAGACTAGATCTTAGCCATAAAACGCCACAGAAACGAGCATCAGCCATGCGAGAAGCGTCCAGGATATTGTTCATTCGCATCTCCTCCACTTAAAGTACAAGGACTCCGTCACCGCCCCCCTCCCTGTTTTCCCATACAAGCCGGTCCCAGGCCCCTCTTTCGTAGTGAAGGCGACCCTATAGTTGACATCGATGATGCCCATGTAGCCCGATCTGTCCGAGCACAGAGACCACACGGATTTGGACTCGGGTATCTCGAAGCTCGTCGTGAGGTCGCCGTCTGACGTGCTAGCGGGCTCTGTCCTGGCCCTTGACGTTGTCTAAGCCGGAGGGTAGATGTACATTAGTCGAGGCATCGTTAGTTTTGAACCCGTTTTTAACTTGCACGTGGCTGGGCCAGGCCTATATGTCTAGAGGGAGCACTCGGGGGTAGGAATAAGGAGGGGGGGGAGGTAAACCTACCGTTTTAGCAGCATCCTCGACAAAGAACGAGATCATCCACGTTGACATCGTCACGGGCGGCGTAATGGCCAGGTGCCCCGGAACTCCGCGCCGTCGAGCGCGACCTGCCATCCGGGCGCGGCGCCCTCGAACTGCATGCTCATCTGGCAGAAGGTGCTGCGCTCCGTCAGGTTGGTGCCGGGGCCGATCCGGGCCGTGAAGTCCCGGAGGCGTGCCGTGACGTGCTCCCAGTCGGCGCCCACGATGTCGACGCTACCGTGCGCCTGCGAGGCTTGCGTGCACCCGCTGCCCCAGAACTTCAGGCGTGAGGTCTTGGGCCGGGGTTCCGGCAACTGTGGCGGATCCAGATTGTCTCGGGGGACGATTGGGTAAGTCATAGTGGAGGCAGAGACAGAGGCGCTCCAGGCGAGGGCTGCGAGGAGGGTTGGGGCGGTAGATAAATGCATAGTAACAGCGCGCTGGGCGTAGCTGGAGACTTTTTGGTTTTGCTGTGGGCTATATCGTAATGAGTCTGGTTCAATGGTCTACGGTAGAAGCAAATAGCTATCTCGTGACGATCTTGCCCACAGAAAGAAGTCAAGAGGATCGCGATATATTTATAGATGGTTGCATCAGCACCATGCCCGGCGGGAGGAGTGTCCAACACCCCAAGGAACCTTTATCCGCAGGCAGCTTCACCTGACCACACCGGTGTGCATCCCAGAAATCTCGTGGTTTAGACATGTTAGAAGCCCTAACCTCTCAAAAGGAGGCATTCCTCCCTTCGGCAAGCACCAATCAGGAGTCGCGTTGGCCAAGTGGGAAAGCATTTACCCATATTATCCAGTTGACGTCGGAAGAATAGGCTTCTAGGCTCTGTGGCCCGAGAGTAGGGTCGCTTCGATGCAACCACGCGGGGTACAAAAATAGCAAGCGAGCCACCATGTCGGATTAAAAAGGGCAAGCTGGACGCCAGGCGTGAAAAGTTCATATAATTATCTAGCTAGCTGGCATGACTATTGAAATTTGTGACCCGAATGGGAAGGCGACGGCATCGTGCTTTCATACATGTCTCAAGCAAGGGATCCGAGTGCGGAATTGGGTTGGTTATCCAGTAATAGGTGTGTCCTGGAATCTAACCCTAGAAGCTCGACAGGGAATTCATGTCCGTGTTTTGCCGTCGCCCTTCGACCTGATAGTACGGCGGAGGTGGGGCGTTACCAGGACTGCGTTGTCGGCACGATCGGCCACGGAGGCCCTGGGCTTTTCAAAGGTTGGGGAACCTGGGCCCCGCGACGAGCCGGTAAACTTACCGAGTCCATGCCTGAGTTCGGATTTCAGCTGACGTCATCGGCCTAAGGGCGGCCCGATGTCGCTACGGAACACAGCACAGCGCTTCAATTAAATCACGTGTTGATATATTTGTCGTTTGACTAAGCCATAGCTCGCCTTTTTGCTGCCTTCTGATACGCCATCAAACGCCATAGGACACGTACCACGCTGCCACGCACTTCGTCTACGGATTTTAGTGTGCCTGCTTTCTTCGTTCACGGGTCGGTTAGGGCCTTGCACCGCCCAAATTAGTGGCGCTGGCGGGGCCGTGGTGGGGCGACAGGAGATGATCTCAATTCTTAGGGGACTACTGAAAGGGGTCAAACACACGACACTATAAATCTATGGTGATGTTCTTCCCATCTTGATGCATCGGTTCATTCCAGGGCCAGATATCGAACGGACATAATAAAGGACCTTGCACATTCAACAACAGATATACCCCACAACCACCTCTCAGATCTCCGATCCGATCTCGCTGTGCTGGTTTGTAGCGCAGCGCAACGCCACAAGACAAAATGAGCACCAGGGAGCTGCAAAATTCGAGGGTGGCCACAGGCGCCGCCGCTCTCCATAACCAGCCCTACCAGGCAACAAAAGAAGAAGTGGAGGAGGAGAACCTCTGGCCCGCACCGGCCATGGCCCCCGCCGACAGCGAAGCCGGGGCCGGCGTCGACGTGGACGACTACGGCGAGACGCTCGCGTTCCTGCGGTGCTTCGACACCATGTACCTGATCGATGACTCGGCGGCCATGGCGCCCTACTGGAACGACGTCAAGGCGCTGCTGGAGCGGCTGACGCCCATCACAGTCAAGTACGACCCGGACGGCATCGACATCTTCTTCCTGAACCACCGGCCCAAGGGCCTGCTGTCGGGCATGACCTTCCGCAAGTCCGGCTACCGCCGCATCGGCGGCTACGGCGACCACGACGCCGACGCCTCCAAGGACGTCAGCACCGTGCACGGCATCTTCAACCGCGTCAAGCCGGCCGGCAAGTGCAACCTCGGCGCGCGCCTGTCGAAGCTGCTGACCTGGTACTGCAAGAAGCTCAAGACGGACGAGGAGGACGCCGCTTTGAACCTGATCGTCATCACGGCGGGCAGCTTCGACGACGACATCAAGGCGCCCTCGTCCAGGCCGCCAAGATGCTCGACCAGATGGACGTGCCCGAGCACCAGGTCGGCATCCAGCTCTTCCAGATCGGCCAGCCCAGCCCCGAGGTCCAGCGCACGTTCGAATACCTCGACGACGAGCTGCACCTCGAGGCCAAGACGCGCGACATCGTCGACACCACGACGTGGACGGGGCAGCCCGGGTCGCTGTCGACCGACGACCTGCTCAAGGTCGTCCTGGGAGCGGTGGTCAAGAAGCTGGACGAGCGGAAGGCGGGGCTGAACATGCCGGACTCGGCACCCCCGAGCAAGCGGCTGGACGGAGAGGGCGACTTTCTCTAGAACTTATCTTTGATGGTGGCAGCGTTATCTATGCCCACCTTAATTCTCACAAATGATGATTATATAACGGCCGATTCTATAATACATCTTCAATTCGAAATTACTACCTGTTGAATCAAAAGAATACACGCCGGTCATTGGAGGGGGGTGAGGGGAGTCAGTGAAAGGGGGTTGGTCTTCAAACAAAAGGCCAACAATTCGTGATAAGAGATTAGTGCCTGACACTGAAAGGGTGAGACAGAACCCCAGCATAAGTTTCAAGGAATGCAGCCAAAGACGTGCCTTTTTAGAACCCCAAGAAAGTCCCGCCGGCCGGCACGGCAGTGGACCCGTAACCCCAGCGCAGGCCGATCCCCAAGTTGAATCATGGCGGTAATAGAGCTGTTAGGAGTGAGACGATGAAATACATAATATTGCACAATATAGAGAAATAGATGATACATAAAAAGATATCTAGATGAAAGTAAGAAACCGTACAAAAGAGAGGAACGGCCCAGTGCTATATAAAGAAAAGAAATAGGTGAGGAATCACGTGACTCCGTGATCTACCCCTGTGTTTCCTGCAAAACATAAAGTTATGTAGGGAGAATTCAGCGCTGCAATCAGTACTTGGTGAGATACGTGATGTGCCGTTTCGGAAGAAGGAGATTGCGACAGTGTTTCGGTCATTGGCAGCTGAACAGAAGGACACAGGCTGGAAGCCTGTCACGCGATTTCCATCAAAGACATGGAGGGCGCTGCTTACTGTTAGTCGAAGCCCCTGCCCCGCATAAGCAACCTATTGCCTAGCTGCGCCCCTTGCAACCCTCCTCGAGGAACCGGTCACGCTCATAGGTCACACCTCAATTGCACAACCATGGTTTCGAGCTTGTTGATAAGGATTCTCACCCCAATCCTCGAGGGAAACTGCAATCTCACATCGAATCCTGCGACGCGACTGCCCCTACATCAGCAAGTCACTTTCCGACAATGTCCAGGGAATTTCGGCAGGAACAGACTCGTAGTCTGTATTCCAAACTTCCCAGGAAATCAAGCATCTCCAGGCTAGTCACTATTTACCCGACCGACCCCGCCAGATTATCCCAGGGGATGGTATGCGACATCGACGAGTTCAGCGTCAACGATATCACCATCCAATACAAGGCTTTGTCTTACTCCTGGAAAGATGCCGATCCTGACGAAAACATGTACATCATCTGTAACTCCACGCCTGTCAAGATTAGCATGCATCTTTATAAAGCTTTGGACCGGCTGAGAAGCGACTCCGAACCAGTCAAGGTCTGGGTTGATGGTTTGTGCATCAATCAAAAAGACGACGCGGAACGATCTCATCAGGTCCAGATTATGCGCGAGATCTACCAAAACAGTACCGAGGTGATCGTCTGGCTTGGCGATAGCAAGGACAACGATTGGCTAGGGCCTACTAGTACCGACTCGAAGCCTCCTATTGAGCGCGAGCGCGACGTATGGGGAGCTTGGTGCATTATACGCTTCTTAGCTCACGGGAAGCTCGCTTCTGATATCCCTGCCTTTCGCAACCTAGATGAAGCTGGACCCATCATGAGAGGCTTTGAAGCCATTACCGAAAGATCATGGGTGAGTAGTTTCGAGCCTTATCCTATGAGAGTGCCAGCCCCGCTAACCTGAAGTCAGTGGGAGCGTGTGTGGGTGGTACAGGAAGTGGTCGTCGCCAAGAAGGTCTCGGTCGTCTACGACACCATATCTGTGTCGTGGGAACTGCTTTGCAGGGCCGCGGAACAATTACGCAGAAGCCAGCAAAACACCCACCTGGATTCCATGTATCCGTACGTAACGGAAGGGCAATCGTTGTCGAACTTTGCCCGGCTGGTCTCCGACATTGAATCGACAAGGCTAGTGTGGAGGTCCAGGGCGCCCCTCGTGGCGCTCCAACTGTTCCGGAAGTTTCGTTCCCGGAAGGCCAGCGACCCCAAAGATAAGGTCTTCGCATTACTCGGTCTGGTTCAACACTGGGGGCGAAGCCAGCAGTTTTCTGCTGATTACAGTGAAAGCATCGAATCTACCTTCTTACGGACGATGATGATGCTGATTTCGAGCATGGAAAGCCTCTCTGTCCTAGCTGGCTCGACGGGCCGAGCCTGCCTCGAGGCAAGCAGAGCTCCCTCTTGGGTTATCGACTGGAGCTCCTGGGATGAAGAAAACGAGTATAGCAGACTGAAAAGCCTTGTTATGTACAGTGCGGGTAGCAATCTTCAAGGCAGCGTTCGGCTACACGGTGATGATATCCTCGAACCACCAGCCTACCAGATTGGGAAAATACAATTCCTCGGCGACGAGCTAACAATACAAGCGGCGACCAGAATGAGGAGAACCGTGTCCTCGTGGGAGGGTTTACTGGTCCACGCTAACGATCCATATACCACAGAGGAGTTTGTTGAAGAGGCGTTCTGGCGGACGATTTGCGGGGACGTCGAATACTTTATGAGTCAAGCGCCGCTTCAAGGGATGATGCCTCAAGACGATAGCAATGACTCTGGGGAATTTCAGAGAGCCTCGTTCAATGCTGAAGCGGGCTGGGAACAGTGGCGGTCGGCTGACAAAAACCATAATAGGAAGACATCTCTTATCGGAAAAGACTGGCTGGAGGCTCCCGATCAAACGACCAACGGAAAGAAGCGAAATGCGTTCAACTATGCCCTTAGCTGCGCCTCGGGAGGTAGACGATTCTTCGTCACGGACCAAGGGCACATGGGCATTGGCCCGAAGGACATGACGATTGGAGATGACCTCTTCATCCTTTGCGGTAGTCAGGTCCCTTTTGTCCTACGCCAGAGCCTGCAGAAGCCTCGAGCATGTCAAAGCTCTGTACCGGAGACGCTCTTCAAGAAGAACCAAAAGCAGCAGTACATCCCTGCCGGAAGAGGCGCAAACGAGGAGACGCTTCAGGCGCTCAGAGGGGACACGGGGACATGCAACCAAGTGCACTGGCCTTGCTACAAGGTTGTTGGGGACGCATATGTGCATGGGGCTATGCATGCGGACCAGAATATTGGCCACACGCAGACCACTGTCTATCTCGTGTGAACAGGTTCCGAGGACCATAATCGTGAGGTAACTGGTCTTATTTAAGAGAGCATGCGGCATTTTGTCCCACAGGATAAGTGCACTCCTGTGCTGAAAACGCTGGGGCCGTGTTAGGGCTCAAGGGTAGAGGGGCAATGTGACCCAACCTGGCGCAGAACGCGACATTGGGAGGTGAATCAACCTAGCAATTGTAACTATGTGTAAGTAATACATCATAGAAGGAGTCATACAACTGAAATGCGAGCCTAAACCACCGTCTAGCTTTGTGGTGGGGCTGGTCTGTAAGCTGTCATCTGGCCAGGTTGCATACGACCTACCCCTATTGATATATAACTACCCATTGCCAGACTGCTAGCACGACTTAATCCCGATTCTAAATAATGCCACGCGAATGGATCTTTCCGTGCTTACTCTGCCAGTTTCAATTTTAGACGGGACTACACTCAAAATAGGGGCTGGACGTAAAATGGTTTTTTCCATAGTGAGGTTCAATCTAAATTATGTCTGTCCATTTTCTAAACAGAGAAGATACAATCACAGTCGGTCAAGTCGTTCTCCCCCTTACCTGTCTTCTCGATCTACGCAACAGTTGACAGCCGTCACGTGGTCCGAGGGGCGTAAGTTGACACCGACCCGACTCCACAGGCTGCTGCTGTATATAATGAAAAAAGGAATACTTTTTTCATAGACACCGACTAACCGGACAAAGTCCGATGTGGTGTAGTGGCTAACATTACACGCTCTCATTGTAGATCCGTGTAGCCCGGGGTTCGATTCCCCGCATCGGAGGTTTCTTTTCTATTTCATTTTTAATTTTGATACGTTCACAATATAAACTCGCTGCAAAATGGCTCGATTCATACTTTGAGACCAGTGATCACTATTCACCATTTTCAGGTTACGGTCGGCGCGATCCAAAGACTGCTGGCCAAGGGTAAAAACGAAGCGTCGAGTTGTGCCATGAGTTCATTGCCCTTAGCCCTGCGCCATCGAAGCGCGGTTAGGCTTCTTGAATGCAACTAGCTTCGGTAGTATTGGCATCAAATGGCCCTTCGACACCTCTTAAGATGACAAGGATGGAGACATGGATGGATGTATAGATAGGTACGAGACATCCTCTTCCTTTCTTGCCTGCCCTACCATGTCCTACCACTAACCTACACCTCCCCCCTCTCCACCACCGTCCCCTCCCCCTCCTCCCCAATCCGCGCCCGCCAAACCACCTGCCCCCGCCCCCCGTCCTTCCCCTCGTCCGCCTCGGCCGCCGCTAGCCGAAGCAGGAGCTCGCTGTGCGTCACGACCGCGACGAAGTCGACGCGCGCGAGCAGGTAGCGGCACCAGCGCGCCACGGCCGCCTGGCCCGCCGGATCCAAACTATCGAACACCTCGTCCACCAGCAGGTAGCGCGCCCGGTGCGCGCCCCGGCCCTGGCCCACGAGTACCAGCGCAAAAAAGAGGGCGAGGTCGATGCGCTTGCGCTCGCCGCCGCTGCGCTTGGCGTAGGCGAGGGCCGGGGTCACGCCGAGCGAGGTGCTGTCCAGCAAGCGCGGGGCGGAGGAGCTCTTCTCCCCCTTTTCGTCGTTGCCCTTTTCAGAGGAGGTCCGTGGGCTTTCATCATCACCGCCGTCATAATGAATGGTGCTGGCGAAGATAGACTTCAGCATCCCCGCCGCCGTGTCCCGGGCATGCCGCGTGTCCTGGTACAGCCCCGCCAAGATCTCCGTCGCCACCACGTTGACCTCGCCGAGGCTCTGCTCGAGCACGTACGCACGGAACGTCGTCTCCGCGCCCGACGCGGCGTCCGCGGTCCGCCGCTTCGAGAAGGCCGTGTCCCAGAACGCGAAGAGCTCGCGCGCATGGGCCCGCTTGTCGACATCGGCGCCCAGCGCCGCATACTGGGCAGCGAAATCGCCGCGCGAGGCCTGGTCGGCTGCGATCCGCTGGCTGTAGACCGCGGCCGCCTCGTGCTTGTTCTCTTGGCTCCGCTGCAGGCCTTGGAGCTTTTCCTTATAGGCGGCGTCGGACTTGGCTTGGGTCGCCTCCCACATTCGTTTCCGGCGCATGTATTCCTCCCGCTGCCGCTGGTGTTTGGTTTGTTTGTTACCCCATTCTGACTTCTTCGTCATCAGATCATTGAGACTGTTGACAGCTTGAGCGTATTCCTCGCGGTTTTTCCGGATGCCGTCCGCAGTGATTCGATCGGCAAGATGAACAAGCCGCTTTGGGACACCAAAGCGTTTTGCTACAGTCTTCGCCGCTTTTCTCCATTTGATCCATGCTATGTCTTGACCACGTTTTGCATCAGAGGCTTTGGCCTGTAGGTGTCGGTAAGTCCTATGCCACTGCATTGCCTTGCTGTTGTTGATCAAGCGACTCTGTAGTCTCTCAAGCCCCTTTTCCAGTCCGATCACCGGCTTTAATAGGGACTGAATGGTGTGCGATACGAATCGAGACCATGCTATGAGATGATGACCTTCATCAGGTCTCATCTTCGTACCCGTCAAAGAAGATTGTAACCTTTTGCGGACACGACCCAAGGTAGTGTGGCACTGAGAGATCACGTTGCTCCACCAGCCAGCCTCAGGCTTGAGGGCTTCATGACTGCCAAGCTCAGCTGTTGCCTCGGAGAGTCGACGCTCTGCTTCTTGTCGAGCTTGCTCATTGACAAGTCTTTCCCGGCGGAATGAGGCAACAATATCGGTTTCCCGCATCGTCGTCTTCATGGTTTGCAAGTAGTGGCGTACAGAGTTGATGCGTTCTTCAAGATCATGTAGTCTTGCTGCAATGTACGCGCCCTCTTCTGGATCTGCGTCACTCTTAGAAAGCAGCGTTCGCTCCTTTTCTCGTGGTGACTCCGCTTCAAGTTGAGCCCTTTGTGCTTGTTCCATGGACCGAGTGATTTTGGCGACTTCAAGCGACGTTGCTTCGTGCTGTTTCTTCAGAGTTACGATAGTGCCTTCGATGTGGTCCATTACCTGTTTCAGTCCCTTCTGTTTCGTTTGCAACTCGGTCTGTTCAGAGTCGATTTCACGAATCATTTGCCGCGTCAAATCTCTCTGAGCTTCCAAATCACCAAGGCCAAGCATGGATTCGATCAAGTCACGTCGCTGAATCGCCGACGAACTCAGAAAACCAACCGCACTCTCGGATCCAAGGACAACGGTCCTTACATACGTATCGTAGTCTGCACCCAATAGCTCTTCGATGGACTCCTGTGTAGAGCGTGCATCTCCCCTCTCATATTGGGTTGGGGCACGCCATGCAGAGATACCACAACCCGGTTGCCAAATTCCCGGTGCTTTCGATATCTTGAGATGCTAAAGCCATTTTCGAATGTCAGCGTGACTTCACATCCGCGGCCGGCCGCGTCGTTCACGACGTCATTGACTCCTAAGCCGGCCCGGATGCAGCGCCCAAACTGGCACCAAACGATAGCTTCCAAGAGCGTGCTCTTACCAGAGCCATTGGCTCCGGTGATGAAGGTGAGAGAATGTGGAAGCTCGTGGAAGTTGATCGCCAGTGTTTCTCGTACGCCAAGGAAGTTGGTGAGAGAAAGAGAGTGCAGCCTTGCGACGAATATGCGCGACGTCTCAGGCTTGCTTTGGTGATCAGAGACGTTGGATTCTCCAGCAGACTTCGAGACGTCCAAAATATCGGTATAGCTCAATCTACCGTTATTCTCCGGGCGGGAGGTCTTCCTGACAAGACAACGGCCCACATGAATCAACTCTGTGCGACGGTCTTCAAAGGATTGCGTCAGTTGAAGGTTGGCACAGTAGGATTCCAGAAGTTGAGAGAAATCAAGGAGTTGGAAGTCGTCACTGGGAGGATTAGGAGTTGTCGGCTCCGTTTTCATGGGCGGCGCCTCGACTTGAGCATCTCCAGGAGGTGCAGTGGCACCTAATCCATGAGGAACCACCGGATCCCCTGATTGCTGCGAGGCTCGCATAGGATTCCAATTCCGCACAGTGCGGGCTCCAAGCGACAGTAACTTATCACGAGCAACGACGTGCTGGACCTGCGTACGTTCGCCCAGAAGCATGACGTGCTTGTCTGAGACAGTGTTTGATTCGACACGATCCTGAAGTACATGGTGTAGGTCTGCTGTGACGTACCCAACAGCGTGAGGGTTGACGAGGAGCTCCTGGTCCAGCGTCTCCGGGTCGAGCAGCGTAACGCCCCGCTGGTCGTCGTAGAGGTCGGCCCAGGTCATCTGGAAAGGCGCACCGAGGTAGGTCATGCTGCCTTGCAGACGAGCCCCGTCATCGGCCGGAAGCTCATCTTGGGGAGACTGCAGGATAGTCTGGCGAGAGTGGAAATGCCCTGTAAACGTCCGGGCCAAGGTGCTGAATCCCCCGGGGCCGGTAAGCCCATTATATTTCATACACAGTGTTCTCTCTCCCGTCACTTGGTCGACAGCGTAGCGCTGCAAGACCGCCTTGTGTATGGCAAGATGGGCGAACGCCACCGTCTCAGCCGCGTCGTGGGTAGACAGGCCGGCAACAGCAGCGGTCAGCTCGCGTTGGTCCTCACGGAAGGGCAAGATGAGCACGCGCCTTCCATCCCATACTTTGTGTGATATGGAAGAGTGGAGCGTGATGTACTTAGATAACCGGCGGATATTCAGAGCATCCAGGGCGGACGTCGTGTACTCGCGCTTGTATGCGAGGTCATGGTTCCCAAGAATAACGTTGAGGTGGGGGACCTGGTCGCTAAGCTGGCCCAGGAATCGGTAACAGGCCGACAGCACATGGGTTGGCTGGGTCGTGCGTGTCGTGAGAAGATCGCCGCATATGATGGCGCGTTGGATGTTGTAGCGCTGCGGCAGCGAAGCGATCCACTCCGACGTCTTGAGGATGCGGTCCAAGTCATGCACCTTGAAATGGATATCGCTCATCAGAAGCCATCGTGCCTTGGATGCTGATTGGCCTGCGAGCATGATCCTATTCCTCGCCAATCTTTACCTAGCCCTGCTCCAAATCGTCTGTTCGTAGTCATGGGGCCATGGCGATGATGGGGATTGAAAATTGGTTTGTCTTTACGTCACGTTTTCAACTTCCGCCACCCAAAGCTTTTAACTCCGTGCACGGTCCTATATAAATATCGGGGTTAACCGGGTTTAAAGTAAGGATTACTTAATAAACACCATTGTTTTATATATTAAAGCCTTTTATTTTAATTTAGCTATAATAACTAGAAATTATTTTAAAAAAACTAGTATTTAAATAAATATTATTTAAATAAACATTATTCAAAAAAGAGAGAAAAGAAACCCTCTTGCATACTTCCATACATTTCTCTGTCGGGACATGCGCACTAGCAGGATTGGCCCCTGTGACTATTCTACCATCTGACATAGCGAAGGCATCCGATGTCCCGTGAGAGAAACGTACTAGCAATAGGATGTCAGCGTCCTGATAGGCCCCTTGCAATAACATACAGCGGGATGGACTGTGTTTGTCGCGACTTACAGGTTGCATCGGCATCGGCGGCGGATGCCTCGATGGTCGAGCGTTTCCAGCTCTTGATAAGCAGTGCCCAGCACAACCTCCTTTTCCTCGCCCTTGGTGGTGAACCCGGTGATGCGCTTTCCGAAGATGACTGAATTGTAGGTAGTCGGATCGATTATGCCCGGGAAAATGGCACCCCCGTGGCAGCTACCCACACCACGGCCTTAGTTAAGTAATGTAGTATATAACGGTCTTCGCTCAACGTATGTGGATCGACGCTTACACAGCCGCGACGATGCCCCCATTAGTTTACATCTTCGATTCAACGCCCTGCGGGCCCTTGGCATCAGGGTAGTTGATCAGGGAACCATAGCCAGCAGCGGAAAAAACAATCCATATTATACCTACCCGGGGTTCTCAGTCAGCAGGCCAAACTTGCAGTTCTCAGCATCGTCTTTCATTGAGTTCGTACATACGAGCCTAGCGCACTGATATGACCCTCAGTAGCTCTTGTTCCTCCGCCTGGTAGTTCCGGCAGATATCACAGGGCACATGCTCCCAGTTCCTCCCAAACAGTCGTGCATAGAGCTTGCCTAATGTCTTCCGCCATGGGTGTTTCTTCTCTCGCTCTCTCTACGCTCGCAGCGCTCGCATTTCACCAGTGCGATCTTCGGGGTTTGTCCCGAAATGGGGTGAACGATTTGAGCGAATTGACCGGACCTTGACTGATATGCTATCAGACAGTGCCGGAGATACACGCCCATGAGTCTCGCAACAGGAAGGACAGTGGTCTTGAGTAGCCGTGCACATTATACTCGGAATGATACGTAACTTGAAGACGTTGAATGTCAAGTAGTTGAATGCCTTCAGTTCAGGAAATACATGTCTGCCTCTATGGCAGCTACGTTGGGCAGCAACATCAGTTCTCCGCAATGAAGGGTTTCGCCCAGGACCGGAAAGAGGGCATCGCCCTGCCGGGATGGGACAATGTCAATGCCAGGTACTTGGAGAATATAACGAATATGGCATCAACGTATCTCATTGGAGAATTATTGAAGAACCATTGGTATGAAGCCAGTAGGAAAATGAAGAAATATGTGGATTAATATTCAGAATATAGGGGGTGGGAGAGGCAAATATGCCTGGTATGGACATCGAAGTACTTATCATTTATCACGTAAGCCAGCTGACGGTGCTACGGTCACCCCATATAACGGCGACCTTAAAAACTAATAATAATATTATATAATAATAATACGAATAATTTAATTAAAAATTAATATAAAATTTTAAAAATATTATTTTAGTCTTAAAACGTTTTTATAATACTTTTAATTTTAAATTTAGAGTTAGATTTAATTATAACAGCTTCTAGCGCCGACGATAAAGAAGTAACAGCTTAGGGTTCCGGTGTAACGCCATTTATTTCTTTTTTAATTACTATAGCATTTCGTATACGCGTAAACTTCTAGTTCGGGTTAAATATTACTCTTTTCTTCTTTTTACCTCTTTTTTTTTAAAATTACTTTTTAAAACTAACTTTTCGTGTTCTAATTTACCGATTTAGCCGTTTAAAATATTTAAACTCTTTTAAAGTTTCCGGAATAAAACCCGGCGCGTCGCGTTATTAAAAATAATATTATTATTACTAAGCGTATTCGCTAACTCTTTAATTTAGCGGCTGGTTATAAGTATTAATAATACTATAGAAAAGAATTATTTATTAAAAACGTTGGGGGGAGGCTTAGATAGTTTTACCTCTACTTAATATTTTATTCTCCGGTTCTAGCTATTAAAAAGCTTATTAATATTACGAAAAAATATACTAATTACCGCCTAGCCGCTAATTATTATATACGGCCGAAAAATAAACCTTTTAATTAGTTCGTAATATCGAAAAAAATCTTTCTTACTTATATTTATATTATTAAACCCTATATAGTATAGGGTTACTTTTTAATAGTAAATATCCTTTAATATATTAAAAGGATTAAAATTTAAGGGTTATAATAGGTGTAACAAGTGTACCGGAAAGAAAAGAAGCTATATCTTATATTTTAAATATGTTATAATAAAATCCTCGCTTACGTAACTAGCGTAGCTATTTAAAATAATAAGCCGCTATTAGTCCTCGTTTTTAAGTTTTATATAAAAGATAAAGACTTTATTTAGTTATATTAAAGCTAGTTCTTTATTAGTCTAGCCTTTAAGGGATACTATAAAAACTTAATCCTCTATAGTATTCGTTAACGAGTCCTCTTTTTTTAAAAACTATTATTATTAGACTTATTAACCTTTAAATATAATAAAAAGAGGTAAAGCTTAGCTTAAAGTGTTATTATATTTAACCGTAAAAACTTATTTTTAATTAAAAGAGGTTATAATTAATATTTCTTTTATTTTAATAAGTTTAATAATTATTATATTTATTTTATAACCGAGCTAATTATTAATCTCGTTAACGTTAAATTAAAACTTTAAAAAGATCGATTTTAAAATAAGATTATTAAGCCGCTCGAAAAACTCGATAATTTTTTTTATAAAAGTTACGTTAAGTTTTAAAAAATCTATTCTTTTTAAAAAAATAGTACTAATAAATAAATAACGAGTAATAAATCTTTTAACTTAATATTTACCGAGTATTATATTAATCTCGTTAGCTTAAAAAATCCGTTAGGCGAATATTCGAAAGATAACGTATATTAGTAAGTAGTTTAAATTATACTACATAAAGTACTAAGTCACGATCTAAGACTTTTCCGCTATTATTAAAGCTTAGAAGAACTTATTCCGTTATTTTATAGTTTTGCGGCCGTAAATCTAAGCCCTTAGAGTTATTTTAAGAATATTATACTTTTCGGCGGCTTATTTCATTAACGAGCTATTTATAACATTTTAAATCGCGTATTATAATACTAATTTATTAAGTTTACGGCTTATTAAAAAGAGGAAAAGAAAAGGAAAAAGATAGTATTATTTAATTAACTATAAATTAAAAGCTAACTAGTTTATATACTGATTTATATATGGTGCTATCAGGGGCTATCTAAATTTAGGGGTCGCCGTTGTATGGGGTGACCGTAGCACCGTCAGCTGGCTTAGGAGGTACCTCACTTCAAAAGTGGTCGATGGAGCCTCTTATTATCTGGAGATGATCAGTAGCACGTGGCTTTATTAGCAAGACATTCCTTTACTGTTGAGTTTGCGAAATGATCACCTCATCGAACACATGAATCACTCCATCGTACAGCCTGTTTGTATCAGCCAGATTCACGTCGGTTCCAGTGAAGATAGCCCCCTCCCGTACCGGAAACAGCAACCCATGAAGCCTTCTGGCCAAACCTTCGAGACGCCTGAACTCGGACGAGAACTCTCCGAGAATATTCAGGAAACCCTCCAGGCTCATGTCCGCCGACTTGCTTTCCGACACAGCTCTCAAGTCCGTAGTGCACCATCCCCAAAGCAGGCTCGTCATCGAATGCTGCCTCAACGATGTTGTCATGCCGTCGTCGTCGCGTTCGCGGTTGTTGTTGTTGCAAATAGCAATCCAGACGAACACATAGAACAGCGACTCCAAGTCGTGACGATACGTGTGCGGATCCCCACGCAGTATGCCGATGGCCATAAACCCTTCGGATCCGACCAACTCCCCCTCCTGGCCGGGCCTCTCTCCAGATCCAGTGCGTTATCGAGATCGATGAGGACGCCATCCGCCTCGCCCTCGATCCGTCGGACAGGGATGATCAGGTTCTCGATGCAGATATCGCGATGGAGAATTTTTCCATCTTGGTAGAGAGATCTGAGGACTTTGGCAACGTCGCGACATGCCTCGAGAAACTCGGAGATGGTCTCAAATTGATTGATTGGTCGTCCAAGAGGGTAGGTCGCGGTGCAAGAGAACGTGCGGTCGATAAATGGTGGAGCATACTCCTTATTGATCACAGGTGTGCCATATTCGGACGTGGGTTTTCCATCCCCCGCGGCCGGCATGGACTTACACAATTTATGATCAACGAGGATACCTTTCCGCAGACCTAAGATGGTACCGAGGTCCTCCCAGCCAAGAGCCCTGATGACACCCCAAACCTTGCGCTCTTTCGCCAACTCCAACAGCTCGCGCTCCCTATGTGCCACCTCCTCTCTCCAAGCAAACTTGACGACAAATCCAGCGGTCTGGGACATCCGGGCCCTGGCAGCATAGCAGGTTGTGCCCGGCCCGACGAAATAATCCGGCGCAGCGATCGGCTCGTCTTCCAGGTAAAGATGATTAGTAGTAGTACTCTCGCCAGGGAATCGCAATAGGAAATAGCTCCCCAGGTCATCATGCCTGATGAATGAAGTGAAGCTCGCTTCTTCGTCGCTCATCATGACATAGTTGGTCATGTTCTCGATCATCACTTCCGGTTGCTGCGCTATATTGAACTGGTCTCTGATATATGCACCCGACCGGACAAACGCTCACATCTCGATCCTGGGGCCGCGTATCCGAAACCCGTGCAGAAACTTTCGAGTTGGTCGAGCGCAGAATAAGTGGCAGGCAATCTCACAAAAGCGCGAGCCGGTCTCGGGGCCAAGGCGTCAACACTGAAATCATCGAATACTCGAGTATCGGCAACGGGAGGTCCTCGTCTAGAATAAACTCTGCCCGATGGTGCCACGAGATAGACGATGATGGACCGGGGAAGGCGGTCGAAGGTGTGGACTTGTCGGATATTTCCACAGTTCGAAGACACTGCCGCCGTAAGACCAGTGAACAACTCCAGAAAAGACTCCGAAGACTTTAGCTCCACGAAGTTGTTGATCAGCGCGCCGGGATCTTCTTTCCCAGTCCTTGACGAAGGTGTCTGTCCGCAGTCAACATAGCGGGGGGTGATGTCAAGCTCAGACGCTTCCACAGTGGGCTTTTGGTACGGTACAAGTCCCGCATTCGGTGCCATGATTGACTTTGTCCAGTAGTTTAGTGAGATCCGGGAGTCTTGTGAGAGTCGCGACCGAAAATGGCGTTATGCATAAGTTGTATGAGGGCAGCCTGCAGGTGGGATGCCTGAAGTATTTAGGATACCTAACTGATACATTCTTGGACAGAGCTGAGTTTGCTCTTTCGCGTTATTTTTGCAATCAGGAATGACAGGTTTTGAACAGGCGTGCACGTAAAACATGAAGAAGTAACAAGGACTTGAAGTAATACAATATGCGTGTATTCCATTAGCAAAACGACGTGCAGAGTAACGGGTATCAAATCAGACATGAAGCAAATCAGACATGAAGCAAATCAGACATCCTCAGCTCTATCTACCCCCCTTTTTTCTCACCAAAGTCTTACATGATCTTACATAACGTCGCACCGCCCCCGGCTCTCCAGATCATCGATCCGCTCCCTCAGCGACCGCACCGCCTCCTCGTTCATCGTGCGCTCGTCCCGCAGCGTCCGCTCGAGCTCGCCGAGCCGGCCGTGGTAGTGCTCCTTGAGCGCCTCGACCACGTTGCGGTTCTCCTCGGCCGAGTTGCGCAGCATGCTCTCCATCTCCTGCACCTCGCGCCTGTGCTCCTTCTTCAGGCGCTCCAGCTCCACCATGACCTCGCGGCCCGCCGCCGTGTCGCGCAGCGCCTTGTTGTCCTTGCCCATCTCCTCCTGGAGCTGCAGGTAGAAGGGCTTGTTGTCGGCCAGCATCTGCGCGACCAGCCGCTGCGCCGACTCCGTCGTGCCCGCGTAGCGCTCCGCCTTGGCCTGGTACGCCAGCAGCACACGCCAGAACTTGTCCTTTAGTTCTTGTTCGCGCGCCGCCCCCTCCTGGGCGAGACCTTGCCCACATGCTCGTCGTCAGCACGACGTTCTTGAGGTTCTTCTCTCCCGTCAGCTTCTGGAACATCTGCAGGTTCTTGGTCGCGTGGTGTGTCACGCGCGTGTCCGAGATGGGGTGCAGGTAGATGATGCCCGACAGCTTCATGTCGCGCTTGTAGGCGGCCGCGAGGTAGTCGGCGATCAGCTGCAGCACCTCGGTGTCGGACATGTGCGTGTCGGAGAAGCCGGGCGTGTCGACGAAGCTGACGGTCTGCCCGTCGATCTTGGTCTCGATGACTTGGATATCTCGGGTGCCTAGATAGGGGAGGGGAGAGTCAAGGTTAGTCGCATGCAGCAGTAGCAGAAGTAAAGACTCGGTTGAACCATGAGTGAGTGCGTGCATACATGATGTGAGGCTGTGGCCGATCTCGAGATCGGTCCGGCCCGTCACCTTTGAGATGAAAGTCGTCTTGCCGGCTCCGGTCATGCTGATCAGCCGTTAGTCCCCGGTCGCAGTAGCATCCATCATCCCAAAAAGGGTGTCAATTTACCCCATAACTGCGATTAGCGCATCCTTGCTTCCCAACAGCTTCTGATATACCGATTTGGTATACTTCAACCCTGGGATTCCTTGCCCCCCTGAGTGGCCCGCGTCGGCGTTGGGCTTGTTAGGGCCAAAAGTGGAGGCGTAGGTGCGTTGGTCCTCGGCGCCCGTCGCATTGCTAGAAACGGGGGCGGCGTAGCTCTTTGTGTCGCGCGGCGCCCGACTCGAGGCGCTCGGAGCGGACAGCCCTCCTGCTATCGACTCGGTGCGCTGCGGAATGTTTTGGGCTGGCAATCTGTTCTTGTCGTGTGCATCTGCTGTCTCAGGGTCCGACATGTCGCTAACGGGCTCTGGGTCGATCATGTCGAACTCATCGTCGGATATGTCTTGGTTTCGGATGACGGCCATCCTGGGTTGATTCGGAGTGTCTGTTGGAAGACTTGCCAAAACGATTGAAATAAAAGTTCGGATTAGTCGATTGGTAGAAATGTGGAAGAGGAGAATTGTCGCGAGAGCGTTTGCTCGAGCATTGTGGTTAAGGCCTTGGCCACACTTTAGGCATCCCCCAACAGCAGACATAGCCCACTACAAGTTGACGTCATGCGCTAGCCCAGCAACACGTACTTGTAGAAAGCCCCAACAGCCACCAATGAATGAGTGGCTGCATTTTGACCTTTGACCTTTGGTCTTTCAGGACCGACAACAAAAGTTGCGAAAAGTCCGATAGGATAGGAGATCAGGGGACCTGGACATGAAGAACGTTTTCTGATCCGGGTGTCGGCAATCTGAATACGAACTTACTGTATATCGGCCTACCTGAGGCGCGGGCAGGTCCCCGCATTTCATCCATCTCAAGGGTCCGGCAGGGGTCAACTGTCAGCATCCAAATGCCTCGATGCGATTCAAAGACCAGCCTCGGTATTTGCACGTTGTAAGTACATACTTATGTATGTAGGTATATTCGTACATTCAGGCTTCTATCGCACCATTCAACCATTTCTATATTACTGTCCACACATATATAATACCTGTCGGATGAGGACAAACCTCGGTCCAATACTTCCATTACCAATAGAACGGAAAAGACCCTGTCGGGCGCGGAAAGACAGGTGGATCATCACTCATGTAAGCCTCGTATACGGGGTGTCCACAGCCCCAATCACCAGCTGATAATAGATTTAATTAACCTTACCGCTGTGTTTTATCTCACGGTAGCCTTAAACCTAGTGGCTTACATGCAGGTGTCAGATCGTGCCACCAGGAAGGCAGTCATATAAAGGAATGCGACAGCCACCCTTTTAAGGCTGCGCTTGCGACGCTGATGCTGTCCATGTCAATTGCCCCATGCTGCAAGTGCGGGAAGCGTCCATCTCGCCGTTGACAATGCATCACCTCAGTCTTTTCGCGCTTGCTGCATCATGCCTGGCCACGCTGGCTGCATCTGTTCCGGTGATGCCCGGTGAACCCATACCCAGCGAGGCCCCCGCTCCGCAGGTGTGCAGGAATCCGCCCAAAAGGCTGGAATGGCGGCAGATGTCCCAGTCGCAGCAGAAGTCGTACATCGACGCTGTGATATGCTTGACTATGACGGAGTCCAAGTCGGGTATCGCGAGGGCCATCAATCGCTTCGACGACCACCAGGCCGTCCATAGCGTCCAGACGCCCAACATACACTGGGTCGTAAGCATCATCCCATCCTCCTACCGCTCACATGGATATTTACGAAGTTTCGCTCATACTATGCAGGGCCACTTCATATTATGGCACCGTTACCTGGTGGCCACATACGAGAAGGCGTTGAGAGAGGAATGCGGGTATGATGGTGGCCAACCGTAAGCCGTGCTCTGTCTCCTAAACCCGCCACTTTCCATCTTCAAAGAGGGCGAAGTCACTAGCAACCCCCCTGTACCCCATACTGACCTACGACACAGCTACTGGGACTGGTCCCAAGACGCCCGGTCAAACGACCCCAACTCCCTGGCCACGTTCCCCACCGCGGTCCTCGGACCCGGCAAGTACTCCTTCGGCGGCAACGGCGCCCCCGTCGCGCCCACGCCGGCGCAGAACCCGCTGAACCTGACGGGCGGCACGGGTGGGGGCTGCGTGCGCGACGGCGCCTTCACGCCCGACCGCTTCCGCGTCAACTACGGGCCCGACCCGGGCTGCCTGAAGCGCGACTTCGTGCCCTGGCTCTTCAATGCCTTCGCCGACCCGGCGCGCGTGCGCGAGGTCCTGGACCAGCCCGACTACGCCGCCTTCGCGCGCACGCTCGAGAAGGTGCCGAGCTTCGAGGCGCCCAACATCCACGGCAGTGGTCATTTTGGGGTCGGGGGCGTGCTGGGCACGATGGGGAATGCGGAGAATAGCCCTGGTGGTATGTAGTTCCCTTTTCACACTCATTCTTTTGGATATTTCCTCTTATACTGACCATTGCATGTGCTATATGCAGATCCTCTATTCTACCTCCACCACGGGAACCTTGACCGTGTACTGTGGCTGTGGCAGCAAAAGGATCCAGAGACCCGACTGAACCAGGTCGGCGGTCCCGTGGTTCCAATGGACTACGGCGGCAAGAACGTCACTCTTGATTTCACCGTCAACCTGGGCGAATTGGCAGGAGACGCGATGCTCAAGCAACTATTAGACACGCAGAGCGGGGTGCTTTGCTACACCTACTAATGGCAAGGTTCATGGTTATGGGAGTTTGAACTTGATGTTACATTCAACGCTACTTCCTCTGACCATTCAGCCGTTATACATGCCAAGTCCTGTGATGCATAGTGCTCGGTGTGTAATACGCTTGGTGTTTGGTGGCCATCCAGTTCCATTATGCCTCGCCAGTTCGCTGGAGAACAGGTACGCCACTAGAACCGACGACAAGGTCAATCGCGCTCCGCAGTAAGTAATGAGACGTCCTGTGACAAGTCGTCCTGTGATTCATCTTGTGATGAGTCGTCTTCGATCCGCTAGACTGTCTCCTTCTGCAGCTTCCAATCAGGTGCGTTGACAAGATGAGCCACACCATGGCGCTCGAGACGATGAAGACGGTCAACAGCAGCGGCCAGCCGGGGTAAGGGCAGCCTGTCATCAGGAGTGATACCTCTTTCTGCAACTGGATGACGCCATACAGCACGATCGTGGCGGAAGTTACCGTCTGGACGGCGATGAGAGGGGGGAACCACCAAGTCTGCAGCAGGGCCTTGAGTCCGACAGAAGCTGAGGGAGACGCAACGCTGTTGGGAACCCGCAACGGGGCTGCAGACTTGGCAGAGGCTGCTTCGGACATAGCAGAGGCCGTTGTAGGCGTGGCCGGGGCTGCGTTAGACATGGCGGAGGCGGCTGTAGATATGGCAGAGTCCGTTCCTCGAGAGACTCAATCGAATAGTTTCTGGCTGTGCGGTATGATTGCTTGGGTAAAGAGTTGGGGTTGGTAAATGTGGTTGAAGCAGAGAGGTTGAAGTGAGGATCGAAAAGTGCAGCAGAGAACGAACAAGACTGGTGGCCCGTCATGGTCGGGACACCCGTTCGCGACTGCGCATCTTGTGTTGAGGGCTGCTCTTGCTGCTCTCATGGCGACGAGAAGGACCTTCCCAAGCCATGGCAAAGCCGGTGTGGAAGGGCGCGGGGCATGGCAGTTGCTGTTGGCGTCTTTACCAAATAACATGCCCCCATTCGCTGAAACTTCTCAATTGAAAGACGCGGCTGCTCATTTCGGCGAATACAGCGATGACTGGGATTCTATCGAGGAAGGCGAACAGAGCATGCAAATTCCTTCAGTGTGGTGTGTTGGTGGTTCGGCAATCCGCTTCTGAGATTGCTCGATGTGCCGCTCTAGCATATTGGCTACTTTAGGCAACATTTGCTGATGTAGCCTCATACGTATCTCTTTGACTGAAAATACGGATTACCTTCGGCAACGATCCTTGAAGTTATCCCAGCGGATCTAAATTAAGAAAAGCACATCACATAAACTGAAAGACGCATAAGATATTGGATGTTCAGATGTATTGCTCATGTGGGTCCCAAGTTGAATTTGAATATTCAAATTACACATATATGATATACTAAAATAATGCCACATCAAACATCTCGGTGTAATCCCCTTCTAATGTCCGATGTGGTGTAGTGGCTAACATTACACGCTCTCATTGCAGATCCGTGTAGCCCGGGGTTCGATTCCCCGCATCGGAGTTGTTTTTGCACCATTTTCTTTTTCTTTTCGCCCCATTAACCTCAGGAGGACAAGAGCAAAAGGGGGCACGCAGCCAAATTTCGAAATCGCTATGTTTCGCTCAATGGGGCGAGAGTACCACCCGATCAGCGAGAAAAATCGGCGCAACACGTATAGGGATTCTCCCGGCTTTATCCATCAGGGCCGCCGCTATGGACAAAAGGACGGCGACGGCTAGTTACGAACCTTCTGATCTACGACGGGCCCGACAAGCTTGTTGGTGTCTGGGACGTCAATGACTACCACGGTTTGCCTGAGAGGGGCCTATCAATGATCAAGTAAATATATGTTCTATATGAATGCCCTGTAGTATCAAGCAAGTGGTAAAGGGACACATGTACATTCGGATTATGCTTTGAATGTTTCTCAGGGGCATGTTGATTACGATTGCTCCCCCAAATCAGACCACTACCTATTACCTAAACGCCAGCGCTATGCAGTTACAACATCCATGGTCCGCAGTCCTCCATCGGCAAGTCCATCAGATGGTCCGGGGGTTTGAGAGATTTCTAAGCCCTGCCGCCGCTGCCCACCTTGAACCCTTCCATGACGGTACCCCACGATCCCTTGTCCCCCGCGCTGCTGACCTGGCCCACGGCGATCTGGCGCATCACGAGGGTGTCCTTGGCGGCCTTGAGCCTCTTGCCGCCGCCCGTCGTCAGGAAGTCCTGGAACCAGCCCTCCTCGACGGCGTCGAACGGCAGCGCGGCGAGCTCGCACGCCCGCTCGGCCGTCTCGGCGCCGCGCCGCTCGTCGAGCACGTCGGCGACGAGGCGCTGGAAGAGCTGCTCGCGCATGGCGTCAGAGCGGGTGCGCGCGAAGGCGAGGGCCTCGGACACGTTGGAGCACACCATGGCGTCGAACAGCAGCTCGATAGCTTGGGGGCTCTTGAGCACGGGCTGCACCGTGTGGTAGTACACCAGCGGCAGCGTGTAGTCCTCGTCCGGGCTGCCGTGGCGCACCAGCGTCGTAATGATGTCGTCGGCGAACTCGGCCTGCAGGCTCGGGTGCGCCAGGTGCTCGAGCGCGACGGCGTAGGCCTGGCGGTCCATGTTCCACAGGCCGCGCATGAAGATCTGGTATTTCGTTGGAACGCCGGCGCGCCGCGCGAAGGAGTCGGCCTTGTCTGCGTCGAAGTCGAGCAGGATGTAGAAGATGACGGAGAGCTTGTGGTGGTCTTCGATCGAGTTCGACTTGGCGATTTGCTCGTGCAGCTGACGGAGGACCTCTTCGGATTTGGGCGGGTATAATTTGCTTGCTAGAGGACCACAATACATGGTGAGTACAAGTAGCCCTATATATACACAATGTTTGGATGGCAACATACATTTGGCGTGGCCTAGTGCGGCAAGGACTCTGTCAATGAAGAGGGCGCCCCCAAAGGTGCGACGATAGCTGTCGGCCTCTTGTAAGGCTTTGCGGGTGTAAGGGGAAGGAGTCTAGAGACCCGAAGACCTGGTTGAACTTGGTGCAGTCAATCATCTTGGGCGATGTTGAGGCACTAGGACCTATCCACGGTAGGAAGTCAAGGTCAGGAATAAGCTGCCGATTGATCTGAATAGTGGATTGAAGACAGCTCAAATGTATGCGAAGCTCTCTCTTCTCTGGCAAACAGCAAGCTGGAGTGCACCGTGATAATGCGCCGGGCTTTCTCCGGAATAAAGAAAGCAAACAATCGATTACAGCAAGCAACAGGCAGATGAAGCTTGACGCGCTAAAATAGTTGGGCTGGATTTGGGTGACAACTCAATTAACCAAAAACGACAGGGGGGAGGGGTGATGCTGATTTGGCGGTCTGGTGGGGGGGTTCATGTTTTTGTTTACTTTGGATGCCAAATCAGATCCAGGGCTACTGCCACTAGAGGTTGCAGGCAACTTGGATGAAAACTGTCTCCGCCCGCCCAGAGCACATGAGAAACGATCAGTTTCAAACACCAAGACACCACGCCGACCACTACTACTAACCCACAGGGCAAGTCCGAGTCGCATTGCATCTGCTTTTCTTATTATTTGCATTTTGCGCACCCGCGATCACAGACAATGTCCGGACGCCCCTCCCGTCGCGCGGCTGCAGCCCGCCGCGCCGTGATCGAAGAATCCGACGAAGACGACGGAGTCGGCGACACCACCGCCATCAAGAAGCAAGACGACGACAGCGAAGATGAATTTTCCATCGAACCCGTCGTCCGCAACATGCGCAAGTCCACCGCCGGCCGACGAAAGACCGCCCCTTCCGTGGCCGCCGCCTCCACACCCCGCGCACGCAAGCCGCGCAAGAGTGCCGCACCGTCCTCAGCTGAGCCTAGCGAGATATTAGACGCCGATGAGACCGCCAGCACCGTCCTATCGGCGCAAACAGAAGAGGCGGGGGAAGAAGAAGTAGAAGAACCAGTCAAGAAGCCAGCGCCTCGCAAGAGGAAGAGCGCTGCGCCGCGCAAGGCCAAGAAAGCACAAACCCCAGAGGCTCAGGAAGCACCACCAGAGGTCCAACAGACACCAGCTGCTCAACCGCCCGAACCCGAGCAGGAGACCCCAGCTGCTGAACCATCTGATCCCGTTCAGGCGACTCCAGCAGCTCCAACACCAAACCCCAAATTAGAACTTCCGACGCCCCAGTCCAAAATCCCGCCTGGCATAACGCAGCCGCCAGCTACACCCTCGGCCAACAATGAGCAACCGAAGAAGGCCGACGAAACACCTGCCACTGTCAAACCTATCAAAGCCTTGGACACTATCCTGGAGAGGCCCATGGACATCGTTTTGAAATCGCGTGCTCAGATGACCGTCCCCATAGCGGAGGAGACAGGACCCAAGTCTCGAACTGTCATCAGCTACCTTATTCTCAACAACTTCAAGAGTTACGCCGGACGGCAAGAGGTTGGTCCTTTTCACGCCTCCTTCTCGTCAGTCGTCGGACCCAACGGATCTGGCAAGTCCAACGTCATTGACTCACTGCTCTTCGTCTTTGGCTTCCGAGCCAGCAAGATGCGACAGGGCAAGGTGTCGGCCCTCATCCACAACTCGGCGCAGTATCCCAACCTGGATCACTGTGAAGTCGCCGTCTACTTTCAAGAAGTTATGGACCTGGTACGTTTATTCATCCCACTAGAGACATCATAGTTACATGCTGATTAATTGTTAATAGCCCGGCGGCGGTTCCGAAGTCGTACCCAACTCACAGCTTGTTATTTCAAGAAAAGCCTTCAAGAACAACTCCAGCAAGTATTACATCGACGGAAAGGAGTCAACATTCACCATCGTCACGACGTTGCTCAGAGATCGTGGCGTTGATCTAGACCACAAGCGTTTCCTGATTCTCCAGGGTGAAGTCGAGTCAATCGCGCAAATGAAGCCCAAGGCAGGAAACGAGCACGAAGACGGTCTGCTGGAGTACCTCGAAGACATCATCGGCACCTCCAAATACAAGGCACCAATCGAGGAGTCGGCCACCGAAGTCGAGACCCTGAATGAGATTTGCATGGAGAAGAGCGGCCGCGTTCAGCACGTCGAAAAGGAAAAGAACAGTCTCGAGGACAAGAAGGACAAGGCACTAGCTTTCATTCGCGACGAGAATGAGCTCACTCTCAAGCAGTCTGCTCTGTACCAGCTCTACATCAGCGAGTGCAACGACAATGTCAATGTCACCGAGGAGGCCATAAATCAGATGCAGGCTCAGCTGGATGCAGAGTTGGAGAAACACCAAGGTAGTGAGCAAAACATCAAGCAGTTGCAGAAGACCTACAACAAGGGCAGCAAAGAGTACGAGGCTATGGAGAAAGAGCATCAAGCCCTGGCCAAGGAGGTCGCCAAGTTTGAGCAGGAACGTGTCAAGTTTGACGAGAAACGCAAGTTCCTGACAGACAAGCGGAAGAAGTTGGAGAAGACCATCGCCAATGCCGAGAAGTCATCAACGGAAGCTGATGAGACGATCGAGCAATGCACAGAGGAGATTACGACAAGTACCGAGCAGATTGGCGCTCTCGAGGAGTCTATCCAGGAGGAAGAAGCCGAATTGGCGACCATCCGTGACAGCCTCAAAGGCAAGACCCAGGTGTTCTCCGACCAGATTGCGACTAAGCAAAAGTCCCTGGAGCCCTGGAAGGAGAAGATCAACCAGAAGCAATCTGCCATTGCGGTTGCGCAGTCTGAGCTCGCCATTCTCGAGGAGAAAGCCAACGCCGGTGCTGTTGCCCTTGAAGAGATGAATGCAAAGATCACTTCCATCGGAGAAGGTCGAGAAGCAAAATTGGCCCAGCTTGAAGAATGCCAGAACGAAAAGGCACAGCTGGAGAAGGAAGCGAAGAAGGTCGAGTCCGATTTGGCCCAATTCGCTTCCAAGGAGCACATCATTCGCAACAAGGTCTCGAACGCTCGCCAGAAGGCCGATGAAGCTCGGTCAAGTCTGGCATCGAACCAGAACCGTGGCAATGTGCTCACAGCACTGATGCGCATGAAGGAGTCTGGCCGTATCGATGGCTTCCACGGCCGTCTGGGCAATCTCGGTGCCATTGACCCGAAGTACGACGTTGCCATCTCCACCGCATGTGGTGCTCTGGACAATTTCGTGACCGATACTGTTGAAGCCGGTCAACAATGCATCGAGTATCTGCGCAAGACGAACCTCGGACGCGGCAACTTCATGTGTCTTGACAAACTGCGGGCTTGGGGTATGGACGCCATTCAGACGCCCGAGAACGCACCTCGGCTTTTCGATCTGGTGTCTGCCAAGGACGACAGGTTCCGCCCTGCGTTCTATCACGCTCTCCAGGACACCCTTGTGGCCAACGACCTGGCCCAGGCAAACCGAATTGCCTATGGTGCTAAGAGATGGCGTGTCGTCACCCTTGCTGGTGAGCTCATCGACAAGAGTGGTACCATGTCCGGTGGTGGTAATACTGTGAAGAAGGGACTCATGTCCAGCAAGCTTGTGGCCGACACGTCTAAGGAGCAAGTGACCCAGCTTGAGGAGGACCGTGATGTCTTGGAGCAGAAGTTCCAGAAGTTCCAGGACCAGCAGCGAGAATTGGAGTCGCGACTGCGATATCTCAACAGCCAGATCCCTCAGCTTGAGACCAAGATGCAGAAGATCAACCTCGAGATCCAAAGTGCGGAGAAGAACCTGGTCGACGCCAAGAGGCGCATCAAGGAGCTCGGCAAGGAGCACCAGCCCTCCCAGACGGACGACAACCGTGCCGCAGCCCTGCAGAAGGAGATCGCCAAGCTGGAGAAGGAGGTCGAAAAGCTCCACGCCGAGACGGAAGATGTGGAGGCCGAGATCAAGGAGCTCCAAGACAAGATCATGGAGGTGGGTGGCGAGAAGCTGCGAGCCCAGCGCGCCAAGGTCGACTCCATCAAGGAAGAGATGGCGTCCCACAACGAAGCCATCTCGACGGCCGAGGTCAAGCGCGCCAAGGCGGAGAAGTCCAAGACGAAGCTCGAGCGGGACCACGCCAAGGCGACCAAGGAGGTCGAGGCGGCCGTGCGCGACCTCGAGAAGCTTGAGGCCGAGGTCGAGAACCAGGGCGAGAAGTCCGAGACGCTGCAGGGGCGCGTCGACGAGGCCGCGGCCGCGCTGGCCGAGAAGAAGGAGGAGCTGGCGACCATCAAGGCCGAGCTCGACGAGAAGACGACGGAGCTAAACGAGACACGCGCGGTCGAGATCGAGATGCGCAACAAGCTCGAGGAGAACCACAAGGCGCTGGGGGAGAACCAGAAGCGGCTGCGGTACTGGAACGAGAAGCTTGGAAAGCTTCGCATCCAGAACATTAGCGATCTTGAAGGTGCTCCGGCTCCCAAGAAGGCGGAGGTTGCTGAAGCTGCTGAGGCTGCCGAGGGAGAGACTTCTGAGCCTCAGGAGGGAGAGGAATCAGAAAAGAAGGACGACAACGACGAGGAGGGCGAAGAGGGCGAAGAGGGCGAAGAGGGCCCGGATGAAGATGAGGACGCCAGTGGCGATGACGAGGCGGAGAACACCACGGTCGAAGCTGGTAATAAGACAACAGCACCTGATGAGCTTCCGCGCTTCACCGATGACGAACTCAAGGACATGTCCAAGGAAAGGCTCAAGGCCGAGATCGCGGCCCTTGAGGAGAAGGTCCAGAATGTCAACGTCGATCTTGCCGTTCTTTCCGAGTACCGACGTCGTGTCGAGGAACACGCCAGCAGGTCCTCCGACCTGGCCACGGCCGTCGCGCAGCGCGATGCTGCCAAGAAGCGCTGCGACGACCTGCGGCGACTGCGCCTGGAGGGCTTCATGGAAGGCTTCAGCACCATCTCCCTGCGGCTCAAGGAGATGTACCAGATGATCACCATGGGCGGTAACGCCGAGCTCGAGCTGGTCGACAGTCTGGACCCCTTCTCGGAAGGAATCCTGTTCAGCGTCATGCCGCCCAAGAAGAGCTGGAAGAACATCAGCAACTTGTCCGGTGGTGAGAAGACGCTGTCCAGTCTGGCGTTGGTGTTTGCCCTCCACCACTACAAGCCGACGCCGCTCTACGTCATGGACGAGATTGACGCTGCCCTGGATTTCCGTAACGTGAGTAGTGAGCCCCCTTGTCTTCCCTGCCGTACTTTTCATACTAACATGTGCCTACCCCCAAATCCAGGTATCTATCGTGGCGAACTACATCAAGGAGCGTACCAAGAACGCCCAGTTCATCGTCATTTCGCTCCGAAATAACATGTTCGAACTCGCCGCCCGCCTCGTGGGCGTGTACAAGGTCAACCACATGACCAAGAGCGTGACGATCGAGAACAAGGACTACATCAACCGGCCGGTGCCCACGTCTTCTCGGCCTGCTGGTGGCGGTATGACCATGACGGTTGCATGAGAACGCGGTACATAATGATGATGGCGGGTACACGGATGTGTCAATTCGGGGGAGGTTCGACGGCCTCATGGTTTTATGCGTGTGTATATGAACTGGATGATGTTCCTGGATAGATGGTAGAAGATGTGCGTGTGTGCTTGGATACCCCCAACTTTGTCTTTCTGCACTCGTTGCCCCTCCGAAAGTAGACAAGGGGAGGAGGTCTTGGGTTTGCGTTAGGTGGGAGGGAATGAATGGGTTGGTTCTTCCGATGGTCGGATGGATGGACTTTTAGCGGGCGCGCGCGTCTCTTACGAGTGATGATGATATATGTTCTGTTGGGTTCTACGGAAATGATACTTTCCTAATTTGGAACATTTGATGCTTCTTGTTCACACCTTGTGCCTGCCTACTGGTTTGAGGATTGACGGATTTATTCGTGCGTGCCATCCGTGCCCGCATGCATGGAAAACCGGTGTCAACCTCACCAACGCCATGGCACTTGCGATACTTGAGAACTATTCATTCTTCTTGGACCTGATGTAACAGTGCGTTCAAGAGTAGAAGCCTAGAAATTGTCCATTCCCATTAAAAGTAAAGTGTAGATTGATGGACTGCTTGGGCACTCAAGAGTAGGACCTTAGCGCCAGTCCGGGTGAATGTGAAAGTTTCCATTTTTAGACGGGTTCGCGGGCTTGGCTTGTACTTTATTTTAACCTCAAAGGTCATTTTGAAGACGGTTCGCACCGCTGTAAGTCATCTACATCAGTCGCTCACAATGCTCAAACCAATGCCTAAGGATGAAATCATCTCCTTATTGTCGGCCTTCTTCTTCCTCATAGTTGGCATGGTCCGAGGGCACCGACACGGCTTCCTTCCACCACTGGTCGTGGGCCCCTTTGATCCCCCGGGTCCCGAACGTCCGGACCATCCTTAGGAACCCGAGTTTGTCCTCGTCATGGCTGGACACGGCCTCGTCGCTGAACGGCCAGGGCTGCGGAACCAGCAACGCCTTCTGGACGGCGGGCCGCTGCGCCAGCGTAGCGTGCCAGGCCTTGACATGGGGGAACTCGTGGATGTCAATGCCGCACCACTTGGCCGAGTGCGCGAAGATGAAGTCGGCGAAGGTCAGGCGGTCTGCGGCGACAAAGCGGGAAGTTGACTAATAAGAAGAGATTTAGGTATTCCATGTTAAAAGCTCTGGGCCATAGTATCTCCTACCGCCAAAGCATTGCGGGGGGCGGGGGCAAGCGTGAAGGAGAAGACCTACGAGCTGTTTACCCAATACATCGTGGAGTCGTCGACACTCGGCTGTATAGCGCCATGACCCATACTTTCCCTCCTCCTCGCAAGGGGCGTATCGGTTGAAGTACGCTGCTTGGCCCATCATGGCGCCGTAGCCTGAGACTTGCCATGATAGCTGCTGCGGTTAGTATTTCCCCAGAAAGCGTTTGTCGTGGGCGATTTACTAATAAGGCAACGCATTTAACTCACCCAAGACAGCTGGGACCAGTACTATGGTGTCCCAATTGGGTACGAAAACTGATGGTCTTTGTCGAACTCGTACGCCAAATAGAGCAGGCAGGCCGCACTCTCCCAAACCGTGACGGAAGTCCCGTCCACCTTGATGTGCACAATGGCGGGCACCTTGCCGTTCGGGTTGACGGAGGCCACGTACCAGTCCGCCTTCATCTCGCCCGTCGACATGTCCAGACCGATATAGTTGCTGGGATTTTGGCGGCCGAAGCATTGATCAGCTTTAATCGGAATTGGATGGTCTGCCAGATGGTAAAGCGATGCGATCGTTTACCCGAGCTCTTCGGCCATGATTCTGCACTTGGCAGGGTTCGGGGAGTCGAACCCGTAAATGTTGAGGCCCGGTTTGGGGGCTCTCTCGGGAGGAGTGTTGGCCATAGTTTCACAAGACGTCGCGGGTACTGGCGACGGGCTCGAAATGCGGGAGTATGAGTGAGATTCTCCGTCGCGAACTGAAGTAATGGAAGTAAAGAGGGGGTAGAACGAATCGTGGGCATCTCGGGGGATCTGTCAGATATAATCTTGCTGGTGAAAGCAGGGGATGGCAGGCGGGCCAATCAGAGAGTCAATAAGGCCCTTGTGATGCCAAGTGTGGCTGGTGTCCCATCGTAGCCCGGCTAAAAGGCAATCCGGGCCGGCGTAGTCCATACTTGTCTACACCATGATCATCAGCACCGTGAGTACCGTCCTCAACGTTTGATCTTCACGAGACTCACTTATTTGTTTTAACCCTAACAGGCGATTACATGTATAGCCAGCGAGTTTCGATCCCTTGCCAATGTTGTTTGGTTGGTACATAGCTATTTACCAGTTTGGAATGCACTTTGTTGCCAGTCTCGTGATTCCCAGGCGTATTTTCAGCCGGAGATATCTATTGGACATAGGATCTCAACGCTGCCCATCACCAACTGGCTAGCAAAATTTACACGCACTTCAAAACCAAGCTAAACACCAAGCTAAACACCACCACTGTCTTGTCTTTGTCCCCGGTACTCCTTAAGCTGACCTTGTCGTCTCTGGGTAGCGTAGTGAACCTTCTTCTTCTTCTTCTTCTTCGCACCCATCGAGCACGGTCCCTTGTTATGCATTGCTGCCATCAGCTCGCCAATGCTCATCGTAGGTTGAGTGGTTGCCGGGCTTGGTACCTCTGGGACCGTCAACGGTGTCATTGATATTGTGTCGAGTTGTGCGCCCTTGGAGAAACGCGCAGGTCAGTTGAGTCGAGGCCGTTGGAAATAGGGGGACCCAATCCCAATCGACCCGTAGCCCCGCCAGGCCCAGTCATGGGAAGTAGGGTCTCCTTGCAAGTATCACTTTGGAGCATATTGTTGGCATTCGAATATCGGACCAGCTGTTGGGGCTCGTCATGAGACCTCCCTATTAGAGGTGCTTTCACGACCAGAGCCCGTGGAGGTAATACAGATATGTATTGCCCCTGGACGAGTTTGCATTTTATAACGACAACCAAATAGCATAGCATTCTGCGCCAATGTACCCAACGGTAGCATCGCCATGCCTCTCACAATCATTATCAGTAATCATCCTTCGAAATCCGGTACCCAAGTGGGCATGTTTGACCATGAATGATGTCATGCCCAAAACCCCTTGCCTCGATGCGCCATGTACTACATCATGATGACCGAAGGTGTTGAGACCAAGACGAGCAGAAGCGAAGAGGGGATATGCCGTGTGGTTTACTCATATATATGCGGGTTTATCCTACGCAAATCAGATATCAGGGAAGTGAGGGTTATATGTACCCAATATGGAATGGCTGCGGAGCAATTCTGACGAGGGTCGATTGGTGGTGTGGACAATGCTCCAAGCAATGGAGACGGCTTCTCGCAGTAATCCCGTCATTGAATGTTTGTAGCACTGGCATTGATCATTCCACGTAACACTGGCATTGAATACACTACGTCGCACTGAGTAACTATTTAAAAGAGCATTTGACTTTCCTCTTTCAGTTCCATACTAAACTTATTCACCTACTTAAACCACCAAAGGAACATTCTGTAGCAAGCCGCCATGGAAGCAACAGCAGCAGCAGTGACCTTCGACGGAGCGAGTCTCTCGCAGCTGGCCGCCACGGCTGACCGGGCTACACGTCGAAACCTCATCGTTTCCCTCCGCCGCATGGCCGACTCCTTGGAAGATTCCACCGACACCATTCACAAATTTGCGCATCTTGTGAGAGTTCATTCTCTGATCACTTTAGCCGCACGTGTGAGGCTAACAGCAGTCACAGGACCTAGAAAAGGCCATGATACAGCTTGGCTACGACCTAAAGATCTTGAAGGTTTTAGCCGATGCCGATGGCGTAAAGACAATCGATGATGTCGCTCAGAATGCCGGAGCCGACCCGGAGTTGATCAGTGTGTGCCAATTTGAGACCAAGATGGCCATACTACATGGACCAAAGAACCTGGCTAATGGAAATCAGAGAGGATTCTTCGATACTACAACACCATCAACGTTGCCCGTGAAGTTGGCCCGCACCAGTACGTGGCCACCAACATTACGAGGAACCTGATGTCGGATGTTTGTGTGGCCGGCATTGCTCATTAGTAGGTCATTATCCGGTTGAATGTTTGCCAGATCAGGCTCAGGTACTGATTGATATCAAGCCATGGCCTCGTATCCAAGGAGTATCAGGCTCTTCCCGAGTTTCTCAAGAAGAACGGCTATCGCAACCCCACGGACGAGACGGACACGGCCCTCATGATGGGCTGGGACACAAAGGACACAACCTTCGACATCATGCTCAAGGTCCCGAACGCCGTGGAGGACTTCCACCAGTACATGTCCCTGCGCCGCACCGCCAGCCTCTCCTGGCTAGCCGTGTAACCCGTGCGCGAAGAGACGTTGGGCCTGACCGACCCGGCCGCGTCATCAACCAAGACCTACCCGGCACGGTAGCGCGAGCCCTACCCACCCCGGGCGTCGAGAACATGGCACACGACTTCTTCGAGCCGCAGCCTGTCCGGGGCGCCAAGTTCTACTACATGCGCGGCGTGCGTGGACTTGACTATGATGGGGATCGCGGCCATGGGGCGGACCGAGGCCGAGTGGCGGGGGCTGGCGGAGAGCGCGGGGCTGGAGCTGGTTCGTGCGTTTACGTATAATGCGCTGGAGAACGAGACGTTCATGGAGATGAGGTTGGCTCGTGGATGAGAAGACGGCTCCCTCAACATTTAGTCGGCATCATGTGCTTTGTTAAAGTCGTACAGGTGGCATTGGTGACATTTTGACTCTTAGTCATAATACTTGAGTTTTGAGGATACCGAGTTAAAGTAAGACGGACGATCTTAACTTAATAATAAACTACGTTAAAACTAATACGAATAGTTATCGTGCCCTGAAATCCCTTCTTAATTAAGAAAAAAAAAGAAGAAGAAAAACAATACGTACTTTAGGTATGGGAGTATCCTCGTAGAATCTTAACCAATTATTCACCCACGGCTTCGTTTGGCAGCCCCCCGTTGGCGGCTCCGCTTGATGTTTTCGAGTCTGTTATTCGCGGACGCCTGCGCTCTAATGGCTACCACCGAGTCGCGGCCCATGTCCTCCTGAGCCCGCGCCACCTGAAAACACCACGACGACACGATGACCTTCACCCTCTCGGGGCCCAAGAACGTGGCGAATTCCGTCAGGAACCTAGTCGCGATCGTCCTGTCGCCGTCGGTGACGTGGTCCACGAGATCCGAGTCGAAGACGATGTAGATGGTGGGGCTGCCGTCCAGCGCCCGCTTCAGGAGCGCCAGCCAGTCGTCGTGGCCCGCCGCCTCGCGGAGCTGCCCGACCGTGATGGGGTACGTCCAGCCCGCGGCGGCTGAGTTAACCTCGAGGGCCTGGTAGAGCAGCATGCGGAGGATGTTGATGGTGGTGAAGGCGGCGTCCGGTAGGTTCTCCGGGCGCAGGGCCCACAGCACCGGCAAGCCGTGGTGGCGGAGCGTGGTAATCACGTCGACCAGCAGGTCGCGCGCGAGCGGGCCGTTTCCTCCGCTCTCGACCACCACGAAGCGCAGGTGTTCCGCCTGGTTCCACCGCTTCAGGGACGTGACGTCAACCACCGAGCTCTCACGTCGACGCGCATGGCGCCGTCGGAGCCAGAAGGACCGGCAGTGGGCGAGGCACTGGGCGCTTGTGAGCAGGGACTCCATGAACGGGAGGCTGAGTATCTGTCCCAGCTGGATATGGCAGATCATCTCTCTGGAAAAAGTGGTATCGGTGGAGATTCTTGTCTGGAGAGATTGCATTGCTGTTCGCGCTGCGGTTTAGCAAGACGTCTCTGATGAGACACACGCAAAGACCTACTGATGAAGTGCTGTGTCACATTTCGAAACCCATCCTCTACCGTGTTTTTCAGTTGCAACAGCTCGGTCCTTGCTTGTTGCTGGTCGGACCGGCTCTGGTGCACTTGGAAGCGCAACTCCCGGAGCTCTGCTCGCGCAGCGCTCTGGGCCAACTCTTCGACGCTCTTGGAGTTTCGCTCAATCTCGGCCAATTCTTCCTCGAAGCCCAGAGCCCAGGGACTGGCGATGGCCGAGGCAATGTGCATCAGCCTGCCCTGCTGGTACCATCGGAGAGCACGGAGAGCAAACTTGACAATGGCGGCGTACAGTCGGGCCACCGCCTCCCGTATGGCCGGAGTAGGATAGAGGATCAGGCCGAGGTCGGCGCGCGGTAGCGCATCGGCTATACACGAACACGCCTTGGCCAGGTTCTTGACCAGTCCTGCATGGCTGACCACGGCCTGCATCTGGTGTTAGCACTCGCGACACCCCAATCCTGAGGCCTGTTCTGGCTGACCGTAAAGAGGAACTTGAAGGTGCCCCACACAAGCGCTGTGTATTCCGGCTGGTGCTGGACGAACACGTCGAGCACCGCCCCGTAATGGACGACTCGGTCGGAAAATTTCTCCAGCCAAACGTAGGCTTTGCTGTCTTCCGCGACTGGTACGCTGATCGCGCTTGGAGTAGTGTCAAGACGAAGTCCTGTATTGAATTTCTGCGGCTCGACAAGATCTTGTCGACCTCCTTTTTTGGTAGCTCGTTTGAGATGATCTCGGTTGCCCTTTTGAAAGCATTCTGAGCAATGTCTTCAGCGCAACTAGGGGAGCAGTCTTGTCAACTCTGCAGCACCGGACCGACATCGAAGGAACACCCACTTTCCGGGACCGGAGCTTGTGAACCAGCTCAGAACTTCGGGCCTGTTCGCCATGTAGTATTCCCCGGCATCCATGGACGTTGACTCTATGGCGGTGTTACTGTCGCAGTTTAATGCCATCTTCGGACTTCTGTTATAAGGCGGTAAGGAGTTGTCGTGGTACAGGGAGAATAACTCAATTACCGCCCGGTGTCATTAGCCATACCGTCAGGTGACCTGCACAGCCACTTTCGCTTGGCACTTGATAACGAGGGGAGGCCTCTGTTTGGGGTCGCAGTGGGCGGGGATCTCAGTATTCAGAATCATTAAATTTGGTAAAAATGACGATAGCTACGTCTGGGTCGCCTCCGGCACCAACTCCTTATTTTTTACATCAGAGCAGCCTTATGGCACCGGCAAACCGGGTTATAGAAGCAGAAAATCCATCGGAGAACGTCGAGTACACGATATCTCAGGATCGCGTCGCAGGTCAGCACGCTCAAGAAGAGTCTGACTACAAGCTGCTTGAGGCGCCATCACGCCTGGGTGAGCTCGCGGCGTCCCACAATCGGGAGTCAAAGCTTCAGATCCAGCTGCTTGAGGAACAGAACAAAATGAGATTGGAAATGGCCAGACGTGAACAAGAAGAATTCGCTGAAAGGAGAGCTGATCAGCTTGACCGTAAGGGTCCTGGACTAGAGAGCGATGAAGACAGGGTTAGTGATGAGCACAGAGATGGGGATGAAGACGACAAGAGCGACGAAGGCAGCGAGAACGAGAGGTCTGGCCAAGACGGTCAGAACACCATTCTAGCGATCAAGCGCCTGAGAAAACCGTCAAAGAGTCCGCCATTGAAACGTTTCAAGGAAACACCCAACGAGCCGGCCGATGAGGAATCTACCGCGCACAACGTATCTAATGAGAACCAGCGGAATGACTACCGATACCATGTTCTCAACAGTGTCTTTTGTTCCGACAGATTTGCGAAGTGCCACTTACGTATCTATCAAGATGAGCCGCGCCAGAAGGCGCTGCGGGGCGTTCACCATCTCGCCGGCAACTTACCGGTAGCCGACCTCGACGAGTTCCTGCGAAGCAGTGTCAAGACGGCCTTTGTCGTCTTCCGCGACTTTTCCTGCGCGACGGGGTCTCGAGCGTCTCTGGTAGAGGCTAAGGGCCAGTCTCGGATGAGATTCTCTCGGCAACTCGTTTCGATTGGTTCAGCCGATCTTCATGATACCATCCAGCGAATCTCCAAGTTCGCCCCGGACAAGGACGCCTACCGAGGCAGTACGGACACATACCACCCACACCAACCCGCGCTCTCCCTGGCGCCTTCGGAGTATTCTCAGAGATTCTTCTTCCACCGCTGAGAGGAGCTCGTGGCAGAGGCAGCCGAAGGTGAAGAGGGGTGTGCCTTGAAAACCTTGGCTTCGTACGTGCTTGGCGGCGAAAATGCCATGTACGCAAGATATGACGAGATAGTCTCGCGCGGGATGGTCTCGGCTGAGTAACTGCCCTGGCTCTTCCACCCCAACGACATCGTGGTCTCGTGTGAAGGCCCCCTCGTCTTGGCCTACGTCTTGAGGCGATTTCCTCAAGAAGGCTCCCAGCTGGAACTATCTGTCTGGAATTGGGGTTATGATGGCCATCGGCTGCTGCGCAAAGACAAGACGCTTACGTTGAGCCCCCCGGAATATGGCGAGATGAGAATCAATCATCTAGCCGTGTATCCCCTGCGATATGCAACACAAGAGACGAGCCTGATGCTACTGGAGAATGGAAAAAGGTTCTGCGCCTTCAGTAAGCCGCAGCCTTTGTCGTACGAGGGGCCCGACTACCTTGGGGATCACAGATGTGTTGGTGGCCTCTGGTGATTTTGCTGGCATGAAGACCGGTGTGCTAACGCGATACAGCCTATCGAGTCCAGATTCATGCTTGACTATCAGGTGTACTCCGAATTCCATGCTCACTCAGAGGTCTTGAAGTTCTCAACACAGCGGAAGGCACCATATGACAAATAGCCCGATTCCCTTCAGATTAGTGCCGAGTTATCTGATGCGCACACTATTCTGCTTCCGCCAGGCATACACGGCTTTTTCCTCAAGAAGGAGAAGAAATGGGGTACGTCCTGAAGTTTTCCATTGTGTAACGCCCTCACTCGGGTCAGGGTTTAACGCCACTAATAGTTCACCTATTGGTTGATCTAATTCGACCTACAAACTGGAATAAGGGCTCGTTTGATCGGCTGGTGCTCCCCGGCGAACCAAAAAACTTGATCAAGGGTCTGGTGATTGTCCACAAGAGAAAAGTCGACAAGGCCTCGATGCAAATCCAAAAGAAGACAAAGCAGGACGACATCATTGCGGGAAAAGGAAGTGGACTAATCATGCTTCTCCATGGTGGACCCGGAACAGGAAAAACACTGACGGCAGGGAAGTCATCCAAGATCTCGTCCCAAGTCTCCATGCACAGTCCCCTTCTGAACTACAAGGCTAATTAGTCTATAGAGAGGTGAGTGCTTCGCCTGATTTCTTGCTAAATTGGCTCCGCTGTTACTGAAACCCAGCATAGTGTAGCCGAACTGGCCGAGATACCCTTGTATAGCGTCACGTGTGGCGATATTGGCACAAACCCCGAAGCCGTGGAAAAGTATCTCAACACGGTCATGCACTTGGGAAGGAAATGGAACTGCGGTAGGTACTTCTCAAGAATACTTCCCAGACTTCAAAATCTCCGGCGTTCTTGCTGATACCAGCCACTAGTGCTCCTGCTGGACGAGGCCGACGTGTTCCTGGAGGAGCGGTCCCTATCCGACCTGGACCGCAACAGCCTCGTCTCCGTCTTCCTCCGCACGCTGGAGTACTAAGAGGGCGTGCTCATCCTGGCGTCGAACCGGGTGGGCACCTTCAACGAGGCCTTCAAGTCGCGGATCCAGCTGGCGCTGCACTACCGCCCGCTGGACGGGCCGAGCCGGCGCAAGATCTGGCACAACTTCCTGCACATGATGCGGGAGAACCAGAAGATCGAAGAAGACGATGACGACGACGACGACGATGGTGAGCAGCAGCAGCAGGCCGACGATGCGGTGGACTTTGACGACATTGTCGCGCACATGGACGAGCTGGCCGCGTACGAGATGAACGGGCGGCAGATCCGCAACTCGCTGGCAACGGCGCGGCAGCTCGCCGTCTTCGAGCGCGAGACGCTGGACTGGGACCGCATCAAGAACGCCATCGAGGTCGCCGGGGACTTCAACAACTACATCAAGGAGGTCCACGGCCACATCGACGAGCAGTGGAGCCGGGACAATAGGTTTCGATGAAACAGAGGGTGCGTGAGCGAGACCCTTGGCACGTCATGTGGCTAGAAGGTATCGAGGGACGGGGTATGTAGGTTGCAGTTAGAAAATGGAATCTTTGCTCTGTTGATAGAGTCTCCAGTCACTGGGTACGGCCTGGGTAAGGGCTCACATGAGTCATCAAAGGGGTAATGTTAGGGGGTGGCTAGTGATACATGACTTATGTACCTAGTAAACCCATTAGATCTGGAAACCCCCACCTTTGCAGCCTCGATGGGTACTAGGTAGGTAAATAGAATCTATTCAAAGTATAGTTGGCCACCTCCTTCAATACACCCGTCACGTTAGCGAAGGCCAGTTCATCCAATGTCTCTCTCCAGAGATGTTCCGAGATCATCTTTCCATTATTCGTGTACACAATTGGCGCCATACTTCAATATGATATCGTTAGTAAAGTAAGTAAACCGACAGGTCTTAGGGGCGCCAGCCTTTCTCCTTATAGAGAGAAAGAGTGGATAAGTATGTAAAATGGCAGCTCACCGTACGACTTTCTGAAACGACAGGAACTGGCCATGCGTCTCCTCCCCGTGCCTCACCGCCGCATCCGTCATCATGCGCGCGCCCACGACCGAAGTGTGCCCGAAGTGGCGGAGGAACGCCTTGGAGACGGCCCCGGCCGCCGTGCCGTCCATGTCGCGGTCGAAGCGCGAGTCGTGGCACGACCCGGGCGACGCGGCGTTGACCACCGCCACCGACGGCGGCACTACGCTGGCCAGCTTGGCGACGAAGAACTGGCCCAGCAGCTTCGACACGCACATGCGGTCCCCCGTGTTCTTAGCGGCTTTGCCGGGCGCGTCGAGCGCCGCCAGCACAGGCGCCTCCGCGTTGCCGACGGGGAAATGGCGCGTGAAGGCGGCCGCCTCGCACAGGGTGAGGGTGATGCGCGTCGGCCGCGGCTGGCGCGGCCGCGCGGCCTTGGCGAGGGGCAGCAGCAGCAGGGCCAGCAGCGTGGTCGAGAGGTAGTTGACCTGCACGATCTCGTCGTGGCCGGTCGCGGCGTTGTAGCTGAGCCGGGCGGGGCCGATGCCCGCGTTCAGGACGGCGATGTCGAGGCGCGCGAGCGTCGTCTGGGCGCGCGCGGCGAAGGCCACGACGGAGCCGTAGTCGGACTGGTCCAGCTTCCAGACCTCGATGGTGGCGGGGTCGAAGTCCGCGCGGCCTTTGGCTAGGTCCGCGGCGGCCCGCTGGCCCTTGGCCTTGTCTCGCACGGCCAGGATGAGCTTGCTGAGGCCCAGGTCCAGCAGCTGGCGGCTCGTCTCGAGGCCGACGCCGCAGTTGGAGCCCGTCACCAGGGCTGTCTGGCCCCGGAGATTGACATTCGTTACAGCTTGAGGTTTTGCTGTGATCTGGTGGTAGAAGTAACGGGGGAAGGTGAGTGGCTTTGCCGAGCCAACGGTGGAAGCGGCGGTGGTTGAGGACGCCATGGCATATGGCATGGCAAAGTGGTGTGTGCTGAAGGGAGTGATGCGTCTCTCTGCCTGAACTTGGCGGAAAAGGCAGAGAAAAAGAGAACCGAGGAAAATCCGAGAGCAGGAGCATGGACAATCCTAGGTTCATTTCCAGGAGCGGAATAATTGAGAACCAACTGCAGTGCTTTGCCCTCTTTGTTTCCTCGGTCAAGGTCAACGGTCCGACGGGAGTGGGGTGATCATCCTGTTGGTACAGGGGTTGAGTGTGAGTTCATACATCCTTTGTTTGGATGTAACCCAAGCGAACCACCCCCTCGGGTCGACAATTTCATGGCACAAGACCATCCTTGTAGTAGCATAAGACCTCGTAAATTCTGGACATTCTGTCCGAAGCTAATAACAAGTCGCACTAGCACGGCATAACTATCTATTAAAATGGCATTCATAGAGATTATAGGCCCATAGGTTCTTATTCAAAGCGCCCTCGTATATATCGTCTAATGCCCGATCGCGAAACAGTCCGGTCGTCAAATCCTCGGCGTCAGTCCTCAGACCGCGGCTAATCCTATACCCCCAAGTGCTCGAAGACTCGCATTCAGGCGCGGCGGCCCGGATCTTGGCCGACATGAACCGGGCCGCCACGTAAGCTACTTCTGGCTGTCCAGTAGACTCCAGACCTCTGGTTCGTCCGCTTAGCTTGTGAATGGCCACTATGAAATCCTACTAAAGGGGTCAAGGTACCCAAACACACGCTCACAAAAGCCGTGTCAATTATATACGGTCGGTCAGCTGCGCCCAGTTCTTGAGCGTGGCTTTCCTAGATGGCGGCAGTAAGCAGGATTGATACGGCAATAGGTTCAGATATATGGGATACTGAATCAGTCTTTTCTACCTGCAAATCACATCTTCTTCATCATATAATTTCATTACTTGGTGGGATATCTTTCCCAATCCACGCCAATCGCCTCTGCGGCGCGCTTCTCCTCCTCAGGCAAGTCTTCTTGGCCATGTCAGTTCAGGGTCTCCATCACCCGCACTTGCCAGTACTCTACCCAGAACTGATGGAAAGGGTCGATCACTTCGTGTTCACCTTGGGCCTCGAAGCTTGCAGGTTCCAAATTGACGGTACTACTTTTGGAATCGGCATTCGATTCGGTCGTGAACGTCCTGCGGAACTCGCTTTCGTACTCTCCCACGCGAAGGTTGAGCTCGCAAAACAGTACTTCCTCCCCCCCCGTGTTTTAAACCACAGTCGTCGCCATCAAAGGGTTCCCACCGCCGCTGTTCAGATCCGCAAACTCGAGATGCATCGCAGCAGGTGTGCGCCAGGCCCAGAGTCTCGAAACTGAGGAAGCGGATCGCGGCCATGTGATACTGAGGAGGGATACGAGGGCCGATACACGCCATAGTCTTGCACCACGCAAGAAGCTGCCGCAACACGTGTTCTTGGCCCCGCCTTGGGGGTTGGAGAAAGGCCAAAACCCCTTTGAGGAAATACACGAACTGGGTACAGCCGTTATCCGAGCACGCGCAGGAGCAACGGTCTGTGGCATTCCTCGCCGTGAGTCTTGCAATTTGCCGAGCAAAGAGGTCGCCGTCGGGCATAGTTGTATACATGGTATCTAGGCCCAACCTCAGGCCCAACTGAAATGAGTCGTAGTGAGAACACACAATTCCAACTTTTGGACCGGCGTCAGACGGTTCCGGGACTTCATACAGGCAGCGGTATAGGTCCCCTCCGTGATCTATGAGTCACTTTGTGTGTTGAGGGCTTTTGTTGCAAGAATTAGCGTCGACAACGGGGTGAGTCTGAATAAACCCGTGACGGCAGAAAGTCTCGGCTGATTTAGGCGCCTCATTCTGGAGATAGAATAGTTGGCAAACACGCCATCGCTCGGTCAAGGAGGAGCCGTCAGTGGCGGGCTCCCGTATCGTCTCGATAATATTTGCCTCGTATGCTCCAGGGAGAGGTGTCAGCTTCACAGTCGAAGGCTCTATCCCCACTCTAACGAGGGCCTGTAGTGTATCCTGTCGAAGGCTGCCGCAGCACTTCCTCATATACTCGGCGTATTTGTAATACACATTTTCTGAGCCTATGTCATCCTGCCACTCACGCTGCGGCTCTAGGATTTGAGGAAACCTAAGGGCTGTCTCAAGTATCATATCCAAGCTTCGGGTGCAACTGCAGCCTGGATGACAAGCAGTATTGTCAAGATCAGAGTGACCATGTCTGTTTGTCCCCCATACTGTATAATCGAATGCCGAAATGCCATAAGAATCCCGTTTGTTCAGTGTAAGAAAGTCGGTCGCCGCGAGAAGGAGAAATAGCAGTTGCGGCTTGCGCACTGCGACGTGTAATGGTGTTTGCTTGATGAGGTTTTCTTCTTGCATCGAGTCAGGGTATTTGCCGATCAGATCGGCAACTTGTAAAGCCTCATCAGCTAGGATAGCCGTGGTAAGGGGGCCGCATTCAAAAGCTTTCAAGATGAGTCTTAGCAACGCTTCGAATGGACCGGATGACACAATATGTGGGTTTTCACCTTCAGCTAGCTTGGCAGATTGCTCCAGTAGCGCGACAGACCTATACTCATCACTTGTTGTGAAGCTATTTCTCAGCGACACCGGAGCGATGTCAGTCTGCGCTTCTAGGAGCATTTGCGCCGCCCAAAGTGTGCGATCATCGAGGTATTTGGAAATGATTCCAAGTGGTGAGCTATGTTTCGTTAGTTAATACAATGATTAATAAATAATAGTTTGAACGGTGATAATAATTAGATAAGTTGGGTTATTAGGCTTACCTCCCACAAATATCGTATGAATTTGGAGACACGCCCAGTGCTATTAACCCATTTACTAAAGTTCCCGCTTCGTCCTCATATGCTATTGTGAGACCACCGAACTTCTAGATTGTCAGCTACTTGCCTCTGCATGATTTCCTAGTGAGCACTTACCAGGTTCAGTACGGCATGTATCCATGACCGGTTTTGCGCATCGACCGCTTTCGGAGAGGCTTTCCCTGTGAGAACCAGATCCTCAATTCTCTTCAGGCTAATCTTTGAGCATGAGACTATACATGAGGAACAGCGGCTGCGACAGTGCATCTTTTGTGTGATGAAATCCGATGGTATGCTATCCAAAATTTGGAGGGCGGGGTCGTTCTTCCGATCCACGGTTGGATAATACGTGAACGTCGAGCCCATGCTGTGTCCCCCAGCACCAAAAATGCCATGAAACGAAATGTGCAATACGATCTTCAGCAGACAGATAAGACCGTAGAAGCGAATCCCGGATCTTGCGCTCCGTTGATCTGTGTGTTTGGCTTTTGACAGAGAACAATATGGTTCGTGAGATCGCACACAAGTCTCGCTATAGATACTGAATAGCCAGAAAGCAGTTTCCTTTTTCTGGATGCTTCGCCGACGGCGGCACACACAGATACAGTTGCCCATTAGCGTAGCTGACGTTTTGATTGAGGAATTACCCTTCCTAGCAGATAAGTTGATGTCTCGAGGCTTAGAAATATTATCAAAGAGCTCCTTGAAAGCTGCTGGCTTCGAGGCCAGCGAGCTTATTACATGTGACGAGTCTGTTTATGAAAGCTTTTGTTAGCCTCTAAAGTTGATCGAGAACTAATTTGCGGCCACTTATAACTATCAAGCGGTTAGTGAATTGGCCAACTATCCTAGACTCAAACCCATCAAGGGCTTCTTTGATGTCCTGCTGGATGATATGGCAGCTTTCGAGCCCTTCTGATTGGGCAGACTTGATGGATGTTGTTAAGCGACCTTCCATTTGATCGAGCCCACTTTGCACGCTGGGACTGATGGACTGCATCTGGGACCGGATCCTCTTAATATCGGAGGCGGACTCGCGACTGGTGGCTTTGATAGTATCAAGCCTATCTATTTGTAGCCGCGAAGAGTCACTATTGGGTTGATGAAGGGCCAGTCAGTTTCCACTTGATTTACGGGCATAAACTCACTTAAAGTGCGAAGGATGTCGGAGAAGAAGCAAAAAGGAAAGATGACTGATACATGAAACTTATAGTCCGAGTCCGTGTATAGCTAATTGTATAGCTTGAATGGAACGATCCAGCTTCATAGCCAGCTGCTCAACATTAGATCGATGGAATGCGTAGCTCAGTTTCTTCCTTGTGTTCTTGAGTTTGGATCTCCACGAACTTGCGTTAGTGCATCCGGAAAGCTTGACGACGAGCGTCTCCAGATCGGTAAGCTCTTCCTCGCAGGTCTTGATGGACTCGTCGACGGCAGCCAGGAATGGTGCCTGCTGGTGCGGTAGGAGCAACTTCGGCCGGATGCCATCAATGGACATAATTATCCTCCACATCATTTCGTTTTGTCGCCTGATGGACTCGAGCTCCTCGGTACGGCACTTCAGGGCGCCGGTGTACTTCGCAACGCCGCCAACCACGGTCAAGCCAAGCGAGACGAGGCCGGCAGCGGGTGCAGCCACAGAGAAGGGATCGGTCATTCTTTGAATCAAGTACAGCAACGATTTGAATGCATTTGAGTTACCAAAGCTGGAGAGAAGGTGTTCCACGTTTGCAAGGCTTAGATGGTGAGAAGGGATTGCCAACCCCGAGAAAGAGGGAGGAGTGCTTTATTACCTCGGTATGGTCGTACGGATGCACGGGCCAAATTGCCACATTACCTTACACTACTCTACCCCTTAAATTATTATTGATGAGGTCATTCGCCTTATAGGATACGAGGTACCTTGCATATGTATTCTGTGCGTTTCTTGTACTAGGCGTGACATTGCTTTTCACAGCCTCGTCCTGCAAATTCGCCATGTGTCTTGCCCGCTAACGGTTATATAGAATGTACCAATTTTTGCCCGTTTGCTGCACTCCCTAGCCTTATTTCATTTTGTCACCGAAGCCATGTATTCCGGTACTCCTATCGGCAAGGCCATGATAGAACTCGTGAGATCACATTGAGCCACGTTAGGTATACTATATTTAGAAATTATTTTCAAACCAGGCTATTTCGAGTATCCACGAGACACCAACCGCCCAACTAGATCGGCAGCTCATCAGACAATATATTAAATCAAGGCCTCCCGCGCCGCACCCACCATCACCACCACCGCCACCTCTACCGGGGTGGCGGCCGAGACGGCGAGGAGGCTGACGAAGATGGTGAGGATTTGCATGTTTGTTGCTAATTGTGTGGTGGGTCAAGAATGTTGGTATGGGGTTGGAGAGTAAGTAGATTTCGGCGAGAGGAACTATGTACGAGTAGGATATCGCGGGCGGGAAGATGATGTGCTGTGCGCTGATGCTGGCTCCTTTCCAAAGCCCAGATGAGAAGACTGGGAAAAATGCAGCCTTTTATGAACACGCCAAGGATATTCACAGCTCTTGCGTTGCGGAGGTAGGTAGGGCAAGTCTGCAAAGACCGTGGTGGTGGTTTACCTCTGGGCATCTTGCGAAGTGGGAGCTTGGTTTGCGGGGGAAGGCCTTGTTGGTTGACCGTTCCGTCTTGGAACTTGAATCGTATTCCCGGCTCGGACAGACGCCACGGCGGCCGAGGAAGGCGAGTTTACGCGCCACTCATATTGCCCGAACGGCATTGCGCAAGTAGTCAAATTAGAATACCTTCGTTGAGGTCCGACTGTCGTGAAGTCGCAACAATTGTGGACTTTGAACAGGAGCAGGACCAAAACTGGTGGGAAGGTCCGCGACAAGTACCAGTCCGCCTGGGCCGAATTCGTCTGCCGCTTCCCGCCCGTCGTCCGGGATGAGATCCGCGCCGTAAATATCGCCGGCTATCCGGCGGGCCCTGTACGCCGGCACCTCGCTCACGGGGTTCGCGTGGATCGTCTGCTGGTTCCAGAAGGACATTCCTCTCGATATGGCTGTTCTCCTAGTAAGCCGAAAAGCTTTCATCAGCTGGCGCAAGGAGTCGTGGCCTGAATTCGCCACTAAATCCTTGGCAGACAGGGATCTGGGTGTGTATTGAAGCGTGTCCCCAAAAGGTGTCTCCAATCCTGGCCGATCAGAGCCGAAGTGCATCCGCCGTAGGGAATACAAAATGCTACCCCTAGGTCGTAGCGCGCATTGGCTGCTTACTTAGACTAGAAAAAGAAAGTAATCAATATCACACAATACGTAAGAAGGAGTGCATATATGCATGAGCGCTGATCACTAATATGCACTACCATAAACGGGCGACGTGCCCGCTCGCTCTAGCTTCGCTTAATTCTCACAACACTCATAACAGAGCCCCTGTCGGAGACGCACGTGGTACATCACCAGACCTGCCTACTGTCTCCTGGACCCAAACAGTCAACTAGCCACTATGGAATTCATCAGCACCCCCTTCCCGGGACGCGGACTGCCCACGAAGCTGTACGATCTGTCTAGCTCCACCATTGTCGAGGGACGCAGTCTCGACAAAAAGACGAGGTACAACTGTCTGTCCTATGTGTGGTCACAGTGGAGCGACAGCCAGCTGAAAGACCAGCTCGGAAAAATGGCTGCCGATTCCCAGGAGAGATACATGTGGGTGGATAGGTGGTGTGTCGACCAGGCTTCGGACGAAGACAAGGCGCGCGAGATACCGAAAATGCAGAAATACTACGCCCAGTGCGAAACAGTGCATTCTTTGTTGCCTGACGTGTCGGCAACGGTGGACCAAGAAGGAGGAGGAAGCCTCAAGACGGCGCTGGAGAAGGCGGTGTCATTTGGGCAGCAGATGATGGAAGCCGAATGGTGCACACGACTATGGACGCTGCAGGAGAGCGTTCTGTCCGCCAAGACGATCTTATGGACGAGATCGCAGCAACTGGAGCAGCTGCAGTTAACGTACTGGATGCACGTCGCCGAGCTGGCGGTACAGGACGGCCTGCCATCGGACTGGAAGACGCGGGAGAACTGGGCCGAGGATGTGGCATTGCCCACCGTCACGGTCTACCGTAAGAATGCCATGGAACTGAGACAGATATCGAGGGAGCAGCGCATCCTGATCAACAAACGCTGGCCAAACCCCGGCAGCGTGGGTGAAGCGGGGGAACTGAACATCGGGACCGTAGGGGACGGACGAGGGCGGGCCCCGGAAGGCCACGCAGCTGCTCTGCCTCAGCGAGGCGTGGCGCATGGCGGGGCCGCGGTGGTGCAGCAACCCCGAGGACCTCGTCTACGGCGTGCTGGCGCTGATGCGCCTAGGCCACCTAGCCAAGCCGCGGCCCGGGTCCGGGTTCCGCGGGGCGCTGCGGCTCGCCGCCCAGACGGGGCTAGTCTACGCGGGACTCCTGCGGCACGCGGCGGCCTCGGACGACGAAGGCGCGTCTTCCTGGGTGCCGGCGCTGCGGAGCAAGACGGTGCGGGGCACCAAACAGTGGGCTCTGGCGACGGACGGGGTGCTGAGCACGGCCGGGTCCGTACCCCTCTACGGGGCGTTTAACCAGCCCGCGCGCGAGAGCCGGCCCCTGGAGATCGACGACCGGGGCGCGTCGACGGCGGCGGACTGTGTGAAGGGCCGGGTGAAGTTGATCGGCCAAAAGTACTTTGTCGAGGTCGAGCGCCGACTTGTCAACTCTCGACTGGAAATCGTCAGGGCCGTGGACGCGGCGTGTGAGAAGGTCGGCGCATCCTGGTGGGACACGCTGGTGATTTACAACAAAGGCATGTCGCACGGCACGATATTGTTTGGTAAGATCACGGGAAAACAGAGCTTTCGTCGGGTTTATGCCTGCACAGTCAAGCTATCAAGGGTGGCGGACGCAGGAAACATGGCTGATTACATAGATAAGCCTGCGTACCTAGTTGTGGAAAGTTATAACTAGCAGTCGAAGAGGATCTAATCCCCAGCCTAGGGGGTATTGTTATACAGTATTATACCAAACCTCATATTTATTACACCGCAAAGGCCTAGAAAAGGATGCTATAAGAGTAAACACATCTTAATACCACGTTAATACTATTAATGATTTTATCCGAGGCATGTCTATAATGCGTGTCTCTTATCGCGGCACGGGCGGAAACCTGACATACATCTCGGGTTTTTCACAGAAGCCATAGTGAAGTAAGCCTCTCTCCAGATCAAAGCCTTGACCCTCGATTTGGACCACGTCAAATGTCCAGAGAACCTTGGCCAGGAACAGCTTCGCCTATGTCTATGCCATTTCTCGGCCCATGCAGACTCTCGGGCTCAGGCTGAAAGGGTGAAGGCTCTTGAGATGATCGTTAGCGAACGCTGGGTCATAGAGGGAATGAGAAGCGGGGAGCCATCGTTGCGGCTGGAAGCGGCGTGGTTGATGGAAGTAGGCCGGATGGCGCGCCAGGGGCCCACAGGCAGGTTTGCACGTGGGTCTGCGAGTTCAATTATTAGTAAAGTTGATAGTCTGAGGCATGTCGTAATAGCTGGTACAGGATGGCTACTCACGCCCTTAGGGATGTATTGCCCGTCCACCATAGATCCTGGGCTGATTGGTGGCGGGCCAGTAAGGTTGCTTGGGAGCATGCGCAGCGTCTCTTCAATTCAGGCGTGAAGATAAGATAAGGACGTCAACGTCGGCCCCGGAGCGATGTCCTTGTAGTTGGAGAAGCTCTCCCTGACTTCTTTGCTTAAGAGTTGATGACTCTCAGGGTTCTCGAGCAAAATCACGAGGGCGCCGTAAAACAGGTCTCCCATGGGACCCCACCCAGCAAACATGACTTGCAATGCAACGGATCCTATGTGAAGGAGGTCTTTCTTGTTCGCTGGGTAGGGAGCATCTACTGGTAGGATAAAATCAAAGTAGTCCGGATGCTCCGTGTGACCTCGTTGACCTATGGAGCGTATAAGTTAACACGTGCGTTTCACTGCAAATTTGTCTATCCAGTAAAAACAGAATACATCATACCGATACGTCGGAGCACACTTTCCGAGGTCGCTTTCTCCATCTGAGAGAACAGCGTGATCTTTCCGAAGGGCGCGAACAAGTACTGAAGCGGGCGGATGAGTGGAAAGCGTTTGAACACTGCAATGACTGTCGCAAAAGAATTGAAGCTGAGCAACACATCCAGGTTCACTGAGTCTTTCACTGGAGTCTTCGTTAGTATATTACTTTACTCGAGGATACGGGAGTACTTTACTATCTCTCATCTGGTGCACTTTCTCGTTCCAGGCCAAGTCGGCCGCCATATCCATAGCCAACCAGCTGGTCCATCTCACCAGCAGGACGCCGATGGTCTTGGGATCCATGTTGAGCTGCTTCATCTTTGCTACGAAGTAGTCCATGTGCTCGTGGACGATGGGCTCCAGGGACCGCAGGTAGCGACTGCTGAAAGCCGGGGCGATCTGCCTGGCCACGTTCCGATGATGGACGGGGTCCTGTTCCCAAATCAGACCGCCGAGGTCCTTGCCGCGGTCCTGGAAGTCGGTCTTGACAAAGTCCTCCAGATTCCGGTGCTGGGGCGCGTAGATGTCGCGGAAGGCCTGGGGCGTGAAGAAGGCGAGCTCGTTGGGCGCGATCCGGACGACGGGCCCGTACCGGTACAAGGCTTTCTCAACGGTCCATGGCCACCTGCCGGATAGCCAGTGGTAGGCATACCAGAGATTGGAGACGGCTGCCAGCTCAGGCCCCGGGAAACGGGAAAGCGGATGAAAGTACAGCAGGTAGAAAATCCGCGTTGATGCATAAATGAAGATGGTGTTGATAACGGTGGTGGCAAGAGTGGTTACATTCATGCCCGAGAGGTCTATGATAGCCAGGGCGGCCATGATGGCTAGTCAAAGACTATTGGTTCTGTTTGGATCAGGTGTCAAAGTGAACAGGTAACGTTGTTGGATGGTGTCCAAGTAGAGATGGCTAAATGAGGTTGGCTGCAGGGTACAGTCAAAATGGGGGCGCAGCAATGGTTGTTGGTTTGCTTCGTACCGACAGAACGGATTGGAGCAAGGGGGCGAGCGGTTAACGAGCCCTGCTTTGGATAAGGGACAACGTACGACACACCTCACTCACTCCTCTCTTCTGTATTGCGCCGCCTTTTCTAAGGCTATTCTTGATTATCAAATTGACCAAAGTTCGATGCACAAACAGCGCACATTCGGGACTGCTATTCCATGGCCGGGTTGGATCTGGCCAAATCAGCGGACTTGCCTCAGTTCTTTGAGTGCCATGGGACAGGCACACTCGTGGTTGATGCAGCAGAAGCGCAGGCTATCAGGACTGCATTCTTCCCTAGCGGAGAGCAACACCTACGAAATAAATCCTCCCAGTGTCTCAGAATCTCTGGGTTGGAAGTATCAAAATCATCGCTGGCCATACAGAGGGAACAACAGGTATTGCAGGTGTTTCAAAGGCGTCATTGGCTCTGAAACATGCCAATGTTCTGGGTGGCCCGACCTACAGACTCACTGAAATGCACCAAGATAATGCTACGTAAAAACAGTTTCTTTCACATACGACCATATCCTGCTGAATACTAGGGATCCCGTCCGCTCTCCCCATATATAAGCAGCAGAGAGCTATTGTACATATGGGAGAGCGGACGCGCAGCGTTTCGGCAGGGGTTGGCGCACGGGCCTCCAATCACCGACACGGAGCGTGGACGGTGCGGAGGGGCTCACCGGCCCTAAGCCTACCATTTCCTCTTTCCGGCCTCGTCGTTCGGCCGCTCCTTGTACCTTTCGTTCTCCGTTATGAACCCGCCTTCTCATCCGCGACCTGTGGCTCGACCCGCCGGGGTGTGTACGTAGCCATGCCCTCCTACTAGTATTAGAAGAGCTAGAACTAAGGCTGTTTATACTATTCTAAAAAGGGTGCCACGTACTTACGCGTATAAACCCCTTTTCTACTTTATAAAGAAGGGTATACGATACCCCTCGTAACTAGTAAAATAAATAAATATAAATAATAAAATCTAATAGTATAATATTAATTAAACCTTTATTTATATATATATATATTAATTTATTTAACGTATTTTATAAGCGAATTTATTAATAATCGAATGTATTACTTTTTTTTAATTTTATATAAACTTATTTCTTCTCTTTATTCTTTTATTATATAATATAGTCGGCACTTAAAAAGAAAGCTAAATAATTCTAGTGCTTTAAGCGATTTAAAAGAACTTAAAATTAAGTCTTTAATTTATTTTTAAAACGTACGATATCCTTTACGCGACCCTTTATAATCGACGGCTCGGTCTTTAATTAAAACGCGAAATATCCGCTAAGTGTTATAAATTAACTAATTTTAAAAAAGATGCGATTATCCGATATATTATTAATTTAAATACGCGATCGTTTCCTCCTCGGCTTAGCGGTGTAAAAGATATAATAAATCGATTACTCTATTAACGCGACGCAGGACGCGTCGGCGTTAACTAGGCTTCGAACTTCTTATAAAGATAACTAGACCTCTAGACGCGTTTTAATTAAAAAATAGATTATTAAAAAGTCTTTTATAGAGATCTCGACGCGTATCGCGCGTAGTTTACCCTCGTACGAAATATAATTTATAAATACGAGATTTAAAAGAAAGATATTTATAACTTCGATAAAACCGGCTTTTTTATAAGCTAAATCTCGTCCGAAATAATTATTACCATCTCCGATCGACGCGGAAGGCCTAGGGGTTATATAGTAAAGGGGACCGGGAATAGGTTATAATTATCTAAGGCGTCGGATCGTACGGTTACGCCATCCCTCCGTATATTATTTTTACCGGGAAAACCTACCTCTTTTCTTAGTACGAAAACAGCTTATTATTAAAAGACTAAGTAATCATAGTTATTAAAAACGGCTAAATTACGAACGAAAAAGGCGAGGACTAAATTCGATATTTCGATAAGTATACAAAGCCTCGTAAAAAGGGTATTTATCGCCTATTAATCTTAAACGGTTATTAAAATTATTATTTAATAATTTTCGAGCTTTATTATAAAAAGAATTCGATTATTATACTTTATATTAAATGAGCTCTCGTACGTACGGTAGTTCCGGTTTTAATCGAGGTTTAATCGTTCTTATTTTATTGTTTATATTTATCTTTAATACGAGCTACGAGGGGGCATCGTATGCCCCTCTTAATAAAACAAAAAGGGGTTCGTGCGCGCAGGCACGTGGCACCCCTTTTGAGGTAATATAGAAAACCTCAGTCCTGCTGTTCTAACACTTTATATATTTTCTTATTTATTATATAAGCTTTAACTTTTCGATATTAGCTATTTTTATATATTAAAAAGGTTATATAAAAAAGAAATCGAAAGTTTTATACGAGCGTATATTATTTACATTTTAAAAGAGGACTTCTTATTAACGTTTTTAAAAGCTTTCTAAACGATTTTTACCGTTTCGAATATATAAGAAAGCTTTTAAAAAATAAGACTCGTTTCGTATCATCCGGAATATATTACTTTATAATTAAATATAAAGCTACGTATTTTAATACCTCCGGGGTCGTTTTTTAGTCTACTTATTCTTTAAAAATTAAAGACTTTAAATAATTTAATCAAAGCTTAGTTTTAAACTAAATACGTTAAGAACCGTATTATACGGTATTAAAATAGCTTTCCGACGTTTATTTTAATTAAGTTTAATTAAATTATAAAAGGTATAATATAAGTTATATACCGGCTCGCTCTTTTAAAAGGTAAGGTAAACGCATTACGAAAAATAAATAAAATACTTAGCCGACGCCGCCGTACGAAAAAAACGGCTATAAAATAAAAGATTACTTCGTATATAAACTAGAAAAGACTTATAGTCTTAAAGAGACGTTAATAAATAATTACAAGATAAATCGTGCCCGAGTAGTGGTCGTACGAAAAGGCCTGAGTGTAATAAACGTTATCTAGGTTTTAAAAGAAACCTAGTAAGACGTACTGGGGTTTATGTTAATAATACGAGAAAGTATCTAGACGTGCGATAAAAATAACGCTTTTATTAATATAATATATAATAGCCGGGTCGTAACGTAATAATAAGGGGTTAAGTAAAAGTATTTATATAATAAGGTTATTAAGGTTGTTTATTTTATTAATAAGTTAAAATTAATACTTAAATTAATTATTAAAATAAAGAGTATTTATATAAAATATATAAAAAGTATTCGTTATTATATATTTAATTCTTCTTTTATTAATCTCGTTTATTTAATAATCTTTATTAATTATAATTAATATTACTTATTAGTTATTATTAAACTAATTAATATTATTTATTAATTATTATTAAGCTACGTTTAGTTTTATCGTTACGTAACTTATTTTTAACTATTTATAAAGTTTTATTTATACTTATTTATTTATAACTAAATAGTTTTATTATACTATTATCGTGGTATTAATTATTATAGTATTATAACGGTGTAATAGGGCTTATTATCGTAGGTGAGTTCGTCGGTGCTAACCGGTAGGGTAAGTTTTAGTATTAGTTTCTTATAAGCGCTTCGAGGTATAGTATATCCGTATTAAGGGCGGGTCTAGCCGCATAATTAAGTTAGGTCGTAACATTATCCTTTTTCTTTTACTTGCTTTATTTTTATAATAGTTTTAATTATTATAAATATTAAGTCTTATTATTTTCGTTAAGGACTTTTTTTAATAATTTCTTTTTTTTTACTTTTTCTTATAATATACGCTTATTATATTTAGTCGTATTAAAAAATCGCGATCTAAATTTATTCGTTTTTTTATTATTCGGCGTACGGATTTAATCGAGGCTTTAGACAAGTTTAGTTTTAATATTATACAGTATAATTATTATTTTTTAAAAAAATACTTATATATTATAATAAAAGGCGTTAATAAGTATAAAAATTATACTCGTACTAACTATATTTATAATAAAACCGGCGTTTCGTTATCCTCTCTTCGTCGAGTATAAAATAAGTACGACCGCCTTTCTCGCGAGGAGTCGGCTACGGAGGCGTATTTCCTCGAGCTATATCGTTAAATTAACGAGGCCGTAGCTCGCTTAATTCGCTTTAAAAAGTAAAAAAGAATAGCTTATACCTAAGGTATAAAGTTAGTATAACGAGGTCTTTGTTCTCTAAACGAGTTAAAAAAGTAAGAGCGTTAAGAGTTCGAGGCTATTTTAACTATTTAAGCTTAAGGTAGCTTTAATATTATTAATTAAAATATAACGGATTTTTCTTTTAATTTAATACCTAAGGTTATTATTTAAATACTTATAACTTTTCGGCGACGTTCGTTAAATATTTCTTAAGTCTTTAAGTATTATTTTTTAATAAGTAACCCTTTTTATTAAATAGGCTTTCGTACGTACGTATAAGTGGGTTCCGAGTTTAATCGAGGTTATATTACTGTATTCTATTATTTATGTCTATCTCTTATGCTAGCTGTGAGGGGCATCGTATGCCCCTCTTGTTAAAAATAGAAAAAGGGGTTCGTGCGCGCAGGCACGTGGCACCCCTTTTAGAGTAATATGAAAAACCTTAGTTCCTGCTGTTCTAACACTTTTATTAAACGAGGTATTAAAGGTTTCGTTTAGTTTTTTTTATCGATAATTTTCTCGATTTCGTATTTATATTAATTTATTACGACTTTTAATTATATATTAATTAAGGTATTCTCGGCCGCTAGTTTAAATAAGGAAATATAAAATATAAAGTATATTTAAATTTTTTTAAATAATAATAATCGATAATTACTTTTTAAAATAATTTTTATAATTTTAAATTGTCCGATCTTTTTAAAATCTAGTTCATCGTTTAATCGTTTAGTTTTAATATTTCGTTTTAAGAGATATACTTTTTCTCCCTTTTTTAAAGTTAATCTCTTTAACTTAGTCTAGTCGACGTGTCTCTTTATTCGTTATTAGAGAAAGATAAGGTCTTATTATAACGTAATTTAGAGTTCTTTTAATTTCTCGATTTATATAGTCGTAATTAATACTAGCTCTTTTTTTAAAGGTTTTTTAATAATTTTTAAGTCGTACCCGTAATTTATTTAAAATAATAATATACGTGTAGCTTCGTTATCCGCGCTATTATAAACGAATTAAGTGTTACGACTCTAAGAAACCAGGCTAAAAAAAGTGGCTCGAGCACTACACTAGCCACTTAAGGACCTCACTAGCCATAGAAGCAACAGTCGAACGATTAGAAAGGTACCTCCCCAAGGAAGGGAAATATTCCCCCGAAGGTAAGATTGCCTAGGTAAGGAAGTGTCCCCAGATAAAGGGAAACTTCCCCTTTGGGAAATAGGTTACGTGATAGATTATAAGATCGTGGATTGAGAATTCACGATCTAACGATCCAAGGGATCCACTGGATTATAAGATCGTAACTTGGGATTTCACGATCTAACGATTTAGTTTATATTAATAAGGGAATAATTTAATATATAAGTTAGAAGGATTTCCTAGTTAAATAATTATTACCTTAATAATTAATTTAAATACTAATTTTAACCTATTAGTAAAATATATTACTTTAACGATTTTATTATAAATAACTTCGTTATTTACACCTTACGTTATATTTATTCTTACGGCTATTATATATTATATCGATAAAAGCGGACTTTTATCGCTCATTTAGATACTCTCTCGTATTATTAAATATAAACCCTTCGGTACGTTTTACCAGGTTTTTATTTGGACCCCTGATAGCGTTCGTTACATTAAGTTATAAATAATAATTATACTTAATTATCTTATTCGTAATTAATATAATAGCGTAGGTATTATTTTAAGGTTTAATTTATCCGCTCGGTTTATTTATTCGTTTAAAGGTAGTAAGTTATAAATAGTTTATATTTAACGCCGAGTTAAGCTATAAGCGATTTTTAAAATTTAGCGGTAAATAGCTTATTTTTATCAAAAATGATTATCTCGAGTAATCCGTGCTAATTAATGATCGTTCGAAGGAATATATTATTACAGTGCGTTTAAACTAACCACTACGCTATAAAATAAAAGCTTCGGAAATAACTAGACGGTCATTTTTGTTTAATTCTACGCCTTAAGTGCTACCCCGCGGGGGACTAACCCGCCGATCGTAATATAAGTAAGAAGTGTACCTATCGTCGTAATAAGCTATTTAAGATACGCTGCCATATTTAATAGTAGCGCTACTACCTTTAATAACTATTATAAGAGTATCCTCTACTTTAATAGCGTTAATATATTATTCGTTTAAAACTTTTTAAAAGTTTTTTTTTTAATATTTAATATTTTCGAGCGTAATATCTTTATTCTTAATAATTATAATAAATAATATACTACTTTTTATTATATTTATCGTATTTAATAATATTAAAGCCTATAGGTTTATTATAATAACTATACGTTATAATATTTTTAAATAATATATTATTATAATAATATAATCGCTTTATATTAACTTAAATCCGATTAGTCTACCGTTATTATCCGCCTTATTTTTCGCGGCGTCGTTCGTATATACGAGTATCGATCTTAATAATAAACTCTATATACGAGAAAAAATTATTAGGGGTATCGAGCCGGCTAAATTTATTTTTAATATCCTCCTTAAGTCCTCGGTAATATATTATAATTTTCGTAGTTTCGGTATAATTTAGTCGAGCTATAATATATTAGAATTCTGCGGTATAAAAAGCGGTTAATCTTTTTTATTTAAAGGTTTTAAGTTCTCTCTTTACTTGTCACTTTTTGTCGAGGTTTTAAAAGAGTAATTTAAAGGTTTATTCGAAGCCGTTATAACTTTTAAAACTCCGTTATACCTTTATACGGTATAGTTTAATTTATTAATCGTTTTTTATAAATTTATTTAAATAGGGTTCGAATTAAGCGAGTATTTTATTTTTAAAGAACGAGGTAACGTAAATAATTTATTAAGTAGCGTTTTAAAACGTTTTTTTATAAAATTATTAATAAGTTTTAACTTAAACGAGGAAGTTTCGAAAGTTTCCGCTTATTTTATTAAATAATATTAACGTATTAATCTTTATTCCTTTCTTAAATGCGATAAGGGTTTAAATAATATTAATAGCTATACGAAAGAGACGTATTTTTTCGCGTAGTTTATTAATATTATAAGGTATTTATTTTAAAGTATCCTTAACTCGGGGCGTGTTATACTTTTTTTTAAGCCGGGCGTAATAATATTAATAATTAGTATTTTTTTATTCGAATTCTTTAATTCGTTTAATTAACGCTTACAGGGTAGGCTCGTTATTATTATCGTTATTATCGACGTTTATAATAAGGTCTCGTTAAGAGGTATTAGGGGTAGTAATAGGGATCTTTCCTTATTAGACGATATTACTAGGGCTATTACTTAAGGGTTTAAATAGTGACTTATAAAAATAAGAGTAATTAAATTATAACGAACGCTATTTAAGTTTTAAAAAAAACTTAGTAAGACGTATTAAAGTTTATATTAATAGTACGAGAAAGTATTTAAACGTGTAATAAAAGTAATACTTTTATTAATATAATATACAATAGCCGGGTCGTAACGTAATAATAAAGGGTCGAGTAAAAGTATTTATATAATAGAGTTATTAAAGCTGTTTACTTTATTAATAAATTAAAATTAATATTTAAATTAATTATTAAAATAAAGAGTATTTATATAAAATATATAGGGAATATTTATTATTATATATTAATTTTTTTATTAATCTCGTTTATTTAATAATTTTTATTAATTATTATTAAGTTAATTAATATTACTTATTATTTATTATTAAGTTATTTAATATTATCTTATTAAATTACGTTTAGTTTTATTATTACGTAACCTATTTTTAATTATTTATAAAGTTTTATTTATACTTATTTATTTATAGCTAAATAATCTTATCGTAATATTATAGCGGTGTAATAGGGCTTATTATCGTAGGTAGGTTCGTCGGTACTAATTAGTAAGGTAAGTCTTAGTGCTAGTTTCTCGTAAGCGCCTCGGGGCATAGTATATCCGTGCCGAGGGCGGGTCTGGCCGCATGATTAGGTCAGGTCGTAACACTGAGACGCGCCCGCGGCGCTATAGAATCTACGGGGAGCCCGGGCATAATGCGCGTACCTATTAGAACGATATAGATATATCTAGAGATAAAAATTCCGATTAATTTAAATATATTAAATACGTTATAGCGGAATTAATTTATACTTTAATATATAAGGTTAGCGTAAATAGTAAATTCGTTTATAAAGTACGTTAATAGTTTTTATTAATAAAATTTTTATATTTATATTTATAAGTATTACTTTTAATTTTATAATAAATTATAATATAAAAACGTTAATAATATTAAGAATAAAACTCCCTCGTTTCTTTAATAACGTAATAATAAGTTTCTCGCGTATTAAAGAGTATTTAATATTATTACTTATATTAAATAAGCTTTTATACGTATATATAAGTGGGTTCCGAGTTTAATCGAAGTTAACGTACCTTATAAGCGAGCTACGTATTTTTTATTATTAAGCTTTATAAGTTATAAATTATTTCGATTATAACGATTAAAATTAATTAAATATATTAATAATTATTATTTTTAAAGGTTTTTATATTATTCTAATAAGTACGCGTATTATACCTAGGCACTCCGTAAACTCTATAGCGTTATAAACGTGTCTTAAACGTCCTTATATAATTACTCCTCCGACGCGATTTATTTTATAACTATTTATTAACGTTTTTTTACAACTATAAGATTTTCCTAGCTTATATATAAAGTAATCCTCTATCTTATAGCCGTTTTTTTTCGTATAGCGGCGCCGGCTAAATATCTTATTTACCTTTCGAAATATCGCGTTTTTATTTTCTAAAAGAGTAACTTAGTATATAACCTACGTTATAACCTTTACGATTTAATTAAAACTAATTAAAATAAACGTTAGAAAACTATTTTAATATTATATAATACGGTTTCGAATATATTTAGTTTAAGATTAAGTTTTAATTAAATTATTTAAATTTTTAATTCTTCAGGGATAAATAGGTTAAAAAACGTCCTTAAAGGTATTAAAATATGTAGCTTTATATCTAATTATAAAATAATATATTCCGGATTATACGGAATAAGTCTTATCTTTTAAAAACTTCCTTATATATTCGAAACGGTAAAAATCGCTTAAAACGTTTTTAAAAACGCTAATAAGAAGTTTTCCTTAAAGATATAAATAATATACGCCCGTATAAAACCTTTAATTCTTTTTTTATACGCCTTTTTTAATATCTAAAAATAGCCGATATTAAGAAGTTAGAGTTTATATAATAAATAAAAAGATATATAAAATATAATAATCGAGTTCTTTTCGTAATAGAGCTCGAAAGCTATTAAGTAGTAGCTTTTATAGCCGTTTAAGACTAGGAGGTGATAACGACCTTTCGTATAAAACCTAGTATAATTATAATATAGCTTATAAAAAATTAATTATATTTTATTTAAAAGATAAAGCTATAAAAAGTTATCGTTTATATATAATTTATAATTATTATAAATTAAAACAACTTATTTATTATTATAACGAGATTATATATAAGGGATAAAAATGTTTTAAATCTAATTTAAAGCTGTGGCATTACTAGTCCACCTTTTAAGCGACGCTCTAAACCGCTAGTTATCTTAAAGATAGCCGCCTTAGTCTAGAAACCACTGGCTTTAAACGTCGGCCCCTTTAAAAATAACTAGCGGCGGGAGGGGTACCTTATTACAGCCTACATACTTTAAAGTAGTAATTTATTCCTCTTTTTTTAACGTCTTTTTTTAAAAGCTGGATAGTTAGTAGTTTTAATAAATATATCGACGAGACGGCGTTAAATATATAATCGAGGGGTTAACTATTTACGAGCGGATTCGCGAATAGCTGCTCCGAGCTTTACGTCGTGCATAATAGCTTATATACGCTTTTAAATATTAAACGAAGGTATTATTATAAAAAGTAAAAATAAGCGAAAAGAATAGAGGTAATAATAAATTTAAAAAATAAAAAGTAATAATTAAATTAAAAAGTTTTCTAGTTAGGATACACGGTGAAAAGACGCGTTCGTGGGGTAAAACGCGGTGGCCCGTAACGGGGTGGCCCATGAGGGGGTGCTTTAGCTTATTACTTTGCCGACCGCGCCAAGGAGCGAGACAGGCCTCCATCCGCTAGAGGTCTATTTCGTAGCCGTTGTTTTATTCGGTTTCGGAATAACGATAACTTTCGCGGAACGGAACCATTTTGGGAAGTAAGCGAATCGGAAGCTCGCCGTTGCCAGGCCTGCTGATACTTGGTAGAGGGCGTCTCCGCAGGCCTTAAGAAAGCCTGTCGGTAAGAGGTCTTACCCTGGTACTTTCTAAGGCCCTGTCCTTTATTTCCTCGTCAGTGACCTCCGTTTCGATAGTAATAGGGTCAAGGGCTGGTGGCTGGTAGTCCGACGTATCGTCCAGGTCACGCAGGTCAGCATCGGGATTCGGCAAGAACTTTTCCAAGAGGAGCGCCGCCGTTTCCTCATAGCTTCGTGCCTCGATCGCAGCTCCCTCGCTACGTCTTAGTTCTGTAATATCTGCGGTCTGTGGCACCGTCCAGCTCCGTAGTCGGGCCCATCGCTCAGGTGACCAGAGTGTTCTAGAATCATGGGAGGCGGCGGCGACCGTTTGGCGCCAGCTTTTCGTTTTAGCCTTCTGAACGACCCTATTGAGGTTCGCTTTCGCTGCGGTGTACTGGTTCCAGGTATATTGCGAAGGCACTCTGAGATAGGTTCGGTAACTCTGGTTTGCGGTCGTGTGCGCTTCCTGGACCTCCGGTGATCACCAAGGTGTGCCCCTGCCGGTGGAGGGCGTTTTTCTTGACGCGGCTATATGGGCGATTTCTCGTAAGGCGTTTAAGAAGTGATCGATAGCCTAGTCGAGCTCCTCCGGGCTTGCTGGTGCGGTGAGACCGGCTAGACGTCCTTTAGCTTCCGCCTGTAGCACATTTAGTAGTTATAGCAAAGTCGACAATAAATGGCTATTCCCTCAGCTTTGTAGTATATGCTCGCGCTCACCCCATCGCTCTCGGTATTGAGACCATTTGATGATTACGTAGGATTCATTCTATCGCTACAGGCCTACGATTATAGTCAGAATTCAGATAAGCACGCTACGAAAAGGGAAGATGGCGTTGGCACGTGGAGCGAAGGCAACCGTAGATAGCACAGCAGAGGGAGAGCTAAAGGCTTGACACTCAGGGACGTTCTCCAGATAATCTACACAAAGTTGCATTCGTGAAGGGTTCTCCTCCCACTGCAGGGACTGGGAAATGCTCAAAGGCTTCGACTAGATGGAGAAGTCAGAATACGAGACATGATCTCACACAGCGTGCAGTGCTGGGACTCTAGAAATCAAATGAGTTTATTACAATCGAAGAAACACCCCTGAGATTCATCTATCTCTAGGAACTACACTCGAAAGCCGCTGTTTGAAAGCGAGGTCGGCACAGAGCCTCAAGACCGAGCTACATCTTTGCCCATGGGCGGCGGACAATAATAAGAATGAGAAATCTGAGCTTTACTATCATCCACAGTGGCATCTGCCACGTCGGTTCCATGTATTCTTGCAACTCCCAGCCACAGCTTGCACGAGGGCATCTCGTTGAACACGATCCCAGTTTCATCCAGACAGAATATTCACCTGAGTCTTACCCATGCCCATCTTGACATCCCACTTACCCGCACCTCTCCTTGGCTTCACTTGCAACTCGAACTCCTTGCCCGGGCTGAGGATCGCGGCTACGTCGTTGTACCTGAGGGTCGGGCTTTTCCACTGGCCTCCGTTGGGGAAGATATCGCACTCTACAGCAAGCAGCGCCACTGTGAGCATAACCTCGGTCGCTGCGAACTGCCTGGCAGGACAGAGGTGGGGTGGCGTCCCCCAGGCCATGAAGGCAGATGGCTGCGGGACGAAAGAGGCCTCTTTGGAGCCGGCCTGCTGTGCGATTTGATCCGGTCCGGCGTAAAGCGGTACGGATCAAACGTCTTTACCGTGGGGCCCCAGATCTCCTCGCTGTAGTGAATGGGGGACCCGGCCATCTGGAGGTAGTTGCCCTTGCGCAAAAGGTAGCGTCCATTGTCGATAAAGGTATCGGCAGTCACCTTACGGATGTTGGCGTGAACGTGGTGGATGCGCTGCGTCTCTTGAAAGACGGAGAGCATGAGGGGGCACCGTGTCTTTAGAGCCGCAATATCGAGCACATGTTCCCCTTGGTTTGCCTTATCCCTGGTAATGGCATGCTCCTCTAACTCTCGTCTGACTTCCTCGAGCAGGGAGGGTCGCGAGAAGAGCTCCCAGATGAACCAGTACAGCGTCGGTGTGGTATTGCCAAACATGGCAACACAGAATAGAGTTTCCTGTTTTGCGGCATCCTCAAAGGTCATACCAGCTACTTTAAGAACGCGCTGCCGGTCCAGCACCACCTTGGAAGTATCGTCCTTCAGCTTACGACAGTACTCGATGATGGCCTTGTTTACCACTTCTCGCTCCTGGTTGGCCTTGCCGAAAAAGTCCACACTTGCCATCTGAGAACGGAGGTACAGCTGCCATCGCCTGATTATGTCTGTCAGTTCAGCTCAGGTAGACTGACGCGCGAGCTAGCGCCGGGCTTCCATCTTCCAAACTCACCAGAACGCTCTCTCCACTTCCGGGTCCTTGAAAGGATGCTCGACGCCGAAAAACCCACAGCTGGTGGCCTCGACGATCAGATGTTGAGTCCATTCCAACAGGCCTATCGTCTTTCCTTTGCCGCCGTTTACAAGATCATCGACCAGGGAGATGACCGAGTGGGCCATGCGCAGGTTTTGGTCATCCTGATGGGTGCCCGGCAGCAGCGCGCTCTTGACGACTTGGCTGTACTCGTCCACGAATGAACCATCGAAGAGATCACAGGCTTCTTCCGAGTTACCAGCCATCTCGCGAGCTACCACCTTGACAAAGGGGCGGAAGGACAGGGTTTTCGAAGCCTTCTGAATGATGGGGATAAGCCGCCGGGACCTGCTGACGTAGATCTTGAGAGCGACACAGTCGAGAGTGTAGATCTCATCGGCCGTCCTCTCGCTATAGAAACAGTGAGCTGCTAAACACGTCGGCGGCAAAGGGGCGAGCATGCCTTACCTGGTCTGGTTGTAGTACGCAGTACCATACTTGACTATGCCGAGAAGATGGCCGATCAAAGGGATGCGGGATGGCAGCCGCTTCGGCTCCCGGGCGTCGTACCGGAGGTCGAGTGCATAGTCCAAGGAATAAGCCAGGCCGACCAGGCCAACAAGAGCGTACACGATTTCGTACAGCATGCTGGCGACTTCGTAGATGATGAGAGCTAATGAGACGCCGAAGCGATACGAGTGACGGGATTTGATGACTCTGTCCCGCGGCCCTGGGTAGGTAAATAGAGGAGGACCTGAGGCACTAGGAGCGCCGAAAGTCCAAACGCATGAACTCGATCCGAGCCAATCAGCAGAGTAGTATGCACCAAGGGGGTAGTGGCTCCTCCTTCGGGGCGAGAACCATGAATTAGTCATCGTGCTATCTGCTACGTATTAAATTATTAGTACTACGTGGTCAGATTATTTTCCTACCGAGAGGGGGGGGTGGGGTTTGGGCCGCTCGTTTTAGTAGTACGAGCACAATTTTTCAATTACCACTAAGCAACGTAGCAGCACTAATACGGTGCTGCTTATAAGTGCTTATAGAAGGTCTCGGTAATAGCTTTACGTTATCAGGGATATTCCGCTTTGACCATCGGTGACACGGTGCAGGGGCGGCAACCCCGTCAAACACTGGCCTATCTAAGGACCGGCGCAATGGTATCATGTACTCCGTAATAGTGTGGCATGCTGTGGGGGGTGAGGGAGGGGGGGGTGGGGGTGGGGGGCCGGCAAACAACGGGAGGGCACAGTGGGAATAGTTTATTAAAGTGCCGTCCTTATCTTTATAATAAATAGTATATTACCTGCAGTCGCGTGGATCCTTGGCCCTGCTCTGATAGGTCGACCCACCCAGCATAGTCACAGTGCCAATATCTCACCACTATTGACTGTATACATTATCGTCTGATCGTTCTTCGAAGTAGCGGCAGAAAGCAGGCCTCAGAACTCATCCCTCTGATATCTGCCAGAGATCACTTCAACCGCCCCCTTACAGCCACACATACACACACACACACACACTCACTCACTCACTCACTCGCTCACACATACACACACACACACACATACGCATACACATCCAGCTCCAGCGCAAGATAATGGACTATCTCACCCAGGGCGAGGCCTTCCCCGGCCTGGTGTCTTTCATCTCTGGGCGACACAGCGTCTTCGAAGTCTACCCGTGGGCATACCCGGTGCTGCCTATTGCAGTCTTGTTGTTGCTCGTTTCGCTTGTGACATATGTCACCTCGAGTCTTCGCTTTCGACGCGCTCTGTCTGTGGATGACAGCGATAGATTTCCTCGGGTGATGCCGTTGGTGCCATACTGGTTCCCCGGTCTCTATCATGGTCTGGCGTTGCTCATAAATCCCACCGACTTCCTCTACGGAATCATGTGCGTTACGCCTCGTCTGTCTCCTGCTTTCAGTAACTCGACTCCGGCACTAATCAGATGACATATAGAAAGAAGTACGGTTGGGAAAGGCCACTTCAAGTCAAAGCTGGCCCCGTCAACTGTACATTAACGGCAAATCCATCCCACATCCAGGAAATCTTCAAATCAAGGTTTTTGTCGGCCAAATCCGTTACCCGGATCTCTGCCAAGAACGTTCTGGAGATCCCACCTGATGTCCTGTTCTTTTATGATGCAGATGACTCGGGCTTCGCCGCCGAACCCAGAAAAGGCTCGCAAACCGCCCAGCACAATAGGATCCTTTACCACCAAACCCACTCGGCCCAGAAGTTCCTCGCGGCCCCTTTCCTCGGGCCCCTTGCTGAGCGCTACCTCAAATTCTTCCAGCAGAACATCGAAAGGCTGGACATAGGGCAGGCCTGGGAAGAGTATCCCGACCTGTATGTATTCCTCCAGATACACGTTGCCGGGGCCAATATCGAGGCCATGATGGGCTCCAAGATCCTCGAGATCAACCCCGGCCTGATGGAGCATTTCTGGCTTGCCAAGCGCAACGCCCCCCAGTATTTCCGCGGGTGGCCGCGCTGGATTATCCCCAAGGCTTTTCGAGAACGGGATCGTGTGGTCGAGGCCATCAAGCGATGGCACAGTTATGCCTTCAAGCACGGCAGTGTCGATGGGACAGGGCCCCAGGATCCGGACTGGGAACCCATATTCGGTAGTCGGTACGCCAAGGCTCGGCTTCAGTACATGCTCAAGATGAAGCCCTTGAACGACGACATCCGGGCACGCGAGGACTGGGGACTTATTTTCGGGTAAGTACAGAGAAAGAACGAAAGAGGCCTAAGCCTCTATTCCTACTGTCTGCTGCCTCTTACGTATAGTGTCTAGTGCGAATGGCAACACAGCGCCCAGTGCCTTTTGGTACCTGTTTGAGGCCCTGAAGGATCCACACCTGGCCACCCGACTGTCGGCCGAAGTCGCCCCCTGCATTTCTCCCGACGGGAAGATCAACATTGACCAACTGGCAGCGCAGCCCTTGCCTGAGTCTGCGTACATGGAAGTCCTCCGCCTCCGCGTCTCCATCCTGGTCAGCCGCATGGTTGATTTTGGAGACGTCAAGCTCTCGGGCTACATGATCCGGCGTGGGGAGCTCGTCTTCATGCCGACCGACGGTGTGCACTACAGCGAGGAAGCATGGGCGCAAGCGGGCCGGCCCTCCAAGAGGAAGTCCTTGAAGGAATTTGAACCTGAAAGGTTCTTGGTCGCAACTGAACCAGATGGCACTGGCACGTCTGTCAAATGCTGCACTGAGGGCTTGAACGGTCTGTGGATTCCTTTCGGCGGAGGGGAGCGCATGTGTCCAGGCCGCCACTTGGCCAAGCTGGAGATACTGTTGACCTACGCTTATCTGTTCTCCAAGTACGACTTGGAGCTGGGTAATGTCGAGCCGAACTGTGTGCAGTGTGACCCCGAGTTTGCGCCATTTGGTGCCTTGCCACCGAATCGCAAGGTCCCGTTCAGGATTCGGAGGAAGGCCTGAGGGGCCGGCGACGGTTTGTAGGGGCAGGGGTGCATAACTAGCGCTATCTAAGCTTTACTAGGAGTTTTATCCCTGTTTATACTAGTGTCACACGCGGACTGTGCCAAGACCAACTAAGCATGCAGTTGGTGACTGGTATGGTCAGATATGCTTACTAACCAGCTGACGAACGTACCGAGGCCCGGCGGAACCCCACTTTCGTATTGGGAGGGTTGGGAGTGCCGGAAGTATCAGAATAGAGAATGCTCCACCTGCTTGTATACAGACCCGGCTAATTCCTGCAGAATCGGGAAAGGAGGATCCACCAGAGACCTTAGAAGAGCCATAGTCAATTATTAGGTGGATAAGAAAGACCCAACCCTCACAGAGCCCTTGCCATACAACTAGGGTGAGTACTTCAGTGGAGAGAGAATGAACGACAGGCTTCACCTTGTCCAGGTTGAAACACACACATATATATATATACTTAACAGCTAGTATAATATATCGACAGATTAGCTAACAGACTTCCTCGGCGTTATAACTACCAACATGTCATCGCCCTCAACTGGAGACATGAGCCCAGGCACTGGCTTGGTCAGATCCGCTCTGAGCATCCGCTGACCCTCCGCTAGTTTGAGGTCGAACCTACGCAAGACCATGGCGGTAAAGATGAAGACGGCTCGCTTCGCAATGTGACGCCCGGGGCACATGGTGATGCCGCCGCCAAAGGGATGGAAACTATTGCCCTGCGCTAGCCGCGGCGTGTCGAGGAACCGTTGGTGACAAAACTCGTCCACGGGGGCTCCGAAGATGGCTTCTTCCATGTGCAGCTGGCGGTACGGCACGATCAGCCGGTTACCCTTGCGCAGCCGCTTGTTGCCGATTATGGTGTCGTCGGTGATGTAGCGCACGGAAGCAGCAAACGATGCCAGGCGCAACATCTCGTTCCACATGCTGTCCAGCTGCGGCACAGACTTGTGGAGGTAGTCAAAGTCAAAAGTGCCATCGGCCCGGAACATGGGCGCCGTCTCCTCCCTGACCACATCAATGAGCGAAGGTGTCTGCAAAAGGTAGGCCAGGAGCCAGAAGGCTGCCTTTCGGCTGTTGGTATTGATTCTGCGAAAGAAATATATCAGCACGGTGCCCATCATGGCGATATCTGGGGTTTCTTGTTGGGGGCCAGCTTACGCCCAGTAGATTGTCATTGTGGCGATCGCCATATCGTCGTCAGACATATTCAGTGCTCGCATCTCAGACTCCATGGCTTTGACGAACCAAGCGTCATCCTCTCTCTGCTCTTGCGGAAGCTGTAGATACTTTTTCAGTCCTGCGAGCACGCGGCGCCTGGACGCTTGCATCTTTCTGGCAAGGAAGGTCGGGTACTGGTAGATGACCTGGTAGCTCAGCTCGTCAAATTCCAAGAAGGCATCCGTCAGAGAGGGATCAATCTCGGCCAGTCGCCGCCCAAAGTAGGCCGCCTGGCCGCCCTTGATGAAGTAGTCTGAGCACCATTGGACGAGTGGCAAAGTGATACTCGCCGGTGTGGCCCTGGAGGCATACGGACATGTTTCAGTGAGCGTGTCCAGCCGAAGATGCTTGTCAAAGAACTCGTAGAAGCGATGCTCCAGGGAAGTGAGTTTCTCCCCTGGGAACAATTGGTGGATGTGCATCTGTCGGAACAGGACGCCTAGGGGTTTCCCATGGGGGTTAGGAAAGCCCTCCTTATCCTTGGGAAGGGGGGTGAACATGGCTTTGATCGAGGGCTCCGAGTTTCCGAGAATGCGCATCATAGATTGCACGAAGATCTCGTACGAGAGCGTTTCGGTATTGCGGTATACCTGCCCTACATCTTCAGCTTTGGTAATGACATAGGTCTTCATGCCCGCCACTGTGAGCGCGAACGGCTCTCTGGTGTCGCCAAAGTAGTGCCTAGCCCAACATGTCAACACCCCTGCATTGCCAAACCAGCCGAACTGCTCGCTTGCAGCGCAATGGACTTACCTGGCTCGGGTGATCAAAGTGTTCGCATCACCGAAAAACCCAAAGAGATGGCCTTGGAAATTCAGGTCAGCCACATCATCGTTCCAACCCACCAGCTAGAGCAAGAATTATTTACCGACAACTAGCTAGAAGTCAGTAACATGTATATACTAGGTCTCAGGTCTGCTATGGTCCTTGGACTCACAAGGTATCGCATACGGTAGCTCACTGGGCTCGTCGGCGGCGGCAAATGCGGGCAAAACAGTAAACTTAATAAAGCGCCAGAGAGCGAGAAGAACGAGGGAGAGAGCGACGATACCAGATAGCGTGGGATAGTCCTGGGAAGCGTGTGTCGCTAACATGTAGACGTGTTTGCGGCCCTCCTCAAGGAGGCCAGATGCGTATGACAGCTGCATGATGGCTCGATTTCTATGTGGCAAGAGAATGGTCCACAAACAGAGCGGTTGGGAAAGTCTCTGCTGACTTTCCTTATATCAGTCTTACTGGAGCCCGGATTACCCGGGCGTTTGGCCAGGAAACAAGGTGCTTGGGCCCAGGGCCGAGCATACAGTGTCAGTATAATTATGGAGGCATTTCCCCTTGTCTCCTGCTCCACAATGCTCGGCAGCTCACTAATTCGTCCTCCCCTGACCCTTGCCAACTTCCATACCCGCTAGCATGAGCATGCCCCTACGCCCCCACACAATATCAGGCCGCTGAGGGCTCTGGCGTGCCATCCTGGCAGTATGTGATAGGCTGTCTAATGCATTACTAAACAGCACTATACTACCAGCGCCCTTGTAATCTCGTAATGCACACACACATATACGGGCTTCGAGGAACATCGTGGGAGTGATTGGTAACTACTACTTTGAGTACAGCCCACCTCCCTCTCCCCCCCTTAGAGAAGGCATTCATCTACATCACTTCATCACATCTCATGCCGCTGGTGGCCGAACGATCACTCATGACCCACTTTCCAAAGATCCAATCGACTCCTTGAGATAGTTCCTCCAAGTCAGCATGGACAATCTGATAGCATACTCTTGGGCGGCCGCTGGCTCGCCGTACTGGGTTATATCTTTCTTTTTCGTCGCAGCCGCCATGTTCTCATATAAGAGCATATATGCGTGCTTTGCTGCCAAGTTTCAAAGACTCAGATACTTGGTTGCCGGTCCTCAAATCATTGACCAGGCCTATGCCGCAGTAAGCCGACCTGAAGTCCTCTTCCTTCTTAGCTGCACGCTTCTAACACCATGATAGAGTCCTGGACGGGCCTTCAAGGTCGCTACACCCTCAAACAATCACCTGCTGGTCACATCCAGCGAGCTGATTAAAGAAGTTCTGGATGCTCCCACCCATCTTCTATCTCTTCATGCCGTGGCCAAGGAGGTTTGTCTGTCCCAAACCCGCAGCTGGCGCTTTGGGACGGGTCTGACGATCGAAACCAAGTAGTTATTACAACCAAAATATACCATGTACGGCTTTGAGTGGCAAGAGCAGCGTGGGGTTGAAGGGACCGGCTTTGTGCGTGCTCTGCGGAGCAAGTTGACTTCTCACCTACCCAAGTTTCATCCCGAACTGGACAGGATGATCAAGAGCTGTCTCCTCGAGGAACTCAGCACACCTGACGACGATGGCAAGTATCATATTTTTCCTGACGTGACCTTTCATGAGTCGACTACTTACCGTGGAATATCCAGGCTTTGTACACATCGAGCTGTTCCCCATGATAAAGCGCATCATCACCAAAGTGAACTGTTTAGTCTTCTTTGGAGAAGAGTTGAGTAAGTTGAGTCGAGGAGAGTAGCCTACTTTGCGGGTTTTTGAAGATTTTCCCCCTCATCCCTTCGAGGCGCTTTCGTTTCTGCTGACGGCTGTGCGATGGGATAGGTGAAAACACCGAATTCACCACTGCTGCCCTTGAATTCCCGCAGACGGTGGTGTTGACGGCTGAGCTGTTGAGGGTAACGCCGGGATTTATGCGTCCGTGAGTATTTCTGTCGCTGTAAGACTGTATAGCATCTTGAGAAACTAACGTGGAGAGACCAGTCTTGTAGCTTGGATAGTCACACGGAGACACGGCTCAGCAAAGGTACTCTTCCGCTACCTGGAGCCTGAGGTCTCCCGTCGTCGCTCCGAGATGGCTCAGCAAGATGAGCTAGGGATACGTCCGAAGCCTATGGCGGTAAGAGCGATTCCGAGCCTTTCCTTCAATAAATTCCTGTTTGGGCCAGGGAGACAGCAGACTAACGACAAGAAACAGGTGGATTGCATGCAATGGCTGATCGACACATCGCCACGCAAGAATCCTTGGTCCACGCCCCGTCTGATAGGTGAGATCTTGGCCATATGGTTCAGCTCGGTCCATCAGCTTGCGATGGTGAGTCCTGGGGGTCGGAGAAAGTCCTAAATGTGCTGCATAAAAAGATGGGCTAACGAGACAAATGCTGGTTGCGGGCACAACAGACGACCACCTACGTGATCGAAGATCTTTGCCAGCATAGCGAGTACATCGAACCGCTGAAGTCTGAGATGCAGGAAGCTGCCAAACATGGGATGAGCCTCGAAGTGGTCGAAGGGTATCTGCCTCTGCTGGATAGCTTCGTGAAGGAGTCGATACGATTCTCGAACGCGGATGCTTGTAAGTCCACTCCCGGCACTCCCGCGTCGCTGACCTCTACTAAATTACGATTTGTGCCGACAGTGAGCTGTCGGAGGAAAGCATTGTGCGATGTAGTCTTGAAAGACGGCTCCCGCATCGAGAAGAATGACTGGGTTTGCATTCCTCAGCGAGCGATGATGTGTGATGCTCTGCGGTATTCCAACGCACACGCGTTCGACGGATATCGCTTTGCGCGAGCCAATGCGGCGCTTCGCCAAGGCAAAACGACCGCTGACGTCCCGGACAAGAGCCCCTCGACGGTCACGTCACCGAGCATCGACTGGCCGATCTGGGGATTGGGCACGGCCATTTGGTAAGCATCTACTAACCACCCATGGTTGATCTCGCGGTGGAGAATGGAAAAGCTGACATTAACGACGTCTCAGCCCCGGTCGTTTCTACGCATCATTGGTGCTCAAAACCCTGGTCATGAACATAGTGCAGGATTGGGATTGTAGGATGCCGGACCAGCGGGCGCCACGATCCATAATCTGGAGATCAAGTTTGGTGCCGCGTAGTGACACTGTCGTCCTCTTCCGTAAAAATGGGGTTGTAGGAAAATAGGGGACTTCAGTGCCTATCTGTGGCATTGCGAAAGTGGTGAAACGGAAGCATAATGGTTATCCTGACCGGAGAGGGCCGGGTTCATGACTCGGACCCGATTGTCACTGGTTGCTTTTGGGGCAAATATTGTAATATTATTGGTTGTAGTCATACTGATCTCTTCATCTTCCCGTTAAATTTTCCGCGTATTATGACCCAGCCAGGACGGACCGACAGGGCTCGTGCTAGGGCTTGTACGGCATTTTCCAGTACAGATGCTCCTCCGAACTGCCGGCCACCGCTGGTAGTAGATGGGTGTGTGGAGTAGTATGAAATTAATGGAAGCGCATTCGTAGTCAAAGGTAACCCTGGGTAGTGCCACGGGGCTCTGTTCAAGGTTTGGAAGAAACACAGACAGGCTGGACCATCCGTGACACCAGCCTATCAGACGATCATGACCCCGTCCAGATGGGTTCCGTCAATCGTCCCAATCTGGCATGGCCTAGGTAGACCGGCTATCGCTGCTGGGTCCACGCCGGCTACGAGACTCTGGCGTGATATCCACCTCCCACACTTGACTCGCGCACGTATACTCAAGGGTAGGTTTCATGGCCCCCCCTTCCATACCTGTCTGTATCTGGTCAATGCTCCGCACTATGTCATCATCTGAACTACCCGATCAGTCCCGATGTACTCCCAGGGTGACGGCGGATACGGTATAATTTCATATGAGAGAGATACACCGTCACTGTAGTCTAGAGCATGTGATTGCTACCGAACCCGCCTTTCGACATGTAATTGATAGTTATTCATAATAATAACGCCCTATAGCAGACCTAGACCATATGGGTATGATGAAACATTGCCCGGCTAAGACGCACTAAAATGGGAAGGCTCAGAGTATCAGGAACATAGGTCGTACAGAACGGGACGCAAAGAGTGCTGCATGTCACCACATGTCATGCAGGAACGGACACTTCTGACACCAAGGGTTGCAATCTACACCCTTTGGGTTGAATAGAACCGGTTCCTTTAGTGAATGACCGCGAAGAAGCAACGCTACGCTGTCGGTTAGCACATAGCCTGGCTCCCACACACAGCATGTGCGCATGAAGGTTGGCGTGCTCGTTTTTGTATATATGCACCGACAAACCAGATACCTCGAGATAGTAACCACAACCTCGTCCTCACAAACAACTTCTTCCTAGCAGTATCACCGGCCGAAATCGTTATGTCTTTCCCTCCTGGTGTTGATCTTTGCAGTATCCCTATGGGGGCTCCGCCCCCAGGGCTCGTGCCTAACTTTGTCAACCCGCCCGATCTGTCGACTGCAACTCTTATCACCGGGGCCGTGCTCACTGGTCTGTCCACGACGCTTGTCATCGGGAGATTGGCTAACGCGTGGGATCATATGAAGGTCGCCGACTGTCAGTTGCATTCGGTGCGTATCCTCCCCGAGTACATGGCATGCTGACAAATCAAAAGATCTGACCATCGCCGGCTGGGTTCTGAGCACCGGCTACACTGGCATCGTCATGGCCAGTAAGTCATATCCACATCCTACTATGCTCCCCATCAAGAAGAACAGTATACTGACCGAGAGCAGTGAGCCGCTATACGCGCCATGCCTGGGACATGCCTGCCTGCTGGTATATCGCCGATTACATCTGGAAGGTGTGTTTCGACTCTGTCCCCGCTCTCTCTTCCATCGTGACACTGAACTGATCTTTCTGTCTCTGGTCAGCTGCTGTTCTCGCAGAACCTGCTTTTGGGTCTAACGCAGTTCATCACCAAAGCGGCCATCTTCGTTCTGTATCTGCAGCTGTTCGCCACTAGCAGAAACACCCGCTATGCCATCACGGGCGGCATCATCTTTATGGGTGCTCTCTACCTCACCCACCCAATCCTCGTCGCCGTGTATATGACCCCCTTACCCAATGAGACATGGGCTGACCTGGCCACGGACGGAAGACCTAACAAGATCTCCATCTATGCGCCAATTCATGGGATCGGGTCCATCGTGCTGGATACTTACATCTTCATCATCCCCATCCTGGTCCTTCGCAAGCTCCAGGTCCCCCAGAAGCAGAAGCTCCAGCTGCTGGCCGTTTTCTTCGTTGCTTCATTGTGAGTCGCCTTGGCCTACTTTGACAAAAGTCCCATGCTGACCAGAAATTAGCGGTATCATCTCCAGTATCGCCTCCTGCATATGGAGATTCATGGTCCTATTGGGAGAGAATGGCGACTTCACGTATCAGCAGGCGAACCTGTTCATCTGGATGTAAGTAAAGCGCAAGGTCTGGCTCTATTCTTTCGGTTGGGTCATCTCTAATCAAGTCGGGTCTGTAGCTTGGTCGAACACAATGTGGCGCTGATTGTTGGATGCATGCCTGGCTTCTCCGGCCTCATTAAGACGAGAATCCCAAACTCTAGCTTCTACCAGAGCATGCGTTCCAAGCTCGGATATAGCAGCACTTACGGCAGCAGCAACCTCTCCAAGTCTACCATGCCCGGTGCCAGTTACGCCAGTAAGGGCACCTTCAGCGCAAAGGCGACTGAAAGCCGCCGCGCTCGCTCGCACTACTACGAGATGGACGACAAATCCCTAGCGCCAAAGACACAAGTGTCGGTTCGATACCAATCCGACTCTCCTGAGCGGCTCCTACCGGAAGACGAGAGAGGAATCCTTAGGACAACGGATGTGGCCACAAGTTATCATCCAAAACCTCCCACACCACATGCCCTCTGATGGGTAGTGGCGCTGCTAACCTTCGAGCGGTGGGTAGGGTCGTGTGTGAGGGTGAAATGGTGTATTGCTAAAAGCAGGGTCTCCGTGTCTTTGTTGATTAGACGGGCCAGCGCCTCTGTCTCGGGGGTTATCTCAGAGACGGCGGAAGGTCAGGGGTGGGTTGTTTACGACCATTATTTTCTATCACCAAGTTGTCGTTATCTTGTTCGGCTCCTACTTTCTGATGTTTTATGTTGCCAGCCTAGTTTACTTTTTTCATTCTCATTTCCTGCGAATCATCTAGTAATAAGACGGTTGACGCCCATTTAAATTGACTGTTTCCATCCATTACTAGTAAAGTTGCATTTAGATGCCAAGAATACCGTATGCAATAGAGTTTAGATTTTTATAGGAGCTCAGACCTGCGGCTGCTAACATGGGGGGCTACCCTGAAGCGTGCCGATCGCGGATACAATCTGACAGGGGACAAAAATAAATAAAATGGGGTATTGCAACTAGGGTACCAGACCAACATGGTCTAACCGCGCGCCGCGAGTCATGTTAGGGGAATGAAAAACAGGTTACAGGTCGTTAAGCTATAAGCATATATTATTGATGACCTAATCACTCACATGTTTGCTGCCACCATGACAGTTCTAGACTTGGCGGTGGCCCCCGGTGTCAATCTCCAGTACAATGCAATTGAGCTTTGTACTATACCTTAGCTGTATGTCAAGGCTTTCTTGATAAGAGCGGAGTAGTATGGTGCGTGAAAGCCGGCCGGCCCTGCCGGTACCTGACTAGGGTGCGTCTATTTCTGCCGGACAAGTTGTATCACTGAGTGACGCTGGGGTTCATTCCTTATGCGATCATCCGACAGAAAGGGCTTCAGCTGACCGCTAAGTGCCGCTACTACTGTGGTTCACTTCCAACCCAATCACCCGACGACGAAGGGCTAGGATTGGGTAGCATTATACCAGGGCCTAATGCACACCATTCCTTCCTTTCGCATACTAGTAATGTGCCCTTTACGTCGCACCGAGCGACCCTGGTCATATCCCTAGGCAGGTACTAGATGAGCAGGGTCGTATTGCATCTCAATTCTGTACGACTAGACCTCTGACTCGCGTTAATGTGTCGTCCTTGCGTGCTAGCGACGGTATAGCTACTGTCGTATAATAAACACACACTATGAACTAGCCCAGCCTTTAAGTAATAATAAAGTGTTAATTAAAATAAGCACTAAAGGATTAAATAATACTATTAATTATATTATACTTTTTTTTAAAAATCTAATTTTAATTCGTTAATAAAATATAAATTTATTATTTATTAATATTATTTAATTAAATTACTTTAAATATATTAAAATCTCGATTACATTTAATTTATAAAACGTGTTTTAAAAGTTTAACGTTAGTAAAAGAATTTTAATTATTATAAAAAGTTATAAAATAATAATAAAACGATTAAAGGTAAGAAATTAAAAACTTAATATATATTAATAATTATATATAAAAAACCTTTAAAAATAATAAAATAAACTTTTTAAAAAATTATTAATAAATTAAATTATAATATTTAATTAATTAATAAGCTTTAACGAGACTTTATTAAAGTATAGTATAGCACGATTACTACTACTATAGTTTTAATTAAAATTAGTCTATACTCTATACTATATAATCTAATAGGGTGGGGCGGTTAATTGTGCTCCAGCCACCCACAATTAAGCGCTCGGAGCGCCTCAACCCCGGATCGGCCCAGGACTGGATTCTTTAAGTACATGGCTCACACCTCCACAGTGGCTACTTCAAAAGCAGCAGAGCCGGTCTAGCAGAGCGAGAATCAAGCACCACTACCAAAGTACGTGCCAGCTATGTCTTCCAAATCCATCTTGGTCACGGGTTGTTCCTCTGGAGGCATCGGAGCTGCCGTTGCTAGCGCCCTGGCTGCCCGCAACCATCACGTCTACGCCACAGCTCGGGACACGAGCAAGGTCCCCGAAAGCCTGACCACGCTGTCCAACGTGACTGTTCTTCAGCTCGATGTCTGCGCGCCTTCGTCCATCGACGCGGCCGTTGAGTTCTTCACCAAAAATGGCCGCGAGCTCGATGTGCTCGTCAACAATGCCGGCGGCGGCTATGCGATGCCCTCCTCGACGTCGACATTGAGCGCGCAAAGCAGCTCTACGACGTGAACCTCTGGGGGCCCCTGTGTGCCATCCAGGCCTTCTCTAAGCTCCTGATCGCTCGTCGAGGTCGTGTGGTCAACATCAGTACCTGCGGCGCCGTAGTGAACACGCCGTGGATAGGTAAGTGATTTGCGGATGCTCATCCTCCACTCCGCACCGCTGGGCTCACCACGAAACGTATGGCACAGGTGCATACTCCTCGTCCAAGGCCGCTCTGACGAATCTTTCCGAGACTCTGCGCCTCGAGCTCTCCCCTTTTGGCGTCTCCGTCGCCGCCGATCATGGTAGGCACAGTAGATAGCCACTTCCACCACAACGACAAGTTCCAGCTGCCCCCGACATCTCTGTACTTGCCCATCGAGAAGCAGATCGCCGGCTGGGCAAGTGGCGAGTTGAAGCCCAAGGGCATACCCGCCGACAAGTTCGCCCCCACTCTTGTCGAGGATATTGTCGGCAACGGGACGGCTGGCCTGATCTGGAAGGGACCCAACTCGGGCGCCATAAAAGTCCTGGCGCAATTTGCCCCTCAATCCGTCTTAGTAAGTCTACATTTCCGCCTCTCCTCTAGGTGCCGATGGCCCGGCTAACTTCTCCTGCCACTGCTAGGATGCTGCGATGAGCTACACCCAAGGCTTGAAGGAACTCAAGGCTCACACCGATGCAAAGGGGCAGGCGTAAGACGTAGGACATGTCTTGCGCACAGCGAGTCCAGATGACCCACCTCGGGGCCGGATGTGGTTTTTTCTTCTTTTTTTTCTCTATATGTAGTAAGCGGTCGAAACATTGTAATCTACATGTTACAATTTAATCTGCTCCGTGCTGTCTATTGTCCAAATGAATAGCCAGGGCCGCCTTACGACCCGACGATAGACCAAATCCGGCGATGCATGCAGCTTTCAGCTCGGCCGAGAAGGCCAGGGCTGAGCCTGAAGGCGAAGTTGGAGGCACACCTTTCATCGATTCGTGCAGGCTCCTTCACCCAAAGCAGCAGGCTGCGGTAGAACAATGCCAGATCGGGGACAGTTCCAAACCAGTCATTTGAGGATTGGACCTTACGGCGGAAATTGGGTATTGCACGAGTCAGGTCTTGCCGAGCTATTGGTATTACTACACCTTAGCTACCTTGCGGCCAATCTACCACTCACTTTCTTATCAACACTACCCCGGTCTAAGCCTCCAAACTGAACCGTTCGGCATAATATTGCCCGGCATGTCTGGACCGTGCGCCTACCTACCTACCTACTTCCTTCAGGTGCTGCTACATCACCACCCGTTTACAAGCCATATGCAGCGATAATATCCGAGCGCGTTGACAGAATCATGCGTTGAGACCTGATCCCGGTAGCACGCATTCTTGACAGGTCCACCTGAAGCTCCTTTACCACCTGCTGAGAACCCTAAAGTGTCTTAGGCGCGGCTTATAAGTAACCGGGTATCACGGTCACACTGAACTGAAATGGTCTACTCCAGGCACGCATCTATCCAGTTCTGAACACGTCTCAAGATTTTTCTTCCCTACTGGAAAATGCCGTCCTCAAACACGTCGCGATCCCGTGCAGTTGTCGGTCTTAGCTACCTCGGCTTCATTAGCCAGGCTCTGTGCGCTCCAGCTACCGGTAACGTCCAGACGTGCGTACGTTGCACCCCATTTTTCCCTCGTTGGCAATTGTCCTGACCAGAATGAACAGTGCCTGAGTCTTCCGGAGGCGCTGTCGTCAACAGTCGCTCTACCTGCCGGCGCCGCCTACAAGTCCTCTATTGAGTCCTACTGGGCTAGAGGCGAACAGGAATTGGTACCGTCATGTATCCTCCGACCCCAGACGGCCGAGGACGTCTCGTCGGCTATCCAGCATCTCGTCGCCAACTCCTGTCAATTCGCTGTTCGAGGCGGTGGCCATTCCGCCGGGACGGGCTGGGCCAACATCCAGAACGGTGTCACCATTGATCTCCAGGCTCTCAACTCTACCAGCGTCAGCGCCGACGGCTCCACTGTGTCGGTGGGAGCTGGTCAACGCCTAGGAAACGTATTCTCGGCCTTGTATGAACGAGGACTCTACGTCGGTGGAGCACGAGCTTCTGGCATTGGCGCAGCCGGCTCGACCATGGGTGGTAAGCATACCTGCGCCCGATCAATCCCCCCTCCCGTCGCAAAGAACGAGACTAAGTCCATACCCTCAGGCGGCGTCGGATACTTGTACCCAAAGACTGGTTTCGCGGCCGACTCTGTGGCTGAATACCAGGTCGTCCTGGCCAATGGCACCATCGTGCAGGCGAATAAAAGTACGAACAGCGACCTGTGGCGCGCCCTCCCGGGCGGCGGTAGCAACTTCGGCGTTATCACGAACATCGTCTACGACACGATCCCGCTTGGCGATATCTGGGGAGGCGACGTCGTCTGGAGCTCCGACTCGATCGCCGGTCTGGCCCAGGCCTTCTACGACTTTGCGGCCAACCCCAGCTACGACCCGGACACTGCTGTCATGATGAGCTACCACTGGAGCCCTACCGACGGCAACATCATCGACAACCAGTTCATCTACGCCAAGCCCGCCGCGAAGCCGGCTGCTTTCTCTGGCTTCTATAACGTTTCGGGTATGGTCGTCGACACGGCGACTGTCACCAACATACCCGCCATGTCAGAGGCACAGAATGCCCGGAGCCCGAGTGGTTTTCAGTAAGTAGTGGCGGGCGCGGGCTGCTTTGCCAACTCGTTCTAACCAGTCTGTAGGCAAATCACCTTCTCCACGTCGTACAAGAACAATGTCGACGTGCTGAAAGACGTATACAACATCTTCAATGCTACCATTGCCTCAGTGTCCAACATCGATGGCGTCTCTTTCTCGCTGTCTTTGGAGCCCCTGCCGCAAGCCTTCGCTGCCGCATCCGCAGCCAAAGGAGGCAACATGATGGGACTCGACATCCCCCCTGAGGGCGTTGTCGTCACTCTGCTCTCCCTGACGTTTAGTAACGCTGCTGACTACCCCGCCATGGACAAGTTGAGCGAGAATCTGTTGGCACAAATCGACGCTGCGGCTGCGAAGCGAGGAGCATCCTTTGGTTTCATTGAGATGAACCATGCGAAGAGCTCGCAAAAGGTCCTCCAAAGCTACGGGTCTAGGAACTTGGACTTCCTCCGAGCCACGGCGAAGAATTACGACTCCACGTCAGTGTTCCAAAATTTGATGCCGGGAGGTTTCAAGCTGTGTTGATTAGACGGTGAGGGTTGGGGGAAATTGGTTTCCGATCACGATGGACAAATCGATATGCTGAATGTTGGACTTGGACAACGCTAGCGATTTTCAGTACTTATAGACAATATAGACTATTTAATATGCCTCGACCAGATGAAAGCTCTGACTCGAGATTCAAGTGCATTGGATCGTGGCATTCTCGTTGTCTATAACTTCACCACACGCTTCGACAAGGGGCACAATTATTGTTCTCCAAACGTTGTCTGGCCGACTTTTTGCCGGTCCGGTCTCATCCGGTCCCATCCATGTCGAATCATTTCCGCAAAAGGCCGATGCAACCCTGTGTCCATCCTAGTGTGTCATTCTGCGGAGCAGCAATCGGCTCCGACCAATACTAAAACTCTTGCTGCTCCCGCGCTTGGCCACCCTGATCCTACACATCATTCCTGGTCAATCAGTTACGACAGCAACAATTCGTTTGCCCTTCTCCACTTCGCCTCCTCGCCATGCCTCAGACGGAAGGGCACAGCCACGGGGCATCATCAGCCCCTCTTCTGGTCCCAGAGCCGGACGTTATCGTAGTCGGCGGCGGCCTAGCCGGGGTCTGCGCCGCTCTCGCTGCCGCCGAGCGCGGCGCCGCGATCGTGGTGCTCGACAGCGCGCACGGCGGCGGCTCGACGGCCATCTCGGGCGGCGTGCTCTACGCGGGCGGCGGGACGCGGCAGCAGCAAGCGGCCGGCTACTGGCACGACACGCCCCACAACATGTTCCGCTACCTGCAGCATGAGGTCGGCGCCGGCCCGGCCCATGAGCCCCCTGTCAGCGAGGCCACGCTGCGCCGCTTCTGCGACGAGAGCGTCGCGCGCATGGACTGGCTGCAGCGCCACGGCGTCGCCTTTGCCGGCGACCTGTGCCCCTTCCGCACGAGCTACCCAACCGATCAGTACGCCCTCTACTTCTCTGGCAACGAGAAGGCGCACCCGTATGCCGCGGTCGCAGATCCCGCTCCGCGCGGGCACCGCGTCGTGGGCGAAGGCGCTGGCGGGATGAACATGACGGGCAACGTGCTCTGGGAGGCCCTATACGACTCGGCTGTGCGGATGGGGGTCCGCTTCGAGTTTGCCAGCAGGGCCGAGGAGTTGCTGCTCGAGAGCGGCACTGGTGCCGTGCAGGGCGTCCGTTATCGTGCCATAGAGAAAGGCACGAGCGACTTCGCCAGGCACAAAGCGCTGACCGTCAACAGCACTTACTACCACCAAATCTCGGTCTCGTTCCTCGCCAACTGGTATGACAGACGCGCGAAAGCCCTGTGGGCCCGCAATGCCCGGCCGAGAACGCTGACTGCCCCCGCCGTTGTCCTAGCAGCGGGCGGCTTCGGCATGAACAAAGAGATGATGGAGTCGGTTCCTATGTCTGACCGGGTGAACCCCCTAGGAACAGGTGGAGACGATGGGAGCGGCATCAGGCTGGGCCAGTCTGCGGGCGGCGCGGTCTCGCACATGGATCGCTTGTCAGTGTGGAGGCTGATGTACCCGCCTGAGGCCCTCACCGAAGGTATCGTGGTCTCGCCCGAGGGTTGTCGCATCGCCGCCGAGGACCTCTACGGCGCCTCTCTCAGCGATGCCATGATCGAGCAGGCAAATGGCCACGGCTATCTCATCCTGGACTCGAGGCAATGGGAAAAGGCCAAAAGCCAGGTCCAAGAGCAGACGCAGTGGCCATGGCGGGCTTTTATCTATTACCTGCTGTACTGGGCTTACCAGCGTGCTGGCTCGCTCGAGGGTTTGGCACAAAAGCTCCGTGTCGATCCAAGTAGGATAGTGGCAACTGTAAGAGCCTACAACGATGCGATAACCAGCGACAACCCGGATCCCGTGGGGAAGCTGAACTATAGGTCTGTGATAGCCCATGGGCCATTTTATGGTATCGACATTTCGATCAGGAAAAGTGGTATGTTGATGACTCCGGGACTCCCACTAGGAGGCCTCAAAGTTGAGGAAACCTCTGGCCTGGTGCTTAACAAGGACGGTAGAACAATCCCTGGCTTATACGCAGCCGGAAAAGAACGCGGTGGGAATTTGTTCAAATAATTACATCTCAGGCCTTGCCTTGGCAGATTGCGTCTTCTCGGGAAAACGGGCAGGGGAGTGTGCGAAGTTTAAGGACCTTTCCATCAATGGATAATAAGAGAGCACCTATATACACAGCTAAGCCCCACCAAAATTCAGTCTAGCTGGGAGTATATATAGCGATTCTGCGTTCATACATCGGCTACGGCCAAATGCCAAGAAGTCATCCAAGAAAAGGACTGTAGAGTAATATTTGTAAAAGAGTCGAAACAGATGCGGCTAATCAGATCAGGTGTGACTGGTCAGGCCGGAATGACGATCGACTGACCCAGCTGACGCCGTATTGGCAGAATTGGTGCCGGGGTATTTAGTCAGTCCAGTCTCTTAAATCGTGATGCGCCGAAGAGCAAGTCAACGGTGATTGTAAAAATATCGGTAGCAGAAGACTTCTAATTGTTACTATGTTATAAAAAGTAACTAGGAGAGGGGGTCGTCCGGAGCACTTTACCGGTTGCACTTTATGGAGGATAACTGGAGTTTGCTATGCTGTCGGCCGCACGCCGAATAGCGATAGGTTGTCTGCATTGTCCAGAATCAGCATCCAGTTCGGACTCGTCTTGCTCGTATGTCGCACAGTCTGTAAAAGGTCTTCGCCATCCAGCTCATTTGGCAAGCCAAGTCTCGTTACGATCACTAGGTAGTCTTAAAAGAGATTACGCTATCGGCATGGACAGTTAAACTAGTCTGCATAGGGCGTACTTTTGCACGCTTGCTCCATAGATGAAGTGTCATTGGTTCACTTATCACCGCCGCTACAGTTCCGAGGACCAGCCCTTTTCGTAGCGCCTTCCCATTGAACCGGCAACGGTTTGTTACATTAAGTATAAAGGCAAAAGAAATATACGCAGTGCAGATTGAAAAGTTTAAAGTAAGGATACAGGACTACGTCCAAGGTCTCTGACTCTAGAACTCCCTGGAGTACGGTAGGCCCCGGCCCGCGGAGCCCCTGTCGCCCAGGTCCTCTGCTGCCCACTCAGTGGTATTTCAAGGGGCGTGTCACGGCGCTGAATACTAAGATACGCTAGTGGCCCCTGCAGGTCAATCTGGCCTCTAGAGTCGACGCACAGGCCCCTGACTGGGCCTTTTCTGTTAGCGACACCTGCCTAATCCTGACTTATAGCTCTTCGAGCTACATCTTCGTCATCTGTTACTCGTATGTTACGACCTGACCTACTTATGCGGCCAAGGACAAGGCGCAGCGGCTATGGAAGTACAATACCCCGCCGAAGGGTCCAAGGGACTCCAGCCACCAGCCACGAAGTCACGTGATGGATCTGGGGATCTGGGATAGATCCAGCAGATCCAGAAAATATCAGTGAGGGAGCGAAGTAGATATAAGACAGACATTCCTTTAGATAGTTTCCTAGATACTCTCGCTACCTCAGTGATCAACCTAAGCATCAATCTTCACCCATTGATGAGGCACACGCCTTGACGACCTATTGTGATACTTCGGTTGCGATTCAAGCACTTGTTCAAGACTACGTTACTCTATTGCTCTACTTGATAGTGTGATTCTGTCATCGTCCAGATACTCTCTCGTATTGCCAACATAAACCCAGTACGTACTACCAGGTTTCTATTGGACCCCTGATAGGCATCGTTACATCGTACCCTAACCAGACTATAGTAATAAACATATCGTTACCCTGCCTATCCTGTTTAGTGACCGCCGCTCGTGACAGGGCGTAGCGGGCAGCAAGGAGGTCCAATGATCGAGTTTACAAGCTTATAAAGGCCTGCTTCGTTGAAGATTAACTCCAGGTGTCACGGCGCTGAACCGCTGAGGCAGATAGCGTGCGCTAATGGCCGCATTAAGCACGAATGAGCTGAAAGTGCGCTGGAATGCGCTGTATAGCCTATGGAGGATGGCTATCCAGGTTGGCCTCGAAGGATCCTCAGATGGGTATATATACCTGTATTGTCGCCTTATATTGTATTGTAGCTCCTCGAGCTACGTCCTAGTCATATCCGTCGCCCCTGCCTGGCCTGTCTGCCCAAATACGAGCTTCTTGACAGACACTTATCCTATCCCGCCTGTACCGCCTGTGACACTAATCGTAATAAAATGATTTACTCCCTTTTCGCCCGGGTTCTCTTCGTTCCGCTGGGCGTAAAAAGTCCGAGGGAGGCCGACCTCTGTCTCTTTCGGGAAGAGCTGTTTGAAGGGGAGGTAAGTTGATGGCTCAGAAAGTTGTCTGCATCCGATTCGTCAAGGAAAGGTGCAAGTGACTATTGTGGCGTAGCAATAGAGGCTAGCGGTTGTGGTATAGAATAGGAACTTGGGGTTGTGGTTGGGCGTATCGGAGAGGAGAAGGGATTGCTGCTGGCAACGCCGCTGGGACCAATGGGTATTTGCCGGCCACTTCTTCTGTCCCCCCGTAGCGGTCTTGACGTCCTCAGTGGTATGGATTTGGTCTCCTCCTCTTCTATCAATAGCCTAGCCACCTCGAGATGGCCTCTATCAGAGGCCGAATGTAGTGGCGTCCGTCCGTCTTTAGCTGCGGCCTTGGTATCGGCACCCTTTTCTATCAGCAGCTTAGCTATCCCTTGATACCCTCGAAAAGAGGTCCAGTGCAGTGGCGTGCGTCCATCGTTAGCTACCGCCGTGACATCAGCGCCCTTCTCAATTAGCATCTTAGCCACCTCTTTATGGGCTTTAGAAAGGGCTAAGTATAGCGACGTTTGCCTATTGTAGTTTGCAGCGTTGATATCTGCGCCTTTCTCAATTAGGAGCCTGGCCACCTCGAGATTGCCTTGACGAGATGACCAGTGCAGCGGTGCTTCTCCATCGATGTTTGCGGCCTTGACATCGGCGCCCTCCTTCATTAGAAGCCTGGCCACCTCGAGATGGCCTTGACAAGATGACCAGTGTAGCGGTGTCACTCTATCATCGTCTGCGGCCATTACATCAGCACCCTTTTGTATTAATAGCTTAGCCACCGCTTTGGAGCCGTCTAAAGAGGCCCAGTGTAGCGGCGTCGCTCCGTTCTCAGCTGCAGCTTTGACATCACCACCTTTTTCTATTAGTAAACTGGCCACCTCTTGAGTAGAGGCCAAATGCAGCGGTGTCTCTCCATAGATGTTTACGGCCTTGACGTCGGCGCCCTTTTGTATTAATAGCTTAGCCACCCCTTCATAGCCTTCTGAAGATGTCCAGTGCAGCGGCGTCGATCCGTTGTTAGCTGCGGCGTTAACATCGATACCGTTCTCTATTAGCAGCTTGGCTACCTCGAGATGGCCTGTAGAAAGGGCCATATACAACGGTGTCTCTCCGTCGTTATATACTGCCGTAATATCCGCATCCTTCTCTATCAATAGCTTAGCTACCCCAAAATAGCCTTTAACAGAGGCTATGTGTAGAGGTGTTTGCCCGCTACTGTCTTTCATGCCAACACTATTGTCATCTCCTATTGCATCCACCACCCGTACGAGATCCAAAAATGATGCCAAGTGTAATGCCGTTCTCCGCTGTACCTGTCGGCTGTATCCGTAACCCTTATGAGTTAGTTCACTCGCTAGTAATGCCTGACTTGCTGCATCAACCTGTGCTGGTTTCGACAAGAATGACAGTACTTTCTTGTCTATATTAACGGTACGGGCGTGAAGCCCCCAGTTCCAAGCGGCGTAATCATATAAGCGATGCTCCGCGAGTCGCTTTTCGAACTCTTTATCCGTCTCGCAATGACCAGTGGCGAAGCTATCAAACGATAGGTATGTAGTGCAAACTGTTGTAATAATTTGCTCCATCTCCGGAAACCACCGCGCCTTTGTCGACTCAAGGTACTCTTGGGCCGCGTAGTGCACCAGCCGGACGATTCCGCTCTGCTCGTCCACTGTCACCAGCCCAGCACACACAGAGACCAGATGCTCGATTCGGGGGCAGTTCTCTTGGTCAAGCGCCGACTCGTCCTGTTCGACTGCTAGCGCATGCTGCAGTTCAACTTTATGCAGCTATCGCTTAGCATAGGTACTCCATCCTAAGACTTGCTTAGCACGTCGTGCCCAGTCTGCTAGTTGGTCTTCAATGCATTCTATAGCGTTTGTATACGCAGTGGTACAAACAGTGTCATTCTGAGCTCCTGGAACCATTCCGCTTAGAGCTTTCCGGATGGCCCGTGTCGTGTCTTTCCCCTGGAGTGACTCAAGATAAAGCTAAGCTAATAGAAACCTATTAGAGTTAGCGAGTTCTCTATTATAAGCCTTAGTACTTATATTCCATCTATAGAGCCCGTAATACTTTTAATAATTATATCTTTTAAGTCGGGTTTCTCGGTTATAACTGCTCTAAGCCGTGCAATATGCCCCTCTAGGTATTTGCGGATATCGAGGTCGTTCGCACGTACTTCGAGATAAGGGCTGCCTTCGAACTTCTTGTTGATATCGGGAATCACCCTCGATATCGCAAAGAGATTAATCTTGCTTTGGGCCTGCAGATCGAACAGCGTAGAAAGGAAACGGGCCCGGTAATCCTCCGACGTTTGGCACTCATCCACGGCGTCGACCATAATAAATACCCTCGAGTGCTCGGATACGATGGAGCGAAGTGCCTAAGACATTTCTTCCAGCGTAGGCCTCGTTCGCTTCGGGGCATGTCGATCGTGGAGCTGCTTGATAGCGACGGGTAAAGAGGGTTTAACTTGAGCAATCTGTTTCAAGAGACTTGTAATCAAGTATTCGATCTTCTGCTCGTCCTTCCGCTTGAAGATACAGTACACGTAGGTAATAGCCGATGTCCTGTCGTCCCAGAACCTTTGCTCAAGGTCGTTGATCACGGTCGAGGTGAGAATCGTCTTGCCTGCTCCGGGCATGCCTGGGCAGAACAAGGTCTGCTGTGTGGTACCAAGCCACGTTCGGTACTCCTCGGAATCCAGGAGCCATTGCCCTGTACCAGATTGTCGCCTCCTGAGGTAGTCGGAATGCTGCGGCCCGTAATCAAGAGCGGTGAGCCAATTGAGAATCTTAAGGTCCGCCTCACTGTCTAAAATAAAACGAGTACGAGCAACATGATCCATAACTGCAGATGCTTAACAGGAACATCAGTACGTGAAATAATTAACGTAGTAAATCAATACATCTAGTCACCCTCGTGAACACTGGAAAGCGATGACATAGGCAGTATGCTATGCTAAGGGATTCCACTAACCATGCGTAAGAAGTTCACTTAGGCGTTGCTCAGCCTTTACTTTATTCGGTATAATGCGCTTAAGAATGTCCTTCGCGTACGCCGCCGCCGTCATCGCCGCATAGCCTTGCCATTCCTTGTTCTTGTGCGTGTCTGCGTAATCGCAGATCCCCCGGCTCATGAGACAAGGAAAGTGATTCATCAGTCCGGCCGCCTCCATCTCGAAGCACAGAACGTCCTTCTCGCGCGCAAGCTTGTCACGTACCACAGCATCCTTCATCAGCTGGTTGGCAGAGGCGATCAAGCCGTAGTATACCGCGGGGTTGTCGTCGTCCTCGTCCCGCGGCCGTCGCAAAGCTAATGCAGAAGTGTCGGCACTGCACCATATCGTACAGCTTGCGTCATTGTTAACGGGATAGGTAACACCAGTACGATAGAGACGGTCGGTGCTCACATCGGGCTAACCGTATTTCTTCCGTAGTCTCGGCTTCATCTATAAGGCAGTATTAATGGCTTCTTAGATCTAATGGCCATCGCTCTCATAATGCGCCTTAATCCCACTAATAGCTATAATTACGTAACACAGTCGGTAGCTACGCTAGGAAGCCTGCTTCGTAGAACGTCTAGTCCTGGATTGTCTTGCCAAATCGTAGTAGAACACACCCCCACGACCATCCCGAGGGGCTCTAACGATAATATCGCCAAGTCGTATATCGTTCTTCGCACTTAGTGCACCGCCGCCAACCCCGACCATCAAGCCAATACGCACATTAGGAAAGCTATGCAGCATGTCACGCGCGACGGTAGCGGCCGAGGCCGTGCCGTATTCGCCATCGGGCAAGACAGCAATAACCACGTTATGTTTTCCCATCCTCCCAAGCGTGTAGCTGTTATTGTCGTGCTACGCGCTATGCTCGAGACTCTCGTATTCATCGTCGAAGAAAACGCGAGTAGCGACGTACTCGGTAGAAATCGCACAGATCCAGCCGACTATGTAGGCCTCGTTAGCCAACTGTCGTTTCATTCCATTTCCATCTCCCTAATATCTAACGGTCTGTCGGCCTATAACCATCTCGACGTGTCGTCCAGCCATCAACAATTGTCCTAGTTCGTACGTTAGCAAGATTATCAATAGCGGCAGGTTCTAGCTCGAGCAGAGGATTCATATAATCAATGACGCTACTTGCGGAAATTTTGGGTAGCGTTTTCGGTCATAACAGCGACCAGGACGTTGCTGTGGCCTCATACCTCGCTTTAAGGGAGGGGAATGCCAGCGACAGTGAGGGTTATTCCAGCCCCGATGGTTTTGTTTCAGCCAGAAAGGCAGCCATGCCTCAACAGCCGGCGGGCGACTACCATTTTTCCAATACGGACGAGTAAGAACGTCATGGCTGCAGGCTGTGTGCTGAATCCTGTATGTTGCGTGTGGTGCAAAACAGGGCCATTGGCTGGGAGCGAAATGGAAAAACACAGAACAGGGCAGAGAAGGCCTGTTTCATAGTCTCTGACTGATCTTCGCATAGCCCTGCCAGTGAATCGGGTGCCAAGTCATGAGTGCGAGCCATGAAAAGACTGGGTGTATATTCATCAGGGCGGCTGGTTCGAAGTTGAGCGTGATTGGGCCACTCAAAATAGCAACACCTCGAAGCGAAGGTACAAGGAAAACCGGTAAGAGAATCTATAGATCGTAAAGGATAGTGTACGGTGCCAAGCACCGTATTAGTCCGTTTCACTTCAATCCAGGCCTTTTTGGCATGGCTCGTGCGGTGGGACCTACGCAAGAAACTCACACGCCCGGAGCAGGAATGGTTGGTCGCTGTGAGGAAGCGAAAGCGGAGGAAAGAGGTGGACAGCACGCCCGACTATGCATTCGCAGGTCAGGACCTGTCGGAAGAAGAATGAAACGGCTGGAGCACAGGCTCGACCATCCTCCCACCATGGTCGGGGGCAGATACAACCGCGGTAAGCATGCCCAACCCGAAACATTCATCTAGATGTGTTCAATGCGGCTCATTACTTGATTCATTTGAACCAGGTCCTTTCATACCCGATCCTTATACTAGTCTGGATGTGTCGGACCATTCGCCAGTACTTCCGTCAATAGACCTGACCAAGCTCCTTACCTTACAGCACAACCAGATATACGAGTGGAAGCTATGGACGGAGGCTCATCATGAACTTTCATGGATCAGCTTCATTCGGAATACGCCATTACTTGACTCTATCAGGTACTCCCTATTCGGAGAAAGCTCGCAGCATTTCATAGCATCATCAGACTCGACACTTATGCTCCGCTTCAGTTCTGGTCAGCTAGAATGCGGGTCAACGGCCATTGAAAAGCTCGCCGTAAGCTTCAGTTGCATCATGCCAGAATCACGAGAGGGTGAAAATATGGCTAGAGCCAAGTCTCTGGTCAGAACCCGGGGTGAGTTGGATATGGATATGCTCAAAGTCGTACTTTTCCAACTAAGTACCTTAACCACTTAGCCGTCCTACCACGTAAGCAGCCACCTAAATTAACTACCGATAAGCGAAGCCCCTTGACCCCTTTTTCGCATATAAGTCTGCATCTAACCCGCTTATTAATAATTAGAGGATACTGCTAAAATCGTTACTTCTCGTGCTTTTTAGCCATACCTATCCTAACCCCCGAATCCGCCATTTAGCGTACCATTTTGGCCGTACAAGCTGGCGAATCGGAACGTGCAGTCTCAAGAGACTTAAGGTACCCCGAGCCACTTTGCGGGATAGAATTAGGGGCAGACCGACTCGGGCCGAGTCCAAGGAGTCCGCCAGGACCCTCTCTTCTACCCAGGAGGAATATCTTAAGACCTAGGCTATCCGATAGGCGTAGTTAAGCCTTACCCCTAAGTATAACGTGTTTCGGCTGTTTATCGCCCGGCTATTTAAAACGGACCAGCCCGTCCTGCCTTTTAGAATTTATTAAGTAAAGAGATTTATTACCCGTTATTTTAAACTTAAGATTATATTAGTTATAACGATAAACTTCCGGCGCCTTTATTATATATTCGAAGAAAATATTTAGCTTTTTTTTTAATTTTAAACTAGAATTTTATTAAAAATATTCCCCTCGATTTATTTATAATATAAATAAGATTAATAATATTATAAGTTTAAGTAATAATTATTATATAATTAACCCGGCCGAATTAATTAAGATTTTTATTTAAAATACCGCCTATTACGAGTAAATAACCGCTGTAAAGTTTATAAGTATAAATAATATTATTTTACCCTTTTTAATTATTTTTAAAAGTATAAATATATAATAATAATAATTTTTAAACCGCGGTAATAAGTTTTACGATTTACGGATAAATATTAAGGATTAATTATTTATTTATTTATTTAAAGAATAAATTAATAACGAGCTAGTAATAATATAATTATAAAATATTTACTTATTATAGATAAAACCGGAAAACCCGGAGCAATAGCGGTTATTTATTTTAAACGGCTACGGTAATTATATATAAAACTGTTTTATAATTAAATATATAACTAATAAAGTTTAATTATTATATCTCTTAATATATATTTTTTACGTATTATAACTTTTAAATTTAGGTCCGTTTTTTATATTAAAGCAGAAAATTTAAAATTATTTAACTCTCCGTTATTAATTAATATTTAATATAAATATAAATAAGGCTAACTTTATTTAAGCGTAATATAAAGCTCGAAAGTTAGCTTTTAAGTTTAAAGTAATAATTAATAAGTAATAAGCTACCGGAATCTACCCACGGGACATCTCTAAGCCCTTAAACTCCCGGCTACGTAGATACGAGCAAGGCCGTGGCTAAAAAGTGGTCCCTTCACGCCCTAAACAACTTAACGACCAGTAGACCCCTATCTAGGAAGCGCCTATACCTACCAGCTCCCGGTATATACGTTAGATCGAAGCCTTAGCTCGGAATAGGGATATCTAGTTTAATAGCACTTATAGGAGGCTATTATTCCGTAAACTAAGAAAGGGGCTCGATTTTTTAAACGCTTAATTAATTAGATTAAAATAAGAAAAAAACCGTTTATAAGCCGAGTTAAATAAAACACGTAAGTTTAAAACCTATCGAGTAATTAAAGACCTTAATTAGGCTTTTATTACGATATAAGATATAATAGCAGTTAAGGATAGAATAATAGGTTAATAATATAACCCCTAGGATAAATCGGGTAAAGATAAAACGATCTAAGTTATTAGCTTAAATTCGAAAAGCGATTCTAATATTGCCATCTATATTAAAGTTAAAATTCGATAAAGTTATAATTTTACGATTTTTTTTTAAATAGTTATTAATAAAATAAACTTGGGTTACGATATTGTATGGTGTTAAGTTTAGGTAGCTGCTTATGTGGTAGGACGGTTAAGTGGTTAGGGTACTTATCAAACAACTTCATTGAGTGGCAAAATTATAAGCGTATTGCTCGCTTGACTGAAGTATTAAGGCTCGACAACCCGTCGGTCATCCGAGCCCTTTTCGGAGTAGCTACAAAGGACCTTACTATCGCGGCAATTCTTGACAAGCTCTTCTTCGCAGCATGTATAACCTACTCCCACAAACTCCTGGAAGTCCTGATACAAGAGAACAAAGAGGTCAAAAATGGACAGCTGGAGCATGTCCTTGCCTTCGACATGATGTCTGCCTTGATTGTCTTAGTCAACAAGTAAAACATTGAACTTGCAAAGGCTGTCATCGCCACGGCCCCTCGGTCTATCATTGACCTGGATTGGGGTGTAAGATGTTACTTGTTTTGGGAGGAGCTCGTAAAGTTCAAAAATCATCATTTCACGACTTCACTGGTAGAGCTGCTCATACCAAAGATCAGATTTCGTCAACATTTCTTGGATCGCCTTTTAGTCCGATCACTTGAAGCTGGAAATGTTTCACTTGCGCTCAGGTGTATTGAATATGGTGCAAGTACCTGTACTAAGACAAGCTCACCTCAGTTTTATTCAATGCAGGATTCGGAATGTATGAAAGAGCGCGGGAGAACGGTTAGGTTCAGGAGGTGGATTGAGATCCTCGATTCGCATACCCTCTATACTGCTTGTATAGTCCCACTTGGTCAGTATCACTCTGAACCCCAAAGAACTTTTGGCAGTATTGACGTATCAAGCCTGGTTCCTTGACGATTTGCCGTCGATCCCTCAGGGACACGAGAAGATTGTGTTGCAAACCTTCAAACAGATGACCGCTTCTCTTGGACCCCCCCTGGTCCGCACAAACAGGAGAAGGATCTGTACCTATCGATGTCTTGATAAGTGCCGCATGGCTCGGGTATTCCAGCATCCTCGAGAAAATGACCAACGGCCCTAAGGACTTGGATCGTACCAATGGTCTAGGGATGTCGCCTTTGATCGCTGCAGTTTTGGGAGGGTCAGCAGATACATGTTTCTGTCTACTCAAGCTGGGGGCCGATCCGAACTTTACTCATTCAACATCACTGAACTCTGGCAGCTCACAGTTTGAGCCTGTTGCTGGCCGATTTCCAGCAGCGCTTCATCATGCGATCTTCTTGGGACATCGGCAAATTGTGGACCTTTTGATCGAGTTCAAACCCGAAAAGCTGATATACACCAGTTATGTGACAGCCGCAAGCACTTGCTGTGGTTCCAGGACCAAGTCAGTCGGATATTAGGATTGATGATCCAGATCGCCACCCTCATCCATGGGAAGAACTCCATGATATACATCGAAACTGCCCCTGTGATATGGCCTGCAGAAATTATCCCTTCTCAAGCAACGTATCGGAAGATCAGATCTGGGTGGGCTCTGAGGGCTCAAGGCCGAGCTGGTGGCACTTTGTTGGTGACTCAAGGAAATGCGCAAAGAAGGCACGTACCTTATTCATGGCCATAAAAGGCGACAACCCAAAGGCCATCGATCAACTTATTGCCAAAGGGTACAAATCGGACTTACCAGCACTTATAGCTGCGATGCACTGGCAGGAGCCCACTCTCGTTATGTAAAAGCTATTGAAAACCTGGAGAGAGCACAGCCTTGAACTTCGCTTATGGGAAAGCTGTCCCCATTATGTGAGATTTGTGGTCGACGAAGGCTGTCTTGAGATTCTTAAATTGCTTACAGACCATGGGGCAAATGTGGGAAACCTCTACTACGATACTACTTACAATTCTCCACATTGGATTGAAGGTCCAAAAACCGCTCTACAGTTGGCTATCCAGGCACATCGAGCCTCTGATGAGATGGCTCATTACCTTATTGAGAAAGGCGCAGACGTCACAGCACCCGCCCATCCCCACTCGGGACTCAGCGCACTCCAACTTGCTGCCATGCAAGGGAAGATCACACTTGCTCGACATCTCATCAAAGAGGGAGCCCAAATCAACGCGCCCAGAGCACTTAGGCATGGCAGAACGGCACTCGAGGTGGCAGCAGGGGCTGGGCGGCTTGATATGGTCCAATTCCTTCTCAATGAAGGGGCAGAGACAGAAGGAAAGGGTAGAGTGCAATACACCCATACCATGAAGATGGCTAGGCGCAGGGGCCATGCGGCGGTGGAAAAGCTCCTTCGGAGGCACCGGGATCGGGACATGCAGGATGATATTTTGGATGCTCAAGGTATCATTCCCGATACGTTCCCACACTCTGACCACGCTGTCGGGAACTTGATGGACCATGTGATAGTGGTATTCCGTTTGTACACCCCGACGAAACTTCTTTCGAAGAGAGGCGCGATCTACGGCCGTGGTTCATTGAAAGGTACCTGGAGCCGCCCTACGACGCCGAGCTGGATCTCCTTTCTACTGGGGAATTAGAGCTACCTTTAGAGGAGAGGATGAACACACTAGCCATGGTTATTAGTGAAGAGAGGGAGATAAGGAGAAGGGCGAATCTATTTCTTGGTAACACATGGGGCGTACGGCATTACTATGGTAATGTTAGGAAGCTTATAGTCGCTACGGAGGTGGAGATTATACGACGGAACCTGCCTCGTACCACGCCTTCGACCGAGTCTTTCAGCCCAAGCGATGAGGATAAGGCTAACGAGCCTTCGATCCCGTGCTCCGATGAGGACATATCAAATTTCTTCTCGCAAGAGGAAGCCATTCAAAAGACCGAAATTTTCCCGCTACACGAAGTTGCTGGAGCCGGTGAAGATATCGGACCCAGGATACACTTTCATCCCGAGTTCCACAGGCGACGGGACTCGGTGGACTTCCACGAAACGATGCACGACGAATTTCTTATTTAATCTTATACCTAGGTAGGTATCCTGGATACCTTCCTGGAGCGTCAATGGTGCTGGGGCAACTACGCATTGGCAAGGATTCACAGACGAGATCTCAGGGACCCCCGAAAGTCGAGGGGGCGCCTCGTTTATTCGATATAACCAGGACGCCAAAGCGGGCCAGGACCAGATGACTCGTCAAACGGCTCCCCGGTCATCCTTTCCGCCCTAGGCCGAGGGAAGTCCGAGATCCAGGGGCGTCCCTCCGAGGGTTGGTGTCGACGTCGGCGTCGTTGTGTCAGTTGGCAATGTGGCGGGCCCGGCCGGTTCAGCAGACTGTGGCGTATGGCAATGCTGTGTGCTTGCTGGTCCATAAGAGTCGCTCGACGATTATACTTTTTGAGCACGGTCTCCTTCCAATACGGAATGAATAACCACATGAGCACCCAATGCGTCAAGTTCGGAAGATGTTGCAGGAAATACAGGGGTAGAGCACCGTATCAGGGGTCACGTGCTGACCCATCCATCCCTTTTATCTATATAGCACGAGAGCAGCCATAGCATGTCTCTCTTTTGTACGTATTCTTTCCTTCCTTTCATATAGCACTTTATTTAACACCTGTTGCTCTCGATCATGCAAGAGAAGATCGTCCCTACTACCGCGGCTTATACAGGCACACAAATGTGTTTGCTCTTGGTCACATATGGGATGAGTTCAAGGGACTTTTGATGTATGTCATTCTACATACCTTGGAACCCATTCGCGCTAGAAAGCGTACAGAGTCTCAAAAACGCCCAGCCAAATCGCGCCTGTCTTGCCGATGCTATCGGAGATCATTATGCGGATGACCTTGAGGCTGAATCGTATTCTCTTGTGAATGGGAATCCACGAGAAAAGAGAGTGCCAGCCCCAGTACCAACGAACAAAAAGGCCGACGCACCCACTGATCGGAAATCCTGCCTTCCTTAGCAGACCAGATGACCGTGGCCAAAAGAAGGAAAGCACGGGGACGGCTATATAGACCGGCGATGCGATGGCAAGTATGGAAGAAATAGATTTAAATCAGGCTGCTATGTCCAGTAGTCTCTCCTTGTCGATGAACGGCTTCACACATGATGCAAGAAAGGCCTGTACGATTGATGTAGGACGTGTCCGCCCGCTGGAAGTCAACAATATAACCACGTTGAGTAGAAATGTAAACAGTTGAACACGGTCGAGTAGAAATGGAAGACAATCGGTTCGATCCCGTATACGCCGTGTAACACTTCGTGTCATAGCCTCAAGGTCAGTCAGCAATATTGTCAAGGTCGTCCTCGGTCCATGGTCGCGGCGGATTAGGCCCACACTAAATATAGGCTCGTCCACAATAAGCTCTCGATTCAATGTCATCAAAAGCATGCTGTCGGACCGCCGGCAGTAACGGGACAGTGGCTTCCCTTGACTTGCTTCGGCTGCTTTCTTGGCGGTCCAGAGCTCTTCCCGTGCCGGAAGCTCGACAAGCATTAGGGGCTGCTTTATCCTCCCATATATCCGGGGGGAAATCGTTTGAGAGGCAGAGAGATGAGTTGGCGTGGTTCGCCCTTGTCAATCCAGCGATCCCAGGTGCGTAATGGAACGGGGACTTGCGGTACGTGATGTTGTGACAGCTGTAGAAATATGCTGGCTTAGGTGCTATGCACCCTTGAGTTCCTAAGGACCTTTGAGATCCCTGTTTGTCACCCTCTTGGTGAAAGGTATGGTGGTACCAAGGATGGTCATGGCCAAGAAACATCCAACATGCCGAGCTCAAGGCTCCATAACGTTTTTCTACAGCCAATTCAATAGTGTAGAGCTTTTCTTCACGATGAGTTCGATGGATCGCTAGGAGCTCAGGGTCGACCGTATCCCACACCAAGATTGTCGGATCGAACCGGCGTCGAATGATTTCTTCCTGAAGTCGGATGAATGCTTTCGATCCTTCACCGTAGATCAACGGGATGCTCACATCAAAGAGCCCCAGTAAAGCAGTACGCGGTGTCCTCAATCCTTTTGGTCTCTCTCAGTGCGGCCCAGCACATATTCTGGGCGATAGGGGTCTCACGCAGCTTCTCCTTCAACTCAGTGGCTGATTCATATTTCAGGTACTGCTCGCCGACCCTGGTCCTCGTAAATATCTGTGGTGCCAGTAAACTGCGTGTGCTGATGAGAGACCAATCCGACGCCAGGAATTCGACCTGGCAAGGCGCCAAAAGCTCTTGCAGCGTCCATCCCCGAGAAAACCACTTGCTGTTGGCGAAGCCAGATGGAAAACTGGCAGATTTCGGATCCGGCTCGACATCGTCCAGATATGCGTAGCAGACATCGGCTTGTTGGTACCATTTGAACATGGAGTTGATCGACTCGGACAGCTCGGAGCTGCTGGTCTTGTCGATGCAGCACGTGTCTACCCAGGCGTACTCTAATCTGCGGTCCTTAGCGAGGCGGCATGTTTTCTCAATCTTAGTGCGTCCTGCCTTCTTGGTGCCGGCCTGGTATTCCTGCAAGGTTACTTCCTCGCTGCCCCATCGGTGCGATAAGATGGCATAACGACGTCCATCCTCGACTAAGAAATCCTCCAACTCTCCGGTCTTCGTATTGATCAAACGCATGGGGAGAGTAGAGAAGGCCGGTACAAGAAGGACCAAGAGTCCACGAGTTATGATTACAAAAGAGATTTTGTTCAGGCCCTGAGTGGCATCGACAGTTCAGAGGCAGCATCAGCACTAAGCCACATTTAGCCATGCGTCACGACACCAATCATGCTGGGCAAACAGCGTGCAATATCTTCAAAAGGGCAGGCCAATCGGCTCTGGTCAGGATTTGTCGGCGCACGCCGAGGCAAATCATGAGCGACGTGTTAAGTATATTCCAGTATATATCGTTAAAGATACGCGGGCACTCCTGGAATGCCTAGTAGAATGACCTAGATAGGGCTGTGACATGAGTAAAGCTGTCGTGGGTGGGTTGTAGAGTACTAAGAGGTAGTAGGTAGGCATAATGCTTGGCCAGTTCGTTAGACCTGTTCAGCAAATGGACAGAATTTGCAGTCTTCCAAACCCAGTTTCGCCATGAAGAGCAATTAGTCATGAGCAAGCTTTGGCGGTGGACTGACGAGTGCAGTTAGTTGGGTGATGCGTCTTGGAGCCCGGGCACTGGTCATGAATACGACAAAGGTCAGCACTTGCTCACGATGTCCCACCATGGGGGAATGAAAAGGTAGACCCTAGTCCCGTATTTCACCAGGCACCACGCACTCGGTGCGTACGTCTTGTCTGGCCTAATGGAACGCGGATGATGTCACCTCTCCCACCGGTTGACATCGAGGTTCAATTACTTGGTGGACAGGGGCCGAAACTCTGGAGCGTTGGTGATGTCGATACTCCGCGCTGCTTCGCCATTCGCTGGCTTGACCGGCCAGAAAAGTCTGCGACACGCATAGAACCAAAGGGCAGTACCTGGTATGGCAGACAATTCACAGCACGAGGATATTGACAGAAAAGAAAGTAGTTTGATGTTGTTCTGCCTTGTGGCAACGACTCAATTCATCTCGGTCATAATGTGAGAAACCATGTCATATCAAAAGCAATTCCGTAGTGACCCGTTTCCCTTTTTCATAACACCGAAATCCAGCCAAACACCCTTTACGCGACGCTGCGCTTAAGCGACCTTAGCGGTCTGGGTGGTGGGAACGACCTTCTTGCCATCCTTGTTGTATCGCACGCGAGGCGGGGGAGCACGGTTGCGGCGGCCGACGCGAGATCGGACACTAGATTGGGAGCACATCAGTATGGAGGGGTTTCATCCGGGGCAAGTTACCAGGAGAGGTGGGCTCCGTATTCAAGTGCAACCAAGGTTCATCTCAGTTGCATACGCATTTGCCGAAACAAATAGAGCGCAGTTGTTCCCTTGCGGGCACCCCTCTCCTGAGGGATCTTTATCAACGTACCGGACAATCTTGCCGTGAATGGCGCAAGAGACACAGTACTGCAGCTTGAGGTACATCTTGGGGACAGTGTACTCGGCGAAGACCGAGGCATCCGAGATATCACGGATGGCGGCAGACTCGACCATGTTGCGGATGGTGAAGCGCTTGATGGCCTTGTCCTTGGGAGTGCATCGCGAGCAGTTGCTGCAGCGGATGGGCTTGGTGTGGCCGCGGCCCTTCTTGTTGCGACCGCTGTAGAAGAAAAATGTCAGTCGGGTGATTCTCTCATGGTGCTGTGTGCAAGGTGGGCGGCGTCGGTCGGATCTCGCATCGAGGGGAGAGCGACAACAGAGACGACGCGGCGCGGGTACGGTGAGGCATACTTGTTCTTTCTCTTCTTGACCATTTTGGCGGTTGTCGATTCTTCGTAACTGGGAAAAACGAAGAGGGAAGATGGAGGATGTTGGGGCCTGCTGTGAGTTTAAGGACCAGAGGAAGATCTTGCGGTTGTGGTGCTGATTGCCAAAATGCACTCCACTGAAACTTGGGCTTGGGGGTACTGTGGCCAATCGAAAACCAGGTCTCTCCTGCGCAAAAGATCGCATCAAGCAGTGGAGGGTTGGCCAATTCGAAAACCCTAGCACGTGACTGATAGTGGGAGCAAAAAATCCAGATAAGGTGCAACAATGTTTTTGATGGGGCAAGCAAAGCCCAATCAGTTTGTTATGGTCTGTGCGTCGCCCACCACGAATTCCGAGGGTCTGTGGAAAACCATCCCACCTTTTCAGCTTGGAACTTTTTTCCCTTTCCTTTCCGTGTGAACAACTTCATCTGTATAGTTGCTTAGGAAGACAATTATATTGTCTAGGTACGTAAGCCCATCTGCCCGCCCACTGGTCGCGCAAGGCTCTTGAGCCTTCTGCGATCATTATTCCCAAACTCCCCTCGCATGCTTCCTCCGATCAGAAGAAATCGAAGTTTTTGGCCTTGGGGATTTTTTCGATCCGCACTGCAAACCTACCAAGCAACGCAATCTAACATATCTGGAATTTGCAGGCAGCCATCATGCAGATCTTCGTCAAGACCCTGACGGGCAAGACTATCACCCTCGAGGTGGAGTCTAGCGACACTATCGACAATGTCAAGTCCAAGATCCAGGACAAGGAGGGCATCCCTCCGGATCAACAGCGATTGATCTTCGCCGGCAAGCAGCTCGAGGACGGCCGCACTCTTTCGGACTACAACATCCAGAAGGAGTCCACCCTTCACTTGGTGCTCCGCCTGCGTGGTGGTGCCAAGAAGCGCAAGAAGAAGGTCTACACTACCCCCAAGAAGATCAAGCACAAGCGCAAGAAGACCAAGTTGGCTGTTCTCAAGTACTACAAGGTCGACGGCGATGGTAAGATCGAGCGTCTCCGACGCGAGTGCCCTGCTGAGACCGTAAGCTCCTCTCAACCAAGTTCCCATCTCCTGTAGCCATTTACTGACTCGATCAACAGTGCGGTGCCGGTATCTTCATGGCCGCCATGCAGGATCGCCAGTACTGCGGTCGTTGCCACCTGACCTACGTCTTCGACAAGCCTTAAATGGCTAGTTTGGAAGGACAAATTCACGCATGATAATGGGAGTTCGGATCGGAAGGATATTAAGGCCATAGAAGGAATCTGATGTGGCATGGAATCACTAAAGATAGCTCCCACTCTGAATTCAAGGTCACGATCAATCAGTCACATTACTACGCTTGTTTTATTCCACTCGTGACATGTTTTGCCTGTATGGAATTCCTCGTAAACTCAAGTTGCCTCAAATGGTGGTTCGGTGGTTCTAATAGTGGCTGTACCACCAGCTTAGCCGCCCAGTAGCTAAGCCACAGGCCCCAGACTAGGCCCCCACCACGACAGGGTAGGTCAACTGCCATCAACGTCATTCCGTTCACTTTGTCTTGGAGGGGCATCTCGACGGCCATGAACTCAGTTGCTCTGCATCGCATGTATCACTGATGATGGTCGAGGCCTTGGATCGAAGTTCGTGTTGAAGAACGGGATGTTTTAGATGCCATCATGGAGGTTCGGAAAGCGAAACAGTAAGCGACCAAGATGGATTGATTCAATGGACATGAACGGAGCCGCCATTGCCGGACGCGCTGAGGTTGCCACGCAGCAAGGCAAGTCCAAGTCCAAGCCACGCCACTCAACCTGAATCAACCAACGACCTGTCATTGCCCACAGCTTGGGAGGCCGCGCACTGCCATTTCATGCAAGGAACCCTGGAAACGAAAGCAAATATAAACAAGCCTTCCTCTCGCCCAGTATTTCGTAGATGCCTCCATTGCCTAGATTTAGACCATTCACTTTGATTACTTCGGTAATCATCCTCATTCTTGCCGTAATCTTCACCGTCGTCAACCCCACCTACCTCAACGCCCTCACGACTCAGCTTCGCTCTAGTTCAACCGCTACCACCCTCCAAGCCTTCATCGCCCGTTATCCTTTCAAATCATCCTCGCATTCATCCACAGACAACATCATGGGCGGCGGACCTGAGCCCGGCTACCGATCCGTGGCCTACTTCGTCAACTGGGCCATCTACGGCCGCAAGCACCGGCCCCAGGACCTCCCGGCCGAGAAGCTGACCCACATCCTCTACGCCTTCGCCAACGTGCGCCCGGAGACGGGCGAGGTCTACCTGACCGACACCTGGGCCGACACCGACATCCACTGGGAGGGCGACTCGTGGAACGATGGCGGCCTCAACCTGTACGGCTGCCTCAAGCAGCTAAACCTGCTCAAGCGCCGGAACCGCCAGCTCAAGGTCCTGCTCAGCGTCGGCGGCTGGACCTACTCCTCCAACTTCAAGCAGCCGGCCTCGACCCCGCAGGGCCGCGCCGCCTTTGCCAGCAGCTGCGTCGAGCTCATCAAGCACCTGGGCTTCGACGGTATTGATATTGACTGGGAGTATCCCCAATCCTCCGCCGAGGCCGCCGACCTGGTCGCGCTGCTGCAGGCGACGCGCGACGCCATGGACGCCTACTCGCGCACGCTGCCGCAGCGCTACCACTTCGAGCTGACGGTGGCGTGCCCCGCCGGTGCGCAGAACTACGAAAAGATGGACCTGCGCGGCATGGACCGCCTGCTCGACTTCTGGAACCTCATGGCCTACGACTACGCCGGCTCCTGGGACTCGATGGCCGGCCACCAAGCCAACATCTACCCGCACCCGACGCAGCCGCAGCGCACGCCCTTCAGCACCGCCGCGGCCCTGCACTACTACACGCGCCAGGGCGGCGTGCCGGCGCACAAGATCGTGCTGGGCATGCCGCTGTACGGCCGCGCCTTCCAGAACACGGACGGTCCCGGGACGCCCTTCTCGGGCGTCGGCGAGGGCACATGGGAGAACGGGGTGCACGACTACAAGACGCTGCCGCTGCCGGGCGCCCAAGAAGTGTTTGACCACGAGGCGGGCGCCACGTATTGCTACAGCCGCGCGAGCCGCACCATGGTCAGCTACGACACGGTCGACATGGCGCGCCGCAAGGCCGCGTACGTGCGCACGCACGGGCTCGGCGGCGCCATGTGGTGGGAGAGCAGCGCCGACCGCGACCAGGCGAGCGGGCAGAGCTTGATTGCAAATGTCGTGCAGGGCGTCGGCGGCGTCGCGGCGCTGGATAGGACGGCTAACTGCATTGTGCAGCCGCAGAGCAAGTACGAGAACTTGCGGGATGGGTTTCCGAATGATCCAAAGTAGGAGTAGTAGATTGTGATGGTGGCTCAATCAGTCACGGCTAGAAGTTACAGGGCGGGGATAGAGATGAAACACTGATGATAATAGAAAGAAGTCCTGGGCTTCGGGAAGAAAAAGGTCAACGAAACCTGAGGAAACACATAAAGGTCTGTCACGGAAGATGGATTACATGATGATTATGACTATTTCATTATACAATATCAATACCAAACTGACCAAGATTGCATTGCATCTTCGTAGTTTGATCAGGACTTGATTTCATGATGATCAAACATACGCATATACATATCCATGTGTTTAATATGAATTTCATAGCGGAGAAAGCATTAAGACCAACCGCGCAGAGATGAGTTCTAATGCTATGTGTGTTGGAACAGCCAGAACTGAGGCTGTTCATACTACCCTAAAAGGGGTGCCACGTGCCTGCGCGCACGAACCCCTTTTCTACTTCATGAAGAGGGGTATGCGATACCCCTCGCAGCTGGCAGAATAGATAGAATAGAACAACAGAATATAGCAATACAGCACCAATTGAACCCCTACTTGTACGTACGTACGAAAGCCCATTCAACAATGTGGGATAATAAATCTTCAGGCATTCTCTCGCTACCACCCAGCATTTCCCTGTGGTAAGTCAGTAAGCTGAGGAGCTTAGGTAAAATCGTGTTAGTTTCACGAGTTCGTTAGGGAACAAAACCATCGTCTATTCGTGTTTAAGGCTTTCCCGCAATGCGACAACCTCAGTTTCGTATAATATGACTTGCAGCTTGGGATCCCTGCTATTGCCCGGAAAAGCCCTTGGCGCATTGCGTATCTTTCGCCGCTGGGCAGCCTCGGCCTTGAATCGGAGTTGAGTAGAGATCAACAGCGAGCTCCCTTTAGTGCCCACCTTGACCGTGGCCGTCGCTGTCCTGTGTCGCGTCATACCTATCGGGCATCCGTTTTACATCTTCCGATGTCCGCCTTTTACATGTCGAGCATCGGGTCGTACCGCAAGCGGTGTAAGCTCAGACAACCATGAATAACTTTTCCCATCATCATTGGAGCCATCACAGGCGTTAATAATTAGAATTTTCTCCCTCGGATAGCAAATCATTCCGGAAATACCGTAATTACCGGCATGGAGAAGAAGAGGCCAAGGTAAAAAAAAGTCTCTTCAGCTATCTCTTCGACACGGGACACACATCTCGATCCAGCAGGCAGACATACGACGACTCCTCTAGACGGCTGGGTGGGTTCTTTAGGAATGGTGGAGTTTAGTTTCCCTGATGTCGCCGGAAACGGGTGGCCTTTCCTCTTCTACCCAGCATCTTCTTTAAACTGTATGAAGTAACTTAACGAATAAAGCTTTGCATAGATGTCACATGTCCCCTCCAAGTCCTCCCTGAAATAAGGTGTGCTAGCTCCTTGATGCTATTGATGAAGAGCTCGAGCAAGGGAGAAGCAACCACTGTTTCTAAATGCGTCGCTGCTCCGTGCCGGGGCCGACGATATTCTTTCGGGCGTCAATGATAGACCTCTCGCTGGCTTGTATCAGAGACCGATGCAAGCAAATCCAATTCGAGAGATCAGGCCTTCCTCGAGGTCTACATTACTCAATTTCGGTGTCTTTCTTGTTCTTGTTCTTCTTCTACAGAAACTTGATCACTGACCTAGACAACTCAGACAAGTACAACAGTAATACAATATCAACTTATGATTGTACACAAAAAGTACTAGCTCTTACTACACTTTAAGTAGATCTACATATTTATATCCTTGAGGCTGACTATGTGATGTCCTTCCATCTCACGCAAAGAACAGGCCAAAGGCGCTGTAATTAACCGAGAACCGCAAGCAACGCTTGCCAGTTACCTATTCTGATTCGTAATAGGAAAGACATTCTTGGTATCCGCTGTCCGAGGATGTGGATCTATCACCACACGGGTACACTTCCATTCTCGTCTCAACACTGGGTATAGGTAGTACGCCTCCGATTCCGTAAAGCAGCCCTTTTTGACGCCGTTCCGTTATCTATCCAAGCCGATCAAATACCTCTAACACCGAACCGCTCACGGGATCATCGGGTAAGAAGGACCCATGGCAAGATGACCCGCAAAGAACAAGTCATCCATCTCATCATCGAAATCGTCAAAGGGGTTAAGATCGTAGAACTCCAGACCTTCATCGTCATCGTAATCTAGGAAATCTTCATCTAGTACAGTCAGCACGGTCGTCTCACGATCGGGACGAGATGGTTGTCTTACCGTCATCTTCTTCGTCGAAGAAGGCAGGGTGTTCGTCATCCTCATCGGCCAGAGGCAGGACGAAGTGAAGCTCGGCATCGTCGGCGAACTTACGAATGGTTCTCATGGTGTCGGGGCCTTGGTGCTTAGCCACATTCAGCTTGGTGCTGGTGAAGGAGACGGTGGCGACTATGACGCCCGTGTTCTGCTGCTCTGCACCCTTAATGAAGATGCTGTCAAGCCGGACGCCGGAGCGACACAGTTTCTCCAAGAAACTCGCCCACTTGTTGGGGGGTGGGTTTTGCTTATTGTAAACTTCGTCTGTGTCATCAACCAGGAGGACCTTCTGCAAACTCAGGCTCTTCAGTGTTCGCTTGAACTTGGTGACAATGGCGAGCAGCTCGTCGTCAGTAACAGTCAAGGTGCCTAGGTCCAGCTGACGTAGGCGTGGAAAGGCGACAGGCGGTGGCGGCGCCATATCTGGACTGCATGTGTATTTCGGGGGCGAAGCAGGAGGTGGAGTCGCAAGCCACTCGAGGAAATGGTCGTGATGATCGTCCGACACGGGACAGTTGAGGCGCAGATGGCGGACGTTGGATGTGAACGCCAAGAAACGCCTCAAGTGGTACGTATAGATCTCCTCGGAAGGGTCATCTTCATGCAGAATAGCGCGACGAGTGGTGTCCACTGCCATGTTGCCGTAAAGGTCCAGCTTGAGCTCGTCGAGTCCGGAGAGAAGCCGAGTCACATCCTGTTCCAGGAACTTGGGGACGTTGAAGGCAAAGTCGATCAGGCCATCCTGGCTGAATCGGAATTGCAAGCGCTTGGGGGTGATTTTGGCCCGCGCAGCAGCAAACAGAAGCTTATTTGCGCATTTGGAGCTAAAGTGGGCATGCTCGATGCCGCTCTTATGGCGAGAAGGGATGCATGTGTCGCAGTAAACAGCAGTAGCACCGTAGCTTGGGGCCAGGATAGGATTGCCAGGAAAGCGCACTGAATAATAGGAATCGCATACACCGATGAGATCCAGGTTCAGATTGCCAAGTGCGGCAGTCAGCAACTCCATATCATAGCCGCTGTTCAGGAGGGCTTCTTGGCTCGAACTCTGCGCGACGAACTTGCTGCGGCGTACGGCACCAGCCGAGCCGCGATGCAGGTTGGGGTGGGCGTGGAGGTGGGTGATGTGTTTGAGGCCATCAGAACAGTACAGATCGGTGCCAATGAAGAGACTCTTGACGAAAGGGGCGAGTCTCGAATTGGAGATATCCAGTAAGGCCTGCAGACTGGACTCGGTCAACATATGTTGCCTCTTGGCGAAGTTGACGCGGGCGAAGGTGAGGTATAAAGCGTTCTCTGCCTGCTTGCACGAGAGCCGGAGAGATCCACAATCGGACGTCTCTAGAAAGGAAGAGACGTGGAGCAGCAGCTCGAGAGGCAGACTAAGCAAGCAAGGAGCCATTTCGGGGGGTTCAGAGCGCTGAGCGCCGGTAGCTGATTGATATTGTTGTGGTTGAGGATGTTCCTGTGGCTGAGGATGTTGCTGGTGGTGATGTTGTTGGTGGTTGTCCGCGTGGGCGGTAGCTGTACTGGATGAATTTGGAGATGTCGCCAAGGTCATGATTCTGTGGGGGAAGGGGGAGAAAATGGCGAGCAAGTTCCAGGGTTGTTTGGGACGAGAGGACGTCCAAATAGGCTTTTGACCGAAATAGGAACTAGGTTAGGAGCTGGCAGGGTCGCAGACCCCATCGACGAAGGGAGGGTCAACTAAAGTTGAGACGGGTCGTCATCCCAAAGTGCATCCGATGTGTGCGACTTGTTGGTGGGACCAGCAAAGGACGGCTAAGGTCAGGGAGGGATTCAGGGACGGCTTCAGGTTTTACAAACAGACAGACGGCACGGTCAGTGGATGTGTAACCAGACCAAACAAGGGGGCGCGAGCGGGAAGAGTGTTGGCAACAGTCCGATAGGTTCGAGCCGGACAGGATCAAATCAAATCAAGGCAGGGGGGCAGGTGGCAGAGTAGGAGTCGGAGTCGGAGTCAAGGTCAATCAATGTGTGGCCATTGAGCGACAGGCAGAGGCAGAGAGGCTGCGAGTGGCAGACCTAGCAGCAGCAAATCGAAGAGAGGCAGAATGCTGGAAAGGCAAAGGTGCACAAAGGGTGCACAAATCTCGGTTGCCAAAGTCAACCTTAAAACTGGGCTGGATGGGTTTTCAGGAGGTGGTCTGTGCCTTTCTCATGTTAACCTTGACGGGCTTTTGCACCACAAGCAGGTGTTTTCTGGGGTGGATTGCACGATTGGAGGCTGGTGATCGATGATGATGATGATGATTTGAGTAAAATCAACCAACGATATAAAACTCCTTGCCTCCTCTTTTGACCAAGAACCGTCGATATGTACTCAGGAACAACTCTGTTTTTCTCGACTGCGTCAAGGTTGAAACGGTGTTGTGGGGTTGGCCTAGCTGACAGCCTGTAGGGCCGTGTGGGTGTGGGGTAGAGAGCTACAGCGTACCGCGTGGTAGCAGCCCGTAGCAGGTCGGGGAGAAAGTCAGAGAAGCTAGCAACCAGTAAAAATGCCCGGATACGAATCAAATTGATGATCAGCGTCGCGTTCGGTGCCACACAGCTCGAAAGAGCATGCATGGGTGCCGAAATATTAAAGATATCTGGCAAATTGACCCTATCGGTTTGGCTCTCAGACCTCAGACCGGTGCATCCTTCTGTCTCAACCCTTGACCGGTGAGCAGTGAGCAGTACAAGTAAACCTAGGCGTTGACTGGCTGCTCTCATTTCCATACAAGGTGAGAATAAATGCAATGTAATGTCATACAGCTGCATACAGGAACAATCACACCTCCATGAGCCCAGCCTTTCTGCTGTGATTCGCTATCGTTCCCACTCCTTCCGAAATGCTAAAATGGTAGCCAAGGGCATTATCAGACGACTTTCGCTTTGTAGGCTGTGAATTCCACGTTTTCAGGGCGAATCTAATACCCCCAGCCTCCCTCCGCGAACTCTACAAGGCAACCGGGCCGACATGCTTTCGGGTCGATAACTTCTACTTACTCTACTCGTAACTGAAGTTCAATTACTTGTATGGCACAATTAGTCGATGTGCGAACACAACTATCGTGGCCGTCCTCAGTCTAGCAATACCGCCAGAACATGCGAGGTCCTTGCCAGGCATCCAAAGACGAGATATATGAGATATTGAAGCTCGTATCAAATGCTTATCCCCTTGACTATTACAGTGTTTGGCAGTCAAGGGGATACCTACATGTGGATCGACTCCAGCTCAGCCACGCCTACTCCCTAAACCCAACTGGGATTTCGCGTTGGAGCCAGCGTCGTCAGTCGGTCTAAAGCCCACGACGAAAATGCAAAATCTCCTGACCCCGATGCAACCAATTCGCACCAAAATGGCGAGGAAAATATGAAGCCAGTGCCAGTAGGAAACCTTTTCGCATTGCGCCCAATTGATGGCCCGGTCTTGTTCGAAGCTGTGGTGGACGATCAGGTATTCCCCATTCCAATTCCAATCTCCCCGCACCTCCAAGTCATTTCACAGGGCTGATTTCGCCAACACCAGGGTGCAACTAGAAAACGGCATTGCCAATTGGACTGGCCTGAGATTGGTGACTGGCTAGACCCCAAAGATGTAAGTCAACTTGAAATCGAGCAGCAACAAACGAATCTAAGTCATCTGCAGACACCTCATGAGTTTCCGGGAATAGCCGAAACACAGGATCGCCAGCTGTTCTCCCTTAGAGTTATGTAGGAATTCCCCAGACCTCTTAGACTTCCTCGCGAGCCATCTTGATGCTGATTAAGGCAGCAATGTGCGCAATGGACAAAATGCCTCCAGACTCAACCTGACGCGAGATGGTTGGGCTAAGATCTCAACGGCATTCGAGCTTCATGAATCGACAGTGGACGCGTTCCTCGATGACAATGGTGCATTCGGATTCTACTCCTATCGAGCGGCTACCCACCCGCGCCCAGTCACCCTCATCAGTAAGACCTCTTAAGATTATCGGCCGAAGGGACGCCCATATACTGACCTCCCTCTCACCAGAGCTTGTACTCAAAGTCCCAAACAAGATCTCTATTGGGTACGATGCAGTGTCACTGGCATACAACCTCTCCACAAAGTCTGTCACCGCTTTAGTGCACGGTTTGCTGCCCGCCCATTGGGACACCCTCGTGGCGCTTCTGTCGAACTCGCTTCATCTTTGCCGCCACCCTCTATTGCTGCCTACACTGATATTCTTGACCCATCGGGAGAGGATCGAGAAGTATAGGCACGATATCGATCGCTCAGTGGTTGATCTCGAGAAAGAGACCGGGTTTGGTGTCGCTGGGTTTCTTCGAGGCTCCCGCTTCCAGAATCCCGATCTCGATCTCGAGTCGGCATTGGTGCGCCTGCAATCACAGCAGACGGAGCTGGCCAATCTTGCCGTGGTATTGCGGTTCAGCGCAAAATGGGCCGACTTCCTCCTGAATAGCATCACACGGCTCGGCCAGGCCGCCCTGGTATGCGACCAAGATTTGATCTTGCAACTGGAAGACGAGATGCTTCACCTGCTGGAACTGCCACGCAACCAGGTACAGACGTCGTTGAGTCAAACACAGGCTCTTAGAGAACGGGGGCAGAGCCAGGCCAGTCTGGTACGTATTATTGCTAGGAACCTCTGTTTTCATCGCGCTCCATATCCAACTGACAGAATGTGCGTGCACTATTGTAGATCTTCAGTTTGATCTCATCCGAGGAGAACAAGATTAGCCGCTTCATTGCTGAGGAGAACTCCAAAGTCGCCCTCTCGAGCAAACGAGATAGCATGGCCATGAAGACGGTCGCCGTTTTCACAATGATCTTCTTACCTGGCACCTTTGTAGCGGTAAGTCTTCCTTCTACTTTCCACCCTAGGGTGGTGCGGCTGCACCCTACTCAGTTCTTCGCTTGCTAAACAAATGGGACGACCAGACTTTCCTGAGCATGCCATTCTTCGATTGGAACGCCGATACGGGAGGTAGCCCTTCTTCCTCGCCTTTCCAGTGGATATATTGGGCCACCACAATGCCCCTGACGATCGCCCTGATGGTTGGGTGGCGGGTGTGGTGGAAACGGGAGGACAGGAAATGGGACGAGGAGTTGGAACGCGCAAAGGAGGAGAACCAAAGGGCTCTCGGCCGGATTACGACGGCTGACTCGCCATCCTACTCGCCGGTCTATTCGATTGACTCGAGGGTTAGTTAGCCCATGACACTGATGGCACGGAAAAGGCGAATACCGAGGGGAAGGACAGGACACCATCGTTCGATGTTTGCATGTTTGCAAATGACTAGAGGGTCGCATTTACGGTAAGCACCGGAGCAGTGTCACAGCGTTGGTCGGCACGCATGTGGTACAAGCCGGTGGTCACAAGCCCGATTGCTCGGTGACCCCCAAAAGTGGAGACGCCAACCCCTCATTGGTCCAAGCCTATGGGTCACGCCCCCCTTTGTCTAACTATATCACCCTCCAACCCCCCTACTTAAAGGCGTCCAACGTGTCCAAATAGGATGCGGCTACGTAAAAACGTCCCAAAATGAATGATAAGTCAGCTTCAAGGAGGCCTGAAGACGCACCATCCCTTACTCTTCGGAGTGCGGCCACGAATAAGGTTCTCGGCACCTGGATTAGATGACCTGCATCTGCTGGTCCCAAGCTAGGGATAGCCTGGACCTGATGGCCCAACACCGATCCGCATACTCCTTCGCGAGTTGTTTCCCAACTCAGCAAGACGCTCAGGGCGAAGACAGTCGTGGTCATGTATAACCAACGCCCCTGCTGGCCCCAACTAGCAAAGCAAGGAGGCGGCCAGCTGTGCTGAAATCATGACCACACCAAGCAAATGCAACAGTCGTCGCAAGAACACCGGATAAGAGCTGGGAAAGGTTTTCTGCTATACTTTACCGGATAGATTGGTGTATAAGACAGGGAGTCCCCATCCTCCTGCATGGCATGAACGCAACCTACTGCATCCACTATTCCATTGTCATAGCCCATTTAAAGTTACATCCTATAGACGCCCATACATATACTTTTGGTCCGTCCACTTGCATACTTTTGAGACGATGCGACACTCCAACGTGCTGATCCCGCTCGCCTCGGCGCTGCTAAGTGGTCCGGCCCTGGCCTGGGCGCCCCCGGGCTACTCCGGCTTCAACACCGTGTGGTACGACGACTTTGACGGCGCCGCCGGTAGTTCTCCCAACGGCAATGACTGGAACATCATTACGGGAAACTTGGGCGTCAACAATGAGCTAGAGACATGGTAAGTGAACTGCCTTTCTTTTCGGCCTCATATAAGGTGAAGGAAGTATTTAAAGAGAGAGAAACTAACGATGCATGTAGTGCGTTACTTCTGCCCTTGCTGTACCTTCCTATATTGGCATGGGAAAAGCGAAATAGAGAAGCTTAACTCGTACTAACTCTAATACCCCCTCCCTAGACACCTCCAGCTCCCGCAACCTCCAGCTCTCAGGCGGCAACACCCTCCAAATCGTCCCCTGGCGCGACAGCGGCGCCGCCAACGGCTGGACCTCGGGCCGGATCGAGAGCAAGTACGTGTTCACCCCCCAAAACGGCCTCGTGACGCGCGTCGAGTCCCAACTCCGCTTCGGCAGCAACGACCCAGGCACGAAGCAAGGCCTCTGGCCCGCGTTCTGGCTGCTCGGCCAGGCCCTGCGGCAGGGCACCGGCTGGCCCCAGGCGGGCGAGCTCGACATCATGGAGACGGTCAACGGGCAGCTGGTCGGGCACGGCACGATCCACTGCGACGTCTACCCGGGCGGCATCTGCAACGAGCCGACGGGGATCGGGGCCGCCGTGGGGATCCCGAACCAGGACTGGCACGTCTGGCGGCTCGAGTGGGATTTAAGGAATGGGGACTGGACGCAGCAGACGCTGCAGTGGTCGTTGGACGGGGGCGTGTTCCAGACCGTGTCGGGGGCGCGGATCGGGAATCAGGGGGTTTGGAACTCGCTCGCGCATGCGCCGATGTACTTTTTGCTGAATATGGCGGTGGGTGGTGACTGTGAGTATTACCCCTTTCTCAAAATATTTTCCTCGTCAATGTGAGCTAGGGTCGGAGTGAAGAGTTCATGTGCTAATGTGAGGACTTCTCATTACAGGGCCCGGTTACCCTAACGCGGGAACGCAGGACGGGTATGGCAGTATGATGGAGGTGGCTTATGTGGCTCACTACCAGACCTGAGCAGTACATCTTTCTTGTTTGGGTGGTTCTTCTGGTGTACTTTTCGCTTATACCCCTGGATTTGGTTTATTGTGCTTCAAGCGCTATGCTTTGGCCTAGGTCTGTCTTTTCTGTTGGTCATACTACGTAGGAAATAGGAACTCTTTTAGTCACGAACCACACGAATGCGGTGCATGTGAGACTTTGCCGCCTGTCAACCCCTGAATGGCTCAACTTATCACCCAACATGTATTGGAGGATAACATCCAAGATTCCGTGACACGTACCGTTTATCACGCCGTATTCTCCTTTGATCTACATAAGTCATTCTCTAAATTCAGTCGCTTTAAACAAAAGTATGTTATTTCTACTTTATTACGGATTTCTTTTTCTTACTCGTTGTTCCTTTTCTTCTTCTTTCCAGGATCGCCTCTACTCCGTCTCAGACGATGATGATCTACATCTGATTTATTACTTACAGTTCCTCATCCACAAGTCCGTCAATAACCGCGCGCAGCTGCGCGACCGTCTCGCACACCCTCAAGGCCTCCACCTTCTCGTCCGAGAACGTAGCACGGAAGAGGGCCTCCTGGTGGGCCGCATACAGCGCCGCCCGCCGCGCGCACCAGATCTTGACGAATTCGAAGCACTTGTAGGCGAGCACCCGCTCCTGCGTCGGGACCGTCGTCGGGGGGGTTCCGTTTCCCGTCAGCACCTTTTCGAGCGTCAGGTCGTAGTCCTGCCAGACGAGGGCGCCGGGGACGGAGAACTGCAGCTGCGGCAGCTTGCCGGGCACAGTGGCCTGCGTGGCTTCTTTCAGGAGCGCCTGGACGATGGCGGGGCGCCAGCCGGATTTCCATTGGAGCGGCAGCATGGCTATGGTCTGGTTGGGGCCGGCTGCTTGCATGTCGAGGACGCGGCACATCTCTAGTTCCCAATCCATCTCCATTGTCATATTTGTTGTCTAGAATGTTACCAGTAAAAGTGATCAGAGCAAGTCAATGAGTTCTCTTCAAGCTATTCCATAGCAGTAGCTTTAGTAGTCATAGCAACGGAGAGAATTTCCCTCCTTTTTATGTCCCCGAACCTACTTATCGAGGAGAACACCTAATGTGTTCAAGATGACCACGCAACAGGAAACAGTACCCACTGTATCTACACCATGGGCCTAGGTCTTCTTTGTCGCAGCCTGGACCATGGTGTTTCATGAATAAGACTATGGTGTTCTTTGTCAGGTTTACCTTCACAATTCGAAGAGGAGCCCTCGGAGAAATACTCCTGGTTGCCTCTTGGTACTCAACTATGCACTACCCGACTCTGTACATGATTGGTCTTGCACAGCTGGGGGTTATCCTCAGAATTCATATGCTGTTAGCACATAACTGCAAACAGCTTAGGCTGGGCTATTTCTTTCTGCCAGCTCTGAGGTCCACGTTACCACATCAAGCTGGCTGGAGTTCTACGTGATGTAGCCGCGTCACTTGCATCTGGAGCTATCTTAATACAACCTGATGAATCAAGATCGAGGGCCTACGCCAACCAGCAATAAAATGACTGTACTCAACATTCGTGTATTTTACCTAAGGAGCGTAAAACACCTGCGTGATTCTTAAACCTTTAACCATTCTTTCCTTCTTTAAAGAGCGGCTTGGGATATTTGAGTTCCCCAACAATTCAAGTTGTGCGACCAATACCAAAAGCAAAAAACGATGCTTCTCTCCACAAGAGATGCCTCCACGATAAAGTCATGGTCAAGGAAAAGAAACTGAGCAACCTAATGAAATCCGCCCAGGACCTGGAAGAAAAGAAAGAAAAGGAACAAAAAGATAGCAATACGACATTCCAACCGCATTCGCAGAGCAGCGGCAATAAATGGAATCCAAAAGACCCGTATCTAAAACTGGGAACCCCTCAGATCTTCTATACGCGAAAGCCCGAAAGGCCAGAGATAAAACGGTCTCCGACAGCTCCGATTTAGCTTATCCATCCAGAGGTGATTTCGCCGTGTATGCTGCACCACTTTCTGAGAAATAATCTAAGCATTAGGCCGGTCCAGCCAGTGCTGCTGCTGCTGCCGCCGGTGGAAGCTGCGGAGGCCACTCCGCCCGCATTGCATTATACAGATGAGTTAAAATCGTCTTGTCATCCGGAAGTTCCTCGCGCCACGAATCTGTACTTGTATTAGTATATCTCAGGGTGCTAGGAGGTCGCTGCTTACCGGCCATGACCCTAGTCTCCCATGTGAGCCGTGGAGGCATAGGTTGTAGAGCTCTACCTTTCGGACGAGCGCATTTTCGGGGCCCACGAAAGAGTCCATGCTCGACAGGTGCCTAAAAGTTCTGACCAGGTTCTCCGCCCTCTGAGGATAATTGCGCCGTGTCTCAAGGGGCTTCTGGAAGATAAATAAATGACAAACGAGCCATTTCCATATAAACGGCAGGGACGTATACCAAAAGCATCCCCCATATTCTAAATCCGATGGCATAAGTATGAAACGATACTAACGAAACCTTGGATGACTCACGCTGAAATTGCTTCGGAATATTGCTGGTCTCCAGCATGCCTGAATCGAACCAGATCGTCGTTACCGCACCATCTACTGCCTCTTCAGTAATATTTGCCATGTCTAATAGGTTATTTAACTTCACCCGAATCACTTCTGCTCCGAAGTGGAGCTCAAGAGGCGACCAATTGACAGATGCCCCTGAAATAGAGTCGTACTTACGTCGACGTGCGACGCTACTTATGGTACCGGGATCAGGTGTCTTGTGGAAGTGGTTGTCCCATATCTCTCCGTTGAGTACCTCTCGTCTGTTAGTGAAATGCCCTATGAAGTATCTGAACTCCAGGCCAGTCGTATCAATCCACATCATAGCTAATTCATTAAAGGAGCTTTGGACGTTGTTGTTCAAGAGATCGGGCTGAGACGAGGGCGCCATGAATTCCTCATAGACCTTTTCGAATACATGAAAAGGCTGGTAGATGTCTTGGTAAATACCGAGCCAGTATAGATGCTGGAAAAGTTTGTTGGAGTGGCTCGACGGGACTCGATTCTCCTGGAACGCTCTCGTCCGAGTTTTTAGAGCGGCGGTCAGTCCACATCATCTCCTATCAGACGAGAAAGAACAGAGAACTGTACCTTCCATCGCAACCCTCTCGGCCTTAATCGCAGTGGTGAGAGCTTGCCACCAAATGGTACCGGATCCGACGGGGTAAGTGAACTAATAAGAATGGTTATTTAAGCGCAAGTCTTACATCCCTACGGTAATGAAACATTTAAAATAGAATGAATGAGTATATAAGTGCCTAGGAGCAAGTGTATCGAGAATTCTAGCCGCTACCCCGCCTTTGGGTCTGGACACATCCCATCAGGGGGTGACTTACACATAACAGATACGCAGGAAACGTCTTTCATTGTAAAGAAAGGGGTCAGCACGATGGGCGACGCATGTAAAGGTAATTCTTTGAGTGTCACGATAGAAGCCTTTACTGGCGTCACGGACCAAAGCGGCAATGCCGCGCGCCGAGGGCTGAGGAACTTATTCCTTCTGATTCGCCCACGCCATGGACATCCGCCACTGGCCGCCGATCGAGACTTCATCGACACACTTTCGGCAATGCAGAAGCATGCAGCCGCCTTGTTGGAGGAATGGTGGATGCGAGAGCAAGATGCCGAGATGGTCAATGTCGTCAAACCGCACATATTCGCGCTCGCCCTGCTTCGTCTCAACGACGACAACAGCAGCCGTGGCTGTTTGCACGATGTACTCAGAGTCGCAAATATTAGGCATCATATTGCAGCGCTCTACCAAGGGGGCCGGGCCCTTCGTCAAGGCAGGCACATTTCACACTTTGCATGTTCAGGAGCATGGTTTTGTTTTTTCCGTGCCCCAGTCAGTGCCTGTCAAATGGCAAGTACTATAGTAGCCATGGTCGATAGTGATTTACCGCATGTGGTACATGCAGTGTGCATTCACATATTCTGTCTGGCATGGTTGTGCAAGAGACTATTACTGCTTGGCAGAGTCCTGAGCTAGACCTCAAATAGTGGTGATTTCTCCTCCTGCTCCCCCTTTTTTCCCTGAAATAGAAAAGCAGTGTGTGTTTTGGGCCTAAGCCTTAGTCTAACGAAACAAGTGACCTAAACCAGTGAGACCCAGAGACCTTGAACCAGAAGATAGAGAAATTAAAAAGAAATATTCCGACACATTCTCTCGTCCACCGGGAACTCCTTTAGCAAACTGTGACACTAAGGACTGGAATGAGTTGCATAATTAACCCATGTCTAGCATGAAATCCAACTCTTGGTATTGGCATATAGCCTGCAGTTAGCATACCGCAACCAGAATGGGTGGTATGCATGCTTGAAGGGAGGCGAATGAGATAAAGGAAGTAAATGAGAAAATAGCCATAGAAGAGTAAGGTTCCAATCATGTCGAACGGATCTTCAACTCAAAGAGTTAGTGCAGCAGGAAGTCCTGACTCTCTGTCGTGATTCAGAGTTAAGCAACTGTATCCCGCTTTAAAACAGTCTGTATCCACAACCGCTTGTTCACTGGCCACGTATCTATAGCAAAAATTAGTATATGTAGCAGAGTTTTGGGGTTCTCCTTCGTACTGGTCAAGCTGTCCATCTCTATTCGAATGCGTACGCGCAAGCGGTCAAGCTCTTCCGGCGTGACATATTTTGTTTCCAGGGCATCGTAATCCCCAAAGCCTCCTGTTTATGGCAAGGACAACAGCACTTTTTCCAGGGCAGTAGCCCTCTCGGAAAAGTGATCTTTGTTTTCCTTTTCATTTCGTGGAATTGCATTAGAGAATTCGAAGAAATGATAGAGGATTGTCTTCCAAAGGTGTGGCAGATTTTTGTACCAAAATGCGCCTTCCAAACCTAAGTGAATATTTGTAAGTATATATTACACTCTCATAAAAGTTTTGTAGTAAGTAATTGTCGCACTCACGGTTTAAGCGATTTGGGAGCCTAGAGTCTTGTGTCTCTGGAGCATTTGCAGCTTCCCAAGACTGTTCGCGACCCTTGGTATGGCCGACTCGTTGATACCATCCGCAAGTAACACACCTTTCAATTCACTGATAGAAACTTCGGCTTGACCCTCCAGTGAATACTCACTCACAACCTTTTGTATATCTTTGACGCTCTGGCCAATCGGGCTCCTATCATCGAGGTAAGGAGGGATAGATCCTCCAATGAAGTAAACCTTCCAGACCTCGGCATTGAGTGCAATTGGTTTTTGGAGAGTGAAATTATCAGCATGCCGGAGAAAAGTAGTCATTTCGAGGCCAACCACTGGGTACCAAGCCTTGAACAAGCCCATAACACATCTTACATCATCCCTTGCCCCGCGTGCGATGAAACCAGGTTGAATCAAAGCTTTATAGACTGCATATATTACCTCAACAGCATAGTGTATATCGTGGTGAATACCAAGGCAGTACAAGCCAGCGTAAACGTAGTTGAATTGAGCAAGAGTAGTCTTGGCCTCTGGCCACAGCTGGTCGATCATCGTGAGTTGTTCTGATACTATCAACTGTTAGTCTGTATGACAATAATAAGAATAAGTGTGTAAAAGAAGGGAATATAGAATTCATACAACTTCTCCTTGATTTCTCAGCTTTGATAACTTTCTTGATAGATTGTCCCCAAAGCGTATCAAGGTTGTAAGGATACGCTGCCTAAAGTCTCAAGTTAATATTATTCTGCCACCATCTAGATGTGCTACCATAAACATAATGATACTTGGTTTCTTTATATTTGCTCTTTTCGGAGCTTGATAATAGTAAAATTGAACGGGCTGAAACAACTCACAGTAGCAACTCCAATGTTTCCAACTTGTGCCAGAACATATAGCAGCGTCACAGCCAGGTCACCAGATACTCCGTATGATTCCTTGGGGCCTGTCGATCCATATTCATCAGTGATGAATCTGACCACAGTGTCCCTGAATAGATTTCCTGACATATTGATGGTGATCAGTATTCTTCCGTAAGCCATTATCCTCCTGCGTAGAATGTGTTAGCTTGTTCATCATCCCAATTGGCATCCTGGCCCAAAATTTGGAAATACTTAGATATGGACTCGGCTACTTTTCTGTACCTCCTCATGTTAACGTGACTGGTACCTATCAGCTTGTGGACGCTAACCACCCCAGAGACAGCGTCGCAGGCCACATCAGCCATTTCTTGCGAAGGCTGTGACATTTTCTCTTTGTAGGGAACGATAGTTGTAGAATGACTGAGATGATGTGTGCATTCTACTGGCAATAGTAAGAGATTGATTCATATTTATACACAGATTGCTCCAAGAGGACTTAATCCTCTGTTGGAGCAGTTTACAGATTGCGGTTATGGATCACAGAGTTGTTAGCCGTGTCATTCCTTCTGGAACTGAGGCTCAACATTATTAGTGGTAAATGATCGAAAAGGTGCATGCCAGCGCCGTGTGTTTCGAGTTTGTCCTCCTCGTTATCCCAAAAAAGGTCGCCACATATCTGGCTTGGTCTAGCAATCTGGACCATGTTGAAATAACGAGAAAGAGTGATAAGCGTGTTGCGCTCCTTCCTGCCTTCAGCTTCGCCGGATGCGGAAGCATTTGAAACAACGTTGGTACCTTACGCTGCAACGCCATGTGAGTACTAAATCCAATAGCCGCGGCAAGCAGTGAAGCAAGCGCTGGGTGATGCAAACTTTCTGAGCGGGAACGGAGTGTCGTGGGACGATGACGCTAGGAACAATCTGAAGAATCAGGGGGTAAAGCAGAATTGTTTGCTGGTACGACCAAAAATTCCGACTGTGATTGCAGCAGCGCACATAACGCACAATCCTAATACCATTGGATGTCCTTGACATAGCATCCCCAAATAGTTCAACGCCAGTACTGGGCATCAGAAAGCTTTAATGGAACTTCGCCCCTCTCCAGTGGATCGAAATCTCCCACAAGAAGCCCTCGGTTAGGTCCTGGGCCTCAATCTCGGTGCAGTCCCTAGCCGCGATCGGGGCCATCATCTTGCCGACTGTGGCAGTCTAGCTCAGCGCATCCGTCTACGTGTACTGTTGTGCCGCTGAACAGAACGTTGGAATAGTCCAAATGTAAGGGTCAACTCTAGGCCCGCCAGGATACGCAGGCCGGCTTCGTCGCTCCAGTTATGCAGGAGCAAGTGCGGTGAAAGGGACTGCGCTCTGCGCACCGGCTCCTGCTTGGAAGAATAGCACACCTAGGCCTTAAACAGCAGCGATTCATTCTCTCCTCCTCAGCCTCCTGCCCCAGCGCGGAGGGTATTAGACAACTTGCTTGGCATTGCTCGGTACTAGTGGAACTGACTGGAGGTTTTGACCATGCCCTTTCCCTACCTCGCTTGAATACTAAGTCGCCCATCAAGAATACACGAACTGTAGTTGCTGACGGCTAGGCTCCTGCTATCATAGAGACTCAACGATCCACAAGTTCAATCATCTTCAACTCATGATTCATGCTGGGTCATACCCGAACAAAAGGGCTATAAATAGATCGAGTAGATGCAAAGAACATCTCCTTCCCGCCTACTCCATAGATCATCTTACTGCTCACTATTTCCACTGTATAAGAAATCAACCACCAAAGACGCACCTATCCCCCACTCGGCCCATCTCGCTCAGCTTGACCAACAATGGGTATCCTGGATTTCTTCTGGAGGATGCTGGGATACGAGACCGGACAACAAGAAGAACCCGTCAAAATCCGGGCCAAGACGGTCGACGACAACTGGACCCACCTCTCGGTGCCGAAGAAGATCCCCGAGTTCGAGCAACAATATGTTGATGTACGCTATTCGAGGGCACCAATACGATGAGGGTCGCACACAAAAGAGGACATCCACTAATGGGAAGATTAGTGGCCTTGATATACTCAATGCGACAATAAGCCATGTCTTGAAAGGTTTAAGGCATACAGGCGGCGTGGGGGCATAGGATCAAGACAGATGTGGCGGATCATCAGCCGAAGACACTCATAGCTGAAGCATTCTCGGCCTGGCTACAACATACTGGCTGGTCGATTGATACATGCTAAGTACCAATCGTTGTGATAGACACATCATAAGTTTCAGACATTCCGGATTGTCCATCCTCCTAAGAGTTCTATGTGATTTAAGATGTTCAAGAGAAGGTGATGTCGAGAGAAGGATCTAGGTTAATTCTGGTTATTTGAGTTCAGGGGTCAATTCGAAGCTCTGAACGGTCAGGTTTGGGCCCAAGCAGTGCCCACTAAGGTTAGTGCGTTCCACAGGCCTGCCAAGCGCCACAGCCAGGTGCCACAAGCCACCCTCGATAGGCTCGATAGGTAAAGATAAGAGAAAAAAAGTCATTATCGGCGGATCATCTTAGCCTCCGCGCTATCTGGAATGCACCAATTCAATTCGCAGGCTGATATCTTTTGGTGGGGAGCTCTCGAATCTCAAAAAAATTTGGAGCAGAGCCGGAAAAAAGTGAAGTTGCAGCAGCATCTTGAGTCGAGCTTGCCTTCCTCCTTCCAGCACGACAACACCCAATTGTACCATTCCCACGCGTCCAATCGGCCGACCACGCGACAGGGAACTCTCTCAAGATGACCAAGATCGATTACCTCCTGCACGAGAGTGCTCTGGGCTATGCCCTCTTCAAGGTCGTGCACCAGCAGGACACTGTTGGCCTGCATCTCAAGGAAGTCCAGGCCGCGCAGACCGACCTCGCCAAGTTCGGCAAGATGGTCCAGGTCCAGGCCTTCGCGCCCTGGCGGAACGCCGCCGACGCCCTCGAGAACGTCAACAGCGTCTCCGAGGGCATCATGACCGACTACCTCAAGTCCACCCTCGAGATGAACCTGCCCAACTCCAAAAAGAGCAAGATCACCATCGGCCTCGCCGACAAGAACCTGGCCGGTAGCATCAAGGCCGTCTTCCCCGGTGTCGAGTGCGAGACGGGCGACACTAGCGACGTCGCCGCCGACCTCCTGCGAGGCGTCCGTCTTCATGCCCACAAGCTGCTCAAGGGTCTCGAGGAGGGCGATGAGCAAAAGGCACAGCTGGGTCTTGGTCACGCGTACTCGCGTTCCAAGGTCAAGTTCAACGTCCACTCTTCTGACAACCACATCATTAAGGCCATTGCCACCCTCGACAACATTGACAAGGTGAGTTACCCGTGTTTCCACCTCGGCGCATTGCCATGGGCAAGTCCCTTTTGATCTAGCAATTGCTGACTTTAGCCCTTTAGTCCTTGAACTTGTTCTCCCAGAAAGTCCGCGAATGGTACGGTTGGCACTTTCCCGAACTGTACGCCATTGTTAGCGACAACATCACCTTTGCCAAGCTGGCGCTCTACATCGGCAACAAGACTAGCTTGACCGAAGACAAGCTACACGAAATTGCTGCCCTCGTCGACGATGATGAAGAGAAGGCCTCCGAGGTTCTGAACAAGGCCAAGATTTCAATGGGTCGCGATATCAGCGCCACCGATATGGAGAACGTTTCAACCTTTGCTGAGAAGGTGGTCAAGCTGTCGGAATACCGCCGCACCCTTTTCTTGTATCTGAGTAGGTCTACCTTGTCTGTTGCTTGCCAGATGGATCCCTAATTAACCCAACCTCCCACAGGCGAGAAGATGAACACCGTCGCACCGAACCTGGCTGCTCTTCTGGGTGACGTTGTTGCTGCCAGACTTATCCAGAAGTCTGGTTCCTTGACCAACCTGGCCAAGTACCCCGCCTCCACTCTGCAGATTCTTGGTGCTGAAAAGGCGCTGTTCCGAGCTCTCAAGACCAAGTCTAACACACCTAAGTTTGGGTTGATCGTAAGCTGAGCCGTCTCCTGAAATGCTTCTCCCGATGTGAGACTGACACTTTCGTTCACAGTACCACAGCACATATATCGGCAAGGCTGCCCCCAAGGACAAGGGCCGTATCTCCCGTTATCTTGCCAACAAGTGCAGTATCGCCAGCAGAATCGACAACTTCTCTGAGAACCCTTCCACCAAGTTCGGCGAGGTGCTGCGTCAGCAGGTTGAGGACCGCCTGGAGTTTTACGCTACTGGCAAGAAGCCCCAAAAGAACGCCGCGGTTATGGTAAGTCAATTTCTCACTCGTTTCCTGGGGTGTTTTATGCTAACTCGTCGCAGGATAAGGCAATGGCGGACATTCTGGGCAGCGGCGAGAGTATGGCTATCGACACGGAAATGATCGATGCTCCCATCCCCGAATCGGCTGGAACCAACGAGAAGAAGTCCAAGGACAAGAAAGAAAAGAAGGAGAAGAAGGAGAAGAAAGAAAAGAAGGACAAGAAGCGCAAGCAAAGCGAGGGCGCCGAGGAGGAACCCGAGGCTGTGGACGGCGAGAAGAAGAAAAAGAAGAAGAGACAATCCGACGTGTCGATGGCTTAAGCTCCTGTAGGATGTACGGAGTTAGGGTTCACAAGGGTTGACAGGTGTGCTTTGCATGGCTCGGCGTTTAACGGTTCTACTTTTTTTTTGGTTGTCTATGTACAATTCGATGGGCTCATACCCGTTTCATGTTTTGACATTGCACTGCTCTTTAGTTGGCTTACAGGCGAAATGGAGTATACAGAAGCTATACGTCAAGTTATCTTCGATCCGTATTCCACTGATGTTAGGCAGTCATTATTTCCCCTAGCCGGTGAGACCAAGGTTCAGACTGTGCGCACCCATTGGCCCTGAAGACCTTAGCCCCCGACTTGGTGTGTTGTCAATACAGCTACATGTACATCTAAGTCTAAGCTTTCTTGATCTGCGAAGTATGTTGGAAAATTCTTTTGCGCTATCTATATACAGATCTATACATTGTAAATCAGGGAACACTGTAAAACTGCCGCGTGTTCTGTCTCAGCCGCACGATACGCCCCGTTGAGGCGCTCTTCCGACCCTCCCGCCGGAGCATCGCCGCGATCGCCGACTCAGCCGTCTCAGGCGTCTGCCCCTCGGCCTCCTGCTGCGCGTCGCGCCGGGCGTCGCGCGCGTCCTTGGCGGCGGTGGCGTCGAGCAGGCAGGTCTGGATGACCTGGCGCAGGCCGTCGTCGGTCTCGCCCCACATCTGGTAAATGCTGGTGTCGATGTCGAGCCCCCTGCTGGTGCGGCCCGAGCCGGGGCTCTGCCACCAGTCGCGGTACTGCTCCGGGGTGCGCTGCAGGGCGTTAGTGGCGAGGGCGAGCAGGTGCGGCAGGGTGGGCTTGCGGGCGTCGTCGGCGGAGAGGCAGTGGGTTAGGAGGTTGCGGAGGTCCGGGTCGAGGGCGTTGAGGCGGTGGGCGTAGGCGTTGGGGTCTTGGTCGGCTGGGGTTGGGGGAGAAGGAGTTAGTTATGTGTAGTGGATCAAAGTATAACAAATTCAGTGATTTTGCGTGATTTTGATCGGTTCCAGATGTGCGAGGAAGGGATGGGAGGGGCGCGATGTAGATATAGATAGTGAAATATATGCGTTAATAAGTACTTACCTAGCATGCCGCCCGGTCGGAAGTGCGGCGACTGGTAGGGGTTGAGGGTCAAGCATTCGGCGTAGCACTCGACCATCTCCGCGTTGGGCCGCATTCCGGGTTGCAGCAGCAGGCTGGGGCCGCCTAAGGGTATTACGACGGTGGGTTTCGCTCCGGCCTGGAACAGCTTGGAGGCGCCGTCTGGGATCATGAGGATGATCTCGACCATGAGACATGCTGCATCAAAGATGTTTCTTTGCGGGCCACCCTCTTCCTCACTAATGTCAAGTCCATCGTTAGCTTGTCGTTGCATATAGATCTTGCGAGAAAGGGGGAAGGGAGTAAGAAAAAGCACCTACATTTCCCAGGCACCATAATCTACTAATTTGAGCATCACACTCAAGTCGTGGGCCACGTTCCCGGTAAGCATGACTGGAAGCAGGCAGTCCTCGGGTTAGTAACCTGTTCTCCAACATTCTACAAGGGGGGGGAGGGAAATAAGGTTATAAAGGAGGGCTGAACTGACCATTCCCGCTATGCATATCGCCGTGAATGTGCTGTTCAGGTGGCTGTGGCGGTTGCATTCCGCCATTGAAGGGAGGCAGGATGGGGATGGTCTCGAAACTACCTCCTGCCAAACGCAAACCTGGCGGATATGCCATACCGATACATGCTCTGATGACTAAAGTATTGTCCGTCCGGTGAACGGGCTGGTTAGCAAAGTGTTTCTTTCCCTAGTTACTTCCATCTTGCGTGTGACTGGAGCACATAGATACTTAGTAATTACTTACGGCACAAAAAGAACCGCCAGGCCATCCGGTTCGGGATCTGGTACAGCGCGGACGCGATGCAGGCGTTGACGAACTGGAGCAGGGTGCCGTGCTCCATGTACTCGAGGTAGAGCCAGTCGTCGCCCTTCCGGGGCCCGGTCCAGCCGCTGCTCCCGGGCGTCCGGAGGATGTCCTTCATCGGGTCCTTGGGGAAGTAAAACCCGTTGACGATGTGCGGGGCGTTTTGGAACAGCTATACCATTGGTTTTCTTGTTAGTTGGAAAACGACGTCCCGTTTTCGTTCCCCCCCCCCTCTTCTAGAAGGGAAAAGAGATGAAAAGAAAAGGGGGCGACTTGCTTGGTAAGCTCGATTCTCCCTCTCGAACTTCTTCTCGTTCTTCCTCCGCTTCGATATCCTGCGGACGGCGGGCTGATCGTCGAACTCGTCCGCTTCCTCCTCGTCCTCCTCTTCCCCCCAGTCTTCTTCCTCATCGCCCCAATCGCCCTCTTCGTCCTCGCCGTCCCCACCACCACCATCGCCGCCTTCACCGTCCTCGTCCTCCAACTCGTTGATGATGGGCAACCCAAAACCGACGTTGACCGTATTTTTTCGTGCGGTCGACCGCGACGTTCTGGTTGGGCGTCTTGAGCACCATGCGGGTCCAGCCGCCCTGCGCGAACTGCCCGCTCTGGTACCGCAGCAGCCACGTCTGGCCTGCCGCGCCCGCGCGCAGCACCCGCACGAACTGGTACTCGTAGCCAGGCCAGCGCTGCTCGAAGACCGTCTTGATGCGCTGCTCGAGCGTGCGGAGCCGGTCCGACCGGCTCCGCACCTTGTTCGCGGCCGTGTTCGCGTTCGGGAACAGCACTTTGCGCGCGCCGTCGTCGTTGGAGGTCGAGCTGTCGAAGACGGGCGGCGTGATGCGGCGGCTGTTGCGGCGCCGGCTGCGGCTGCGGCTGTTGCTGGCGCCGGCGAGGATGTCGTCGTCGACGGGGGGACGTTCACGATGCTGGGGCCGAAGACGTCGTTGCCCATGCCGAAGATGCCATTGCCGGGGCCGGTTCTGGGGCCATTTCCGGTACCATTATTATTAATATTATTATTATAATTACCAACATCACTATCTGAGGAGGATTGTTCGGGTTGCGGCAGTATGGACCTGAGATTGGGTCCCCTATGGGGGAGGAGGGAATAATGTCAGTACGGTCACGGTTCCACAGTTTATGGCACATGCTCACTGCCAAAGTGCCTAGCAGGAAGATGGGAAAGGAGGAAACTTACAAAAAAGGGGTTGTTGGATCCAGCCCCCGACATAGTCAAAAAAAAAAAGAACGATAGTTTTATCTCTGAATCTGGCTCTTTAAAACCACTCAACTCGTATATCTGGTGTTCCTGAAATGGCCTACTTGAGTCGAATAAGCTCACCAAGTAAGTAAACGTTGACAGCTACGCCGACTACATTATTGTCATCTCCCCTTTGTGCCAACGTGCCGCTTGGTGAACAAGAGATTGACTTGTACCGAATCCGTCTACTCCTTTGACTATGCAAACAAAGAACACCTTTACACATTATAGGGTAACAGAACTCGAATGAGAGGATCATATATCAATAAAAGAACTACACAATAGGCTCAGTGAGGCTTTGGGCAACATTACTATGTAACACTATTTTGTCTTTCATGGGAAGTTGACTGCACCAAGATACGTTAACATTGCATTTTGTACTATAATCTGATTGTGATATTAGGGCAAAATAGCACACGATGACAATCACTCTCGAGAAAAACAGTAAGATGTTACACATGGCGAACATCAATTGCCTGATAAGAAGTACTCTTTATAGTCATGTATTTACATATCGTATTACGATGTTGAACATTAGCAGTGTGGTTGTACAACCCCTTACTTTATCCCTGGCCTGTTTGTGTTTCCATTTACCATCTCTGGATAACGACTGGAAATTGAGAGGGTACTGTCAACATAGAAAGGCCCTTCCACTTGAGCCGCACCACAGTTTCGTTCTCCTTCAGTGCTGGTAGATAGCCCGTTGATCGTGATGAAGCCCAACAAACCGTCTTACCCGCCTTCCACCAGCAAGCTGGCTGACCTTCCGCGTTAGACCAGGTTGTCTCTCACATTCAGGCTAGAATAAAGTTGCTTGGAGCATCCAAGGGTGATGCTGGTCAAGACAAGAACGATAAAAGCTTGGGATACCATGCCTCTGAGCTGGTACCAATACAGAAGTTGCCACTCGCACAAACTCACGACGTTGTCTGTAGCTGGAATCGTGTTCATGAGCTATAATCCCTTCTTGGCTAGAATTTTTTTGAGTAGTATCATTGCCTTCACAAGAGAGAAACTCTTATAAATTTAGATTGAGGAATGACAGAGTGCCCCAAATTTCCCAGGTAATCGAAGTGGCCGAACCGGCAATGTAGATGGGCGGTGCTTGGTATAGAATACTATCAAATATGTCTTCTGGAGTGTTGAAGATAGTCGATGATGGCAAATGATAACCTGGTGGGAAGAAAGATTGACGAGATTAGCCTGCTCACCAGGGTTGGCTGACCATTACCTTCTGTAAAAGCCCCTTGCTACTGGGGCTCGGCATTGCGCCTCTCGAGCTGACCCTCGCAGTCTCTTGGGCGAACGGACTGTGCCACTTTCGTGGAGTGAAAGGAGAGGAGGTGCTCTGCAAGGCCCTCTGCGTCGGTACAGGACGTAAAGCAGCCAGGGTAGTTCCAGGTTGACATCTGCTACTAACGGAGAAGGAGACACTGGGATGCAACGAATCCAGATCTGAGAATGCCGGGCCGTTCTAGCCTTTATATAGATATACCTATGAAATTATACCAAGTGGGAAACCTTGGAAGTAATGGATAAACTCGCCAATGCCGGGTCAAGCAAACAAATACAGCCGAAATAGGAGACACAGTAGCATTACTTTACTCACCTGTTTTATAAGCCTCAAGAAAATACCGCGCATGACGAAGTATGTTGGGCTCCAGCCGTCGATTGTTGGAGCAGCCATAGCCAGCGACAAAGAAAAAGCTCTTGGATAACTTCATTTCGATGCGAATTTTCAATCCATGTAACCAGAACCTGGTGGAGAATCTGCCTCAGGCTGGCCGGCAAGTACAGCACCACCCATCATAGGTCGCCAGCTGCATCCGGTGGTCTATCGTGTCGTTGAGGACCATAGGTACAAGCTTGCTGCCCGAACGGCAAGGAAAACACGGAAAACGGTTTTATCAGCCATGATCCCGTTAATCTCTGGAAAACGGTACGTCAAAGCTTTCACCAAAAACGGAATATCTTAACATCTGATCAGAACTGGTATGCATTACATGTATTTGGTGGGCTTCCTTTGGGTCGAGAGAGTTCCTTCGGGGTTTCCCCGGGAGACATGCGCGACCAAAACAGCCGCCGAAAAAGCAACGCCCAAACCAGAGAGCCCCCCTTCCATGCCCCCCAAGGAAAGAGTACAAGGTGGTGGTTGTGTTGTATGTGTTGTGTGCGTAATAGTCTACATGCCCTACATGCCATCGAAGTCGCCGCCCAGGTCGTCCTCGTCCAGGTCACCTTCTTGTATCTCCTTGGCCATCTCCCGTTCGCGCTCGCGTGCCTCCTGGGCGTTCTTCAGCTCGAGACGGTGCTGGTTCATGGGGAAACGCATGGCCTGGTATCAGAGTTAGTAGGAGTCCCACGTAATGCAAATCATGTAGTAAGACGTACCTTGACGCTCTCGTCGTGCAGTGCGAGACAGGCTCGGATACGGTCATGGAAAGCCTCACCAGGCTCCCGGGTAGCATAGACATCGCCGACCTCCTTGCTCTTCATGAAGCCGCGCTCGCGGTCCAGCGTAGCCTCAATAACCCCGTCGCGGATGGCCTTGGCCACAATGTACTCTGCAGTCTCCTCGCTGCCGAGATGCAGGCGAATGCAAATGTCGCGCAGGGAAATGCGGCTGTAGCTCAAGCTCATCATGCGAATACCCGTCTTGATGACGTTTTGACGCAGGCGCAGAATCAGGCTGTATGTGCTATCCCGGCGGAACGTGTCGGCGTGCTCGGCAATCGTCGTCTCGAAGTCCTCCAGGTTACCCACACGCACCGCTTGTACCAGCAGGAAATACGGGTGCAGTGCTTGCTCCATGTTGTTGGCACGGAAAGTGGCACGCTCGGGGATGTCGCCCATCAGCAACTCCACGACGAGTAGCAGCTTGGTCGCAGTCTGAGAGAAGCCGAGTGCACACTGGCTCGCGGGGGCCTTGCGAGTAGCAGCTGTCAAGTGCTCGTGGGCCTCGGTGTAGCGCAGCTGGATGGCGCGGATTCGGCCCAGGTAGTACAGGAACCGGGCGACCTGGTTATTGGCGGCATTCTCGGGGAATTGCGTGTGCGATACCAGCAGATCGGCTTGTGAGATGTGAGACGTCAGGAGGTAGCTTCGGAGAAGTAGTACGATAACCGAGGCCTGGGTATCAACATCCTTGCGCAGTATCGCAGTGCGTAGGGCCGCGAGTAATGTAGGTCGAAGGGTGACGACCGGAGATTGAGGAGACGGGGCTTGGGGCGTCAGCTGCTCGCAGAACAAGGAAAAGTAGAAGTAGACCTTGGCCGAGAGAGAATCCAGTGTCCGTCTGTTAAGCGAGTGGATGCGCTCCGAAAGGTACTTGGAGAAGTTGGCACCCTGCTGGAACTGTTTGGTGTCGAACATGTAGACCTGGACCAGAATGGCTAGGAAAACGTCGACCTCGGGGATGAGCTCCTTGCTGGCCTCCTTGTCCTTCTTGGCGCCGTTCTTAGCCTGCGCCTTGGGCTCGCTGTCAACTTCCATCTCGTTTCCACTGGACTGGCGGCCGAGCGGTACGTTCTCGCGGCCGATAGCGGACAAGAGTTGCTTGGCTACTGAGGCCGATGGCGAGGTGGGAGGGTACGACTCGGCAATGACCTGGGCGAGGATATCGGGGTTAAGACGCTTGCGAAGAGAAGAGATGGAGCGCAGTGCTCTTAGAGAAAATCGGGCATCGAACAAAGCTACGGCTCTATCGAGAAGGGCAAAATTGCTCTTGATGTCTGTCACGCGAGTGGAAAAACCTGTTAGCATCGGCGAATACCTGGGTTGGCGAAGTTGCCATGTATGACTCCATATATCAACAGTGTGATCATATGACGGCTGTATTTACCTGAAATGGTCTGGGTGACGGGGTCGACCTTGACCTCGAGTTCCTCTTCCGTCTTCTCGGAGTCCTCCATGGCCACATCGCCCTCGGCATCGGCTGGCGGCGGTACGGAGCTCTGCTTTGTGTTCTTGGAGGGAGGGACGACGACGGTCATGTCCTCGCCTTCCTTGGCGCCCTTCTTGGCGGCGGGCTTGCCCTTTGCTGCCGACGACTTGTCGTTGGCGACATCCTTGCTGTTCTTCTGGACACCGTTCTCAACCGGTTTTCTGCCGCCGTTCGAATTAGGTGTTTTGCCAGGCATGTCGGCGGCCGGATCTGGGGTTGGGTGGACTTGGGTTCGGAGGGTGGTTTGATTTGTATGTCGTGGGCAGTTGCGAACAGGGCTCTGGCTGCCGGGATCCCGACTGCTGATACCTAACGAAGGGAAATAAAATACGTTGACGATGCGGACGGGCTTGATGATGGAGGATGGGGGATGGGGGATGTGGGATGTGATGTGAAGGATTGAGGTCCGGTTTGGTTTGACTGCTCGCTCGCTGCTCTGCTGCTGACAAGGTACTGATGGGCCCGGCACGCCAAGGGTAGGTAAGTTACACGTACAGCACGTAGCCTAGCCCGACCTACGCAAAACTGATGACCTAACCTGAGGTCAGGTAGGTCACTGGTACATCTGTTAGGTCTTTTTAGAGAGAAGTGGCCTGTGCTTCTAGCGGGTCACATTGAGGTTTCAACAGCCTCGTCCTCAATCAGCACTCACTGAGCTTGCGCAAAACAAAGTGCTGAGAAAGAGTGACGTTTGCCTAATGCTGCCTTGAGCTGCCTATCTACAGTGGACCCCTTGCCCCGATAATCCCTGCCAATCTATGCTGTCTACAGTGAAAGTGAGGCTTTAATGAACATGGCTTTTACTGGAATGGATAAGAATCTTGGTGTTTTTAGTAGTTGTTTCCCAGCACCAGTCACTCTGCACCAATTCCTACAGCACACAGGGGCATGCTTACTCTAATGGAGCAATGCTACTTATATGGATCACTTTCATAATCATAACCAAAGGTAATATTAGCATCATCAAGAGTCCGATCAGACAGGATTTGAGGTGGGCTTCATGTTGGTTGCGTTGCAGTGGAATGCGATTGATGCTATTCTTCAATCAGTGCAACTAAAGAAACATGTTATTTGAGCATACATTTATATCAAGCAATTAACTGCTTACTGCGTGTCTCATAATATATTCCGACCGCACTCCTGTCAACAACATCTCATTCACAAGGTCCAAGCAAGTGGCGGTCATCAATTGGCTCGGTGATGGGATGATTGCTCAATCCCCAAGTAATCTCTCTTTTCATTCAACAAGCAGACAGCCCTGGTCTAAATACGGGCCCCTGACACCACCCTCTACGCCAAGGCAAAAGCCCAGAATCTCGAAATGTCCTCAGACGCCCCTCGCTATGCAATTGCCTCGCCTATGGAATGATGTAAACAATTATGAAGAACGAGGAGCTCAAAAGCCCTGTGAATTCTACCATGCGGTCTAGCCAGATTCCACTTGCCGTGGCCGGTCGGTCAGCAGTGATGTCTCTACACGGGTTTCCATCCCCTCTCCATCATTTGGGGAACGCGACATTGCCATGCCGCAAATCTAAAAATCCCAAGAGCTAGTGACCAAGTTTCATGGCCGTTTCTTCTTCCTCTTCGCGAGCAAAGGCGCCTTGCTATCCGCGTGGCGTTTCCTCATCATCCACATGGGGCAACCACAGACACACCACAAGACGGTGTTGTAGGTCCAGCATACAGAGTTGGTAAGAAGACCCTACATCCTCGTCCTCTTGCCCGAAGGCTGGACCGAGGCGACCGTCGAGGTCGACTGGGGCGACTGTAATGACCGGGTAGTCTGGAGGACTTTGGCCGGTGGTGACAACATTTGGGGCCTAGAGGACCTAGAATCCTATTTCTTGGCACCTGGCCGCAAGTCTTTGACTTCGAAATCGAGCTTATCGCTTTCGAAGACGTGACCTGCCGGCTTTTCAGCTCCCGTGTAGAGGTTGTCAATGCTGTGTTGATGGAAAGTGGCCGTCTCATTGCAGTGTAGTATATGAGGGAGGCCAGGGGGGTTTGTAAGTCGGAATATGCCATATCTAGATGTCTGGTTAGCTAAGACGCCCCTGAAAACGAAGAACGGATAATGACTTACGATGGCTGGAATTTTGGAGCACACACAATGGCAATGCTCTCAGGTAACATGACCTGGTACCCGGCTTGGGTATGGAGGTCCCGACTGCTCATGAAGCAAGACTGTGTCGGGTGGGTATGGATCCAGCCCAGCATCAGGAGGTCTTCGGTCATGCAGTAATCGAACAATTCACTCTCGTTCTCCGTCTCGCACGTGTCGGATGTGCACTTCTGCTCCGGAATTACCAAGCACTTGATGAAGAGCGCATTATTAACGGCGGTGCCACACAAAATGCCACACATCTCCAACCCACGTCGGGTATTGTCGGCTGCGATACGCAGAAACTCCTGCCTCAGCTGACCTGGAAGGAAGATTGAACGGATGGGTTCCCCATTCTCGAGATAAGCCGCAGGCGCAAAGGTAAGTCGCTTTGAGGGCGGTGGCGGGGAAGCCGGCATCTCCGAGATCTTGGGAGGCAGCTGTGGTCCATCCTGTGGTTGTGTAACTTGCAAGACTGGCTGTTGGGGATAGAGCAGCTCCTTGGACGGTCGCTCTGGAGCAGTCAAATCGGCCACAGACTCTTTAGGTGGCGGTAACGGTGGCGGGTGCGACGGTGGCTCTAACCGGGTTGTGTATGACTGGGCATCATAGCTGACCGGCTGGGATTTGGATATCGAAGGGTAATTGTAGGCAGCCGGAGTCCCCTGGTAAGCGGCCGTCTCTGCCTCCAGCTCACGTTCCCCTCTGCTCATCTTCTGGAGGAAGTTCTGAATATGGGTATCATCCTCGCCATCGAGCTTCTTCCTAGTCAACTCCATCTGTTTTCGGAACACCGCATCATCCTCGGCCTGCTTCTCCGCCAGCTCGTGTGTCCAATTATCCCAAAATCCGGCGGTACGGCGTTCTTGTTCCTCCTCGGCCGAGACACCAGCTTGGCGGGTGGCTTTGCGACCGGCATCGCGTCGCTTCATCTCCCGTTGGGCCAAGACCACAGCAAGATCTTGGTGTTCGCCGGCATCGAGAACCCGGCCCGATGCCGAGAGACTCGGATCATTGGAGGCGTGTTGTTCGTATGGTGTTTTGGTCCGTTTGCCTCCGGCCTTCAGCTTCTCCCGTCGCTCCTTGCGCTTTTCCTCACCAGCTAGCCATCGGTCGTATTCGTCGCTGAGTATGGGCTTGATCTTCTCCAGATTGGCGACGACGCTCTCGATTCCGCCCAAAGCCTTCTTAAGTTGGAGCTTGCTATCCCTGTCTTTCTTCAAGTCTGGATGCTTTTGCAGATGGTCCATCAACAGCAATGTGTATCGCATGTACATCATGTAGGCCTTGGCAAAGTTTCCATCGCGGAGGTAGGCTTCGGCCTGTAAGACAGCACTACAATTAGCGAAATGTCGCTAGGGACATGTGAACCAGGCAATTGATGGAGAAGAAGAGCAGCACAAGGAAAGACAAGGAGTGATAAGACGCTGATCACTTACCTCGCGATGAAGCATATTTGCCGTGCGCAGCCATGACTTTAACGGCACATTAGGGTTGAAGGCAAATACTTGCGCCTGCTGGGATATCTCCTTCACGCTCAAAGGGCGCTCCACGTCACCCATGTCGACGGCAAGCAGACGCGATGCGCAGCGGACGAGGCACACGTTAGGTAGTGGGGGATTGGCAAAGGGCTTCCATCCAGGAATAAGATGAAGTATTAAAGAATATATCGACTCGTGGCTTGAGTGGTAAAGTATTCGCCCAATCGCTATAGGGTGGTTCGATTCGGTTCGCGGGCGCAATCCTGCTTGACTCTCAACAAAGCGTCTGCCTGCCGCCCAGGCCCTCTAATTACGAAGCGTGGTAAGTCATGCGCAGTCGGTGGTGGGGAACCGTGAATCGGATGGCGAGGCGCGCAAACAGGAAAGAGTAGGTGTACAAATGATAAGATGTATGTGGTTGCCTGCAATACTATCCCTCAGTCCCGAGTGTGGATGGCAGAGGGTTGCATAGCAAGCAGATAAGGAAGCATGTATTCATTTGATCCGAGTCCAGTCCATCAGGGTATGATGTGGCGGCTTGATCCCCGAAACCATGTGCTGCTGTAGCTCAAAGAAATCGATAAACCTTATGGTCCCCGCGGACAACCGCGGGGCATTTCCTTTAGGCCTGCGGCATACGCGCCCAAGCACGCTAACGTCATTGTAACTGCTGTTGAGAACTTCAGCCACTCTTGCTTGGCTCTTCACATGGGGCTCGCTGTTTGCGCCCAGTTAGTTGTAATACAACCTAATATTCCAGCAGCGAGTATTTGTCTCTGTGATGCATGTAATATACCTGCATACCCTTTCTTTTTGAGACATACAAGAGACATGGTCTTGGTAGCCTAACTTCAATAGCACATGGAAGTTTCCGGCTGTAAGAAGCACTATTGTTGGAGTGGGACTCAAGTAGATTATGCAAAGGACTATTCTGGACCATTGGATGTCGCCATGAGTGAGTGCAGTAATACTTCGAGTCACCAGTATGCCGAGAACACTTGAACAGCACGTGGTATTTTAGCGCAAGAGCACTCTATTGAATGTCTTTTGCCTGCATAGCTGGGCAAATAGGGCTATTGTGGCCCTCATGCGTGGCTTGATATGTGGCCGCGTTCCATCCTTCGACCATGTACTCGGCTGCAGTGCAACTATGCTCCCGACACGAGAAGCATATTGTCAGAACCTTTCCCGATATCTCGGAATCACTTGTCTCGGGATGTACCAACCAGTGCGTACAACTGGGCTCACGAGCTGGTATATTCCCCTTACCCCTTGGCGGCGACCTGGCTAGGGGCTGCCTGAGCCGCTGCCTGAGCCGAGCTCTGAGTCTGTATGATCTCAGTCTTCTTCTTCTCGATCTTTTCTTGCACTTCCTTGATCTGCTGCTCTGTCCGCTCACTGCATTCAAATATTAGTCCAAGTAGAACCACCCATACCTTAAAATTAGCAGCCTGTGAGAAAGGGGGACTAGGGGCGCAGAACAGCAGCACTCACACCTCCTTTCCAATGAACTCCAAGCGACCCTTGACAGTTCCCTCGGCCTCTACTTTATCTTGCTTCAGTAGGACAGGACCGACGAGCTTGTAAATGCTCTCTCCTTCCTTTAAAAGGTCAAATTCCTGCAAGCATTTGTCAGCTATTGCTCATATCTCAAGGGGCTCGCTTAGGATCTTTCTTGATACGGACCTTTTGCACACCAACATTCTCTGTTCGTTGTGCCTGCAACTTCTGCCGTGACTGCACCGCCGCCTGAAGCTCTATGATTCCATGAGCGAACGTGCTATCCAACATGAGTGGGATGATGTGTGCTCACCTTGCTGTAACTTTTGGTAGTCCTCTGACAGGGCTTGCAGTTTTGCTTGGACTTCGGCCATTTTCACGTTTATTAGTGGCACAGTTAGAAAGGGAAATATGCCAAGTCACTGTAGATGTTAAAGACGGATTTCTGAATGAAGGTAGCCAGAATCCGTTGTACCAGGTTATGGTATAGCAAGTTGAGATGCCTCAATTCGGGGGTTGTTGTTTGCGCCTCAAATTTGGGTGGCTTCCACTGCGCTGCTGTGCTGTGGTGCGACTGTTTCTGTGTGCTTGGCGCCCATGTGTTGTTGGCCACAGGGAGTGTCCACAGCGCCGATAGTGGGGTGGATTGATAAGGCCAGTAATCGAGACCTGAACCTGACCGACCTGACCTCACTGTGAATCGAATCTGAACCCCGCGATAAGCAATAAGGCTAGCGTCAAAGAGTCGGGAGTCAAGCCCAGCCGCCATCCTCCAGCTCAGGCCCCCGCCAACGAGAAGCCGATCAAACGTCACATCACAACAAGATCTAGCAGGGAAAAGCCTTGCTTTTACCCATTCCTCCCTTCCCCCCAATCAGGAACCCCTCGCCAAATTAAATCACCTCACATCCCCGAACGCATATCCGACCGACCGACAGACAGACAGACAGGCATCCCTACCGCTGTTGTCTTCACCGAACGTCGCCCGCCTATTATTGCCTCCTTTCGCCCTCCTTCCCACCACCACCACTACCCGGCTTTGAACCACAACGCTCCGCTCCGCTCATCATGTCCAACACCGACTTCCTGGGGCGGGCGATCGAGACGGTCCGCCGGGCCATCGACGCCGACAACGGCAACCAGTACGAGAAGGCGTACCAGCTGTACTACCAGTCGCTCGAGCTGTTCATGCTGGCGCTCAAGTGGGAGAAGAACCCCAAGTCCAAGGAGATGATCCGAACCAAGACGGCCGAGTACATGGACCGCGCCGAAAAGCTGAAGGCGCACATCTCCGACGCCGACGCGAAACGGAAAAAACCCGGCATGGTGGGTGCTAACGGCTCCAGCACGGGCGGCACCGGCAAGGGCAAGTCGGGGGACGGCGAGAACGGCGGCGAAATCGACGAGGACAGCAAGAAGCTGCGCAACGCGCTGGCCGGCGCCATCATGCAGGACCGCCCCAACATCAGCTGGGACGACGTCGCCGGTCTGGATGGTGCCAAGGAGGCTCTCAAGGAGGCCGTCCTGTTGCCCATCAAATTCCCACATCTCTTCGTTGGCAAGCGCAAGCCGTGGAAGGGTATTCTGCTTTACGGCCCTCCGGGTACGGGTAAGAGTTATTTGGCCAAGGCGGTGGCGACAGAGGCCAAGAGCACATTCTTCAGTGTCAGCAGTTCCGACCTGGTCAGCAAATGGATGGGTGAAAGTGAAAGGTAAGAGACCGCAGTACTCCTTCTTATCATTTCTCAGACCGTCATATACACCCCAGAGATCTAGGGAACTCTAATACTAACGTGACCCTCCCAACAACAGATTGGTCAAGCAACTTTTCGCCATGGCTCGAGAGAACAAGCCCTCCATCATTTTCATCGACGAAGTCGATGCCCCCTGCGGTCCCCGAGGCGAAGGAGAATCAGAGGCCTCGCGTCGTATCAAGACGGAAATGCTGGTTCAAATGGACGGTGTGGGCAACGATTCGACCGGAGTGCTGGTCCTAGGAGCCACGAATATTCCCTGGCAACTCGACGCCGCCATCCGAAGACGATTCCAGCGCCGAGTTCACATTAGTCTACCCGACATCGCAGCCCGCACCACCATGTTCAAGCTCGCAGTAGGAGACACCCCGACGACGCTCAAACAAGAAGACTTCAGGGAGCTCGCGAAGCTAGCCGACGGCTATTCGGGAAGCGATATCACAATTGCCGTACAGGATGCTCTGATGCAGCCTGTGCGGAAAATCCAACAAGCCACACACTTCAAGGAGGTAAGTGCTGCTAGTCACTACAAACTCCCTGCCTCAGACCCGGCGGCGGGGAGATTCTATCCAGATTCGAAAAGGGAAGGCTGCTAACATGGCTTCATAGGTCCAAAAAGATGGCGTCGCCCGTTTCACGCCTTGCTCACCGGGTGATGCAGGTGCCAAGGAGATGACATGGGATGATGTCGAGGCTGAGACGCTGCTCGAGCCCATGGTGGACTTCAAGGACTTTGCCAAGGCAATCAAGGGCTCGCGGCCAACTGTTGCAAAGGAAGATCTGGAGCGGAATTCCGAATGGACCAAGGAGTTTGGTAGCGAGGGTAACTAGTTCCTTTTCTCAGTGAAAAAGAAGACAACTTCATAAAAGCTCTACTGGACCAAGGCTCAGGTGAAATTGCGGTTCCCGCGTGTCATTGGTCGAGCGAAGAACGAATGAACGACGATATGGTCGACGCTGGTCACCTTTTCATGGCATGAGGCGGCGTTGGGGGAGTTTAAATATTCAGAAATATTATTGCCGTGTGCCCCTTGGCTGGGGGTCTGGGAAGGAGGCATTTGACCACCTTGTTTTCCAACGTGGGCCATGTTTGAGATGATGGAATCTACATACATGGCCCTACGAGTTTAGGGGCGTAGAAGTTGGCATATAACAGTACAATTGCTCATATTTGGACTTCGCTTGCTTTCTAGATAACCCTCGCATTTATGCCATCAGCGACTGGGCACTTTTTCACGGATACCTCTGCTCCAACCATGGTGAGGCGAACTGAGTCAGTGATATCTGGGGAGGTTCTACTGGAGTCTGCCCCTGAGTCCCTGAGCAGGTCTGATAAATCCCTGAGCAGATCTGATAAGGGCCTCTTAGATGGTGCCTCTTGGCTGTGTTGCTTGAACAGGGGGAGGGGAACATTGAAGGACAATCAACCTGTCAAGTCGGTGGGTGGTGAAGATTAGGAGGCGCGCTGGACCGAGAATCAGTATCTTCTAAGTACATACTTTACTCCTATGGCGGAGAAACAAGAGTTGCATAGCTTCCTGCCATTGTTGCCCTCCTGAACAAGGTAATACGGTAGTTGCCTGAGGTAGGACATGATACTTCACAAATCTAGAAAGCCAGACATATTTTCTCTTGGTACGTGAAAGGCTTGGTCAATTTAGGCGCGCCCTATAATGCCTGCCTGAGGACAATTCCGCGTCTCGTTGCTCCGCGGCCAAGTCCATGCTTGGTGGCAGCCTGTTGCAGGCAGTACCACACACCATACTACATAGAAAAGGGTCTCCTGCCCGTCAATATCTTCAAAGCTCTACCTACCATTTCCCCCTCACATCCCTCGGAAGACACATCGATTTGCTGCTATGTACCTAGTCCAACAGAGTTCTTTTCTTCTTAGTCCCACCCCCAGCAGAAACCGATATTTCATTCATCAGCATCATGAGCACCAGCACAATAAGCGAAGCGACCCCGAAGAGCCGCCTCCTAGTGCTCCCAGGCGAGATCCTCAACCACGTGCTCCTAGCGCACTGCGACGCCTGGACCCAGCTGCTCGTCCGCCAGACGTGCCGGGCCCTGCGCGCCATCGTGCCCGCGCCGAGCTTTGCCGATCTGCACCGGCTCGAACTGGAGCACAACAACGACCGCAGCAACAGGAGCGACAAGAAGAAGCTGTTCGCCTGACCCGAGTGCCTCCGGCTCCGCCGCCGGGTCAAGTTCGCGGACAAGATGCTGAAGCGGAAGAAGCGGGCGCCGCGCAGGCGGTTCTGCATCGATTGCGGCTTTCGCACGGGGGGGCACCGCCGGGGAGTGAGAAGGAGGATGATGATGAGGGTGGTGGCGATGGAACAACGGCGGAAGCAGAAGTAATGCGATACTCGGTGGGTGCTATCATCAAAATCCTGATGGTTTATCATGTCATGTGCATCCATTGCCGCCAATTCGGCCTGGCCGCAGAGACGAGCGTGGCAAATGCAGGGGGCACTGCAAAGACTGTCAAAAGTCCATGAAGAGGGAGGAGGAGGATCGCGCGTCGGATGTGCGGAAGAAAGGTAGGGCACCCAGACGTGGTCATAAGGGGTGACGGAAGATTGATGGATGATGAATTTTATTGGCCCTTCCGGTCCGGCACTGGAGGAGCCTCGCTGGGCCCGGACCGGTCCCGGAAAGAGGCTCCATCCCGAACCTTGTGGGAACCTGCTATGCCCGAGCCAGGATGACGGCCTTTATTAGGGAACCACTGGGCATATTATACATGTCAACTAGATGGAGCATGGGCGACCGTTCAGCGCGTGTGGCGGAGTGCAGTCGGATCCCGCATGACCGCTACCGGTTACATGAGGTTCTTAAGCACAGCTGTGAGATGATAATCTGATACTGTACCTACCAAGTGAGGTTTCTATGCGAGACTTGCCTCTCAAAATGGAATACGCAACAAAACAGGTAGTTAGGTTCGTGTAGCCTTGTTCCGCCGTGTAAGACTGGACCTAGGATGCCTTAACACGCAATCGGGCAATTCCCCCCGCGTAACCTAAGCAGCGCGGGGTAGGGGGCGTTTTCTTTGTGGCTTCCTCCCTCCAGGATCAAGCTTGCCCCTCATGACGTTATACTTGCATGTTTTAGCGAGATGCACCTGCTTGTATGAGAGTTGTTGAATGATGCTAACCTCCCTCGCTCCAGCATCATCAAACAAACAGCCCACCCAGACATACAAACAGCAAGACACCGCGATTGCTCAATCCATAAGCCCACGATAAAATTTCTATAATTTTGGTCGTCTGTCTGTCGAACCGTCTCTCCCCCCCCACACCACCACCCATTCATCTACATCTCCAAATCAACCCGTGAGCTAACTAGCCAATCCAACCAATCATCACCATGTCGTCCGCCATTCCCACTGCGACCTCCGTCGTTGAGAGCGCCGTCATCAAGGCCCCTCTCAGCCACGTCTGGCACCACATCAAGCGTGAGTACACCCCAGTCCCATTTCTCACGGGAAGCATAGAACTAACCACTGGGCTTTCACTCGGACAGTCCAGAACCTCAGCTCCTTCTGGTCCGCCCTGAAGAAGAGCGAGGTCGTCAAGTCCCAGGAGGAGACCGACCTCGTCAAGTGGACCTTCAACGACGGCACCGAGCTCGAGGTCAAGCAGGAGGAGCACAGCGTAAGTCCTTTAACATAGCTACATACACCTACTACTTACTGACACACGCCCCAAAAGACCATCAACCACTACATCACCTACGGCGTCATCACCTCCAAGCCGGAACTCTCCTACACCAGCGTCGTCAGCACCATCCGCTGCTACGCCGTCACCTCGGGTGAGCTCGAGAACAGCACCTTTGTCGAGTGGACCGGCAACTTCTCTAGCGATGCTGACGCCGGTAAGTTGGCAGGCATTCCAGCAGCCCCCCCTCTTCAGTGGTCTGTATCAGATGGAGCTAATCACGCGCTACACAGGTGTCATCCAGGACGCCAAGTTCAAGCGTCGCGACGCTCTGGCTGACCTGGCCAAGGCCGCTATGAAGATGTGAATAGATTGAAGAAGGCAAATGCAATGAAAGGGATTCGAGCTTTCGGGGTTACCAAAAAAAGAAATTGCCATGGTCAAACGGCGTTAACATGATTGATACCAGCTCAAACTGCCACAGAAATAGTATGAAGGTCATTAGCCAAATGGAAGGACAATAACAAGAAACCCATGAATGGTGTCAGTCTGTCGTCGTCTTGAACCGTTGAATTGCATCCAGTTTACGATGCCGTGAAGATTCTACCCTGCCAAAGAAACTCCTTGCATGGCGCGAAGTACACGGGCCATTTCTTCGTCAGCTTCATCGGCACGCCCGTAGAGCGCAAATGCAACGCGTAGTCTCTCTGTCGGGGTACTCTGTGCCATGGCGCGCCTGGCAATACTGGCGTTCCTCGGTCTCCGGAACATGGTTGCCATGGCTGTGAAGCCGGGCTGGAGCCTCCCGACCTCGAACTCGTCCAATATACCCTCCGCCTCCATGAGACACACGGTAAGCAGATTGTAGATCAGCTGAGCCGAGAGCGGTGTGCGAAACTCTGCGACCTCTTTTCGCACGCCCGGGTCAGGAATGATGTTCGCAGAAGCACTAGTAGAGCCACCTTGGCTCGCGGCCGGGCCTTCCCCTGACACGAGAAACTGCAGCCCCCGGATCAGCCGCCGCCGCAGATCGCTGGCGCGCTGGAATTCGGTCCCAGGACGACAAGCCGGGCAGTCGCACACGAAGTCCAAGGCCTCGTGATGCTCAATGGCGGTGCGGCACTCGAAGTGCGGGTCGTAACGAAACATAATCTCCTCGCCAGCCGCGATGTCCCGCGTCGCGTAGATGGCCGGGCTGTCCTTAGGTGCGTCGTGGAGAATCGGCACCGCCGCGTTCGGGACGCAGGAGTGGTTAAAGCGCGACAGTAAAGGGAAGAAGCCGTGGGCGCCGCGGCGTTCGACGGAGGCGCCTATGGCAAACGAGTTCTCGGCAAAGGCCTTGGCCATGCTCCGGAAGGGGCCGGCCGCGTTGTCGCGGAGAGCGAGGAACTGCCGCTGCGCTGCGGGGGGCGCTTTCCGGAAAGCGGCCCGGACGTCAAGCTCGGTGATGTCGGCCTGGTGCTTCGGGATCGCGAAGACGGCCGTTTCCCGCAGGATCACGGTGCCGCGCTCGATGCTCCGGGTGGCGAAGGCGCCCCAGCCCTTGCCGGGGCCGGACGGCTTCAGGGTGAATGGGGCGTCGCTGGGCACGGGCAGGCTTTCGTAGGCTGGTGAGAACAATGAGTTCGATGTCTCCCATTGATACAAGTGCTGACGCGAGAAGACAGCCACCCGCTCACTACTCACGATGATGTTGAGGAGGCATCATGTCATGTAGTTGTATGGTTGGTATTAGTAGCTCTCAGGCAGCTTGAAGACGGCGGTGGTGATACCACTTGAGCGTGTATTCAGTCATATTCGGAAGTGTTAGTGGTGAACATACTTCTGCGACTGGACTTGCGCTGTATCAGAAGACAGACAAACCGATGCAGCTACATAATCAGTATGTAGATAGCCCAGAGCTTTCGGAGAATTCGTGGGTTTCTCGTAGCGTCATGAAACGTCTAAAAAAGGTGCTATGGAGACGGGCGCGGGAAGTGCCGAAGCAGGTAGCAGTAGTGGAAGATGACAATTAGATTTGTAATCAGTGATTGGCCCGATCATTACGGGGATACTATACGATATAAATATATTAAGAAGGGAAGTAAGTCAGATTTCGCATCCTGTTACGAATTGGTTGTTGCAGGAATACACATAGACAGAATAACCGTTTAATGGCAAGTCGCACACTCAAGACAACACTAGCCAAGATGACGAACTTCAAAATCGATATCATATCAGACAATGTCTGCCCATTCGTAAGTTTCCATCCCCATCTCCAAACTTACCTACGTACTTATACAACAACTAACGCCTGTCCCCCAAAAATAGTGCTACCTAGGCAAAGTCCGCCTCGAAAAGGCCATCGACAAGTACAAGCAGACCCACCCCGGCGGCGCCGCCGACACCTTCACCCTGTCCTGGAAGCCCTTCTACCTGGACCCCACGTCGCCCGCCAAGGGCATGCCGATCCAGGAGCGCATGGCGCAGAAGTTCGGCGGCCCCGAGTGCGCGGCGCAGATGCAGCGGCAGCTCGCGCACGCGGGCCGGCTCGACGGCATCGAGTTCACGGGGCGGGGGCTCGTCGGCAACACGCGCGACTCGCACCGAGTCGTGGCGCTGGGCGGGTCCAAGTCGCCCGAGATGCAGAACCGGGTCATTCTCGAGCTGTTCCGCAGCTACTTCTCGGAGGGGGGCGACATCACGAGCCACGATATGCTCGTCGCGGCTGCCGAGCGGGCTGGGATCGCGCCCGCGGAGACGCGCGCGTGGCTCGCGGAGGGGAAAGGGGGCGACGAGGTCGATGCTATGGTCCAGGAGGCCTACGCCAAGGGCGTCAGCGGCGTGCCGCACATCACTATCCAGGGCAAATATGAGATCTCCGGCGCGCAGGATCCCGAGGTCTTCCTGAAGGCCATCCGGGCCGCCAAGGAGCAATCCGCGGCCGAGGTCAGCTCGTCAGGTGCGCAGTGCTAAAAGTAGAGAGAACAAAACAAATACAATATTTGAATAATCATCAAATGACATTTCCTTTCTCGTGGGTATCATCATCTTCTCGTCAGCAGCACAGTATTATTTCTTCCCGGTTCACATGTTCAGCAGCCCACCGAGATCCTTCTCCATGGCCTTCAACCGCTCTTGTAGTTCGCGCTTCTTCTTATCCAGCTCCTGGACCTCCTCTTCCTCCCTCCTCAGCTCCTCCTCCGTCATGATCGCGCCCTCCACCGCCGGGTCCGCAGCATCTTCTTCGTCGTCCTCCTCGTCGGACCACATGTCCTTGTGCTGCCGCCCGAGGGCCTCGGCCTGCTCGGCGACCTTGGCCTCGTAGTACGCCAGCGTGTTCAGGCTGTGCGCGTACTTGGACCGCTGCGCCGGGATGCGCTCGAGCGCGCCCGGTAAAGGGTAGACGCCGCACAGCTTCTCGGCGCTCTTGAGCAGCAGCTCGACGTCCACCGTGTTATTTTCGGCCTTCTTGCTCCACAGCCCGCGCTCGCTACGGCGGATCTGGTCGTGCAAGTCGCCGCCCAGAACCGCGGCGACGGCGGTATGTCGGCGCGGGCGGCGCTGGAGCCAGCCCGGCCGTGGCCCGCGCCCGACGTGGTCACCTCGCCCGAGGCCACATTAAAAACCGTCTGGCGCCGCGACGACGATGGCTTGGGCGGTTGCTGCTGCTCTGGTTTCGCCGCTTGGGTGATAGGTTGTTGGTGTGGAGGCGGCGGTGGGACGGAGAACAGGGCGCGTTCATGCGCTTCCGTGTCGCGGATCAGCGAGGTGATGTCGTGGTTGGAGAGGAGGGCATTGGTGAAGATCTTGGGCGGCGGGAAGCTATGCGAAGAGTGGAGTTAGAAAGACGCCCCCATGAGAAACCAAATTTGCAAGCATGAAGAAGAGAGGGGAGGGAGAGACACGTACGGGAGACTGTCAATGCCTTGGCAAGATATGGCTATCTGCTCAAAGTGGGCGGAAAGCAGCGACATTGTTCCTGTTGTTTTTGTTTTGATTTGATGCGGCTTCAAGCTCCGGAGAGCAAAATAAGGTACGTAACAGGGACCGGGAGGAATGATCAGTCAAAGCCGAGACGCCTAGTCCTTTGTAGGTGGGATACAGTGCCAGTTGCGGACTTGTTTGGAACCGTTTGGGGTGTTTGTAATCGTTCCTGCTCAACTTGGGTCATTCTCAGCTTGCTCTTGTCGCATAGAAGCATTGAAGTGATGGCATTGAAACACCACAGAGTAGGTCAAGCCTCACATGCCCCGCGATGTGGCTTGTGCTGGCGGGAGGACTGATCCACATGCTTCAGTGAAACCTATCGGGTCATGTCGCAGGCAATATCATCAATGCCATTTGATACTACGGCATGGCCTCTTATCCCTTTCCAGAATCCGCTTGATCCCTAACTTTCTTCCCGCCAGCTCGTCCGGTTTGGCCATCACGGCCCACTCGCCTTGGACCACATGCATGCAGCCATGATTCCATGGTGCAAGATAACACATGGCAAAGGCAAGGCAAGGCAAGTGAGGCAACGCTATCCGGAAGACTTGTCCGACATGAAGGAGGCACTTCTGCGGCTACGTCTTCAAAGTACGGCTTTCTTCCCCTGGCTACAACGAACCGGGAAATGATTCCAATTGCATTGAGAATCTACTACTTGATGCGCTAGATCGTGGCCCATCTCCATCGGAACTTGGGGATCACCAATTGCATGCACTGAATGAGGTCCTGATGTTTCGTTTCCCTAGTCGTCTTCCACTTTCTTCCCAGAAGCGAACCTTAGTCTCGAGGCCCGATGGATGATCACTTCGTCTTGAGGAAGAGAGTGAGGGACCAATCTTGGAAAAACAACAACAACAACAACAACAACAACAACGGCAGCCATGTGCAGAGCAAAGATCGATTGATCACATTACGCATTGCCATCCTTCTTCTTCGCCTTCATTCAACCATCGCTTGATCGCCTGCAGCTGCCATGTCCAATGCCCTGCCAGTACTTGCATTGCCTGCTTGAAGTTAATTATATCTTCGAGCCATACGTTGGGTCTCCTGCATCCCCACTGTGACCCTCTTGGCTGCTTGCTGCTTCACTCAATTTCTATCTGCAGACGGTAGGGTCCAATCCCCTCGTTCATTGGGCACGAGTGTTGCAGCCGGAACTCCAGTCTTTTCCTGCGTCTACCAACTGTTTGCCTCTGCCTCACTTGTCGATCTGTGATACGCCCGATGCAGCTCAATGGCTTTGGCGGATGTAGCCTCGCGAGCGAATCCTTTTGAACTTCGGGCGCATTCCATCTCTGCCTTCGGGCTGACTGAACGGACAGCTCAGCGGTCTTTTGCTTTGGCGTTTTTCTGCTTTCCCGTCCCTACCCCAGGCACGCACACACAGCATACCTCATATATGCTTCCATACCTACTACTTGAACATCACTGGCGAAGAATCCTCTTTGGAAAAATGTCTCAAGCCGCTGACAAGTAGAAGACATATATGTCGCACTCTCTCTGGACAGACTGACTACCATGAGGACCGAATTAGACAGGGTTTCCCGGGAGCATTGCTGCCCAAGCGAGCCGTAAAGGATACACATCCTCCGACATAGGCTGATGGGCAAGCAAGCGGCTCTACTTTTTTTTTCTTTCTCCCCATGTTCCTATTTTCCCTCCAAAATCCCAAGGTTCTCCCGTGAATCCGTGAGCCTGGCTGGCTCTTTTATGCGGCGCCCTATGTATCTGACAGGCAAGGAGTTCCCTAGTCGACCTATCTGCCCGAAACTATAATAACCACATATATTCTTGTGGCCTCCCGGACTTTGCCAGACCCTTGATCCCCGAATCTTCCTCTCTTACAAGAGATTCACTTCTCGGAGTTTCTCAATACATACCTACATACATGTTGCTTGAACACCGATAACCACTTACACCATATCGTCATATATATTGCCCCGTTCAATCTAGATTTGAAACATCTAGCCAGCGCATTATCCCAGCGTCCTAGCTTGGTCTGCCCCTGGATTTCGGCCGCTGTCTTGCTGCCTCTTTCAACGTCTATTCTATTAAAAGAGACTAACAAGCCGACAACCTATCAATCTGCTTCAATCGGACTTGCTGCGCAACTATCTGCGACGGTCCAATCCCTCTGCACAAGGCCACCAAGACTTCACTGGCTTGGTGTTCTTGCGCTACCAGCCGACATCATACTTGCGCAGCGCGCAACACAGACACACAGACGGACCTCTTTGCGCCAACTCGCCGCATCTTCCCTAGTCACGGCTTGGTGAATTTGCGCAACTTGGACTCTCTGCTCGCTTACTGTACGGATTATCATGACCAGTCACCGCAGCCCCTTCTCTCCGCACTGGAGATCTATCCTCTGGGTGTTGACGCCCTGAGTGTCTACCTATTGCACATCCATACACACCTACACCACCACCACTTCTCTGCGCTGCGCAGCTGCGCAATTCGACCCCCCGCGAAATCGCTACCCCACATAAAAAGTAATCAATTCCCATCCACGATAAGATTGCGGAATTGCTGGGGAGACAATTGAGACGACCCAACCCGTTCTACGGAACAACACCTTTTGCTTCCCAAAAGATGCGGCCACATACGCCCAACATCAATACGGAGATGCGGAGGCCGACTTCGCCTCCGGAGACACCTCCTCTAGGTTCTCCTGCTTTTCCCCGTGTTAAAGACCCCAATGGCCGGCCATCGCCCAGTGCTAAGGGCGCGGGGCATTACAACTCGTCAGCCCTAGGCGGTGTGGGCTCCCAGTTCGGGCTCGCCCGTGCTGTGCGCCCCGAAGCCATCTCGCCAGGAATCTACCTCGGACGAAGCGGAGGAATCGGACGCGGATGATTCTGACGCCTTAGATGCTTCACATAGTCCTCCCCAATCCCCCTGTGTCTTATGTGCCAAGAGAGGAGACCTGGGACTCGATCCAGGCCCATCTCACATCCACTACTGTCGAAATTGAGAAAACCTTCACTATTGTGGAACAGGATGAGGACGACATGGAAAGCGATTGTGATGACGACAACCCCCCGCTGCGGCCGGACTCGTACGAAGACGCCGAGTCCAACAGGGGCGGGTCGCCATGTGAAGTGCCCGAAGAAATGCTGAACGGTATGACTAACATGAGCTGCGGCGACGAGACGGACACGACCGAGTCCGAGTACGACGAGGACGAGGTCATGGAGCAGATCCGCCTCATGCGCGAGCAGAAGCGGCAGCGGCGGTTGACCTCGGTCAGCAAGCGCACCGTGAGCGAGCGCGGCAGCGACTCGGACCGCGAGGACCTGCAGCCCTACGACCTGGGCGACGCGAATCCCGAGCGCCGGGTGCGCCGGAAGCTCAACCGGCTCAGCCTCATCTCCAACCCGCGCGACATCATCATCGAGCTGGCCGAGCCGGACAGCAACAATGAGATGAGCGGGGATGAGGGCGAAGGCGATGGACTGTTCCAGTTCTGGCGTCTCATGGAGGTCGATGACGCCTAGTGAGGAAAATATTTACGTTATATGCGATTGGGTCCGGCGAGCTTCCCTCACCTACACGGTGAACACCACTTTTTTTTTCGCTGGCTAAAACCCATTGGGTTCATGAGGGTCGATGAAGTTGCATACGGACGGTTCATGAAGGGGAGCATTGCACATAGAAGGGAGGCTGGCTTCATCTATCGGCATCTGAGAAGGCAGACGTGGGCTTTCTGTCTTGGCGAAGAAGTGATTATATGGCATTGCGGAGAGAGTGATTGGCGAAACAGGTTTTGTTTTTTTGGAAGGCCATGAAACAACAACAACGATGACGACGACGACGACCATGATTATGATAATGACCAATTTTATAGACAGCCGAGAGTTTATGTATAGCGACGGAGGAAGGGATCGCCATCGGCCCCTAGGTCCCTTCTCCACACCAAGTTTATGAATCTGGCTTGCCCTTTTTTGAACAGCCAGCAATATATGTCCTTTGATCTAGTACCCACCATGTTCTGTTAGATTGCATCCATCGAATATAATGTTGCAAATGCGCTTGTTATATAAGTTTCCATTTTGGTTCGTATCTTATACGTTTGACGTATCTCCGTGCTTATCGACCACGAGCAGAACAGTGTGGATGCAAGCCATCTCCGACACCAAGATCTCAACATACCATAGTAGATAAAACCCATGAATTGAGTCAAAAACAGGGGATATTGTAAATGGCCAGTCGGAGAAGAATAGTGAGAGAGATTCTAGCGGTGACATACATATAAACGCTGCCATTGATGCTGATCGTAGCGAGCCAAAGAAGGAAGAACTTACGCCACAACTGATTGACGATTATCGATACGCTGCCGCCAATACGCCACAGACGGACTGCCAAGCCTCCTGGCGGCCTAGCTAGTCGCCTACCAGCCACTCAGACACTGATTCCATCATCTTCAGGTATCGTATTGGCGTTGAGCAACCCCGGAAGCAATAAACCTTCCTCCAGCGCCATCTTGCTTCTTCTTCTATCCTGCTCGACCTGGGTCTGCGTGGGCTCTTGCATCGGTCTGACACTGGGGGCCATCCGAACTTTTCTTTCTTATTTTTCTCGCGGAGACGCGGAGCTGCCCATTGAACGCATTGTGTGCCCTTCATTGTACACTCCAACCACCAATTCCAACGCCGGTTTAGAAGCCCGCCTAGCATTTTGGTTCATCATCCGTGAACCTGCCATACGACATAGCCCTCCCACGCACACATCGAATTCTTCCCAATACGACGGTCACGTTCCGTGATCAGAATAGCCGGTGCTCCCCCGTTTGCTCCGCCTGCGCACCTTCCGAGTAAAGAGTACGATAGCCACACCCACCCACCATGAATCCGGCCGGCCAGCCTGCCCCCGGGCAGCAACAACAGCAGCCCAAGTTCCCCATGTATCGACCGGAGCAGATGCGAACCCTTTCGGTCCTCAACGACCAGGAGAAGGAGAAGTACGAGAAGGGCCTGCGCGGCCTGTACGAGCAAATGGAGAAGAACGGCCCCGAGACGCAGGCCCACCAGCACGCCAAGCAGAAGATCATGGAGTTCTCCCGCATGGTCGCGCAGAAGATCGCCACGCTGCGCCAGCGCCAGCACCAGCAGGCCGCCGCCGCCGGCCAGCCCATGAACGCGGCCAATAACCCCGCGCTGGCGGCCCAACGCGCTGCCATGGCCGCCCAGAGGCCGAACCAGGTCGCTGGCGGCACCGCGGGAGGTAATGCAGGCAATGCGGGAGGAGCCGCACCCCAGCCCGGCCAGCCGCCCAAGGTGCCCGACACCATCATGACCCATGTCCAGCAGTTCACCTTCTACGCGCCGCCTGCGTTCGGCAAGGAGGAGCAGAACCGGTTCATCGCCGACGTGCGTACTAAGTACACACGCGCGTTGATGCTGATGGACAACACCACCAAGAAGGCGCGTCAGATCGATGCCATGCTGAAGGACCGCGAGCAGCGAGGCCAGCCGTTTGGTGGCGAGGAACTGAAGAAACTGTTGGACCAGAAGCAGGATAGCATTCGCAGCCATGGCGAGGCGCAACGGTTTGTCGAGAGCTTCCGCAAGCAGCAGGAGCAATTCAAAGCTCTCCACCAGCAAGCGGCCGGTCAACAGCAACAGCAGCGACCTCAGCCTAGCCAGGGGCAAGTGCAGAATGCTGGAAATTCGGCCTCGATGCAGGCCGCAACAGCCTCGGTGAATGCGGCCATGGATGCTGCTAAAAACCAGCAACTGGCGGCTGCGAATCGGACGGCGGGCACACCCACTGCAGCAACACCTACAACAACCGCCCAAGGAGCTCCAGCAGGAGTAGCAACAGCATCAACAATCCCCGCCACGAGCGCGCCTTCGTCTCAACCTCAACACGCTACTGCCCCACCAGCTCAGGTCAAAATTGAACCTGGCACTTCGCAACCACATCCGCCTCCCGTCAACACCGCCATGGCAGCAGCAGCAGCAACTTCCCAAATGCAATCAGCCGTCACACCTACTCAGAATTCCGCACGCGTACAAACTCCCCAGACAGCAACTCCCGTCGCAGGTGCCGCCAAACCCTTGACACACTCAGCAGCTATGCACATGGCCAACACCCGACAAAATTCTACCAGCTCAGTTCCTTTGGCAGGTGCCGCTCCTACCACAACTCCAGGCTCAGCAGGCATGATGGGCAACGCTTCTGCACAAGGCAGTCACCCCCACGGACACCCCCAGCAGCCCGCCACTACGGTGACGACTAAGATGCCCATTCCTAAGGCACTGCCTGAGAAGTCCACTGCCATTCCCACACCTGTCACCATGGGCGGCGGTGTCAATGGCTCTCGCCCCACCATGGGTGGCGGCACTGGAATTCCTGGCAACGCACTGGCTCAGCCTATTCTACAGAAGCCTCCCGCCTACACCTTCGAGGCTGAGGGTGAACATGTGCTCTCCAAGAAGAAACTCGACGAGCTCGTCCGACAGGTCTGCGGCGGTGGCCCTGCTGGCCAAGATGGCAATTACTTGACACCCGACGTTGAAGAGGTACGTTTTTTATTTTTTATTTTCTCCCTTTCGCATTATCTTGACGCACAAATTATCACATTCCTTATCGTCCTAGCGTGCTTTCCTTGTTATTTGTTCAAAGTTCAGACGTTTTTTTCTTCTTTTCTTTCTTGATTCTTCCCCTCCAGCATATCTGGCGATTGTACATGAACACCAAAGCACGTGATCAAAACACAACCTTTGTATGGTATGCTAACTTTGGTGGTTACAATAGTCTGTCCTTAACGTGGCCGACAACTTCGTTGACACCGTTATCAATTCTGCATGCCGTCTTGCCAAAGAGCGTGGCTCCAAGGTCCTCGAGATCCGCGACATTCAACTGGTTCTCGAGCGCGTCTACAACATCCGTGTCCCTGGTTACACTTCCGATGAGCTGCGCACCGTTCGCAAGGCCCAGCCCAGCGCGGCCTGGATTGCCAAGATGAGCGCGGTCCAGGCTGCCAAGGTCATGCCCGGCAAGGACGACAAGTAGGACTCGTCAGCTTCTTCCGAGGATACCGACAACAAGGGCAGGGGGGTCGCTAGTGCCAGCAAGCAGCCGGCCGACATTAACTATGGTCATGGCATGCCTTTCATGTCTTCTAACAAGCGTCGCACTTCGGCTGCAGCAACCAAGTCGGCCGTTGGAGCATCGGAGGCCCCTCTTGGAACCTCTCTCCCGGCTACTCCCTCTGTCCCTGCACCTACTCCTGGCATGCTCAGCCTGAATCTCGGTCCTGTCAAGCAGACGCCTGGCACACCCATGCCCGCATTCTCGTCTACTCAGCTGCCCCCCAGGGAGTTGCTGATTTCACTGCTCCTGCCCACATGCGCGGAAACACGGGAACCTAAGTCGACCAGTTCACCACTACACGGCTGAACGAACAGGTGGCAGGCATTCTTCACGGCACAATTCGTCATGGCACATAATTGCGGTTCTTTTTCTCTATTTTCGGTGGCAAACATTGTGTGAGGTGTATTGTATTCACAGTTGCGTTGCGTTGCATTGAGGCTTTCCCGGAGTTCATGGAGTTTTCTTCGACTCGACATGCGGACACAATGATAAGAACGCAGGGGGATCGATGGTCCCGGAAACAAACACCCGGTGGGGCGTTTAAGGTTGATCTTTTTCTCTCTTTCTACTACGGTAAAGAAGAACGTCAAGATACCACCATTGCATTACGAATAATTTTCCTGTATTCTCTGAAGCGACTGTGACTGTGAATGTGATTGAAGTAAGGATGCTAATTATTATGTCGTGTGTGAACTATCAATGCCAATGTCACATCCCTTGTACTATGCTGCCCAGTGAAGTGAGAGAAGCTATTCTGGTGGCCTTTTTTTCCTCTGTGCCGGGGAAACTGGCTGGTTTCGATGGGCAATATGTTGATCTGCCAAGTACGTAGTCGCGTTAATCTCTACACAGTCATTCGTGCTGTTCAACTGACCACCGTCCAGCCAAAAGGGATACCAAAGTCAACTTGTCAGATGATGCATACCACCCTTCATCTACTCTCTGACAAAGTTGCATAAACACTCAACATTACGGAGATGCTCTGGTAAAGTGCCGCCTCCGGACACATGACGGTATCCCTACCTTTTTCTCGGAGCCTGGCTTGCCAACCACCTCAGCCCTGCCACTATGGACATGTAGCAGGCCAGGGAAGAGCAGCCGGGGCCACCGTCTTTCGGTGAGAAATATGTTGTTGTAAGATGGCCTCTACCATCGCACCGGGCTCAGCACGTGTGCAGCTGAAGTCATCATTGATTAGTATCATAGTTTCCGTCCGCAAATGCCACCAGGGAAAAATGCGTACTTCATTGATCTGAGGAGGAAAGGAGCTGGCATAACAATGCGTACGCGAATGCGTTTTTCTTTTTCTTGGGACGGTGCAATGCCCAGACTGATGATGACATTGGTACCCCTCGCCGACAAACTCATAGGCACCAGGGGAGAGGTCCGATCCCGCCAGAGCAGCCGGCGATGATTACTACGACCTCTCTTGGTCCAGTCGTAGGTATCATCGTCTCTTATGTGTAATTAGGTGGTTGTCAAGTTTTGGCTTGACTGCAGAGCACCTAAGACAATTGATGTGGTGCCAGTCAACAGCCCAGGGAACTTTCTCCCGGAAAACAGACTGAAGAAATATGTCGCGAACAGTAGTCCGCCACCATTATCCTCCAATCCTGCGGCGTGGTCGTAACTATTGTTTTCGCCGTAGCTGGGCCTGTGGCCATAGAGTCTTGGTTTTGATAGTTACTTTGTATCAGGATTAGCAACATGGGAAAACACAAGCCGCCATGGTGAGTGAACTTACTCTCCCACAGCCAGCAGGTGGCTAGAGCAGGTACAGTGAAGTATGCAGTGAAGGTAAGACGGGAGCAATAAAGTCCCCTTGCTAAGCTTAAGACTCAAATGTCACAGGAGCTACTACGCACCATAGGCTGGGCCGTTCCTAGTGTAATTATTGTAGAAGCAACGGCAGCCTTGCAGAGGCAATTGATCACAATGCAAAACCTCTATATTGATGCCAGTATTCTAAAGAGTCTATACAATGAGAATGTCCATTACATGCATGTGCAAGTATATACCAACCTTCCCCCAAAGGAGTTTGGAAGGCACTTGGTAGCGAGACTTAGCCCAGTGGCCGGGAGACCCTTGCCTATACATACCAAATATGTAAAGGATGCACAGTCGGTACCCCGGAATCGATGCCACCATCCATGCGAGGCAACACAACCACTACCATCTATCGCCTATCAGCATCGGTGGCCACGTTGTGCAAGCTGATGTCTTCCCGCATCGGCGACGCGAGCCCAGATCTGGCGTGCTCCGCATCTTGAATCGTCAGCTCGCTGTGGTGCGGCGCGGCCGTGTGCCCGGTGCTGGCTACCGTGGCCGAGTTAATCTGCGCCTTCTTCTTCTTTCCGCGCAGCTCAGCGAGATGCTCAAAGTAACCTTCGGGCACCGGCGTCACGTAACTGCCGCAGAAGACTCCGACCTCAAACTCCTTGGGGCCATGTTCGGGCGAGCATTCAGCACAGGCGGCCTTGAGGTCATCAAGGTTCTACTGTATACGTTAGTTCAATATCCCAAAGTATCGAAGTGAGGAAGCAGTAACTGACCTGGTAGATGACACTATCCGCGTCGATGACCTTGGCAATAGCTTGGCGGTCGCGGTTTGTGGCAATCACTACGAGTTATGGGTTAGCATGGACTGCAAAGAGTTTTCCGCTACCTGATAGACGCAATAGCAGTAGCCCCCGATTTTTGACATGAGATTGTTGGGCTACATGAGCCAACTTACATTCTTGTGGGGAAGCCAGGTCGATGCCGTAAATGTGAGGGTAGGTGATCGGAGGTGCGCAGCTCGCCTGTAAACCAGTAGTTAGCGTTTTGGACATAAACACCCAGTAGATAAAAAGCAATCTTCTCCAAAATTTGCCAGCATATAGTCGTTGAAGACATGTCTGAGCTGGGATATGGAACATGGAAGTAATAGGCGACGGTGACTTACAAATATCACTTTCCTGGCACCTGCTTCCCTGGCCATGACGACGATCTCCTTACTTGTTGTACCCCTAAGATCAATTAGCTTGTGTGTCTAGGATTGTAAAAGGGAGATTTCGGCCTACCTCACAATTGAGTCATCAACGAGCAAAACCTATTCGATATTAGCGACTATAACCTACACAAAATCGGAAGAGACCATGCGGCACGGTTGCAAGCGGCCCCGCGGCAAACGGGTTTGAGTCACGTTGGACAAGAAAAGGGGTAAATCCACGGGTCACTTACACAACGTCCCTCAAACTCAGACTCAATGGGACTCAGCTTCCGGCGAACTCCCTTCTGACGCTGGCCTTGACCAGGCATAATGAAGGTTCTGAATATGTAGCGGTTCTGGTTGCAAGGTTAGATGATTCCCCCCATCGAATAGATACCTGTTAGGCACATACCTTGACGAAGCCTGGAAAAGTCAGATCAGCCGAGGCACTTGAAGAGGTGACCAAAGAAAACAAAACCGGGCGTACTCACCTTGCGAGTAAGGTTTCCCTAAGCTCTCGGCCACGGAAGCCGCTGATGTGTTTGCTGTTTCTGGGATGGGGATGACAGCATCGATCTCCTTGATGCCCTCTTCACCCAAGAGCTGGCGAATCTTGTCTGCCAACTTGTATCCCATGACCTGCCGGCTCTTGAAGACATTAATGCCATCGATTGTGGTGTCAGGGCGAGCAAAGTACACCTGAATATTCAACGTTAGCACAACTCTTCAGTCAGCAAAGGTAGCCATGGGAAACACTCACGTATTCGAAGATGTCGGGTGTGTAGGATTTTGCCTCTTGGACTTGGCGGAAGATGGGCTCGCCTCCTTTTCGGATGAAGACAGCCTCGCCAGGCTTGATGTCACGCATTTTAGTGAAACCCAATTGCCTCAAAGCGATAGACTCGGAAGCCATCATATAATCAGTGGCTCCAGGCAAGGTCTCCGAGGGCCGTTCACCTATTATCAAGGGCCTGATGCCGTTGCTGTCTCTGAAACCAAGGATGCCGAAACCGGCGATCATGGCTGTGCAGGCCCTGATGAGAAAAATGGGTCAGCATTGGATATAGTGAGAATCGGTGGGATTTCACTGTAGTATGGGCAAAAAGGTGACGACCAAGGGCAGTGAAAGAGGGGCGATATGGCAGCACTCACCATCCTCCTTGGCAGCGCTCGTACATGCGTGCCAGGGCGTTGAAGATATCCTCGACATTGACTCGAGCCTTGCCAGTCTCGTTGAGCTCATTGGCGAAGATGTTGAGCATGAGTTCACTGTCGCTGTCAGTGTTAACATGCCTGTGCGCTTCTCTGTCAAGAAATTGACGCAGCTCAGGAGCGTTGGGGAGGTTGCCGTTGTGGCTCAGGCAGATGCCGTAGGGGCTGTTAACATAGAGCGGCTGGGCCTCGGCCGACGAAGAGGTTCCAGCGGTAGGATATCTGCAGAGTGATCAGCAATTTGCCGTCGAAGGGACTGTGAAACAATGATGCTCACCTCAGATGGGCAATACCCATAGAACCCGGGAGGTCCGCTACCCTTGAGCCATTGGACTTGTGTGGATGTTAGAACAGGTGACTCTCAACACCAAGTCAATTAATTGTATTTTCGAAGTACCTTGAATACATCGGCAGCCAGGCCGTTGCCCTTGCACGAATAAACTCCTGGTGGACGTTAGTTAGTGGGTGGCGCTTTGGTAGTGTTGGGGGAGCAGGGGTGAAACAGACTTCCTCCAGCAGCGCACGTGGCGATACCGCAAGCATCTTGACCTCGGTGCTGCAGGTAGTAGAGGGCGGAATGCAGGTCGGTGGCCGCCTTGCAGGGCGCCAGAGGATCGTCGCCGACATGGCCCAGAATGAGACCCAGAACTCCGCACATGTTGCCGTAGGAAATTGACGGTGCACAGCGATTGCAGCGGTTTGGCGCAAAGAAGAGGAATCAACGTTGACGATATGGGTTGGGTGTGGAGGGGCAGGCACTTCAACATTAAATTATTATGGGCGGCCGGCTTCGCGATGGCAAGCGGATTCAAAATTTCGAGGGCCGATAAACGATAAGGAAAATGACTAAGGAGGGGCAGTAGGGGGAGAGTAGGGGGGTAGAGGGGGTAGTGGGCAGCAGTCAGTGGGCAGCAGTCAGTGGGCAGCAGTGGGCAGGGGCAGGTGAATGGAAAAAGTTAGCAGTCGTTTGTGGGGAAGGTGTACCTCGTGGGGTGCAAAGTCTGACGTACGAATCCTGGCCAGAGTCCTTCACGATTTTCCCTCTTCCTGTCTGTATGTAACCATTCTAGAACAAGATGTTGGAATAATTTGGTTGCATCGAGGTTGATTGATAGGGCTCGGATCATGAGCGGTGGAACCAATCCAAAGAGTCCATGTTCTTGAAGTCTGTGCCCAAACTCTCATTCATTCCCTGGAGGTAACCCAGGTTCGTGTGGTACAAGAGTATCAATTGGAACCTCGCTTTCCGATTGGGAATCGCTTGATTGGACACTGAAATCTTCTCTCACATGGGTGAACGGAATGAACCGGTTATATCTCTTGCAACAATCTTCGTTATCTGTGTTGCCCAAAGCAGGCATGCTCCAGACTGGGTTATCTCCCTCAAGGCAAAAAGGGTTTGTTCGCAGCAACCTCAGGCAATATGAGCACCTTGAGACTCCGGACATGCAAGCGAAACAACCAAAGGAGCCACCACAAAAGTCTCTCACCACAAGATGGTAACGCTTATTGCTCTCACACAATGCTATTGAAAACAGTGGCATGGGTGAATGGCAACGATCCGCCAAAATTGCCCCTAACTGCTAGTCGCGGCTCATGCGCAGTGGCAGACTATGACAGTCCACCTCTGCGTCAATGTGCTACAGGTCTGAGGTGCCCCCCTAGAGTTACGAAAGAGATGATGCTGCCACGTCGCAAGCGACCTACAGAATACCTGATACCTGTTACATGAGAATCCAAAGGCAATGCGCTAATTACATCTCCAACGCTTTCAGAACCTTGACCCAGGAAGCAGCCGGAGTAGACTGAGGCGCGGCGATCTCCAGGATCTCCTTGCTCGTGGTCGACGCCAACGCCTCACCCCCCACAGCGGCTCCATCGCGTGCTGGATGGTCATAATGAGGGTCCTGTGCTCCTTGTCCGCCGCGGCCATGCCCTCGACAAACGACACATCTTTGTAGACGACCTCCTCACGGGGGCCCCGATCTGCTGCTCCACCATCGCCAACATCTGCCGTCCTGTGATGTACTCGGGCCCGTTCACGACGTGGTGGTGCGCCGAGGGGTCCTCGCAGACCAGGAGCCGCGCCGCGATCAGCCCGATATCGTCGGCGTCAATGATGCCGACCGGCGCGTCCGGGTTCCCGATCAGCCGCAGCAGCTCGTCCTGCCGCCCACCCGCCTCGCGGACCTTCTTCACGAAAAGGCCGGCCGTGAAGAACGCGAGCGACGTCCACTTAAGCTTCTCAAACGCCGACGAGCCCAGCATGGCCTCGATGGCACAGTGCGTGCGCGCGTAGTAGGCGTCGCAGTCCGGCCGCACGTTGGCCGCCGTCGTCGAGATGCGCACGACGTACTCGACGCCCGCCGCCCGCGCCGCCACCAGGAAGCCGGACTCGGTCGAGAACTGCGCCGGGTCCACGGCCAACGCGACGGCCGACGCGACGAATACGCGCGCCACCGCGTGGGCGCGCAGCCAGGCCTCGGTCACGTCGGCCCAGGGGAACTCAACCACCTCGACCCCGGGCAGCGTCGCGAGCTGCTGCGCGGCGGCGCCCTGGGCCGAGCGCGTGAGGGCGAGGATCCGGTGGCCGGCGAAGGGGCTGCCGCTGCTCTCCTCCTTTAGGAACTTGGACAGGGTCGCCACGGTGTCCCGTATCTGTATCCGCGAGTGTCAGAAAGCAAGGTAAACCTCGGAGATGTTTGGCTTGGTGTAGTACTGACTGCCTGTGGCACCAATAACAAGAATAGCAGGTGCCATTGTGCCAAGAGATCGACCGTAATACTGGAGTGATCTGCCAAGGCGCTTGACGTCGCAGAGAATTTATGTAAATTTTACCTTCACCCTTAGTGGTAGTTGATTTAATAAGATATAATATTGTTTATTAATGAAGCTGAACGCCATTTGAATTACTGTGATGATGCTGACTTTATGTAAGGTGCATGCACGGTGCGTATTTGTCAGCCCGGAGACTTTTCAGTGCTCCCCCGCCCAGCACGGGGGATTAGTCAAGCCTTCCCATTCAAGGTAACATTATTCCCGTTCTTGTCGGGACACTTGTACACCCGGTTAGCAGGAACACGTGACATATACATAGAGAATGTGTCACTCTTATATCGTTTGCGCGTCTTCAGCAGTGTGGCGTGAGTTATTTGGTGGTAGTGGATATAAAGGATGATAATATGGTTTTTAATCATACAGGACATTCACACAGCGCTGTAGGGCTCATGTCTCTTCAAGAAAGGAATATGTGGAGTGGCTATTGGGCCACGGGTACATTTCAAGGAAATGGAAGGAATTATGGCTAATCTTCGAAGGTCGCTTCGCTTATATGTGTGTCTATGAATCGCTTCTAGTTTTCGTTTACCTACAGTACATACTTACTATCTACATTAGTGTGCGGGTACTGCTCTATTCGCGGGATAGATCATGGCACGTCCTCTTCTGGGGTGAACTGTCGAGACGATGTTTCAAGCGTCTTTGCTCAAGCATGCAACAAAAAGATTTATCATTAGACTTATGAACGCCCTGCGGTGCCTCACATGATATCTTGGCTCTGCGGGGTGGCTCATCAAGTTTGGAACCAGGTTCGCGGTGCAAGACCACAAATGGTAGGGAAAAGAAAGCCGGCCAAACTCCTATATCTGCCAGAAGTCGTTATCTGCTACGGTTTGTCCTCCCGATGTCACACAAGTCCGAGGTTACACGAGTGTCACCTGAGAATATCCCCAGTAGTTCGGCGTTGAAACCCGTGGTTTAAGCTGTGCCGTGCCGGCTGTTCTTGGAGGATGTGGTCAGTGTTCGTGGCCTGAGCCCGTGTCTCACACACTTTTCGTTGTTCGCCTGCGCTCTGAGACATCCGATCGTCACACAAGATATGGGTAAGGTGACTGCAAAACTTTTGCTTCCACCTCGCAGAGAAAGCGATCCAGAGCTGATGATGAGGGGAGGGGGGTCTGCTGCCCTCTGGCACAGTGTAAATATTAGCTATATGTAGTCGAATAGGCATAGGCCAGCTCATCCGCCAAGGCCTTATCCCTTAGGCCTACCTACCATGATCCCCAAATCGTGCAGGCTGGATGAGAGATGATGTTTCAATGCTCATCTTCATCTGAGAAGGCTATTCGCGAGTCGGCGGAGTGGGGTTTGCGAGACACAAGGGGCCCCGTAGTATCTGATGCGAAAGGCTTGATGGGAAGCGCCCGAACCATGCCGGGAGCCAAGCTCAGACGGCCAGCACTTACTGCTCCGGAAGAAATATGTTTAACTCCTTGAAAGTTCATACCATTAACGTGTTGTCAAAGACATCGAAACATGGCGCTGGTCAGAGGCCTGCCAATCTCGCATATTGCAGCCTCGAAGCCCGGTAAACCCTGGAGAGCAACCCAATTACAATTGCTAAGACGAAATTCAAAATGGCCTTCGAGTTATTGTATGCTGATTCCCTGGTTGTAAGTATATATGCTAGCATGGTCTCCTGAACTAAGACGAGAGATGCGACGATTATTCTTAATTTTCTAGATATCTTCTCTAAGCGGCAATGCTATTACCGCTCTGTAATATCTAATTACCGCTGGAGCTCTTAGCATATTCCCTCCCGTGGCGACTCTCGTTTTGGTGTTCTTGGCTTTCTTTGTTGCATGCGACCATGCCTTGTTGAACGGGCTCCTACCAGATCTAGATCTGCCCAACCTGACCCTCCCCAACCTGGGTCTGGACCTCCTCCAACCCCTACCCGACGATGACGATAACCTCTCGTCCCCCCTACCCAAGACCCCTTCTACGTGTCCCTGCCCAACATCAGCACCTACCACGAGGGCGAGCTCGGCCGGGACAGATTCATCTCCAATGTGATCAAATCCGGGCCCGCGAGCACGTACACGGCCGGCAGGGTCTACCAGTACATGTACCGCTCGCGCGACTCCAACGACAACCCTGTCGCCACCCTCATCACGCCCCCAAGCACGGCCCCCACGGACAACAGGAAACTGCTGTCGTACGCCATCGCCTACGATTCGCCGAACCCGGACTGCGTGCCGAGCTGCGCCATCCGCCCCGACACTCCGGCCCCGGCCGGCGCTTTCAGCGTCGATGCCATGCAGGTAAAATTACACCCACTGTTTTTTTTCTTTTTTTTCCTCTCTTTCATTTTCATTTTTGGCAAAATTGGTGCACTGCAACACTTCTGCCACGCTCAATGAGTACTAAGCACCCTGACCACTTAGCCGTCCTACCACATAAGCAGCCACTTAAATTGACTACCGATAAGCGAAGCCCCCTAACCCCCTTTTCGCATATAAGTTAGTATCTAACCCCCTTATTAGTAATTAGAGGATACTGCCAAAATCGTTACTTCTCGTGCTTTCTAGCCATGCTTATCCTAACCCCCGAATCCGCCATTTAGCGTACTATTTTAGCCGTATAAGCTGGCGAGTCGGAACGTGCAGCCTTTAAAAGACTCAAGGTACCCCGAGCCACCTTGCGGGACAGAATTAGGGGTAGACCGACCCGGACCGAGTCCAAGGAGTCCGCCAGGACCCTCTTTTTTCGCCTAGGAGGAATATTTTAAAACCTGGGCTATCTGACAGGCGTAGCTAGGCTTTGCCCTTAAGTATAACGTATTCCGGCTGTTCGTTGCCCGGTTATTTAAGATAGACCAGCGCGCTTCGCCCTTTAGAATTTATTAAGTAAAGAGATTTATTACCCGTTGCCTTAAGTTAAAAACTATATTAATTACGATAATAAGTTCTCGACGCGTTTATTATATATTCGAAAAGAATATTTAACTTTTTTTTAAAATAAGATTTTATTAAAAATATTATCGCTCGATTTATTTATAATATAAGTAAAGTTAATAATACTATAAATTTAAATAATAATTATTATATAATTAAATTAATTAAAATTTTTATTTAAAATATTATTTATTACGAAATAAACGATTATTTTAAAGTTTATAAATATAAATAATATTTATTTATTATAAATAAAATTAAAAACCTTAGAGTAATAACGGTTATTTATTTTAAATAGCTATAGTAATTATATTAAATAAGCTTTCGTACGTACGTATAAGTGGGTTCTAGGTTTAATCGTGGTTATATTATTATATTTTATTATTTAACGTATTTTATACGCGAATATCTTATATAAGCGAATATCTTATTCTTTTATACTCTTTTTAATAAAATATAAATTAATTTTACCACAACGTATTTAATATATTAAAATTAATCGGAATCCTTATCTCTAGATATTTCTATATTATTTTAATAAGTGCGCGTATTATGCCCGGGCTCTCCATAGATTTTATAGCGTTATAAGCGTGTCTTAAACGTTTTCGTACGACTACTCCTTCGACGCGATTCGTTTTATAATTATTTATTAATATCCCTTTAAAATTATAGGTTTTTTTTTTAGTTTATATATAAAATAATCTTTTATTTTATAGCCGTTTCTTTTTCGTACGGCGGCGCCGGCTAAATATTTTATTTACTTTTCGAAATATTACGTTCTTATTTTTTAAAAGAGTAATTCGGTATATAATATATATTATAACCTTTATAATTTAGTTAACGTATCCTATAAGCGAATGTCCTACATAAGCGAATATCTTATTTTTATAAATTTCCTTATAGCCTTAACCTTTTTTTATATTTTTTTATGTCCGAAAATGTTATAATTTTAAAAAGAGAGTGATATAATTCTAGTGCTTTAAGCGTTTTAAGAAGACTTAATTTTAAGCGTACGAAAAGCTGTATTAATTTATTACGTTTTATTGAAAACCTTATAGCGTAAACGAAATAGTTAACCTATACGACGCGAAATACCTACGAATTCTCGAAAGCTTTTAAATTAAAAAAAAATGCGATTATTCGATATATTATTAATTTAAATACGCGATCGTTTCCTCCCTAGCTAAGTAATATAAAAGATATAGCGAATCGATTACTTAGTTTACGCGACGCGGGACGTGTCGGCGTTAATTAGGCCTTTAATTTCGTACGATAATAACTAGACCTCCGGACGCGTTTTAAACGAAAAATCGATTATTAAAAAGTCCTTTATAAAGATCCCGACGCGTATTACGCGTAATTTATTTTTATATAGAATATAATTTATAAGTATAAGTATTAAAATAGCTAGAATTAAAGCTATTTATATTATTTTAAAAGGGGTGTTATATATTTACGTGTACGAACCCCTTTTTATTTTATTAAGAGGGGTATACGATACCTTTTGTAACTTATATTAAAAATAGATATAAATAATAAAATAAAAACGATCAAACCCTAATTAAAACCGGAACTATTATATATACGAGAGCTTATTTAATATTAATTAATAATTACCCGTAGCGATTATAAATTAATAAGAGTAAAAAAACGGTTTTACGTTTTTACCGACGTAAAAGCGACCGTACTAAAGAGCCCCGAGAATTTCCGCCCGTTAGAAATTCGGAGGAAGAGCCGAACTGAATTAACCGTACGAGGAGGAACCTTTTTTTCCGAGTATATATTATAGGGAGGAGACTAGGTTTTAAATTATACGCGAAACTAGTTAAGCTATATATAATTATATATTTAAATAACTTTATTATATAATTTATAAAATAATAACCCTTATTAAATAGAGTTAATCGCGGTCGGCGAATCGGGATTAAGCCCGGACGTATCGAACCTAAATAAACTGACGACCTTAAACCCCGAACCGCTTACGTACGAAAAAGTATCTTAAAATACCGGAATCTTTTTAGTAATTTAGAAAAGAAACGTTAATCTCGCTTTTTAAAAATTCGAACTTTTAAACGTACTTTTCGAAAAAATAATACCCGAACTATTTATAATATACTTTATACGATACTTTTTAAAATATTATATATTAAAAATAAAAAGGACCTCCCTTAAAAAATCGTTTATTATAAAGTTTAACGGATAAACCGAATATTAGTTCGGCTAAATTAACCGTACATTCTAGAAGGAGCTCTTTAATTATTTTAAAGAACACGGAGTTAATATATTAACGGATAGATCCTTTAAAACTAAGCTTACAAGTCTGGTACTACCGGCTAATCCCACACATTAACAGGACCGACCGGCAGAACCGATTTCGGAAACCCGAAAGGAGGATGTTCTACACTTTTCTCGAAAATAAACAGTCGAAAAACCGCCGCCTAAGCGAGAGATACCCGGTCTCTATACGGAATAATCGTCCGCGATATTACAAGGTACTTTAAAACCGACGTTTAATCCCGGAGTTTCAAACACTCTAGGCCCGACGTCTAACCCTAAATTCCCAAGTACCCGAGCGTTGCAAGACGTTATCCTTTTTCCTTTTCCGACTCCGATACCGCCGGACCAGACGGCACAATTATCTAGTCTAGCGTATATTACGAAATACGATATCCCTTTAAGCCGAGCTATTTATAACGGTAAAATCGATTAAAATAAAGTTATCACTTTTTCGAAGGTATAAAGAAAGGAAAAGAACTATACCGGTAAGCCGTACAATATCTTCTACGACAGAATACGGATATTTATTAAAACATGCCGACGGCTAAATATATTAAAAAACTAATACTATATAATCTTTCTAAATATTCTTTCCGGCTATGCGAAGGTATTCTATTTTAATTATATCGGACTTAAAAAGAAATAAAATAAGATATACTATCTAATAAACTTATACTTTAATATAATAATAAATTACGTATAATATTTTATAAATTAAATAATAACCTCTTTTATATAAATAAAAAGTAAGAACGCCGAGAAATAACCTATCGAGGTTTTAGAAATCCTGCTAAATAAGCTCTAATTCGCATAACGAGCCCTCGGAAAGGGATTTAAAAAAAGATCGCTTTTTATACCTCCGTCGTAAGAGCTTATCGAAAAGTTCCGGAATTTTTACTAACCTTTATTTATTAAAAGTTAATATATAAAGCGCTATTTTCAGACTTTCGCGTATCGTTAAATATAATAACGGACCAGATACTATTAAAACGATATTTAACGGAAGAACTATATCGAAACCTAACTATAAATACGTACCTAATTAATAAACGGTTTATAAATAACCGTACGAAAGGAAACCGACTAGCCTACGATAATAAATTACCGTATAATAGCCAACCACTAAAATAAAAAAGGATCTAGCGACCCGCCGGCACTTTCTAACCAAGATTACCATACAGGAACTGGAAGTTTGAATAAAAAACCTGCCGAATCTGTTATAAACAAGGCTATTAATTAATAAACCACCTAGCTAAAAAATAGTTCCAAACAAGGAATCAATATCTCTAAACGTGCAATAATATTAAACAAGGCCCCTTTTCTTAAAATAAGTATAAAACGTTCGTCTAAAATTAAAAAAAGAATAAAAAAGAACTAGAAAATAACAAAAAGGAATATAAATATCTCGATCCAAAAAATACATAATAAGGTATTATTTACTTAACGGACGCCGCGTTCTACCACCGGTTTATTAACGAGGATATCTACTTAGAAACTACTATACAAACCGACCAATTTAATTTTAATAGCCCGTATAACTAGACTTATTAAAAAAAACTTTAAAATACCGGCGCCGCCTTATTTTTAACAGTTAAAAAGTTTTAAATAAAGGCTTATATACGAAAGAACCTAGACGTACAAATCGACTAAACCCCGGAAACGCCGAAATCAAGTTCAGAAACTTAAAGCCTATCTCGTTAATTAAAATAATCGATATATAAAACTTATTAAAAATAATAAAATATTATATCTTAAATATTATAACTTTTTTTTTATTCTTACTATATAACGCCGACCGGTTTAAAATATATTATAATAATATTTTTAACCTTATTATATAAAAGGACGGCGAGATACTTTTTATAATTAAGAAATAGGGATACCTATTTTTTAATACCGGCCGTATAAAAACGATATTATATTTTATTAAAAAATAGCTTTAACACCTTTACTAATATTTTAAATACCTTCGTATAAAAAAGCTTTATACTCTCTTAAAGAACGCCGGCTATAACGATATCGACCCTATTATTTTTAACGAGATCCAGAAGTTCTGCTTTTAATACTAAACGCACGATCCGGTATTATAAAGATTTAAATTCTCGTTATAAAACAAATACGACTTTAATTACGAAATTATTATAAATATTATTTATATTAACAAATAAAATATACTTTATATAATCGATTTAAATATATCCTTTTAAACGGTTATATTTTTATATTCGCTTAATATACAAAATACTTAAAATACTTTTTATAAGTACTAAATATACGTATATTAAAGACCTTTTAATTATATCTCGTATAATCTAAGTATGCACTTTTAAAAAAAGTTTCGCGATCACGTATAAATAATAAGAATTACTTATAAATAAATATTTATCGAAATTTATTAAATAATAAGTAAAATTAAATAAATATATATTTTATTACGTAAAGCCTTTAATATTTTATAAAAAAATCTCGGTTATTATATAAATATTAAAATAATACTTTAAATAATAATTAAAGCTTCAAATAATACGGCTAGCCTTAACGGCCTAATACCTGCCTTACTCGTATTTAAAATATACCCTCGTATCGACGGGAATTTACTACCGTTACCAGAAATTTAAACACGAGGAGAAGTTATACGGAAAATAATAAAGATATTTTAAAAAATACGTATAAATATTAATATCTACCGAGCTTTAAATACTCGGAATAGATTAGTTATCTAAAATATTTTAATACTCCCGCTCCGGAATAAAGTTCTAATTTAGCGGGAAAAAAAAGGATAAACCGGACCATACAAAATAATAATTATTAAAAACTATACGATCCGAGTAAATACTTTAAACGGCTTAAAAGCTTTTCGAATAATTTAAATTAAGCCGTACTATTAAAAAGAGGCCGAAGAACCGCGTAACGAGCCGGATATATAACTAGATCCGGAATAGTTAGTAAATACTTCAAATACTAAACCGATAGCCGAGGAAATTACGGTAGCTCCCGTATAACGCGGCTAAAAACGACTTAGAAAATACTTATTCCGGAACGTTCGAGCCGCTATATTCTTTACCCAAAAAAAATAAGAAAATTACGAGTTAATAATTAAGTTTCGATAAAACAGGGTTATTATTTCGTCTAAATACCTGTTCTAAAAGTTTAATGTAGAGGAGATTAATAATTTTACTATATAAAAGGTTTTCGAATTTATTCGATTCGACCTAAACAAGTATACTAGCTGGAGAATTTTTAAAACATAGCTCGTACAAAAGATTAAGGGTAAAATTATAAAGCTATACGAAAAATCTAGGCTCGTAATATAAAATTACGAAGATATAAAAAAGGAGGCTATTTTAACTTAGTTACTAATAATCTAGCGGATGAGCTAAAGACTCTTTTTAGCCTTCAGACCGACCTTAATTTAAAACTTTAATATATAAAGCGAGCTACGCGATATTATATAAGCGTATATTTAATTATATAATAAGTTAAACCGATTAATCTATATATATTTATTAATAAAGTTAAAGATTTAATACCTTAAAGGAACGTTATTTTAAATCGTATTACCCTTATACGAATTAATAGAATTAAGATTTTATTAGTTTAAAATATATTATAATTATTATATATAAAATTTAAAAATAACCGTATTAATATATAACGCTTATTTATTATTTATTATAAAGAGACTGGATATTTTTAATATTATAATAATATAAACCGACGATACGTTTAGCTTTATTATAACTCCTTTTTTTAAAAAAAAGGAAAAAAAGCTAATAAAAGAATAATTCTATATAAAATTAAAAAGCATCTTGACTGAAAACACGCCGATCGAGTTTAATAGAGGTAAGATTTAATTAGAATTATACGATATCCTTTTCGAATAAAAAGAATAGGCTAATTAATTAAAACTTATCGATTTAAAAGCTATTAATAAAGGCTAATAATATATCTCTTAGCGTACGAAAAGGGTATATTTCGTATTTATTTATTAATTAGAGGCAGTATACGACTTATTTACCGCCGCTTAAGTATAAACCTTAAAGAATAAGGATATTAAAAACCTAAATATATAAATTAATTAATAAATCCAGAATTAAATACGCGGCTTAAAATATATCCCGCTTAACCTTTATTATATAAAAATATATATTTTTATCGACGGCTCGTTTATAAATAATAAGAACCTAACCTCTTAACTTAGATACCTAATTTTATTAAGTTAAAAAATTTATTATATAAAAAATAAATTCTAAATTTAAGGTAATATTATTTATTAAAGCTCGATTAAATATAAAAGAGTTATTAAAAACGTATTAATTAATAAATTATATAATATAATTTCTAATATAAATAGCGGTATTATATTAAGTATTACGTTTAAAAGAATTATATAAATATTAAAATTTTAAAATATTTTAATAACCTTTTATATAAACTCGAAATTATTTTATAATTATTTAGTTAAGCTAGGTATGATAAACGAGAAGAGGCTTATAATTAATATTATATCTTTTTAAAAGTTATATAAGAAAAGGGAAATATTAAAGGTTTATTATATCGATAATAGAGATAATTCGGTAGATACCTTTATTAAAGTATTCTTAAATAAAGCTTTTAAATAGCTAGTCTTAATAAATAACCTTATTATATATATAAAAGTGTATATTAAGAAGCTAGATTTATACGGCGAGTAATTAAAAAAGAAGAGATATAAAAAAAAAAAGAGATTTCTTTTATTAATCCTTTTTTATATAATTATTACCGATATATTTTATTTATTAAGTATTATATAAAGGTTAAAAAAAAAACCGTAATATATTATAATTTAAACGGGTAATATAATAAAAATAACCGCACGAAAATATTATTTATATAGATATAAAAATTATTTATTTTATTTATTACTAATTTATTATTATATAATTATTATTTTAACTTTATTACCACTACTTTTATTCTCGTTATTATCGGGATTAAGGTTTACGAATTATAAGTTATAATATAAATACCGGTTACTATATAAAGCTTAAACGTATAAAGTATAAACGCCGTTCTAATATTTATCGAAACGAACGTATTTACAGAACGGAATATAGGACTGGACGTACCGATTATTATAAACGCTATTAATATTATTGCGCGATTAAATAAGAACCGTATAGAAGTAACCCTCGTAACGAATAATACGAGCGAATAGGCGGCGAATATCGTCGTTTACCGGTACGCGTATCTCGATATCGCGGCTCGGTAAGTTATAAACGCGAACTTCTTTATTTTATCGTACGAAATTAATAAACGTTAAAAATTAAAAAAGAAATAAGATATTATACATTAATATAAAGTATAAATATAATTTACCGATTTTAAACCGAAAAAATTAATAACGTTATTTAGCGTTAATTACGATCGATTATATTAATAATAATAATATTAAAAAAATTAACGATTTATTAATTAAATATTATATAAATATATATATATATATATTTATAAATATATATATAAGTATATAATTTATTTTTATATAATATTTTAAAAAAAAAAAGTATATATATATAAAAAAAAAAGAATTTATATTATACGAATTATTTATATATAAAAGAATATTTATTTATAAAACTATTTTTATTAATCCTTTACGGAGTATAGTATATTAGGATATATAATAGTTCCTTTACTATTATTATTACTTTTGGACGAACGACTAGAATAATTAATCGAGTAGACCTGCTATTTAACCAAAACGATATTAAGAAGGTATAGTATTACCTATATAGTTTAATTAGGTACTTAATACCGGATTAAAATAACCTAACCGTACGAGACCCCTCGTAAAGGGAAGACTCGTATTTAAAAAGGGGAACAGGTTAATTCTATTACTAAAATAAAAAACTATTAATATTAGAATAGCTAGAACTAAAGCTATTTATATTATTTTAAAAAGGGTGTTACGTACTTACGCGTACGAACCCCTTTCTTATTTTATTAAGAAGGGTATACGATACCCTTCGTAGCTCGTATTAAAAATAAATATGAATAATAGAATAAGAACGATTAAACCCCGATTAAAACCGGAACCACTGTACGTACGAGAGCCCATTTAATAATAGGATTTAAAAGGAGGATATTTATAATTTCGACGAGACCGGCTTTTTTATAAGTTAAATCTTATTTAAAATAATCGTAACTATTTTCGATTAATATGGAAAGCTTAAAGTAATATAATAAAAGAATTAAGAATAGGTTATAATTATTTAAGGCATCGGATTATACGGTTACGTTATCCCTCCGTATATTATTTTTACCGGGAAAACGTACCTCTTTTCTTAGTACGAAAACAGCCTATTATTAAAGGATTAAGTAATCGTAATTATTAAAAATAATTAAATTATAAATAAAAAAGGCGAGGACTAGATTTAATATTTTAATTAATATATTAGGTCTCGTATAAAGGGTTATTATCGCTTTTTAATCTTAAACGGTTATAAAAATTACTACTCGATAATTTTTAAGCTTTATTATAAAAAAAACTCGATTATTATATTTTATATACTTTTTTATTTATTATATAAATTTTAGCCTCTTAATATTAATTATTTTCGTATATTAAAAAAAGCGTACGGGAAAGAAATTAAATATTTTATACGGGCGTATATTATTTATATCTTAAAGGAGGACTTCCTATTAGCGTTTTTAAAAGCGTTCTAAGCGATTTTTACCGTTTCGAATATACGAAAAAGCTTTTAAAAAATAGGACTTATTCCGTATAATCCGGAATATATTATTTTATAATTAGATATAAAGCTACGTACTTTAATACGTCCGGGGACGTTTTTCGGCCTATTTATTCTTTAAGAATTAAAAACTTTAAATAACCCGATTAAAATTTAATCCTAAACCGAATACGTTCGAAACCGTATTATATAATATTAAAATAACTCTTTAATATTTATTTTAATTAGCCTTAATTAAATTATAAAAGTTATAATATATATTATATACCGAGTTACTCTTTTAAAAAATAAAAACGCGACACTTCGAAAAATAAATAAAATACTTAGCCGGCGCCGCCGTACGAAAAAGAAACGGCTATAAAATAGAAAATCACTTCGTATATAAGCTAGAGAAGACTTATAGTTTTAAAAAGATATTAATAAATAATTATAAAACGAATCGCGTCGGAGGAGTAGTTGTATAAGGACGTTTAAAACACGTTTATAATATTATAGAATCTGCGGAGAGCCCGGGTATAATACGCGTACTTATTAAAATAATATAGAAGTATCTAGAGATAAAGATTCCGATTAATTTTAATATATTAAATACGTTATAATAAAATTAACTTATATTTTATTAAAAAGGGTATAAAAGAATAGAATATTTACTTATATAGGATATTCGCTTATAGGATATGTTAAGGCTAATTAAAATAAATATCGGAAAGTTATTTTAATATTATAAAATACGGTTTCGAACGTATTCGGTTTAAAATTAAGCTTTAATCGAGTTATTTAAAGTTTTTAATTTTTAAAGAATAAATAGGCCGAAAAACGTCCCCGGAGGTATTAAAATACTTAACTTTATATCTAATTATAAAATAATATATTCCGGATTATACGAGACGAGTTTTATTTTTTAAAAGCTTTTTTATATATTCGAAATGGTAAAAATCGTTTAAAACGTTTTTAAAAACGTTAGTAAGAAGTCCTCTTTTAAGATATAAATAATATACGCCCGTATAAAATATTTAATTTCTTTTTTATACGCGTTTTTTAATATATAAAAATAGCCGATATTAAGAGGTTAAAATTTATATAATAAATAAAAAAGTATATAAAGTATAATAATCGAGTTCTTTTTATAATATAGCTCGAAAACTATCGAGTAATAACTTTCGTAGCCGTTTAGGACTAAAAGGCGATAACGACCTTTTATACGAAACCTGGTATATTAATTAAAATATCGAATCTAATCCTCGCCTCTTTTATTCGTAATTTAATTATTTTTAATAATTATAATTACCTAATCCTTCGGTAATAAGCTGTTTTCGTATTAAGAAAAGAGGTACGTTTTCCTAATAAAAATAATATACGAAGGGATAACGTAACCGTATAATCTAACGCCCTAAATAATTATAACTTATTCCCGGTTCTTTGATTATATTACTTTAAGCTTTCCGCGTTAATTAAAAGTGGTTACGATTATTTCGAACGAGATTTAATTTATAAAAAAGCCGGTCTCGTCGAAATTATCAATATCCTCCTTTTAGATCTTATATTTATAAATTATATTTTATACGAGGATAAATTATACGCGATACGTGTCGGGATTTTTATAAAGGATTCTTTAATAATTAATTCTTTAATTAAAACGCGTCCGGAAATCTAGTTATTATTATACGAAATTAGAGGCCTAATTAACGCCGACGCGTCCCGCGTTACGTAAACTAAGTAATCGATTCGTTATATTTTTTGTATTATTTAACCGGGAAAAAAACGATCGCGTATTTAAATTAGTAATATATCGAATAATCGTATTTTTTTTAAAATTTAAAAACTTTTAAGAATTTATAAATATTTCGCGTTATATAGGTTAATTATTTCGTTTATACTATAAAGTTTTTAATAAGACGTAATAAATTAATATAGCTTTTTATATATTTAAAATTAAATCTTCTTAAAACGCTTAAAACGCTAGAATTATATCACTCTTTTTTTAAAGTTATAGCATTTTCGGACGTAAAAAAATATAAAAAAAGGTTAAGGCTATAAGGAAATTTATAAAAGTAGGATATTCGCTTATATGAGATATTCGCTTATAGGATACGTTACACGCTTAGAGGTATTAGGTTATTATACGGGTTCGCTTTTTAACTAAGTAATTTATTAATTAACAGCTTTATTTATAGTAAATTCGGCAGGTTTCTCGTTCGAACTGCCGGTTTTTATATAATAACCTAAGTTAAAACGTGTTCATAAGTCGCTAATTCCTATCCTATCCTAATAGTCAGCTATTATATAATAATCTATTACCGTAAACTAGTTTATTTCTTTTCGTATAGTTATTTATAAACCGTTTATTAATTAAATACGTATTTATAGCCAGGTCTCGATATAATTCCTTCGTTAAATATCGTTTCGATAGTATCTAATCTGTTACTATACTTAGCGATACGCGAAAGTCTAAAAATAACGATTTATATGTTAGTTTTTAATTAATAAGGGCCGGTATAAACTCCGGAACTCCTCGGTAGGCTCGTATAATTAAGGTATAGAGAGCGATCTCTCTTTTAAATCCCTTTTCGAGGGCTCGTTATACGAATTAAAACTTATTTAATAAGATTTCTAAAACCTCGATAAGTTATTTTTCGGCGTTTTTACTTTTTACTTATATAAAATAAGTTATTATTTAATTTATAAAATATTATACGTAATTTATTATTATATTAAAATACGAGTCTATAAGGTAGTATATCTTGTTTTATCTTTTTTTAAATCTAATATAATTAAAATAAAATGCCTCTATACGGCCGGAAAAAATATTCGGGAAGATTATATAGTATTAATCTTTTAATATATCTAGCTGTCGATATATTTTAATAAATATTTATACTTTATTATAAAAGATATCGTATAGTTTATCGGTATAGTTCTTTTCTTTCTTTTATAGTTTCGAAAAAGTAACGACTTTATTTTAATCGATTTTACCGTTATAAATAGCTCGGTTTAAAAGAATATCGTATTTTATAACGCAAGCTAGACTAAATAATTATACGGTTTAGTCTGGCGGTACCGGAGTCGGAAAAGGAAAAAGGACGATATCTTACGACGTTTAAATACTTATAAATTTAGGGTTAGACGTCGGGCCTAAAGTGTCCCGTAGTATTATAAACGATTACTCTATATAGAAACCGGGTGTTTCTCGTTTAAGCGGCGGTTATTCGATTATTTATTTTAAATAAGAGTATAAAACATCCTTTTTTTAGGTTTCCGAAGTCGGTTCTATTAGTTAGTCTTATTAATATATAAGAGCGGCCGGTAATATTAAGTTTATAAGTTTAGCTTTAAAGGATCCGTTCGTTAATATATTAATTCCGTATTTTTTAAAATAATTAAAAAACTCTTTTTAAAACGTACGGTTAACTTAACCGAATTAGTACTCGGTTTATCCGTCGAACTCGGTAATAAACGACTTTTAAAAGGAGGTCCCCTTTATTTTTAATATATAATATTTTAAGAAGTATTATATAAAGTACGTTATAAATAATTCGGGTATTATTTTTTTAAAAAGTACGTTTAAAGGTTCGAGTTTTTAAAAAGCAAGGTTAACGTTTTCTTTCTAAACTATTAAAGGGATCTCGATATTTTAAGAAACTTTTTTATATGTAAATAGTTCGGGGTCTAGGGTTATCGGTTTATTTAAGTTCGATACGTCTAGGCTCGGTCTCGATTCGCCGACCGTAATTAATTCTATTTTAATAAGGGTTATCGTTTTATAGATCGTATAACAAGGTTATTTAAATATATAGTTATATATAGCTTAACTAGTTTCGTATATAATTCGAAACCTGGTTTCCTCCTTATAATATACACTTGGGAAAAGGGGTTCCTCCTCGTACGGTTAATTTAGTTCGGCTCTTCCTCCGAATCTCTAACGGGCGGAAATTCTCGGGGCTCCTTAGCATGGTCGCCCTTACATCGATAGGGGCGTAAAACCGTTTCTTTACTTTTATTAATTTATAATTATTTCACGTAACTATTAATTAATATTAAATAAGCTTTCGTATATATATATATAAATGGGTTCTAAGTTTAATCGAGGTTATATTACTATATGTTATTATTTATATTTATTTCTTATACTAGCTACGAGGGGTATCGTATACCCCTCTTATTAAAATAAAAAAGGGGTTTATACGCGTAAGCACGTAGCACCCTTTTTAGAATAATATAGAAAACCTTAGTTCCTGCTATTCTAATAAATTATATATTAAATTATTTTATAATAGAATATATAATTAATAAAAGTTAATTATTATATTTATTAATATATATATTTTTTATATTAAATCCTCTTTTAAGTTTAAGAGTATTTAATATAAATATAAATGAAGCTAACTTTATTTAAATATAATATCGAGTTTAAAAATTAATTTTTAAATTTAAAATAATAATTAACGAATAACGAGTTATTAGAATTTATTTACGAGATATTTTTAAACCTTTAACCTCTCGATTACGTAAATATAAATAAAGCCGCGGTTAAAAAATAATCTCTTTAAACCTTAAATAATTTAATAACTAATGAACACTTATTTAAAAAGCGCTTACACTTATTCGCTTTCGGTATATAAGTTAAATCGAAGCTTTAACTTATAATAAAAACATTTAACTTAATAGTACTTATAAGAGGCTATTATTTTATAAACTCGGAAAAAGGTTTAATATTATAAACGTTTAATTAATTAAATTAAAAGAAAAAAAAGACCGTTTATAAATTAAATTAAATAAAGTATATAAGTTTAAACTTTATTAAATAAGTAAAAAGCTTAATTTTACCTTTCTTATAAAATAAAGTATAATAATAATTTAAAATAAAATAATTAAATAATAATATAATTTTTAAAATAAATCGAAAAAAATAAAACGATTTAAATTATTAATTTAAATTTAAAAACCGATTTTAATATTATTAACTATATTAAAATTAAAATTCGTTAAAGTTATAATTTTCCGATTTCTTTTTAAATGATTATTAATAAAATAAACTTAAGTTACGATATAGTTTAGTATCAAGTTTAGGTAGATGCTTATGTGGTAGGACGGCTAAGTGGTTAAGGTGCTTAACATTTATGTCACCCGCTCCAAAGATCCAAGTGGCCCTGGACCGCGGCTGGTACGTAATAACCAGGGATTACATGGGCATCAACGGCGCCTTCCCCGCGGGCCGGCAGATGGGCTTCGCCATTCTAGACTCGATCCGCGCGCCGCGACGGGCCTCGCCGCCGACGCCCGGTGGGCGCAGTACGGCTACTCGATCTGCTCGTTCGCGGCCGGCTTCGCGGACGAGATGGCCCCCTCCTACGCGCCGGACGCTGACGCCCGGCTCGTCGGCAGCGCGCTCGGCGGCACCGTCCCCACCGGCACCAACCTGTTCCTGCAGGACGCGGGCCAGCTGAGCGGCGGCCTGCTGTTCAGCGCCTTCCTGGGCCTGTCGAAAGTCTACGCCAACTTCAGCGCCCTGTTAGACGCCAAGGCCGGGGCCGGCGACAACAAGCCGACGTTCGTGTACATCGGCAACAACGACGTCGAGGTCAACAACCAGCGGGAGCTGGGCCGCGACGTCTTCGATTATTTGGCGAGCGGCCGGGCCATCCTGTACAACGAGACGTTCCAGACCGTCGCCTCGGGCGCCCTGCAGCAGGGCGTGCACGGCGTGCACGGCGTGCCCGACACCCCCCTGTACGTCTTCAAGGGCGCGCGCGACGAGGTCTCGGCCGTCGCCGACACGGAGCAGCTCGTCGACCGCTACTGCGGCCTCGGGGTCGCGGTCGAGTACGAGCGCAACACCATGGCCGGCCACGCCGACGAGGAGCTGCTCGGCTTGCCCGCCGCGTACGATTGGATCGCGGCCCGGTTCGCCGGGCCCGGGCGGCTGCGTGCGGCGGGACGTGTCGCTGTTCTCCATGTCCGCGGCCGAGCTTGTTTCGTTTTACGGGCTGCCTGCGGCTATGGATATGGCGGGCAAGCTGGGTATCCCCTTTATATTGTATAGGAGAGGGGGAGAGGGAGTGAGTTTTCGACTAGAACTAGACATTCACTGTGAGAAGACACTCGTACCAATACCGAAATCAATGTTACCAACTGTCCATAACGGTCCCTAATCTGGCTTGGTATAATTCCACTACCATGAAATCCCGTAAATATCCAGTCTCTTTCTTCTCAACGTGCTGGCTGTTACATGTTCTTGCAGCTAGCCCTGAGACCCCCTATACGTAGACTTATGAACCCACTAACATGAATTCATGACTTTCAGGGTGCGAAGAGCCACAGCCGCTCGTAACCCAGCTTTAGATGATATTCTCCTTCCACAATATCAAAACTGGGACACTTCGTCCTATTCCTTACAATCGATCTCAAAATCTCAAGGATCATTTCATCAGGCAGCATGTGTCTAGTCTGAGAGGATATTTTGGAGCCATAGTATCTTCAGCGGCCATGATGAGCTTGAGATTGTAATCGCTGATGATAATGGCTCGTTGTTGGTCGAGAAAAGCAAAATTGTTATTCTAGCAACCCAGGAAGGCCATGAACTTTGTCCCTGACCAGAAAGAGGATGGAACATTGATCAGTCAAGAATAGAAGCGATGCCCGGAAGCTCGAAACGAAAGTCTCGTTCCCGCCGCCCAAAGGAAAGCATGGAAGTAGACCATTCATCTTAATACAAAGGTGGAGATCGAAGGACCCTAATAGAGGTCCACCACAACAGCCAACACTCGACATAACTTGGGGTAGAGACTTTTAAATATATATTCGATTGATACCTAAACAGTGCTTAAAATGATCCACCCTGGGGCTGCTGCTCAACCCAATTCCCGCAAAGGGGAACTAATAATACGCCATACCCAGTGCTGTGGTGGTACTGATACACTCTCTTGAACTTCCCACCCCCAATGCTCCCCATCCCCAATGCGACGAAAAGGGGTAAGCTTTGTTTGGACCATGTAACTGTAAAAGACTTTCTCTGCCTTTCCATGCAATGTATCCAGGGAACCAGACATACCCTTCATCGTACGCAAAATCATCTCAACTTTTCTTCCCGGGTTTTTATCTATAGCTTCATACCCGACATCTTAGCCACGCGCAAACTCTGCCGCATGCTGAGGTCAAGCATGATCTCCTCACTACCGCCCGGGATGGCGTAAGCGCGGACGTCGCGGTACAGCCGCTCGACCTTGGCACCCTGCCCGCCGCGCGAGTACGAGAGCCCCCCAAAAATCTGGGCCGCCTCGCGGGCGCAGAACTCGAAGCAGAGCGTGGACTGGGCCTTCAGGCCCGCGATGGGCCCGCCCAGCCGCAGCATCGCCTCGGTCTCGCCCATGCGCTGGCACTGGAAGATCAGGTTCTCGAGCCAGTTGTACGACGCCTCGATCTGGCGCGCCATGTGCGCCAGCTTCATGCGGATGACGGGGTGCTCGATCAGCTTCTTGCCGAAGGTCTGGCGCTTGCTGCCGTACTTGACGGATTCCTCGTAGCAGACGCGCGAGAAGCGCAGGGACTGGATGATGATGCCCATACGCTCGTGGTTGAAGTTGGTCATGATGACCTTGAAGCCCTGGTTCTCCTTGCCCAGCACGTTCTCGACGGGCACTTTGACGTCCTCGAACGTGATGTACGTCGTGCCGCTGCTCCAGACGCCCTGGCAGTCCATGCGCCGCGTGCTGACGCCGCCGAAGGACCGCTCGATCAGCAGCAGCGTCACGCCGTTCATGCCCTTGTCGCTCGTGCGCACCGCCGTCGTGAAGTAGTCGCACCAGATGCCGTTGGTGATCCACTTCTTCTCGCCGTTCACGATGTAGTGCTTGCCGTCCTCGCTCAGCTTGGCCTCGCACGTCAGGTTGGCCACGTCAGACCCGGCGTCGGGCTCCGTGATGGCGAGGCAGATGCGCTGCTCGCCGCTCAGGATGCCCGGCATGATGCGGTCCTTCAGCTCCTTCTTGCCGAACTTGATCAGCGGCGGCCCGCCGATGCCGTAGCCGCCGATCATGTTCCAGACGAAGCCGCCCGAGCCCACGCGCGACAGCTCGTCCGTCACGATCATCTCATGGAACAGGTCCCACTGCTCCGGCGGCACCGACTTGACCCTGTTCGGGGTGTACTCGACCGGGTAGTGCACGCCCAGCAGGCCGGCCAGGTAGCCGCGGCGGCCGGCCTCGAGGAAGATCTCGCGGGGCACCTCCTTCTTCTCATCCCATTCGGTGACGTAGGGCTCAATGTCGCTCTCAACCCATTCGCGGATCTCGGCTCGGAGGGCGGCATGGGACTCGTTGAAGTACGGGGAGTGGTACTGCCAATTCCCGAAAAAAGAGTCAGCTTTAGCTTTTTGGTGCGTGCGCGCACAAACAGCCCAATTGGGGTTGGAAATAGAGCAAGAATAACAAACTTACGCCTTGGTACCAGCTGGGGTCGGCGAAAGGAATCAGATCACCGTAAGGCTCGAGGGCCTCGGCTTCGTCCTCGACGATCTTCTTGGCCTCCTTGGTGGGCTTCGGCGCAGCGACGGCGGGCGAGGGCTTGGCAGCCTCGACCTTGGGCTTCTTGGAGTCGAGGGAGCCGACCTGGAGGGAGCCCTTGTACTTCTTGAGGATGCTCTCGTTGTGGTATTTCCAGAATTGCTTGGAGGCGTCCTTGCCGGCGACTCGCGTGAGGATCTTCTTACCACCTGTAGGTAGCCACTCAGTCGGGCATTGGTCAGCATGCGATGCGATGTGCGACGCGACACGGAAGCGGGACAGAGGCGGAACGATCAGCAAAAGCAGTTGGTTAGTACGTACCTGGGTGTTCGTCTTGGAACTTTGTCAAATCGTACACATCCTCATCGACAATGATCCACAGGTCGTCGGCCTTGTTGTGCGACGCGACGTCGCTCGCCTTGAAAGTTTGAGACATGGCGGGAAGTACGGGACGTCGAAGCGGACTCTCTATAGGTAAGTAAATATGTATGACTAGGAGGTTGGTGGATTAGGAAAGAAGGGAATGAAGGTAGAGAGAAGTATGTAGTGACAATTGGTCAAAGATGCTCTATATTACTATCTCAAGAAGAAGACGACAAACACTGGGCTGAGGCGATGTAATTGTCATGTCATGCTCTGTCTCTTTAATAAACGGCTGACGAGGTGAATGCGAAACCAAACTAGCCCGGCCACTGTCGGTAAGATCCCACACGCTCAAGTCAGCACGCGCCCCAGATTCACCAGCCCACTTTCACATGCCCGCAACAGTAGAACCGAAAACAGACAACAACTCCATGTACATTCCGGGGCCGATCCCCAACACCCATCATCAGCATTAGGCAATATGCCAGCAACTTGGTGCTTGGGTGGCTGCTGCTTGGATCCTGAACGTGACACATGCCACAGCAGCAAAGCATTCTTGCCCCCACAATGTGCCCCCGTTGGAGCAGCGGCTACTGCCAATCTCCGGGTAGAGGTACCTCCGTGGGGAAGAGCTTTTTAATTTGGGGTCATGTGGCCGCAATATGTTCTGCAGTGTCTTGGACTCTTGGTACTGCGCTGTAAAGTATTAGAGCGACGATTCAGCTTGCATGTGATGGCACGTAGCAACGCAGAGAGAGCCGATGTCATCCATAATAAGCAGAAGCACAGCGCATGCCTAATGCCTACAGTAGTGATGGATTACGCGGTGCTTGATTGGTCCCAAGAGCTGTGGTGGACCTCTGCACTCTTGCCGAGGTCCATTTAGCCTAGTGCTCAAGGGGATCTTCCCGACGGCACTCAGGTCACCCATAGGGGATGCACACCAGTACCCTAACTACATAACCTAGTGGTGCTGATTACCACTTGGTTATGTTCAACCATGATCTGTACGCATTTGAGAAGAAATTCTGTAGTCCCGAAGAGGAAGAAGTATTGATTGATAGACAGTACCCGGAAAGTGCTATGCCTCTATATTGCAGCTGCCTTGTGTTAGGGCGCCTCGGTTCGACCCGTTCGTTTGGGGGTGTTCCGCCACTACACTTTCCAGCGCTTTAACCAGCTGACCAAATCCTAAATGTGGGGTATCCGACTGGTCAAGAACGAAGGCGCCCCTAAACCAAAAGCTCGTCTACAGATACAGCTGTTGATACTCCATACCCGGTTGATTGAATGAGGACTGGATCCTGCTTCAATTTGTGTGTTTTAATACACACTTGACTGAAATGTTCGAGCCTTCATAACCATTTCCAGATACAACAGATGTTGCGCGTACGACATATGGTCTTAGGTGACACTATGCGAAGCATATTGAACTCCACCCGTGCTGCGTCAGACCGACGACACGACCCAAACCTCGAAGGATAAAAAGGAGTGCATGTATATGCTTGCAGAGTGAGGCAACTCGATCAAGAACGTCGAAATCACCCTTTGCCATGAACAGCCTCAGTTAGCTCACCCTCGTTCACAGGAGTCGCGCCGTCACCGTCCCCCTTCTCCTGGTACAGCTCGTCCAGCGCGGCATCGAACTCGCGCCGAAACGCATCGGCCCGGTCCACGAGCGCGAGCTCGCGCAGGTACTGCTCGACGACGCTGATGGCGCGGATCTCGAGGCTTTGCTCGAGCGGCCGCTCGCGCCCGCCGGCCGCGCTGCGATGCTTCGAGACGCACATGTCCATGACGAGCGGCGCCAACCTCAAAATCTCCTCGTGGTCGAGCTGCTCGCGCGCGTGGCCGAGCATGCTCAGGTAGACGTAGGCGCGGTACTGCGGGTGTTGCTGCAGCTGGGCCGACGCGAGGATGCGCGCCGCGTGCCGCGCGAACTTCTGCGTCTCGCGCATGTCCTCGTAGATGTTGAGCAGCTGCAGGTTCGCCTTGAGGACCATGTCGCCGCCCACCTGCGGCATGGCCTCGAGGCGCGCCAGCAGGCGCAGGTAGTAGGCCTCGGCCACGCCGACCTGGACGAGGCCTTTCAGGGCCTGGTTCAGCACGGGGGCGCCGCGGACGTAGACGATGGCGCCGGCGAAGGGCGAGGCCGGGTCGAAGTGCGACTCGAGCTCGTCGAAGTAGAAGTCGAAGAAGGCCGACAGGTTCCGCTGGAACTCGGCGATGCTCATGCGAGACATGCGGTTCAGGATCAGGTAGAGCGGGTAGTACGGCGACGCGGCGCCCTTGAGCCGCAGCAGCTCGACCATGTGCTTGATGAACATGACGACCAGGCCCGGCAGGTTGGCCGAGTTGTAGACGGCGGCGGACAGCAGCAGCACGATCAGCCGCGGGTCCGGCGCGGGCGACTCCATCAGGCTGGACAGTTCGTCGAAACATCTCGATATGATCCGGAAAGCCTCTTTCGTCTTGCCCTGCTGGACGATCATGTCCCCTCCCAAGTTGAACTGGCCATACCCTAGGACGTGTTCATTAGCTAGCTACACGTGCAGTAGCCTCCTCGTCATTGACAGAACAGAGAATCACACCATCTCGGTTTACTATCCAAAACTCGGTACAGAATGCTACATGCAAGCAACCCTTGCTGGACAAAGTGAACGGGACGGGTCGGACTTACAGCCAACGATGCCGTTCCACTTCTCCTCGTACAGCGCCACATCCTGGTCCTTCCTCCAGAGGCCGACGGAGAACAGGCCGCGGACGTACTTGCGCGCGAGGAAAAGGGTCTCCTCGGGCGCCTTGACGAGCTCGGGCGTCGCGATGGGGAACAGCCCCGTGCTCCAGCCCGGCGAGGGCGGGCGGTTCAGCTGCTTCCCGCCCGATAATGATAATGACGATGATGCTGATGGTCTCGAGGCGCGGGCGTCGTGGGCGTCCCGCCATTTGCTGGGGTCCGTCTTGGCGTCGGACCTGGTCTTGTATTTCCGCAAGCCCCTTTTGACGGGACGGACGTCAGTCAATTGGAAGTTGACAAGCTAAGTAAGGGGGCTCTCTAGTTGGTGGCACGACTATAGGTAGGTAGGTATCATGCCATTTGAGAGAAGAGAAAACGAAACACACCATATCCTGAAGCGCATCTTGTACATCCTCTCCCTGCGGCAAGATGGCATTTGTCAGAACTCAATCCCACTTCATATGAGGGGTGCCCCGCGGGACACAGCGGACTACAGCTTACGTTGCGACGAAATTGTGCTGCTCGCGCATGATGCGGCAGACGTCGGGCAGACCCAAACGACGCTTGATGTAGAGGTCGACGATGGTGTCGCGGTGCCGCTCCCACTCGTCCGAGCCGGCGTAGGCGACGCGCGGCGGCCGGCGCACCACGGTAAACTCCATGGGCGGCGTGCTGGCGGCCGGGGTGGCGGCCGGGGTCAATGGCTGCTGCTGCTCGGCATAGGCGGCGCCGCTCATGGTTTCGAGTAGGCGCACCAATTCGGAAGCTAACAAGATACGAGACGCTAAGTAGGTAGGTATGATTAGCCCGCGGATGAAATGTGGAATAGGTAATAGATAGGTAGTCAGTTCTAATGTCAGATCATCATGGATGTCAGTCAGGAATTGCGAGCAAGCAAGCAAGTAGGCTTTCATTCAGCTGGTTGTACCACTCCTCTCTTTGCCCCCCTCCCTCTCCACTCAGCAAGCTCAGCTCTCTCTTACTGTACTCCCTTTCTTGGCAGAGGGAAGGTCATGTGCTTGTGCTGACCTGCTGCCTGCAGTGCTCAGTGCTCAGTGCGTGCTGTGTGTAACTGTAGGAGCGGTGATGATTGGGCTGCTCTCCCTTGATTCCTGCCGGTGGCTAAAAGACAACTAACTGCCCTGCATCCAATTGGGTGCGGGTGGGTTGGTGTTGCAGACGCCCCATGGCACTGGATGGCGCCATGGCTTTAGCGATTCTTGGCGTCCATATTCGCTGTGGAACATTGTCTTCATAAACCTCACCAATTCTCCTCTACACCAATGTCAATTTCTTACTTGGTAGTCTGACTCCAGTAGTTTCCATGCCTTGGTTATACACCTACTTTGACTATATTTATGATAATTTCTCACCGTGTTGCTCTGTAATCAACACAGGTGAGGTGGGGGTTCCTGTCGTCTGTGATTCGGTGCGCCGCATGCATCGCATCGGAGTCCAGTGCAGAGCCTCCACCGTCCCTTGCCCAGAACGGAGGTGTTCCCGGTGCTGGGCCGCCGGCTTCGAGTTGCCGGCTGGGCTTACCAAACTTTTCTCGAACCCACTGAGAACCTCGCCTCAATGCGGTCTGCATCGTCACATCAGATAGGCGAGCTGCGATGCTCCGGTATCTTGTTATCAACTGTGTCTCCGCTTCTGGCAAGAAGATGCACTTTATGTTCCGGCATCCTATACGGGCTCCATCTTTTCGCGAGGAGGGGGCAGCTGGTCCCCTTCCGTCTTCGCCTTTTGCTAATATCTCCGAAGGGAGCGGAAGGGATGTCATCGCGTTCATCTTCAATTGGTCGCCGGAAATTTTCGTCTTTTCCGCCCGAATGTGGCCCTCGAACAATACCAAGCTGACCTCAAGCGAGTTTACGCTGACGCGGCGAGCAGCATTGTATCGACTTGAGCGAACAGTAGTAGTCATGATTCTCTGCAGAGGTACACTCCACGGCATGCTTCATTCAGTATCTCGGAATGCAATGGCTGACAAGAAGCGGCTGGCCCTGACAAGCTTAGCTTCGGTGCCGACACGTGGGAAGCCATGCAACCAAGCAGCCTCTTCGGAAATCGATTCTAGAACCCGAGTAATGATGAGGTCGGGACATATCTGACGAACTTTCTTTTTATTAGGGTTCCGATGAGACTGCTTACTTGAGATTCGCTACAAGAACTAACTTTAGCAGTACTGTACTCCGGCAATACGCTTGGGGTGATCCGAAAACGCCAAGCTTCTGGGGGAACTTTGCGTGGATATATGACTCGGACGATATATGTATCCACTCACAGATCAGATAAAACCAAATACAAGCCCATACGCAATGGGAGCGGAGACCATTGCACTCCCACTATTTTCATCGGTCCTCATACAATTTCAGTCCTCACCATATTACCCAGCATGCCATCTGCAAAGCCCTTCCCGGCGACTGTAATCTAGAGGAGAGGAGAACCATGACACGCGCGATAGGATGACCTCTTCTTACCCGCGCACCTTCTACAACTTCGGCACGTTCGATGTCATATTCGCTACCGCCTCCGTCTACGTCGTGCTGAATGTGGCAGTCATCAGCCTCCGGTTTTTTTCGTCCTGGAAGCGGCACGACCGTCTCGACATCGGCGACTGGTGTGGCCTCAGTGCAACTGTACGTGCAATATCTCCCCCACCCACCCCAACAGTCATTCACGCTGGCTGACCCGCTGGTAGCTTTTCACACTCGGTATGGCAATTGTCATGTTGATAGGTATGTTTTCACACTTCGGATTATGATCATTCTGCCTAAGCAGCAAGGGCAGGTGCCAGCACTCGGAGCATTGGGAGACACGATCAGGACGTACGCGTGGGGGCTGAAAAGGCACTGATCCTGATGATAGATTACAATGTAAACCACTACCTCCATTACTATCACGACCACTCTGATGCTGACAGGGCGGCCTCGTGACAGTTACACTTTGCATTCAACATCATCTTTACCCTCGCTGTGGGCTTAATACGACTCACCCTTCTCTTTCTCTGCCTCAAGCTGTTTCTGTACCATCCGCTGTATCGAATAATCCAAGCCATGATAGCCTTGGTGGTCGTCTGAGTGGCTTGCTACCTTGTCCTGACATTTTAAGTGCAGCAAGCCCCCTGGCACTTTCGTCGTGACGGTCCGGTCGTGCCCGGCTTTAACCTGGGAGCAGCGGCACAGAAGAAACTCGGCTTCTCGGTGGCCTTAACAGATTGCATCATCGATGTTGTCATGTTATTCTTACCATTATATCCAGTGAGTTACCCCAGGCCAGTATTTCGTGTATGTGGATCGACAGCTGATACTTATTGATCACTCTAGGTCTTAAGGATGAATAGTGCGTTCACCTTTTGTTCATCGCGTTCCAGCTAGGATTTGGTTCAAACTGACGATTTTCAGTGCGAGGCAGGAACAAGATATGGGTTAGCATTGTATTTCTCCTCGGCGTGTTGTGAGTAGTCGATACACCAGGGCGGGATGCTGTTCGAATATATGTTGCTGACACTTGCGCAGCTCGGTCACGGCGTCGATCGTTAATCTCGCCACCTTCACGGCTATGAATATCCCTATAGATGCGTTGTCTCATGAGCATCACGAGTTCATCAAGAATAACCAAGGCCACCTTAAGCACCCATGAAGCCACATCCTTAGGCCTCAACGACGTAAATGGTAAGCTGGGCGATTGCTGTTTCGGTTTCCATCAAGTTATCTATCTACGCCAGCAAGTTCTCTAACCTCACGCGAAAACCCCCAGGGGTCAGCGGGACCATTTCGTAGTGGGCCTTGACGGAATGCTCGTTGGGAAGCATCACGTGCAACCTGCCCATCATTTCGGGCTACATCTTTCAGCGCTTCTTCGCGGCTCCGGTGGAGTCCCTCTCGTCTCAGATCATCACCATGGGGCGGAAGGCGCTGCGGCTGAGCCCCACCGTGCCGCCGGATCAGACGACGCTGGACCTGACGCTGGACCAGACGGTGCCTCACCGACCCCGGTTTGATACGGCCGACCCTCGCTCGGAAGACTGTCGCCGAGCACGGTCGAGCATCATGTCGAGCTTTTACCATTGGAGATGCGCGGAGACAAGAGCGAGAGCAGCGCCTGTGCCTGCGAAGTACCAACCACCCAGGTGTCTTGTCATGCACAGCGAAGCATGACCTGCGTGCGACCGGTTCCGTAGCGTACCTACCAGCTGAAGAGGTAATATCCGACATCAGCAGCATATCCAGCCTCAGATCTTTCTCGCGCATCATAGGCCTCCGACGCATTCGAACAGGGCCACGCTGTGTCACAGTCTCACTATCGACATCTCGCCGAAGAAGCCCCAGGGAAACTTTGACATCGTGACAAATTGCGGAACATGAGAGCTCGTAAGCCTCGCTGTGATGCTAGCATAGTCACGGATATCCTCACGGTCGTGGTTTTCAATCGCATAGTTGCGAAGCCTATTCTGGTTCATACGGATGACGTCCTAAAGGGACGGGCATTAACACGATATGGACCAAAGAGAGAGAGTTCCTCGGTAGTATATTCATGATGGAAGAGGCGGCAATCTCACCGAAAGTGTCCTTGTCGCTCGCAACCTGGCAGTCGTGGATTTCGACTTTTGTTCTTTTGCCATGTCCATCCGCCAGCGGGGCGCATGGCGATTAGATTCCACCAACCAGTGACGCGGCACGTATCTGAACCAACCATGGCACATCATGAGCGCCATGAAGCACGGAACAGGCGGCGCGGCACTCGACGACCTGATCGGGTAGGTGGTTATGACCAACTGCCGACTGTGGTAGCTGGCGCCATCTTGGCCCTCTTGGCGGGGGCTCCTAGGCAATTTAGCCAAGCGATTCCGACGTAGCCAAACCTGATAAGAGAATGGAGGCGGGGGAAAGAAGGAATGTAACGAACAGAGAAGACTGGCAGAAGAAGTGATTAAATGGTTGAAAAAGAAGACGGAAGTAATGGTTAAGAGCAAACAGCGAAAAAGGAGGAAGGGAGGGAAATCTAGATGTATGTTGGTCGTATGACTCGCGTGAGGAGTGATGTGTTCCAGCTATAACCTAGATGGATAGATGAGCACATGGATGGCATTGCTTATCAGTCGGGAACCCATGCACAGCATGCATGTCCATCCACTCCACAATCTATAAAGCGGAGCCGCCTTTTGCCATGACTCTCTATACGGGAGATATCACTACTTACTCACTATTGCTCGCTTTGGCATCTTGATTAGGGCGAGCCCGAAACCCAAAGGAGATTGATTATGCGTGTAGAAGGCAGCACGTCAATTGGGGTATCTTATCAACCCATATCGTTTCTTCGATGTTGGGAAAATCAGGTATATCCGGCAAGCTATTGCCACCACCCCTGGTCTGAATTACCCAATCGCGGTCCCCAGCTGTCACTATTCGGCCGGTGGTGCAACCACCACCGATCTGCCGCTGGATAATAGGCAGGCGCTCTTCAGCTATCATCCAGGAACGGAGCGAGGAGGACGGGCACTTTTCCCCTTGTAGGATAGGCTACGGTAGGGTTAGGCGGGCATCGCTCTCGGGTTGCCGAGACCCTTGGAAGCGCCGCGCAGCACGATTGAGGAAGGTTGTGAAGCTCCGAGATGGGGTCCCGTAGTAGAGAGCGCTTCACCAGCTCCAAGTCCCGGACCTACCTTCCTTTTACGTCCTAGATCCGGCTTCAATAAGCAGGGGCATCGGACAAAAAGAAAACAGGCTCATGATAGTAGTCCCGGCGACAGCTGTGAAGCCCGGATAGTTGTATAAAGACTCATCAAGATCATCGGTCCTCTTTCCCTTTGGTGTCTGTTCCTCACTCGCCACCCGCACCGTCACTCACTTATCATAATTACCCCAGACAAAGACAGCCGGTCAGTCTTCCCGCCCCGCCCACGATGCAGTTCAAGTCCCTCTTCGTCGGTGCCGTCGCAGCCTCGGGCGCCCTGGCCGCGGACCGCCTTTGCGGCTTCAAAGAGCCCTCGGCGGAGGACATCGCCATCGCCCAGAGCTTCGCCGCGCAGGAGGCCGAGTCGCTGGCCGCCGCCAACGAGACCATGTTCCTCCAGGCCACCGTCAACGTCTACTTCCACGTCATCGCCACCTCGCAGTCCGCCAGCGGCGGCTACCTCAGCGTAAGTAACACCACCCCTGTTTTATGAAGTATTCAGCCTTCGCCAAAGGCACAGAAAGAGAAAACAACTAAGAGGAAACACACACGTAGGCCTCAAGCCTGTCCAGACAGCTCGACATCATGAACGAGCGCTTCGCGCCGTACGGCTTCGCCTTCACCCAAGCCGGCGCCGACTGGACCGTCAACAGCGCCTGGGCCCGCGACGGCTCGGAGCTGACCATGAAGCGCTCCCTGCGCAAGGGCACGTACCGGGACCTCAACATGTACCTGCTGGCCGACATGGACTACCTCGGCTACGCGTACCTGCCCAAGCGCGTCAGCAGCGGCTCCTCGGACTTCTACTACGACGGCGTCACCATCCTCGGCTCGACCCTTCCTGGGGGTTCCTACACGGACTACAACCTCGGCCTCACCGCCGTCCACGAGACCGGCCACTGGCTCGGGCTCTACCACACCTTCCAGGGCGGCTGCTCCGGGCAGGGCGATTATGTGGCCGACACCCCGCCCGAGGCTAACGCGGCGTCGGGGTGCCCCGTGGGGCGCGATACGTGCCCCGGCGGCGGCGTCGATCCGATTCACAACTACATGGACTACAGCCAAGAGTAAGCAGCTCTCCGCTATTTACTTCCCCTGAACACTTTCCCCCCTTTTGTTATATTTCATTATCAAGAATTACATATGGCTAACTGAATGGTTTCTTTTCCACCCTATAGCTCTTGCTACGAGGAATTCACCCCTGGCCAGGTTACCCGCATGAACAGCTACTGGAGCACCTACCGTGCCTAGATGTGATTCGAATTAACGGCTTCGCGTCCTTAAAAGTCACTACCTTCTGTTTATGTGTGAGTGATGGGACTCAATATCTCTTAGGCTGTATAGGTCAGGGTTCCGTAGAGCATTCTTGGCATATAATTGATAACTATATAGTTAATGGCAGGTTAAGTCTATTTGAGTTCTTCCTGGCTCTAGACATTTAAAATAGGTAGGCTGTATATTCAGGTGTAACTGCCTACTAGTGCCATCGTATAGATTTTGCTCTAGTGCTGCTCCGATTTAGCATGTTGATCTTGATTCAGGCCGCGTATCCCTGTCATGACCCTACCTTAGGCCTGCTATTGTAAGACTGGAGTGAAGTTATGCTACTGATGAAGAACATCATCCGTCAAGTCCCACTTTCTTCAGGTATTCGGAAACAGAAACCTCGTCAGGGCCTTCCTCGTAGTCCGCCAGAATCTCTCCAACCAATTTCGTTGCTAGTTCCTTATCCCAAGCCTCGGAGAACCAACCCGCATCTCGGAGGGCTTGTCGTATGCCATCGTTCTCCTCCGGCTCGTAACACAGTCAATCCCCCTCCATCAGACAGCCCTCGCGGTCCACATAGCCCGGAAACCACTCGAGCGAGCGCAGCTTCTGCTCGCACGCCGCGAAGAACGGCTGGATGCGGTAGTAGGCGTACTCCATCCCTTCCGGGCCCCATGGGTCGGGTTCGGGCATGCTGTCCTCGTCGTCGAGCTTCACCTCTTCGTTGCACGTGGGGATCCCCATCTCGGGCCAGACGTTGCCGACGTTCTGCTCCATCAGGACGACGCCGTGTTTGGTGTCGAGGAAGACCTTTGTAGTAGTACTCTTCTGTGTCTTGGTTGCTTCCTAGACATATCAAACGCGGCGGCTCGCCTGGTTTTAAGACCTCACCGTCCCCCCTTCGCAATTTATCGCTGTGTTCATTCCAGTAAGCGATGAGACGAGGGTCCAAGTAACACTCCAGGGCCAGCCCCAGCACGAACTCCGGACCGCCCAGGTCCCATTGAGGCAAGTGGCGTAGTAGCTCCAAGGCTTCTTCGGTGAAACCAAGACACGCGAAGCCTTCTTTAGTAATGGGGGTGGCCCTCGGGGGGCGGAAACAACAGGCAGTCAGAACCGGCATGTATTCGGTCGAGCAGGCTGAAGTAGGACGAGATCGCCTCGACTGCTTCATCGCGAAAATACATATTTGGCAATATACCGAGAGCATTGTGGTTGTCGTTTTGTCCAACAGTGATTTGATTGGGCCTAAGAAAGGACGAAAACTTTGGAGAGGGATGTGTTTCGAGGAACCATGGGCGACTGGGTGATTACGCGGTACGAGCTGACATTCCTCACCCGACGCAAGGGGGGACGCAAATATTTCGGATTAAGTATAGATCCGTGACCATCGCTATTGCTTGTTTGCGATAGCACAACCTGTGGTATAAATCATCATAACACAAAAGCTCCGTCCATCGAATCATGGGCAATCATTACACAAGAGGGTTTCATGAGCCTCCCCTGTCCCCCCTATAACATTTAGCCTTGTTATTTATCCCATTATAATGTCTATAATTATCTTGTCGAAGCATACTGTACAGCAAAACAATTTGAAGGGAAATGGCTGGGTTCGGAAGATGGTATTTCGTAGAAACGGAATACAGTTGACGCAGCAATACAGATGTTTCCAGGATAAGGGTGCTTACTGCGATTGCGGCAGGCCACAGCTGTACGCTTACATCGGCTTTCTGGTTATTCTTTCCTTTCTTTCAACGCGGCAGTCATTTATGTGTGGACTCATAGGTACCGTGGCACAGGTTTCATGGGCTCTCCGACTTCGGATCTCTGATCACTAGGAAGGCTCTAATTGACTTGGCTCATCATTCTGCTTTGCGTCATGGGAGGGCAAAAATGGGAGATTGGTAGATCAGATATAACGGAGAAAGTACGCCAACAGTAAACCAATTGGAAACAGGAGATTGAGGGGGGGCCCTGGGATATTAAACGCATGCTTGACGACTAAAACTCCGGGCATTGCTTAGTCTATCCGTTTTCTCCTTGAAGGGCCATCGAGGTCCAGCTCCATCACTCCATTTTCCCTACCAGATTCCACTTCCATGTCCTCCAGGAAGTTCTTCATTGGCTCCAAGGCCAGCCCTAGATGACGTTGCAGGACCTTCCCTCCCCGCTTCCTCGTCGTTGATGACCAGAGCTGATGCAGTGCGGATCAGGTTTTTGATCTGCCTGCCGTTCAAGGGCTCAGATGCGAATTTCTCCAGGGCGCCATTAGATTTAAGTTCGTTGGCGGTCTGCTCCGATACCTTGCGAAGAAAGGCGTGCCATAGAACACGGCGACTGGATATGGAAAGCGGTGGATAACGGATGGCCAGGTGTATACGCGACTTGAAGGCGGTATCAAAACAGTCGACTCTGTTGGTCGTGAGAATCAGGATACCTTGGTAGTACTCGAGCATGCGGAGAAAGACTGTGAATCAACGTTAGCGGCCCCCGTCGGAAACACCACACGCCGTTCCTACCATCACGAATACTCCGACCTCGGTTTTCGGCTTCTTGGGTTGAGGAAAGGGGCGACATACCTGAAACGAGGGCGTTGCGAAGTAGTCCGTGGGGTTCCCGTTGCTCAAGAAAAACATCCGCTTCGTCTAATAGAACAACTGCGTGCCACTTCTCGGCAATCTCAAAAGCTGCTGATAGTTGTTCCTCCACCGACTTGGCCGTAGTGCCAAGTGTCCCGGCATCCAAGCGTAGGAGGGGCTTGCGACAGTAGTCCGCTATGCCCTCTACGTATTGTCGGTACATATTGGAGTTGGTGGTATTCTGCATGACCAACGTACCTGCGGTAAGAGTTTTACCGGTACCCGGGGCGCCATAGAGGAGGAAGACAACGCCGCGGCCTTTTCCTTTGATGAAGTCATCAAACTGCAACCGCGTATCCTCATGTACCTGTACGAGGGATAGAATCTGCTGCTTGTATGTTTGCTGGAGTATGAGTTCTTCAAAGGCGCTTGAGTCCAAGCCGATGTCTTGCATGTTATCGATACGGAACCGCCCCCACGCATTATGTCGGAGCGAGTACCCATACACAAGATCGGAACAAATGATCAGCTCTTCAGTTGTCATGTTCTCGGCTCCACCGTCATTGGCATGGAACACCTTTTGGGACGATGTGAAGGATATCCTTGTATATGGGTAAGCCTCAACGAAAGCGGCTCGATCAACCATGATACGAGATTTGATCTGTTCAATGCGGCTATCGTCAATCAACTGCTTATTGAAGAGGGGCTTCATCCTGCCACGTACCATTCGATATCGATAATCTTCCTCGTCATAGACAAATGAGCCTATGCCGTCATACAAAAGATGATGCTGCCCGTGAAGTGTTATGAATTTCTTGCCTCTTGCGAGTAGACGAGACCGAACGGCATCCGACTCTGCGACGTAGTGCATGGGGATTAACTCCAAGTCGGCGTCCATGTTTATTCTAGAGGAATCGAGTGTGTATTGGGTAAATATGACAGACTGAACTCGAGGAGAAGCGACCGAGGATTGATGAAATAAATAAAATGTTGGCCCTCCACAGCTCAATTTATATAAAACGAAAAACCTGCCCTAGGCCCCCTTCCTACCCATGTACTAAGGCTTTGTGTTGCTCTCGGGGACTGCTTCCTTCGGCGAGCCTGCAGTTGCGACAGACAATGTACTTGTAGCATGGAGAACTCCAGATTGATCGGTAGTTGCCTGAATAGCCTCGATGGTGTTGAATGACTGTTGGCCAACCGATTCGTTAAGCTACCTGAGCATGGGGTCGCCCGCGCCTTCAGGACGGCTTGTAGCTGCAGGTGCGGCCCCTCTCTGTGGCCGGGGTACCGGTACAAATCTGCCAGACTAAGAGTTCATCGCTTAGCATGAAGGTACCAGACTATGAATGTGATGTGGTGTACATGTTTGTTTCTACTCACCATAATGGCTTGTTGACCTGGTACTGTATGTAGTGTGCCGTGACCAAAGGAAGAGGTTGTGCAGGAGTTCGGCAAGTAGTAATGCAAGTACAATAGGAACGCCTACGGTCACGGTTCAAGTTGCTGTATCTGGACAGTAGGGAAGTGGTAATCGGATACTCTTGTCGAGACAAATTGTCTATTGCGTCGATGGAAGCCTTTCCTCTATAGACAAATTGTAAAACTTTGGAGAACTTTCAGCATGTCTTAGGAACGTCAGTTGTCATACTAGAAAGTCTGCCTTTTTGATGATCCTTTTAGGTACTACAAAGAACTTCTAGGGTGAAATAGTCGATTGGATCGCAATGGACACAATAAGGGCTTGGATCTTTTAGGATCCTTCATTGCCGCGAGGCTTTCGTTACAATTATTGAAAGCGGTGGATACATTAGGAATGGCCGGTCTAAGAACCTTTCCGGATCTTTAGAGAACGTTGACGTGTAGTGGAAGCTCACAGCTAGCCGGACCGTCGTGTCGGTGTAATACGATTTAGAACTTTCAGAATCTTTTGGAGGCCCTTTGGGTTGTATAGGTACGGGACTAGTTAGCCGCTCAAAGGGTACGTATATGCAGGGGGCATTAGTGGTCAATGGTCATTGGGCTACTTTTGCGCAGAACTTTGAAGAACCTTTTCCACATGATGTAGCAAAGCCTCCCTTGCATTACATGCAGGCCACCGAAACTGGCTGGATAAGTTCTTTCCTGGATCTTTGAAAAACTTTTATTTAGGCCTCGTTCTCCGGCTGCCCCGATCCCTCCGTCATTATACCTAAATGGTATCCAAGTTCGTTTCAGCGATCTGACGAGGGCGAATCGGAATTGATTGCCTGTTTATTATTCGCCTGGTAACCACTCTTGTTAGTATATTTCACTATTATCGTTTTCCTTATACCTTCTTCAAGTGATGCCCTCGTTCCCTTTCCTAATATCACCGACGGAGCTAACACACTCGCCTTAAGAATAACTTATTCGAATCATTCTACCACATACAAGTATCACCATCATGAGCCGTGCCCCATTCTTCCACTTCAATTCCGCCATTGGGGATTCCCTGGCCACAGCGGGCCAGGGACACGCACAGGATTCTCAGCGTGCAAACATGAGCGACCAGCAAATTCTAGCCCCCTTATTGTTCCAGCATGATGCGCTGGGCGGTTTCTTTGACCCTGGTACTGTCAACTCGTCGCAACCGCATACATTCAACCTTGGGAACCACTCGATGAACTCGTCTCAAGCCTACTCAAGCGGGCAACGACATACTGCGCCACATGGAGTAGCTTCCAGTTCGAATGCGCCACTGGCCAGTATGCAGCCCCGCAGATGCAGTAGCAAAACCCGGGAATGAGAGACATCCTCAATCCTCCACCTCCTGGTAATACTGTACCCCCCTTGAGAAGGGAGGCAACTAGGAATCTAAGGCTGCGTCAGCCTTCACAAGCTTTCTGGGATAAGCACAAGCCTACCATCCAAGTCCTCTACATCGATGAGAACAAGCCTCTCCAGGATGTGATAGACGAAATGCACAACAAGCATGGTTTTACCGCATCGTATGGCCCCCAATCTTGATGGTAAAGGATGAACACTAAAGGCAAATTCCTATAGTAAGAAAATGTATAAAGACCGTTTCAAGCTTTGGTCATGGTCCAAGAATGTGCCACACAAAAAGGTGGCTTGGATGCAGAACAAACTCGATGAATGCAAACCTCAGAAGATTGTGTTCCAGTACCATGATATGGAACAGTCGGAAGAGAGGCTTAAGAAGTTGTTGGATGCTCGGAAACAAGCCGACGAAAGTGAGAACGCCTTAAGGGATTTGGTCCTTTGCCCACACTCGCGTTGGTGAGACTACTGACTCGCCACCCCAGATGAACTCGAACCCTTTGTGTCTACCCCCAGCGACGTGCAGTATCGTACAGAAATTTCGGTTGCCGGTGCCACACCACAGGCATCTAATGAAGCGGAGGCACCCACCGATGACATTGCAAAAGTGGCATTCAACTACGATGCCGAACCAGAAGGTTTCAGTTTGCGCTCCATGAACATGGATGATTTGCGTACTTCACTGCAGTCGGCCTCTGAGGCAGCATCAGCTGGGAAGCATGCAGAAGCAGAAAAGATGTTCCGGGACGGCCTTGTCGGCTTTCGTCGCCTTCTGACACCCACTCATGACGAGACGCTTCGAGCAGGCTACCAGCTAGTCTCGTTCTATGCTAACCTGGGAAAAATGGGCGATGCCGATACCGTGCTAGATTGGATGACATCCAAACACGTCGAGAAATGGGAGGGGGGCATGAAAAGACCCTGGCCCACCACACACGCCTAGTCAAGCTGCTTCGCCAGTGGGGTCGGACTGAACATGCCGAAGCCATCCTCTTTAAGTTGATGGACGAGACCAATGATTTGTATGACATTGGAAACGGTGCAATCATTGCCGGCTCACCTGATGGGGACAGGTCATCGCTGCAACAGGGCGATCAGCAACACTTTGAACCTCTCATGCTTGCAGTTCAGGGTCCAGCGACTATCACACGCCAGCTCAAGCTGATGGAAATGGCCCCCTCGCTGTCTGAAGATGGATTCGCGGGGTTTCTAACCCAGATCATGGAGCAGTGCGAGGCAAGGTCAGGCCAGCTCGGCCCACAGGGGATCATTGCCAGGTGCTTGCTCGCGAAGCAACGGTTCTTGGGAGGCGACATTGCAGACAGCACTAGTCTGCTGTCCGCCGCGAGGCGCACTGCAACCCGTTTGTTATACCCAGGCCAATAACTACCGTCGTGGGTGCTTCTCAAAGCCGCCAGCCAGCCCGCCTTCACGTTGTTGGAGGTGGACAACCATCGCGAATGCAAGGCAGTCTTGGACGAGATCCTCAGGGCATTACAAGTAAGACCCCGCGGCAGCGACGAGGACGAAGACAACTGCATCCTGATGGGATTTCTCTGGTCGACCGCAGCCGAGCTCAACCGGCTATCGGACTGGAGTAAGGTGCGGCCATGGGTTGAAAGATGCTTCTAGCTTGGTAAATAAGGGAGTTTGATTTCGAACTAATTAAGTCTTTTCGGCTCGAATATAGTCCGTTTTACCGCGATGAATACGGGAGAGCAGAGCAGGAAGAATATGAGTAACAAGTTGAAATGTTTATAGCCGTATGGGAACTGACACTTCCTGATAGACCACCTAACCTTCACTCGGGCTTTTATCCCACACGTCCTTTGCGTGCCAGCACTAACTGAAGTGAGCCAAGAAGCTCTCCAAGGAAACCGCCCCCCAGCGATTTGCCCCGTCAATTGCTTTCACTATATTCCCGTTATCACCGTGAGATGGAGACACCTTTTATAGCATGGTACCATGTGAGTCAGATCGAACTGACTAGCAAGCTAACGAACAACGAAGTTATCTTGATGCATGAGCTTTGAGTAACCGCAAAGGAATTAACTCGTTCGAGTCTGTCTGATGGCACATTTCAGGCTTCTCGATGTTTGTAATGATACTAAAAAGGACAGTTGGTGAGGACCGGGCCAGCAACCATCCCTTGCATCCTCTAGCGCGCTTGATCTTGGCCGAGCCAACACACCGGTAAGTGCTTATGGCTTATGTGAGCTCCCCCTCAATGTCTGCTGTTTCGTCAAAGCATTCCACTTCCACTCCCAAAAGTTCGACCGCATACTCCATCAAGCCGGTTATTTACTACGCGCTTGGCCTTCTTTTTGGAGACCAACCTCGCAGATTGTTCATTGAAGCAGGGACAATAGGTTTTGCCACCGCTTCGATGGAGTCCCTCAATCGCTGGCACGTGTTTACCTTGGCGGTTCTCGCCTACTACGCCACTCTGGTGTTCTACCGTCTGTTTCTTGACCCTCTGGCTCGCTTCCCCGGCCCGAGACTGGCGGCCATATCGCGTTGGTACGAGACCTACTATGACGTGTTCCTAGGTGGAAAGTACACCTTCAAGATTGCAGAGCTGCACAAAGAATACGGTAGGTTGTCACGGGTATTAGAATAGGCAGATGCCGTGCTGAAAACACGAACAGGCCCGATCATCCGCATCAGTCCGTACGAACTGCATGTGGCGGACCCCGCAGTTCTATGAGACGCTCTACCACTTGGATGGCCGTTGGGACAAATACGCTTGGACATATGACGCATTCGGAGCCAGCGACTCCACCGTCTTCGGCTCCGGTCACGATGCCCACAAGATCCGTCGGCGTGCCATTGCCCCTTTCTTTTCGAAGCCGAATGCCCTGGCCAGGCAGGAAATGCTATGCCGGAACGTGGAAAAACTTTGCCGTCGCATCTCCGATCTGGACGGCACCACTTTCAACCTGGGGGCCGCCATCAGCGCTTTCACGAGGGACAATGCCAACGGGTTTATCCTTGGGAAGGCCTACGACGAGCTCGACCTGGACGACTTTGGCATCGGCCTATCCATTGCCTCCCACGGGGCGGGGTTCATGTGGCACACCACCAAGCACCTCCGCTGGTTCGGTCCCAAGCTGAAAGCCATGCCTGTCAGCTGGATAATGAAGTCGGCTGACGAGGGTATGAAGGCGTTCATCCGTTTCATGCAGCAGTACGAACAAGACACGCGCGGGACTCTGGCTGCTGCAAAGTCGTCGTCTTCGCCCTCAGGTGATACTAGCGATAATGTGGTGCGGAACACTATGGTCGACCAGATTGGCAACTCCAACCTCCCGCCCGCAGAGAAGAGGCTGGAACGCGTTATCCAGGAGATGGGCCCGACACTAGGTGCCGGCCTCGAAACGACCGCCAACACGCTGAGGCTGGTCTTTTACCTTGTCTACTCCAACGCCGAGATACTCCGACGGCTCCGGCAAGAACTTGTTTCGGTCGCTACTACCGGTGCTTCAACCTCTCCCTCCTTGAAGCAGTTGGAACAGCTGCCCTACCTCACGGCCGTCTTGACCAAGGGTTTACGCCCCCTTTTCGCGGGGCACATGGATGTGCCTCGGCATGCAGTAAGTCCTCGATCACTTCGCTTTTTGACTCCCGTATCTGGCTAACTAATCCACTCTTGTTACATAGTTTCGCCTGGGCCGAGATGTATATGGTTCTCGCCGCGCTGGTCAAAGAATTTGACTTCACTATCGAGGGTGCTACGGCCAAGGACTTTGAAGCTGAGATGGACAGCTTTGCGATTGGCACTAAAGCAGGGCCCAATCTGAATGCTCGTATCTCTGCCCTCGCTGCCTGATGACATTGCCCTCTTGGCTTTGTCATATTTGTATTCCGTCCGTTGGTGTTTACACTAGATTTGGCTGGTAATACGAGGTACATACCATTCGCAATGGACTTGTATTGTCAGGATATCTTTATTAGTTACGGAGACCCTTTGCCCGGAGGGCTATCCATTCCAAATCCATTTCCAGGTCCCCCGGTATCTCGGCCGTCGTAAAGCTGCTCAATCTGCCGCGGCATCTCGCCTTCTTGATTGGGTTGGTCCAGAATGTCGGTACTGCCCAGGGAATCCAGAAGGAGCTGCATGACCTCCCGCTGTCTCTGGGTAGCTTGCTGCTGCCGCTTCTCCCGGTCGTCTAGCGTTTCTACGCCCTGTTTTCCCTGCCGCAGTCTCACATAGCCAGTCAGTCTGGCGGCGCAATGAACGGGGGTGTCGCCCTTGTGGTTCTTGACGTCGGCCCGCGCGCCATAACTAAGCAGGAGGCGGACTGTGCCGATTCTTTCCACGTAGTGCAGTGCCGCATGGAGCGGGGTATTACCACAGTTGTCTCCCACGTCGTCGCTCGGGTCCGCCCCATGGTTCAGGAGGAATTGGACCACGGGGTCGTAACAGGACGAATCGTAAGCAGACGTTGGTCGCTCGAAGTACCGTGCCGCGAGTGCCAGAGCGGTCATGCCGCGTTCGCCGCGCTCGTTGACGTCGTTGTATGGCAGAAGAGCCTTCATGGTCTCGATAGCGCGGCGCGCAACTTCAGCGTCGCTCAGTGCTCCCGTATACTCCCGGTGACGGGAAAAGAATCCTTTGGCGGCCACGGGGAGAGCCAGTTGCCCACAGCCGTCCCGCTGACGCGCCATCGCCGGGCCCTCGAGTGTATCCAGTAAGAACTGTACCGTGGCAACATTGTGGCAGCCGCTGGCGATATGGAGTAGGGTCGTACCTTGACGGCCGACAGCAGCCCAGTACACAGCACGGGCACTGACGTCGGCGCCCCCCTCGATGAGGCGTCGGATGATGGATGGCCGGGCCCATCCCACGGTTAGACTCAAAAGTGGACGGAATCAGGGCGCCTTGCTTCACCGCGTCTGTGTCGTCTGGTTCAAGATAATAACGCTCCTCCTCATGGTAGAAGACCACGTCCCGGGCGTTAGCCCCCGCCGCTAGGAGGAGCGCTATAATCCTCTCAAACTTATCCAACCAGGCCTCGGGTGTAGTACCGTCTGGGTATTCCTGAGAGAATCGGTAGCATGCCGTGAGAATAGGCGTCCAGCCGCCACCGCAGCTGTCCTGCTCGTGGACATCGGCCACCGGCCGCCCTAGCAAGAACCGCAGCACCTCGATTTGGCCCCACTCAATCGCGCGGTGCGTAAGGTATCGGTACCACGGATTCGGCATCGAAGGGTCCCACCAATCGCGCTCATCGGCGTCGTCGTAGCTTCCGTATTTCAGCAGCGCCTCGAGGATGCGGACGCTGCCGCATTTGACCGCGACGTCCCAGGGCGTCCCGTGGGAAGACACGTAGGGTATCGTGCGGTTGTGGACGAATTTGTGCGAGGCGTGCAAGTATTCCTCGAACGCGGCGGCGTCGTCTCGCTTAGTGATGTCGTAAAACCTCCCGTCGGGATCTTTTGGCGGAACAACCTCACGGCACCATGCAACCTCATCAAACCCCGGCGCTCGGGCGGGACCGGGCAAGGACATGACTGAATGCTCTGGGTTGTGAAGAAAGAGGGTGTCTGGTCGAAACCCGACAAACTGGCAGCCGAGATGTATTGTGCAAGGTGGGGAACTCGCTTCGATATAAATAAGTACTTACTTACTTACTCACATTGTATTAATAGTGAAGCCCACTTGCCAAAAGTACACCGGGGCTTACTAGTCCCGGCCCAGAGACAGCGCGCGGCAATCGCCGAGATCAGGGTCTCGCTGCTCAGCAGCGCCATGTAGAAAGCGGACGCCCGGAAGAACGTGACGCGCTTGTCGAAGTCTTGGGCGATGGCCCGGGTGGCCGCGTCCCGGGCCTTGGCGTCGCCCGAGAAGGCCTCGGGGGTTCCCACGGAACAGGTTGCGGCAAAATTGGTCCAGGAGGACCACGAGCGCGACGCTGGACTCAGGACTGGCCGTGATCCAGTCGTCTAGCTCGTCTCGGCGGGCCTGAAGAACCAGATCGCCGAAGTCCGTCTTGATCTGGTCATCGAGTCCCTCTGGCGCGATGATCCACTCGATGGGATTTCGGTCGAACCAGAAGGTCAGGACCCGCTGGACGTCTGGGTTCACATTAACTGTGGTCGTGATGGACCGCTTTGGCGTGAAAGAAGAGTAATGTCTGATATTGGACGGATAGGCTGTTGGACCTGGGGGTCTGGACTGGAAGACCTTAGTGGCGCGGAAGAGGCTTCGTGCAAAATAACTCATAACAGGGAAGTGCTGTTGAAAGAGCTGTAAAGAAAAGCGAGGCCAGGCTAACATGTATTATTGTTTCGTTGCTAAGCCCTCACTGGACGTAAGGGGTTGGCTTGGCATTTGAGCGAAGTTAGAACCAACAGAACAGGCAAGGGGTCATGGTAGTATCGGAATGATGTGCTTACGGCATCTTGCTCATCATCAGGTACCGACAATGAGGTTCGCCCGTTCCTCCTGTGGAGGCACGTAGCGCCAAAATGGAGAAGGCTGGTAGTTTGGGCGGTAAGTCGGTTCAGACCCGAGACGGATTTAAGCCTATCCCATCTTCTGTACTCCATATCCATACCCTGGGCGGTTTGCTGCGTTCCGATTGGTCATGCTCGACTTAGCTGGTGCTACAAGGATTACGGGCCCGAAGAAGAGGTTTCCGACACGGGAGACTCCTATTGTTGAAAAGTTAAGCAAGTCAGATTGCCTCTACCAACAAAATGATTTAAATCTCTACCAAACGCACTTAGGATCTCTGTCGAGTGCCATTGTCGCATTTCAGCTAATTACCCATGTTCTGGGCTTCGGGGGCCGGGCCACTCCCGCCCCGAGGAAGCTGGCCAGGTCTATCGGACCCGCGGCGCCGAGACTAGTTCACCCAAAGGACCCCTATTGCAAGACTCGCAACTATGACTGTTCTAGCTCCAGCCAATGAAATGAAATAATGAAAACGTCAACATGCCTCGCGGCCATTGACGCCCACCGGAGGAGCCGCGTCCAACGACCAGATGTCCCGACACTCGCCCAGAGCGCAATGGTGTAGGCAGATTTGGCACAGCCACTCAAATCAAAGTGGGGTATTATTGAGATCTCTCTTTCGTGATACCAAGGGTGTTATCACTGCAGTGGGATATTGTTGCCGGTATATATACCATGCTTTGTCCAGCTCCTCGTGGTATCGGTTTCCCCTAATCTCATCACTTTCTCAGAGCAATACGCTGCTTTCTACTGCAGTTGTCCATCTCTTCAACCTGTCTAGTACAAAGCAAGCTCCCACCATGACCGACTACGCACCTCCTGCGGGACCGCCCCCACCAACCGTTCCCGAGGGCTGGGCGTCCCGTTGGAATGAACAATATCAGGCATGGTAAGTTGGTATTAGCCAACTCTTTTCCTTCCCCTCTACTGCACAAGGATTCATCCATTTGACTGACAGCAAATGTTTAGGTTCTACGTCAACCTGTACACCAAGAAGTCTCAGTGGGACAAGCCAACATCTCCAGCTGAGGACCCCAACGCGGCGGCTACACCATCAGTTCCATCTCCCAGTCAGACCACCTCCGAGAAGCCGACTGCTGAGCGGGAGTTCGCGGAGCAGACACCCGCAGTCGATCTAGCCACCAGACCCGGAGCCGCTCCCCCATCCCCGGCCCATTCCGGCGAAAAGGGAGCCCCTGCGGCCGCACAGAAGACAAAAGGCAGTTTCTTCAACAAGATCGTCGGGACTTTCCAGGAGAAGACCAAGGGCGCTTTCCCTCAGCAACAGCAGCAACATCAACAGCAAGGGTATTATAGCTCCCCTCCGCCTCAACAGCAGGGGTACTACGGAGGACCACCACAGGCAATGCAACAGCAGCAGCCGCAGTACTACGGCCAACCGCCCCAGGGAGACTACTACGGCGCCCCTGCTGTCCAGCAGCAGCAATACCAGCGCGCGCCGGAGCAGCCTGTTGATAAGAAAAAGGGCATGGGGGCTATGGGCGGCGCCGCGGTTGGTGTGGGTGCCGGTCTTCTAGGTGGAGCCTTAATCGCTGGTGCCATGTCACATGGGAACGAGGAGGCATACGAGGAGGGCATGGCCGCTGCTGAGCATGATGATGATGATGACTTCTAGATACGAGAGTTCACTTGGCCAGTCTCGATGTAATTTGGCATGGCTGAATAGGAAGAAAGACGAGAGAGAAAGAGAACAAGGAAGTAATTGACCATGTTATTAAACAAGGATGATGAAAAGTTTATAATTCCATCGACGGGTGAAGAAAAAAAATCTTCCTCGGGAGGTAATGATATGGCGATAGTTCGTTAGACCCCTACGAATAATAATAGCTTAGTCGCATTCTAGGGACGGCCGGCGGCGTAAATAACCAAGCGACTCTCGCTCTCGGCTTCAAACAAGCGACTAAAGAGCATTTGGTGGATGAGCTGAGTTGGCTGTGGACAAGCTTTTACAAACTACTGGTCCTTACGAGCTGCAGCTTGCATTCTGGGGATGGCGTCGGCCCCAGAAATCACCAGCGGCTCTCGGTCTCGGCTTAAACAGGCGGCTAAAGAGTATGCTTATTACAGTATTACGAATATCAGGTACCCATCATCATTAAGTAGACGCACGTCGAAAACTCCAACTCTCCATTATTAGCACATGCAAAACGTTCCACAAGTCTTGGTCCACCCACTTTCCCCCTTCCCCTTTTCCATTTAACCATAACAACTCTATTCCTCCGAAGTGTACCGCCCCGAAGTCGTGATCGTATTGCTCAGCATCCCCAGCTTCTGGATGTGGTCCGCCAGCGACACCGACGTCGTGTAGGCCTTGCGCGCAATGTAGCCCTGCCCGTTCGCGCCCGCGTGCTCGGCGTTCCACGCGAGGATCTGCTGCACCATGCCCTCGCGCGTCGTCGTCACGCCTGTATATCCCAGCCCGCCCTCGCTCACAGGGTGCGCCGCCTCGGCGTTGGTCGCGACCAGGTGCGTGCAGATGGAGAACAGGCCCGGCTTCAGGTAGCGGACGTCGCCGCGGACGGCGGGGATGTGGGGCTCGAGGGCGGGGAACTTGTGGGGGAGGACCGACCACCATTCGATGGCGTAGGCGAGCAGGAGCATGACGGCGGGCGGCAGTGGGAGGACCATGAAGGGGTGGATGGAGAGGGTCCGGATCGCTGTGTAGATGTGGTCGTAGGCGATGGGCGGGTTGGGGTCGGTGACGACGAAGGGCCGTCCTGCTTGGGGACAGTCTGGCCTCAATAAGGCAGCCTCGTGATGCAGATGCGCGACGGCGACGTTAGCGCCGTGAACAAAACTTTGCACAATGTGAGTTGCCCATCTAGCATCCATCGTCTGCATGTCAGTATTGCTCGCGACCTAGGACGCATATACGGAAAGGCGGATATGGGTTCAACTCACGTCGGCATGACAGCCCTGGAGAGAGGGTCGCCCAAGATGTTGTCGGACGGACTGCCGTAGACGCTATTGGCGGGCCGTATGCAGCCGGTGCGGAACCCGTCACGATTCGCGGCGCACACCGCCCGCTCCGCCACCGCCTTGGACGCCGGGTAGTTCCCCGAAGAACTCCTCGTGGGGGCGGAGCGGCTTCCCAAAGAAGTCGCGGCAGTCCAACACCTGCCAGAAGTGCCGGGGCCACTTTCCCGACAAGGCGCGCCACGGCGCCACGAACGGCTCGATGGGCCGGATGGCGATCGAGGCCGACGACGTGACGCTCAGGACGTCGGCGCCGGCGCGCTCGGCCGCCTCCATGACGTGCCGCGTGCCCGCGACGTTGACGCGCTCGGGGAAGGCGTACACGTACTTGGAGCGGTCGGACGGGATGATGACGGCCGCCGTGTGGAAGACGGTCAGCGGCAGGTCGGCCACGGCGGAGGGGTGCCAGGGCCGGGCGAAGGCGTGCTCCACCGACGACGGGGACGTGATGTCGGTCTGCGCGAAGTCCACGTCGGCGGCGGGGCCCGTCTTCATGTCTTCGCGCTCGGGTTTGCGGATGTCGATGATCCGGATGCTCTGCGGTGGCGTGCCGCGTGCCAGGAGCTGGAGGACGATGAAGCCTCCGACGAGACCTAGGCAACCGAGTGAGAATGTGAGCGGATGGAAGAGAGGGAGTGTGCATCTTACCAGATCCTCCGGTTACTACATATCGTCGATTTTGCTTGGGCGGCAAGTTGGCCGTGTAGTCGACGGGATGTGTGCGAAGCTTCTCATACAAATCCCGGAGCTGCGCGGGCTGCCATGGAGAATCCGTAAGCTTCCGCACCTCCTCAGGGGTTCCTTTTAGCAAGTAATTTATGTGGGCCAGATAAGCGAGCAATAATGCGACGGCCAGGTAGGCGCAGACGGTCAACCAATCGAACGGCGTGTAGTCTTTCATTTTTGGCCAGTTAGAGAGAAACGGTACGAAAATCGACGCAGTAAGATTCCCGGGGCCGCCATGGCTACAGGGCCCTTTTTAGGAAAACCCTCCCTCATGCTGGTGTCGCGGTGGAGGGTGGTATTAGACGGTCCGTGGTGGTGTGACAACAATGCGAAAAATAGGCTGGGGTTAGGATCGTTGAAGTCATCGGTTAGAGAAAGGGGGGCCAGGAGGGGCGTTTAAGTCCGGCAATCAATGCACCTTTGTAACATTAGTAACAGGTTGAGCCTAAAGCCACTTGGTTAGGGGCCGGGATTGGGGTAGCTCCAACTCTTTCGTGATTTGAAATGGCCATGGCGCCCTAGGTTAGATAATTTCTTCCATTCGAGTAAAGCGCGATCTTAACACTCAGATACGTTGGAAACATCTCGGGAAGACACGTTAGGTAATGCTGGCCCGTTTCCGATCTTGAGACGATCGTCCCGTATCAAAGATGGGCACGAAGATTGCTCAAGTCGAATACGAAACTGACGGCCAAAGATTGGGCAACACGAACAAAACATTCGAACTCAGAGCCCCTCGAATGTTTCGAAACGCTATTAAGTTGAGAGGCTCGGATACTTCGGACGGCGGTTTCACTAGTTGCACTTTATCTTGACTTCACGAGACGCCACTCCACTGCCAAATTATGCGGCCTTGATCATACTGCAGAAATGCTATGAAGTTTCTTTGATTCGCATAACGACATCAGAAAGTAGATATGAGACTTGCAGCTGCCGACGGGATAACAGCCAACGCACTTTGTGCACCACCCTCGAGCTGCATCAGGCAGTAGGCCTTCAGCGCCACCAATGTCGATGCACAATAGTGATCGCCCTCTTCAACTCATGCCACTGAAGATAAGTCCAGTCGACGTTGATCAGTTTGACTGCAGGCGCCATTCCGAGCCGCTGCGGACTATGGTTCCTGCATGCGACGTTACACAATGCCTCCCCTGGCGCTACGGGCTGGTGTCCCTCTTGGTTGCTCTTGTCGGCTCTTATACGTTTACTGAACAACCTCGCGTAAATAAAGGCTTGTGCGTGAGTGTGTGGCGTTCAGGTTGGCATTGGTCGACTCGCGCTGCCTTACAACAAAGCTACCCGAGTCAGAAGTGATACAGGGCTAATGCGCTCGCCCAGAGGCAGCCCAGTGAGACATGGAGCGAGTAGTGGCCGAGAGCGAACTTTCATCCTTGCTGACTTTCGAAGAGTAAATCAGGTGCTGGTGAATTCGTGTCCCAGGCATACCATAATATTCTCCTAGGGTGACCATTCACCTCAATATCATGATCGTTGGAAACCTATGTATGTTCGGCGTTAGGGGGAAGGTGGGAAGCGTTTAAAAGAAGACAATGGTAAGATGGAAGACTTCTTGATTACAACTCGAGTCCTAGTGTTCAGTGTACGATGTTTTCTGGAGTCTATTCTATGGATGGAAATATGATGACGGGTAGAGAGGCTAGAAATCAGCGCCCCTATCTTACGTCGCACAGCGGACGGGATGTGACTTTCCTAAGTACATAGAAGAGCACACATCAACAGAAAGCCGATGGCATACGCCATCTGCGGATGTAGGTAGAACATTCGCCCGAAAGAGAAGTGTCTGAGAGGAAGATACAAAATGCTGATCCTCAGACAGTAATGCTTGTCGATCGCTCACTAGAGAGGTGAGACTTGGGTGCAGAGCATCTGCGCCGGTTGGACATACCTGGCATCGATATATACTCCTGGATTAAGGAAAACCTCTGAAAATTTCGATTGGAGCGAAAGCCCTGTTACTCGAGAGCAGACAGACAATGCAGCAAGTCATTGTACCGCTGTTATACCACGTCAATCTGGACGCTATGGATCACATAATCAGTCGCCGCTTTTGCTCAAGCTTCGCTCAGGCCGGCTCAGGTTCGGCTTGTATGGTCTTGGCATTGGTCACTCCTGCTCACGTCCCTCCGGCTTATCCATTGCGACAACGGAGCTGCTGAAAGCGAACTGCCAAAGTGTACCAGGATCTATAAACCACTTAGGAAAACATGGATGCGAACAAAGCACTGCCTTCAGACATGGGCGGAAAATAGAGCCAGGGGTAATCCTATACAAGTAGAAGCTCCGAATATAGCTCTATAGAGCTAAAGATGGATACTTATAAAAACCTTCTTCCAACGAACTTGTTATGTTTTTCCTTCCCTCCTAGAATTCTTTTAACTTAGTTATTAAACGGTGTTTTTATATATAAGACTTCTTTTTCTTATTCTCTTACTAAGGAATATTCTCCTACTACTTTTATTAAAGTTTAAGCAGTTCGTTTAATTCAAATAAACACGGCTTCCTTAAATCGTAGTAGTCGGTTCGATATCGGAGCCGCTCTCGACTTTGCTATTTAAAATGGGCTATCGGAGCGATTTACTATTAATGAACACGTTATTCGTAAGAAGCTCCAACGGAAAAGCAAAGAGGCTTACGAACGAGAAATAAAACTTTAGGAGTCGTATATTATTAACTGCTAAGGAGAGTATAAGCTTCTAACTTAAATAGATATATGTAACGATTTCCCGAATCCGATCCTCGTAATATGCGAACGATGAAGCACTTTGCCGAAGTTGTCGGAATAACCACACCAGGAAGGTTAGATAAGACGGGAAAAGCCACTACCTAGAGCGTTAGGAACAAGATGCGACGATTCTATAATATGTGAGAACGCGATTACAAAGTTAGCATTCCAGAGGAAGTCAAGCTTTCGGTAGCGCCAGTGAGTTAAGTCTAATATCGTTACTTAACTAGTAGTTGTTATAACTAACTTATAGCTAGTATATAGACGGAGAGCTGGTGGATAAGTTGAATCTTTCGAGAGAGAAACGCCGGCTAACTTTTCTCACGATAGTAAACTACGTTCACCTGCAGGAGCATCTCTAGACTTGCGATCATTATAACTACTTATATGAAGGCAGTCGAGTGGACAGTGCTAATTTTCTTAACACCTACTGCTTTACGTTAGTACGACTGAATGAAGTTTGTTAGGCTGTCTACAAGGTTAGAGACTAGACTTCGGTAATCCGTTACAGCTTCGGCATCCACTAAGTATACTGTTGAATGGGCTTTTCGTACGTACGTATAAAGATTAGTTTTGGGGTTCAGGTTGGTGGTATATTTATTCATTATCCTTCTACCTGCTGGTTAGCGGCAGCAGCCGCCAGAATACCATATATACGGAAAAGGGGCATGACTCGTGCGTATATGCACGTGACGTCCCTGGTGAAGGACCAGCCCCTGATAGGATATACTAACAGCGACTCTCCGATCAGGCAGCAATCAAGCGGTGTTGGCAGGTGACACGAACAGGCGACTCACTGGGTCCACTATTGTGGCGCTCTATAAAGGGCACACTTCCTGCCTATTGCTATAGCACGAAAAAGCAGTCAAGTTGCTTCACTTGAACGTCACGCTCGGAATCGTTTAAGCCGGTGAGTTGATTTGCCTAGGAGAGCCCCAGGGCAAAGTTATATACTATAAAAGGACAGAACAAGAGACGCAGAGTTGCTAGTGGAGAAAGTAAGCATCGTGTGAGGACAGGTCTCAACAGGAGTTGGACTTCATATACATACCAAAATAACCACTCCGGTACCTTGAGTAGGTCCCACTTTTGGTCACTTAGTCGAGTGGTAAATTCAACAACAGTTACATGTCATGAATACATTACTCTACAATACCACTTTCGTTATATGACTTTTGAACAGAGCACCGACCAGCACACGGGTAATTACGGCAACGAGCTAGAATTAACACTAAGTTGTGCCCAAGGGAAAACCCTCAGGGGAATAAAAACCCTCGGGGACTTAGTCTAAGCGAATGTCCATTGACTGCCATCCCTTTCAAACGTTCCTAACAACTTTGTATCAGCCGCTCACTGGCACCTCCCGCTAGTTTGACCCGCCGAGACGAGGCAAAATCCCGAGCAGCAAGGCGGGTTGGAGGTGATCTCCTATAATTCGCGAATTAGCCATAGCCCAAGATATGCTTCTTTTTCTGTTGTACTTACGCAGATGTTACCGTCTGGGAGGCACGACTGGGCAGCAGCCTGAGCCGTGAAGACGGCAATGGCAGCGTAGACGTAGGTGGATATCTGCATCTTGATTGAGGGGGCGGTTGACCGTTGGTTGGTGGTGGAAGGTGGATGATGTCTTTTGTTTTTGGAGGTAGAATTGGCTTGTTGTGACTGTGGAAGTTTTTGGGACAGAAGGAAAGAAATGGAGACTCTCTCTGCCTTTATAGTTTTTTTTCGACGTGGAGAGGCGCGGCCTGCGCTCTTGGGATACTCATCGCCCGTTCGGGCGGGCTAGCACACAAGGCTTCGTTGATATTACCTATTGGTATGTAAACGCCAATATTACGTTAACCATCATAATTATGTTGCGATCATCGCTCGTCGTGATTGAGCCCGCAAACTATTGCCTAAAAAGTATGCAGGGTGCTTAGAAGGCACAGTCAGAAGTATGCGTAAGATCCAGACATGGTATTCCCGCCGATGGTATTCCCGCTTCACCCAACGTGAGTATTAGCCTTTTTTTAATGGGCATAGGAGTTATCAATTGAGTTTCCCCCGGTGTGTTAGAAGTCGAAATCGGTAGTTAAAGCTATGTTGAACTTTGGCGCCTTCCACTCCGAACCTATTTGTGTCCAACACGTTTGTGAATAGCAAGGCCGCATATCCTATTCGACCTGAAGTCTTTAAGTTGCTATCGAGACATCGTTTTAACTGACTTCTGAAAAGACGGATGCCAGTTTTCTCCCTGGAAGCCGATATCCGAACTTGATGCCATTTCCTGTGTGAAATTGGCTGTTGTCACCGGTCATGGAACGATCACCAATAAGCCTTAAGGCACGGGACGTGGGAGCCACCTTAGTATAGGCAAAGATTAGCACTCGGTTACCAACTGCAGTCAGCAAGGCAGTCCTTGGACGTCGCTTGAATTTATTGATGTTACAATATACGAAACTTGGCGGCCGTCTGCTGACGGCTTACCCACCAACTTGCTGATGGATATGGAAGGTTGGGGTAAACAATGGAAACAAAGCCGTTGACATTACGCCCCGACCTCTGCGCCTTCAACCGGGAATTGTATATTATGAATGAAGTCATAATATTGCATCTCTTCTCAGCATTGGTTGATTGTTGAACGCTTTAGCTAGATGGTAAAGGTAAAAGTTTGCGAACGCTGACAACTCCTTACCGGTACTGGCTCGGACTTATTGAAGCGGAAGATCGAGATTTCACAACGGTACACGCGGCTTGTGTGACACGAGGACGGCATCTGTTGCCGAACTCCTTGAATCGGTCTTATTTTCTGGTCTGCATGTATGTCAAATGAAGAGAAGCGGGAAAGCAAAATTCACACCTCAAGGCCTCAACCTTTTCCCTCGATTTTCCTGTGGTGTACCTATCTAGGTAGGTATCATTTCCCAGGCTTTGCTGTCGATCCTTTGGTTTTAGGTCATATTCTGAAAGACTTCGAAGAGATCCCCAGTGGAATCATTTTCTACGACCAGAATTGGAGTCGCCTACCTAGGTAATGTATCTTGAATGAGATTCCTAAAGAAGGAGCGTCGATGCGGGGGCGAAGAATGCTACAGTAATGTGCATTTTGCCTATGTGCCCATAGAACACCGCCTCCTGTCAGACCGTGACACAAGAGCGGGGAAGGCTTGGTAGAGAGGTGCCCAATGTTCAGAAAGTTTGTTTTGCCAATTGTGGCAGGCTGCAGCTGAGAGCGGTGGTGGATACTGTGCTCCCGTCAAGAGGACTGACAACATCTAGCGATGGACTTGAATCCTTCGGTGGCTAGGATCATACCTGGAAGTCGATGCCTGTGTGGATTCCTGTCTGGCGTTGCTCCGCCTAAAACAGTGTGAGTAAAAGCTCACGCATCGCACCAGCGCCGTGTTACTCATTGCTTATCATTCTGCGGGGTGAGAATTGCTCTTTGGGATTTCATTGCAACTGCCGGCAGCCAAACAGAAACCTGCGGGAACGGTAAAACATTGTGCGAGAGTGGATAAGCAGCGTGCGGAGCATGCGGATGACTATTGATTACAAAGCATGACTTGGAAGTAGTATATACATTGATCATTATTTGAATTAGATACTTTCATAATTACTATACGTAAACAACGGTTGAGAGAATGTACAAATCCGCTGTTGGATGGAATGAACCGACTTCAACCAAACAAGACGCGCATACTGGACAAGCACGTGAGTTTGGTGAATCTATACAGAGACAGGCTCCATTTCCAACCCTGGAATTTCCGGACTCTTGGGTCTCCTCTCGTGCTTTCATTAGTTCCCATCTGTTGCTACTTTTTGCCACTTATATGGAGCTTTTCATCGGTAACGTGCTAATGCAGGACCAAGCGCATAACGGGGCTTCTATCGCAACCACGGATAGGGATAATGGCAATGAGATTAGAGCTACCTATTAATTAAGGCCCAAAGAATCTGTCCAGGTCCTATAGTTCTGTCTATATATACTGTTCGACGCTGTGCGTACGAGCGCCACGAGTTATGGCTGGAATGTCGCTATCCAGCCGGTTGTCGACTGACTCGCGTCGTCTGATCTAGCTAAACCTTTACCGAGTCAGCTATGCCACCCTGCGTTGCGACACACCCCCTAGATTACGATGGGTGATCAGTTTATAGTAATCTGCTTCGAGTAGTATTAGTGGCTAAAGGCGTTCTCGCTAAATGTCTTTGAGGTTTAGCAGAGATCGAAAGTGCTCGAACTTCTATTATGATAAAGACTTGGTAAAACTGTCTGCTAGCATAATTATAGTAGGTAGATAATTAAGGAGGAATGTTCCCTTCATATATTCCTGCTTAAGCTATATATTTTAAATATCTATATATTTAAAACGCGTATCGATCTGTTGGCCTTAACTTATTACGAGTCGAATAGTCTAGAGATTATTATAATATACCTTAAGAGGCTCGCTAAGATCCAGGGCGATTTGCTTTATAAGGCGTTGAAGGGCGATTGCCTCCTTAGTTGTCCTTTCGACTCCGAGGAGCTCTGCTTCGGTTGTTGATGTGGTGACCGTATCTTGTAGTCCTGAGCGCCATATAATCGGTCTACCGAAGAGTAGGACCAGGTATCCGGCTAAAGACCGTCTGGTTTCCTTATTGTCTGCGAAGGAAGTGTCGCTTGTTATAATTAAGGCTTTTTTATACTTTCCGTTATATTTAATAGCTAAGAATCGAGTATTATATAAGTATCGGATCATTTGCTCTACTGCTTTAATATAATTAGCTAAAAGGTTTATTAAAAATTATAATAGCTAGGCTATAGTGCGAGTAATGTCTAGGCGGGTAATAACTGCTGTGTATATAATAGATTTAACTATCTCTTAATAAAGCTTAGTTTCCTCTCTTGTTACAATTCCTAGATTCCTTGAAAGAGGCGTTGTTGGTATCGGAATTGTGGGCATATACCGGTCGGTTTCTATAATTAGACTAAAGCGCCTGGCTACCTTCTCTACATAGGTGTCTTAGCAGAGATAGAGTTTCTAGCTAGTTCGGTCTCTAACTACCTTAATTCCGAGGAACCATTAGATATCTCTTTCTTCTCGAAGCTTATATTTAGCTTTCAGCATCTAGATAAGGTTATCTATAGAGGATTTGTCTTACTTTTAAGAAAAAATAAAGATGTCGACTATATAAAAGAGGATTAGAAGCTTGTCGTTAATAAAGATATAGTTCTCCTCGGAGGTTCGATAAAGTCCTATATCTTCGAGGCTCTTAGCTAACTCCTTGTACTATAGCAGAGGTGATTCCCTTAGGCTATAAAGGGCTTTATTTAGTTCGGCGACCTTCTAGTTATCTTCTCTAGCTTATATAAACCCAAGTCCTTTATACCCTTAAGGGAGCTGGCAGTAGATACTTCCCTTACTTTTATCGATATTGCTATTTAAGAAGGTATTTATAACGTTGTACTGCTTGTACTCGAGGTCGTAACAGGCATATATAGCTATTACTAGTTAGAATGACTTTGCTACCAGCGTAGCTGTGTAGGTCTCGTTGCTTAGATCGAATTAGAGATCTCCTTATATATAGATTTATACTTTATATCTAATTAGGTTTCCGTTTTTATCTGTTTTATATATAAAGACCTATTTGAAAAGAAGAGGCCTAGTAGAAGCTTTTAATTAGTCGATTAGCCTCTAGGTTCTTCTCTATAAGAGCTCTTAGAGCTCTTTTCTATAAGCTTCTTAAAACTGCTGTCTGTATTCGTGTGTCCTTAGGTCTGCGTATGTCTTTAGTGGACGTGGGAGGCTCGACCTAGGTGTTTGTTAAATAGCGGCGAGAAAAACGCTATATAGTTTATAGATTTCTTTATTTATTAGCTAGTCTTCTGCCTTTTCTTTAAACAAGACTGCCCCTGCGAAGGGCGTCTGAAGTCTCTTATTTCTACGCGTTGGCTCGTCGTTATACACTTCTAATCGAGTCCGTCTGTACCTCTTCGTTAGTTGTATAAGTTCGCTTTATAATAGATTAAGCTATATAGTAAGAGTATCTTAATATGTTTCCCTTAAATTTAACTCTACTTAAACTATAATTATATTATTATATAATCCTTAAGTTTACTAATTAAAAGGTGTGGGATAAGCGGTTAGCTCGTTTACCGATGGCTCGTTTCGCGGTATACTAGTTTGCGCGTTAGGAGCATCTTGATATACATCCCCTGGATATACCCCTACTTAGGCCGGACTTGAAACCCCTTCTTCACCTTGCTGCTGTATCCAGTCAGGGACGTCTCCCACGCTGGTTAGACTCTTAGGCAGGTCGTCAGGAAGTAAAACCCCTTCTTCACCTTGCTGTGTTAGCAGGTCGTTAGGAGGTGTTGCCCGTACAGGCGGTCCCTCTCTAGGTTCCATTAGGTCTGTGAGAGTCTGTACGTTGAATGGCAGTTGCGATAGGTGCTGTTCTGGGAGTGCCCTTATTTGATCAGAAGTTGTATTCACCTCGGGAGGTTCAGGTGTCTAATCAGGGGTAGCGTAAGGAGAAAGAAGTCCCGTGTCTTCTATAGGCTCTATCTTTACCCCCGAGTTCTTAGTCCTTTCGCTTAGTAGCGCCTGTAATGTGTCTTGCTATAGGCACTCTTCGTTGCTAAAGACGATAGTGTTAAATTCGATTTCGAGCTGAGTATATAGTTAGGGCTCTAATAACAATTTAAACGTGAGTAAGTCCCTTGTTACTTTAGCTCTTAACGCTATAGTCTTTTCTTTAGGTGTATAGTATATCGACTCGTCGAAAACCACATCTCGAGAGATAACTACCTTATTTAGCTCTAGGACCTAGATCCGGTAGATATTAAGTATAACATAGTTAATAAGGTAGCTAATATAAGCTTATACATATGTCTTATAGTAATTGCTTTTAACTCGCTTAGTCTGTTTATATTTAACTTTTAAAGGGTAGGCCTTATGGCCGTAGGCGTAGATACCGGTCCAGTTTAGTCGATAATTAATCTCTTCGAATAGATATCCTGGGGCTTAGTACCAGCGATGGTAGAGAGAAAACCACTTTTCCAGGCGTTCTTTTAGCGAGACCCAGTGGTTGCGGCGGACAGGGGTCATGTTATACAGATATGCTGCTGCTTGCTAGGCTTTAGGCTAGAGATTAGAAGGAAGCTTCGCTTAGAGGCTTATATAGTTTACTTTAGTCTATATAATCCCGCTATATCGTTCTGCTCCGCCGTTAAGCTCTTTGGTATAAGAGGGTGTTGTCTTAATGTCGATGCCCTCCTCTTTAACCTATTATAAAATTTTGCTTTCCACCTAGTCCTCGAAGTTTAGGATGCTGCGGTCTCTATCTATCCGGATCTTAAGGATAGATAGCCCTAAGTGTTATCGGACATATTGCTTAAATTACCATATAATATCTTTAGTATCTAGTTTATTAACGATTAGATATACATATATATAACCACTATACTTATCGCTTATTACGCACGTATATTAGCAGTAGTTATAGTCCTTTTTTAATAAAAAAAGGTTAAGCCGGATCCTTTAAAAAGGCTGCTTAGCTTAGCTCTCGCTAAGCTCGTGGGAGATAATCTTATATACTTTCCCTATACTGCAATAGGGGCATTTCTTTATTTAAATCCCTTTAAATTAGACATTCCTCCCTGCCTTAATAAGCTTCTCTAGGGATCTTGCTCCTATATGTCCACTGCGTAAGTGCCAGACCCAGGGATCGTTAGTCCTGGCTAGTTTAGGGTCCTTCGACGTCCGTCTTAAGCGTCTAGTTAGTAGTCCCTTATTTAAAAGGCACTAAAGATATATAAGTAGGAATAGAGCAGTTTAATATAAGAGGAATAAACTAGGATATATTTAATAATCTAAAGGTTATATCTCTTATTAAAAGTTATTATAATCCTATTACTTTCTAAGCTTTTATATTATAATATGCTGTCTAGGCCACAGGTCTAGTAGCCTTCCTTTTCGAGAAGAGTACCACTAACGATATTTGTATAGAAGGAATTACAGCTACATTCTAAAGGATAAGGTCTCGAGTCCGCTCTCCCTCAGGGCCGTTAAGGACGTTCTTAATTACACGAGTGCCCCTTATAGTGACTCTAAGGCGGCTTGTCCTAGCAAGTATAGAATTATCGTCGTAAACAGGCTTTATAGAACTTAGAACCAGTAGAGACTTGTCGTTAATTAAGTGCTCGCTAGACTTATAATTATAGATTATTAACTAATATAATAGATATTTAATAAGAGCTATAATCGTTCTTAAAGTATAATCTATTAATTAATTTATTAATACGACTTTAATAAAATAGTTATCGTTATATAGTTTATTATATCCTATAATAAGGTTTATTAAAGCTAGTTAATTACTATTACTTAACTCGATATTAATATTAATTTATAATAGCTTAATAGGTAAAAGTATTTCTTTATAATTATCTTAAAGCTTAGTAACGATTTTATGCTACTATTATTTATCGAGCTCCTTTTTATATCTATTAATAGTCTCTTTTTTTAATTTATACCTATAAGATAAGTGATCGATAATCCTGTTAAGAACTGCCTTTTAAAGGATTTAGCAATTCTTAAGCTTAAACGTATATCTGCGGTCTGCAATAGAATAAGGGCATTTATATGTCTTCCTGGTGCTTTTCGACTCTTAACTAGATTCTTTGCCGTTCTTATCTTTCCCTTAAAAGGTAATGAAGACACTCCTAAACGTAGGATTACATCTCGATTCCCTAGTAGAGCTTCGGATTGTCTTAATGAAGAGCTCGCCTACCTGTTTTAAGGTAAAGACTGCCTGCCCCTCGTTAAGTACCTCATGCTCGGCTATTTGTTGTCTGACTCCCTCAGCCTAGGAATGAGCGTAGGGTTCAACTGCTTGGAGAAAGTAGTTGATTAAAAGGTCTCCAACGACTTTAGGGACATTATATCGCTCGGCCAGGTTCCTTTTTAGCTCCCAGGTCTTATACCACTCGATTAGATCAGTTGATTTGCTCTGAACAGATAGGGTATTAATATATTTTATCTAGGCGATTCGCTTTTACTTAAGGTCGAATGGTGCTAGCTTAGATTATAGATATTTAATTATAGTAGGCAGGTCCGCTTTAATAGGGCAAAGCTAGATCTAAGAATAGTTAATTATTTAGAGAACTTAGTTATATAAGGCCTTAACTCTAGTACGGTTATTAAGGAATTTACTTAAATTAAATTAATATTATTTAACTAGTATATTATAATATATTTAATTAAACTCGGTTAAAGTTTTAAGTGTCTTATTCCTTAATTTTATAAAGTCTTAGTATAAGTTTAAACTTAGCTTAATTAGCTCCTCGTCTATATCGATATTAGCGTATTTAGCGATATTAAATCTATACGCCTTATACTTATAAGCTTTAAATTAAGGCTTTTAATCTTAAGTAGTTTTTAAAGCTACTTAAATTAAGTAATAAATTATTTAACTTATTATAATAAGATAAGTTAAATTAAATAATATAATATAATTATAGTTAATTATTTAATAAAATTTATAAAATATAATGTTTAATAATATAAGCTAATTAAATTATAAGTACCGGGCTTATAACTATCGCAACTATAAATAAAGATAATAGTAATAAGATTAGAGCTACCTATTAATTAAGGCTTAAAGAATCTATCCAGGTCCTATAGTTCTATCTATATACACTGTTCGATGCTATGCGCACGAGCGCTACGAGTCATAGCTAGAATGTCGCCATCCAGCCGGTTGTCGACTGACTCGCGTCGTCTGATCTAGCTAAACCTTTACCGAGTCAGCCATGCCACCCTGCGTTGCGACAGCTTCTTTTTCTCACCTGGGCATCTATATATGCTACTGCCAGGCTGGAGTTGTAACACAGTCTCTTTCAAAGTACAGCATTATCTAGGCGTGAGGTACTTGGAGGACCTTGTGCTGCCTAGGGTGCTATGGGTCGGTCTGGTGAGCGCGCTTACCTTCAAGTTGCCCTGTACAATATCACTCGGCAACTGACTTACCCGCGATTTGTTAAGGCACAGTTGTTATAGTGTATCAAGTTGAAAGTACGTCGCTCAGGAAACACGCTCGTTTCTGATGGCGCTAACACAGCCGCATAAAAATCGCCGTTCGGCGTTATACTCATGCTGTCAGGTATCAGCAATTTCAAGATGTCTTTGACTCTAAAGCCGGCTTGGGACTGAGTGGCCTTGTGCATCAGATGCTCATGATTGAGTCAGCACGAGTCGTTCGTTATTCGCGTATCGGAATATGGATTTCCCAGTTGGGAAATGTGGCCGACATCCAGTCCCGCATCATTGCCGAGTGGGGCGCGATAGACAAGCTCCCGTGGCTAAGCAACGGCCTGTTATGTCAGTATCCATCTGACTGTTTGCTAAATGGCATGCCGGCTAACGGTGTGAGCTGTTTGTTGAAGGCCTTTCAACGCTGCCCCTTCATCTAGCGGTCACCTATGAAATCCAGAATTCTAACGAAACATACCTTACAAAGAAAAGATGCAGCATGTGTACACCGTCTAATTCGTGCCGAGGGAGATTGGTTGCCTGTCTTCTAGGTTGGTTAGGCGTTCATGAGGCATGGCAACAAGAATCGCTCATAAGTAGAACGTAATTTTCTATTCTTGGACTGCTTCACCATCCTCATCATCCAGCATCCCACAAATAACCACCCACTTTGGTAATCCTACAACGATGTCGACTTCTACTGCTTCAAGTGCGGCGTTGCGCCTCCCGGAAATCGTTGCGCTGATCGTTGACCACATCTACCAAGAGGTGCAAGCCAGAAGGGGCAGGCGCCGCCAGGATCTCTATCAATCCACCGACTACGTCGACACCCCAGGCGTTCGGTTTAAGCTGAGGAAGGCCGCTTTTCGCCACCTCGTCTACCTTAACTCTCTATGGTTCCATAGTGTTATATCGGTCCTCTGGCGCCACCCAACCCAAACACAGATGGACCCTTGTCTCACCGAGTTGTTCTGCAGCATTGAGCCGGCGCGCCGCAACATATATGCGCAATATATTGAACGGGGCACCTTGGTCTTTGCGGAGTCGCCTGAACTTCCGTGTCCCAGGAGAATCTGGATGACGAAGGATCAGAAGAAGCAGAAGACCCCCGAGCAGTGGCTGGCTGCAGTCGACTTTCTTCGGATGAGGACCCTCATCGTCAAGTCTGGCTTGGGTAACAATCTTCCTCTGCTCGGACGGAATTGTGTCGAAGATGTCTTTTTCATTTGCGACTGGAACCCCGATTACCTGCAGGGTGATCTAGATCAATTCGAGGTACGTTTAAAGAGAGTTACGCTTTATTGAACCAGTGTTATAGCTCCTAACACATTCGGGTGTCCAGATGATGTTCAAGCGACTCCAGTTCTACGACTATGACCTGTCCTTGGCTCCCGTGCTGCAGAAATTTGGGGAGAAGATGACGAAGAAGAGAAGAGAAGAGCTAAGCAGCGATACTCCCTTCAAGATCGACGAACCTGCGGGTTATTATCCGGGTGATTGGAGTTCGTCCAAGGGTTGTTTCTATGCTTGAGATCTGAAAAGATGGGTTCTGGCTACTTCATCACACGGGAATTGGCTTGTCCAATTCATTTGTGCATACCAGAAGTAAAAAGATTCGTTGGCACACAGGGTCTTGCGCATACCCCTTTTAGCTATGCATCGAGGTGCCCACATTAACCAGAGCAATGAAAATACCAATCCTAAACCTCGTGGCCGCACCCAAGATGCCTCTCGCCCAGTGCCTCCAACTCCTCGATCATTATCAGATCCGGACCCACCGATCTCGTTTTGACGTTCTCAAACATGAAGGGGTTGACGGGGGTCTTGGGGATGAGCTCCGCCCCGTCCATCGAAAGAATTGCCAGCATATGCGCAGCAGCCTGTAATGGTCGTTAGTTCTACCTTTTTGACAGGGGGACTCCAAAAGATGCCCAATTAAAAGCACTCACCTTGGCGTTGACCGTGAGGGTCTCCGGGTCGGGGTTCTCGATGGTGTCGCACTCCTGGTGGTAGCACGGATCCTGCGCCTGTCCCGTACCAGTGTGGAGAAATCCGAAAGGCTTGTTGAGGACCTGCCAAAACGCGGCGTAGTCGCTGCCATTCGTCAAAACGGCGGGCGTGACCTTGTGTCCTTGCGCCTCAAAGTGCTCGACCCAGAGCTGCTCGATGACCTCGGACCCGGGCGGCGCGATGGACCCGTGGCTGCTGCCGCCCGTGTCGGCCACGCCGAAGTAGCCCCGGGCCACCATGTCGAAGTTCAGGTACGCCACCAGCCGGTCCACGTCGGCCGTCGCCAGGTTCGCGCAGTAGTGCTTGGACCCCACCAGGCCGTTCTCCTCGGCGGCCCACCAGGCGAAGCGGACCTTGTTCTTGGTCTTGTACTTGGCCAGGGCCTTGGAGAGCTCGAGGAGCAGGCTGGTTCCGGAACCTTGTTGTGATGATTATTGTCAGTACTAACCTGCTTATCTCACTTGGGGTAGGGGCGGTGGTCTTCAGGAAGCCTTACCATCGTCATTGATACCAGGACCGGCTTGGACGCTGTCGAGATGCGCTCCAAGCTGTGTATTCAGTTAGATTATTGTTCGCAAACAGCATGGCATGGCATGCACTCACCATAATTACATTTTCCTCATCACCTCCTTCGAGCTCAAGGATCACATTCTGCGTGGTTCTCGTCTCAATAGTCTGGGTCTGCTGAAAATGGGCCGTGACCGACTCCCCAGCAGCGATGCGTTCCTTGAGCGCCAAACCGTCTGCTTCGTTGATGAAGCCGCAAGGCGCGAGGTCGTCACTCGGTTCACTGAGCGTGCCGCCCGTGACCTTGGCGGGCGTATCGTTGTAAACGATGACAGCCGCGGCGCCGGCGGCCTTTGCCGGCTTCACGCGACCCGCGAGGGTGCCGCCGGTGGGGCAGCGGAACCGCTGAACCAGCACGATCTTGTCCTGGACGTCGAGCCCCGCGTAGTTGGCGGCGTCGCAGCCCGCCGCGCCCTCGGGGCCCAGGACCAGCGCCGCCGTGAGGCCCTCGGCGCTCGTCGAGGGCGAGTACGTCAGCCCGTAGACGTAGATGGAGGAGTCCTCGTCGTCGACGACTTTGAACTTGATGCTCTCGACCGAGTTGTACAGGCCCGGCAGGTCCTGCTTCCACGCCTGGGCGCCCGGGTACTGCGACACCAGGCCGTAGACGTAGTCGACGGAGGCGGCGTAGCCGGGCAGGCCGAAGGCGCGGTTGCCGCCGTGGGCCAGGGCGATTTCGTTCAGGGCTTCTAGATGCGACATCAGACTTTTCACACTGTTAGCGTTTTTGTTCTCAGATCTTGATTGCCATTGATTGGATTCGCAATTACCCTTCGGTTTTGATGTCGGCTTGCAGCTTCTCGGACTCCACCTTGACTTTGCAGGTGCCCATGACGCGGGCCGCCAGGGGCAGCATCGCTGCCATAACCATGGAGTTCCTCATCGTGGGGTTCTTCGTATCGAGCGATGCAACAACCTGGCTTGTCAGAAGAGAGCTGACTAGAAGGGGGTGCTCGGGTGTCAGAAATATCTGAGACGTGAACGGGCGGTGACTCGCAATTTATATATCGCGTTAAACATGGATTTCATGGACCAAGGTACTGGAATATCCGATATCTGTTTCGCTGAATTATGACTGGTCCATGCGATGCGGCTCACCCTGCCGAGGGTTGGGCGCTGCCCATGGCATGGAGACCGACGGCAATGGATGCGGACTCAAAGTACGGATGAGGAAGGTCGAGTCTGCCGAAGGCAGATTTGTTGGAGTTTGCCAAGCCGCCAAGGATAAACACGACAGGCACCTTCTGGTTGTGTTATCGCGCTCGCCAAGCGCCCCCCCCCCCCCCGGGTAACGGCTTCGGTCCATACAGAAGCACTCTGGAAGGACTTGGGCAGACTATAACGATAACATACTGAAGGGAGTTACGTAGTAAAATTGCTGGACCAGGCCATTTTACCTCCGGTAAAGTCTTATTAGTTTCAGCTCTAGTACATGATCGCTATTGTGATTATGGATTTGGGCTCTTGCAATCGATTCTGGGGTAAATTGTCCAATCGACTGAAGCTTTTCGGTTTTACGTGATACTCTACGGCCTCCCCTCCAGTGTTCCACTCATAATCATCGCTCGCTACCGTTTTGTGTACCATTCGCGCTCCGACATAGCTCCGTGCTAACTACACCAGTCATCCCGTAGTATCCTCTTCAGCATCTTTTAGAGTCTCAGCTACTCTGCCCTCGGCCCGAAGGTCGTTACTTCATTCAGGTGCTCTGGGTACGGGATTGGGTCTAGCGAGCGTGGATTAGCGTATGACCTGCCAAGACGTGAAAACTTGCTAGGGTAAAAGACTTACTATAATTAGGTACGCATCGAATACGCCTTATCAAAGGTCGTTCTTAGCTCTGCATTCTTCGCCAATGTACCTGGGACAACTCCGAGGTACGATTCGGCGTCCGAATACAGCTGACTCTTCTGGGACGGCGCCAACTTTGCGAAAGAGCTCCAGCCTTTCTTTCCTTTGTCGTTAAACTGTGCGTTAGCAGCTCTCTTTACCTGGTTTTTACTCGGTATAGCTGTCGACAGATCCTTGTCAATGTCGACTGTGTGAGAAGGCGCCTTCGAGCTATGTTCTTGAGGAGAGTTGATGACGTTGCTATCCCCATTCCCATTCTTGCGCCCGCCTTTCTCACTGCCACTGGCCTTCGCGCGATCCTGCGGCTTTCGAGCAACTACGTACATCGGCACGTCATCAACCGTTCGATTCGCGACGTGGACCGAGTCGTCTGTTGCCATGATACTTCTCCCACCATCCACAGTCGTACGCTTGCGGATCTTCAACTTCGTATAGTGGCTGCCGAGCGCCTTCAGCCCTACAAGACCCTCGTCGGACACGTCCAGGCCCAGCTGAGCAGTGGGGCAAAACAGCAATGCCTCGCCAGTCTGAAGGGTAACGATGGTCTCGAAAAGTACCTTGTTGTTGCCGGGGTCGTTTTTCTCGGCACCGGCCAGGTGCTTTTTCAGCACTTCGTACCAGGCTGGAGAAAGGAAGCGGTGGACAAATGTGGCGTTCGCCAGGTCGACGAGCTCCGGAGCGAGGGTGGGTTCCTGCGTAGCGATGATAACGCGTGTGCCCGTGTGGCGCTGCTGGCGTATGATGGAGGTCAAGTCTCCCGTGAGACTGCGCGCGGCCCCGGATTGGACAAGGAACTGTGCATCTCCCGTTAGTTACCTCCTCTAGCATTCTCGCGATACTGACGGCTTATTTACTTACCTTATGGGCTTCATCCACGGCCACAACACGACCGCATGTGCTCCGGTCCTCTAGAAATATGGATAGGCAAATAGAGAATAGCGCACATGCATCATCGGAGCTGACGAAGGGATCGCTCAGGTCGACGATGGTCAGAGAGCCAGGCGCGAAAGCCCATATGTCTTCGTCCGCCTGTGCCGGCCGGGTGGATTGCGTCAAAGGGGAAGGGGCAAGGAATGTATCCAACAGCTGCAACCGCATGCTGAGTGGCACTTCTTGGCCTCTAACCCACCCAACCTCTGTAAGGCGCCGACGGAACTCGGTATACGAGAACTTGGGGCCCTCCATGGCCATCTGACGAATGATGCTCATGACCACCTCCATATACAAGGGTGGGTCGCTGGACGCGGGGTCGACCGCCATGAGCTTCAGGATCCGTGAGATATTCAGCTGGTTCTCCGTGAGGTACAGCGGCATGACCTTCGGGGGCGGAAACCCGGATGGGAGGCCGGAGAGGTTCGAGTAGAGGCGCTTCATCGCCCAGATGTTGGAGGGGCAGACGAGGACGTTGACGGGCACGCCGGAGGAGCACAGATACGCCGACTCGCACAGCTGCGTCGTGCTGTCGTTGGTGAAACTGTCATAGTGCATCACCATTCCAGATAAGGGATTCGGGAGCTTGCCGGTGCCGCTGTTCTGGTCGATGTAGCTTTCCAGAAGGCAGCTGAGCGTGTGGCTCTTGCCTGCACCCTGCGATCCACAGATAAATGTCGACCAAGGAATGTTCATGTTGGCTAGAACAAGTCTGTTCTCGGCAGAGTTATCCGGAACCCCTTGTTGAATGCCGATCAAACCGTACTGAGTGATGAGCTGAGGGGTGCCGTCCTCAATTTCAGAGTGAAGAAAGCTGTCAACGCCCGAGGTGAAGAGAGGCGTGTTGATGAACGCTTCGGCCTGTCGTTTGTAGAACTCAATTCGTGCTTCGGAAACATTCCCCTGGTCTTCGCCCAGCTCGACACCATCGATAAGCGACATAAGCGGGTAGAACTTCGAACACTGTTGAGGCGTCTCGTCATCCGTCGATTCGGAGGAGTCGACTTTCAGCCATCGAGTCAAATTGCGGCGGGTTGGCAACATCTTTGCAACAGCAAGGTCTGCATCGGCCATCGATTCCATCGCTGCCGTCAGGCTGAGATCACAACGTAGCAGCCCGGGAGAAGTGAAATGAGATGATCTGCGCTCCAAGGTCGTCAAATCAATGTTCTGGGCCAGAAGAAGATGCTAAGTTCAAGCTCCGACGAGCAATAGAGTTGCAGCATTAATCCAAGCTCTAAATCGGAGGTCTGGACCTTGGTCGTACAAAGAGAGCAAACAAAAATAAGGTATTCTTTCTAACGAGCAATCTCTTACCCGTTTTTCACCTGGACCCAGCGGTCAAGCTCTGTTTCGTTTGACACGGGACTTTGCAGTGCTATTCACCGGGAAACCCTTTCATCTCCCATATTCACCCCAATTAGAATCCAAACGAAAATAGTGTCCTCTAGTAATTCGTAACACGCCAGATAGGTTACGGAACAGCATGTCGAGAATGGCTGCCTGCATACCTATGCTTGCGCTATTTACTTCCCCATCGCTGGATACGAGTATTGGTAAAGCGCCCGTCTCACGCTTGACTGAGGCAACTTCCAGCTTCCTAAGTAGATTGCACGTTTGCGGTAGTAGATTTCACGTAATTAGACTTAGCATCCTTGTCCGTTTGTAGGAGAAAGATCAACGAGAATTTCAGTCTCGCTACTGTCTCCTCGGTAAACAAGAACTCCTTTGCTATTCTGTACGCTGCTGTAGCTTTCAAGTGTACCAAGGGAAACATAAAGTCTATTGTGGAATCTCCACCTAAAGGTGGTGGTAGTCTATTGCTGTCTCACAAGCATCGGAACCTGCTGGATATCATAGATAAGATGCAAGCCCAAGAAACCAGTCACTTCGTGGACCTGCCCCTGATCATCATCTTTCTGGACTAGTCCTCAGGCACGCGCTCTGTACTTGAAGGCAAGTTTGACATGTCTTGTACTACCAAGGTCAGTCGGGTATTCAATACCAGAGCTTTACACAGCCGTAGCGACCTCCGATTAACACCTATACTTATTTCTAGGACACATTCTGCATTGGTTTAGCAACGAAGCCCATCTTGTGGCACAATCGTTCCGTGAATGACAGCATCAGCGTCCACCCCGTTGCTGACCGTCTCATGTCTTCTGAAGTTTCTTCGGTTTAGACTTGGAAGTTCCGACAGACTGATCATCTCCTGTGGCTTCTGCATAATGCTGCATAGGTGGAGTTCCTTGTGGTGGAACTTCTTAAACGGACTAGAGTCTCAAGGTCATCACTGGCCGTTATCGTGTTAATCGTCGTCACTGCCGTGTCCATAAAGGATCTGAAGAACATGGCAGTTTATAATGTCCAACTTCAGTACTACCTTGGTCCAATTGACAGAAGGTTTACGGTCTGGTGTCTAAAGCCCTGATCTTAGAATAATAACAAGTTGGTGTACATGGTATTTTCTAGTATCACTATGTTCCCCGTAACGCGTTGGAAGGTCACATTCAAGGTACGAGTTCTGGGACAAAATCTCTAGCTGGTCCGAGGGCCAACCAAGCCGTGGCGGGCTACCGGATGAGCCATCCCGGACAATCTTCACCAATGACAGATACTGATGTTACGATAAGTCTCACTTTCGGTGAAAGGATTGAAGAAGTACTAGAGCAGAATCAAATCGATATTCAGGCTATAAGAACAGCGAAGGACTTTGACACTGACTTTTTCTCATATCCACCTTCCTACATCTGAAGCATCGTATATACTTAAGCAACACAGAGCAATTTACCAATTGCTACCATCGGATGTGGAGGGCTCCTGGTCGAGCTCTGCCATGAATATGGTTGTGATCCAGCCCGAGATGCTCTCTAACACAGCCTGTGAGGCGGTTAAGTTGGCTAGAAAGCCCCGAGTACTGATCATTCTCAATCTCCCCTAAGACAACTGCATGGAATTACCATCATGACTTCTCGCCTTGTCATTGCGGCTGTGTAAGAGCCGTCGTGTCTGCAGATTGACGTGGATGACGTTCACGGGATATTGGGAAATTGAATTTCATATGCACCAGTGCCTCGCCATGTCGCCCGATGTCGGTACATCTACAAAGGCTCAAGTGTTTGGGTATGGCATTTTGGTTTCGTATGAGCTTAGTAGCTCCCGTTCGCCCGAGTTGACTGCTTGGCAACGTCTGGGGTTATTGTCGGCCACGTCAGATAATAATGGGTTTGATGAGCCTCTCTATGCGGATTTTGCGTAGGAATTAGAGGATCGACAACGCCAAATCTGTTAAAGTATTATTAGTGTAAGGCAAAGTCGGTAGCTCTGGCTTATTAGGGGGATAAACCTTTGCCGCATTAGGAATCGTGCGGCTACGTAGCAGCCGTAGCCGCTCTCCCCCCTACTGTAGCCCCCTCCTAGCTTGGTGCTAGGCCCTGCCGTAAAACAACGAGGGTATCGACTGATGAACACTAGGATTGGCAATATTTTACATTCCGCTGTGAGTCCCCATGCCCACGTGGCCCATGTATATGCTCCAGGAGAGCATGCGGAATGCGGCCGTGGAGGGCAAATGATGGACAGGGACAGCATGGGGCGGACGATCTGCTGCGTGCGCACCGTAGTTAGTCTATGGCCAGCCCTACGATCAGCCTTTTCAACAAATGCTCGGTAACTGAAAATAGATTGCTATTCTCCACCCCTACCTGTCCTACCACTACCCCGGTTTCATATTTGTCTTAACCAGACTGAGTACCTACCTTCTCACCGTCGTGGCTCATCTCATCGTTGTTTTGTTGATGCATTGACGCTCTCATGATGGTAGTCAAAACACAAGCCTCGATCGATGACGCAAATCGAGTACGCGTTGCTCTCTCTCTCTCAGACTAACAAGGCTGCAGACGACCCCAGGGGACGTGCAAGTGCTCCGGCAGCCTCGGATAGAGTAGGAAGATACTGGCAAGGCACGCTGACAGGCTGGTATTACGCGTTCCGTCTAACATTGCGAGTTGTGAGTTGGCTCCGTGTTGTAGGATAAGCGTTAGTTGGGGCACTGACGTACATCTCGAGATGCACACAATCTCTACCGAGTGGCATGTTATATAAAGATGATTGTCTCTCCCTGAACTCCCTACTTTTCATTTCTCCTCATCAGCATCAATAACAACAGCTACTACATTCTCAACTTCATTCACAAAGTTTCTTCACCTTTCACGTCTCTCTTTACAAGACTTTCACTCTCACTCTCACTACTACATCCAAGATAACTATCATCATCCAATCTCATTCCTTACTCTATCAACATGCAGTACTCCATGATCTTCACATCGGCTCTGGCCACGTTCGCCACCGTCGACGCGGCCCCACTTGAGCAGCGCACCCCTCAGTACGTCCCTTTGCATCCACCCAACAACTAATCTGGTCATCGTACTTTCACTTACATAGGTTGCCTAGGGGTGTGCTCGGCGGCCTTCTCGGTGACGGCGGAGCCAGCGGCAACAGTGGCAGCGGACAACAGCAGGGCGGCAGCAATGCCGGTGTTGGTGGCCTTCTCGGCGGCCTAACTGGTAGAGACACCGAGGTCGAGAAGCGCACCCCTCAGTAAGTTCTTTATTAATACTTACCCAATAGCTGAGTCATCGTACTCTCACTTACACAGCCTGTCTAGAGGTGTTCTTGGCGGTCTCCTTGGAGACGGCGGCTCTAGCGGCTCTGGCAACGGACAACAACAGGGCGGCAACAGCGGTGTTGGTGGCCTTCTGGGTGGCCTGACCGGCAGAGATGCCGAAGTCGAGAAGCGCAGCCCTCAGTAAGTATAACCAGTTCGCTGAAGGCTCTTTTTAGACATTTTCTAATTCGTACTACTCAGGGGTGTCCTGGGCGGTCTCCTTGGTGATGGCGGCTCTGCCAACAAAGGTAACGGACAACAGCAGGGCGGCAACAGTGGTGTTGGTGGCCTTCTCGGCGGCCTGACTGGTCGAGATGCCGAGGTCGAGAAGCGCACCCCTCAGTAAGTTTATTCTTCCGATGCGGGCTCGGTCCGGACGGTTTCTAATTCATGCTCTTTAGGGGTGTTCTTGGTGGTCTTCTCGGCGACGGTGGCTCCGCCAACAAGGGCAACGGACAGCAGCAGGGCGGCAACAGTGGTGTTGGTGGTCTTCTCGGCGGCCTGACTGGCAGAGATGCCGAGAACTGGAAGCGCAGCTTCCAGTGAGTCAATCATGTGGCTTATGCTAGGCTTGGGTTCAACGTGTCGAACTTGTCCTCCTAGGTGGTTTCGGTGGTCTTCGTAATAACAGTGGCTCCGAGGCCGACTATAGTAACGGAGAGGAAGGCGGACACCCTGGTGGTGGACATTGTATCCATTGCATGGAATATGTAAAGAATTTTCCTATGTATACTTTACGAATATATTTTCTTCTCCTTTACTTATAGATTATAACTTGATGCATTATGTCCTGCTTTTTGTGGTGCGATGATTAAAACCGTGCACTAACTAATGCGCTAGCAAGGCACGCTCGATTGTGAATCAAACCTAGCCTTTTCTATGCGTAAGCCAGCTGACGGTGCTACGGTCACCCCATGTAACGGCGACCCCTAAATTTAGATAGCCCTTGATAGTACTACATATAAATTAGTATATAAACTAGTCAGCTTTTGATTTATAATTAATTAAATAATACCATCGTTTTCCTTTTCTTTTCCTCTTTCCGATAGGCTGTAAACTTAACGAGTTAGTACTGTAACGCGCGATTTAGGATATTATAAATAGCTCGTTAATAAAATAAGCCGCCGAGAAGTATAATATTTTTAGAATAATTCTAAGGGCTTGGATTCACGGCCGCAAGACTATAAAATAACGGAATAAGTCCTTCTAGGCCTTAATAATAGCGGAAAAGTTTTAGATCGTAATTTAATACCTTATATAATATGATCTAAGCTGCTTACCGGCGCACGTTATTTTCTAGATGTTTACCTAACGGATTTTTTAAGCTAACGGGATTAATATAATCCTCGGTAAGCATTAAGTTAAAAGATTTATTACTCGCTATCCATTTATCGGTGTTACTTTTTTTAAGAGGATAGATTTTTTAAAGCTTAACGTAACTTTTATAAAAAAAATTATCGAGTTTTTCGAACGGCTTAATAATCCTATTTTAAAATCGATCCCTCTAGAGTTTCGGTTTAATATTGACGAGATCGGTAATTAGTTCGGCTGTGGAACGAATATAATAATTATTAGACCTGTTAGAATAAAGAGAATACTAGTTATAAACTCTTTTAATTAAAAATAGGCTTTTACGGTCGAATATAATAATGCTTTAGGCCGAGCTTTACCTTCTTTTATTATATTTAAGGGTTAATAAGTTCAGTAGTAATGGTTTCCGGAGGAGGAGGACTTATTAATAGATGTTATAGAGGATTAGGTTTTTGCGGTATCCCCTAAAGGCTAGACCAATAAGGAGCTGGCCCTGGTGTAACTAAATGAGGTCTTTATCCCTTATATAAAGCTTGAAAACGAGGACTAGTGGCGGCTTATTATTCTGGATAGTTACGCCAGCCACGTAAACGAGGACTTTATTATAACGTATTTAAAGTATAAAATATAGCTTCTCTTTTTTTCGGCATACTTGTCGCACCTATTATAACCCCTAGATCTTGGTCTCTTTAATATATTAAAGGATACCTACCACCGGAAGGTAACCCTATATTATATAAGGCTTAATAATATAAATATAAATAAAAAGGACTTCTTTTAATATTACGAGCTAATTAAAAGGTTTACCTTTCGGCCGTATATAATAATTAACGGCTAGGCCGTAACTAATATATTCCTTCGCGATATTAATAAGCCCCTTAATAGCTAGAACTGGAGGATAGAAAACTAAGCAAAGGCAGGACCATCTAAGCCTCCCCCCAACGTTTTTAATAAACAATTCTTTTTTATAACGTTACTAATACTTATAACCAGCCGCTAAATTAAAGAATTAGCGGATACGCTTAGTAATAATAATGCTATTTTCGATAACGCGACGCGCCGGGTTTTATTCCGGAAGCTCCAGAAAAGTCTAAATACTTTAAACGGCTAAATCGGCTAACTAGAGCACGAGAAGTCAGTTTTAGAAGGTAATCTAAAAAAAGAAAGAGGTAAAAAGAAGAAAAAAGTAATGCCTAACCCTAACTAGAAATTTACGCGTATACGAAATGCTATAATAATTAAAAGGGAAATAAATGGCGTTATACTAGAACCCTAGGCTATTACTCCTTTATTATCGACGCCGGAAGCCGTTATAATTAAATCTAACTCTGAATCTGAGATTAAAAGTATTATAAAAGCGTTTCGGGACTGAAATAGTATTTTTAGGATTTTGTATTAATTTTTAATTATATTATTCGTATTATTATTATATAGTATTGTTGTTGGTTTTTGGGGTCGCCGTTGCATGGGGTGACCGTAGCACCGTCAGCTGGCTTACTCGGCGGATCTAGCAGCTCGCGACGCAGCAGGCACCATACCCACCCCAGATCAATCCTCCACCCGGCGTGACTGATTACGCGAGCCGAGCTTTTACCGAGGAACCGTTGGACATGCTTCTCGGTCTCCAAATGTGGCTACCGTATGTGTGAAAATTGCAGCTAACATTACGACGATAGTCCGGGGTATGATACGAATCCTCAATTGGGTGCTGTACTCCTGTATGACTGCGGCACAGTCAGCGCAGGCCTTGCGCGGACCGAGCTCCGAGCTCCGAGATACGGATCGGACTTCGCCGACAAAACAGGCAACAGCATCATCCAAAACACAATTTAGGCCGACTATTTAAGCTGGCTTTCCTTTCTCAATATCACAGCGGAAGGGCTGGTCAGTTGCAACATTGGATTTCTGGCCTACCACCAGCGCCATTATTCGAGATGGCTGACGCAACATCCGCGGTATCAGCGACCCCCGCTGCCGCCGAGGACAACAAGAACGGCAACAACAACATCAAGAAAAGGATCCCCTGGAATATTGAAACCCCGACCCCAGCCGATGTGCCCGCCATCGTCGACGTGCAGTGGAACGCCTGGACCTCGGAGCGCATGCAATCGCTGTTCCCGCACACCGAGTCGGCCCGCGTCTACTCGGAGCGGGACCACCTGCTGAACGTCACAGGGCAGCCGAAGCGCCCCCGTCCCGACGGCGAGCCTTACAAACCTGAGCCCGAGACTACGATACGGGTCGTGCGCGACGCCAGCAGCGGCAAGGTGGTCGCGTTCGGCCTGTGGCGACACATGCGGCCCGGCGACGACTGGGGGTGGCAGGCGTGCTGGTCAGGCTTCGACGACATCCCCGACATTCACGAGGACGTGGTCGAGGGGATCTTTGGGCCGTCGCGCAGGGTTCAGCGACTGCTTATGGATGGCAAGGAGCACTTGAGTAAGTCACTAATAAGCTTATGAACTGAACCCGATTCTCATTGCAAATCGTCCTTACCAAATCATGTTTTATTTCTTATCTTCCCTGGCGCTCGTCAAGTGCTTACTCACCGCACCTGTCGCAAACAGTGCTCGAAGCGCTGGCGACCCTGGACACGCACCGCGCCCGCGGCATCGGCACCGCCCTCGTGCAGTGGGGCAACGCCTACGCCGACGCGCGCGGGTTGCCGAGCTTCCTCCTCGCCAGCCCCTTGGGGAAAGCTGTGTACGAGAAGGTCGGGTTCGCCGTGCGGGACGTCTCGCACTTAACGGACGAGAAGCCGTTCTCGGTCCCCATGGTCCGGCCCGGAAAGGGCGAGGAGGGTGAGGAGGCGAAGGTGGTGGTGTGAGACTGCTGGATATGTTGGGGTTGGTGATGAGTTTTCATTCTGGTGAATCAGTTAATCAATTGCTTGATCGATTTAGATATGTTTGACTCCTGGATCACCAAACGTGAGCATGGACAGGAAGCAGAGGGTTTCAGTGAAGCCAAGAACCACATGATTATACGCCATTAAACATTTCATATTAAACACCTTGATCGCCCAACATAATCAGCCAGCTGCGCCGTCGTCGCCGCGTCCGCGCCTGGCGCGACCTCGACGGCGCCACGCGCACGCAGGGTCGGCGTGTCGATGACGCGGCGCAGATAGCGCAGATGGGCGACGCTGATGGCGATACAGAGCGGGTTGCTGCCGGCGCGGAAGTCCAGGACGGGCGGCTCGAGCGGGTGCGTCGCGTTCAGCCGCACGCGGCCGCACGAGAAGGGGTGCAGGTTGATGGTCGACAGCGAGGTGCCGCCGCCGAAGAGGACTTCGAGACTCGGCGCCGACGCGTTCGAGTGGAGTGCCAGGAGGAGGGCGAGCTGGTACTGGTAGCCCGCCGTCAGGGCCGGTGAGGTGCTGACATCGAGAGGGAAGTATAGCGCGGTATTGTCCGCCGGGGACTGCGCAAGCTGTTGCTTTATGGTGGTAATGATAGAATCGAAGTCGACGGGCATGTTGGCCAGGGGTATGTAGATGTCTTTGTTCCTCATGTCCAGTGTGTAAGGGCCCCTTGCCGGGGTTTCGTCAAAGCCGGCTGTGGCGTCGGCTATGAACGCTGGATCGTACATGTCGGATGGTAAAGGCGAAAGACCCAGGGGTTTCGTGTCTTCACGCCGTTTTCTTATTTCAGTATTTAGTAATTATTCGCTTCACTTGGTAAATATACTTACAATTCCATTCGATGATTCAAGCGGGGTGATCTTGCAGATTTGCACCTACGCCGGAAGGTCCACCACCGCAGATATACCAGCCTTTCGAAGTACATCGGCGGGACCGAATCCACTACGATATAATATAGTCGGTGTATTCAGTGCTCCGGCGGATAGAACAACTTCCAACCTCGGCGTCACGTTGAACAGCTGGCCGTCCGACAGTGGTCCCACTTCCACAAGGGGCGGGCCCCCCCCCCCCCCTCCCTCCTGGGCCTGTCATCCGGGTACAGGACCCTCAAAGCCTGATGCCGCACCAGCAGATCGTAGTTGTCCCTGGTGGCGTTCACTGCCGCATAGTGACCCAGCCCCGAGTGGGATCGTCGGCTCGTCGTCGGATGTTGAGAAGTGGGCACCCAGCAGAGGCCCGTTTTGTCACCACCGGCGCATCCCTGTCGGATGGGGATGTCCAGTTCCTTCAATGCGTCGCGGACAATTGCAAAATCCGCCCACTGGAACGGTGGATAGCTGGGAATGTATGGGCGTGGTGCCCCCGTAGACACTATCGTCCCAAGTGTAACCAAACGCCTTGACGCTGGTCTCAGGGGGCGCGGTGAAAGTGACGCTCTGGAGAACGCCCGTCGTCACCTATCTTTCCTATATAGCCCAGTGGTGTTCCATTTGGGGGTAACTCTCAATAAATGACACCGGTCTCGTACCTTTTTGAAGTATGGGAAGAGTCCCTCCCAGTTCCACCTGTGTTCGCTCTGATCAAACACTTCGATGCCAGTCGGCGCGTACCACACATCAAAGCCAAGGCGCGAACCGCGGACAAAGAACTGCCCGTTCACGCAACTGCTACCCCCGACGACCTTCCCGACGACCACCGTGGCGGTCTTGTTCGCTACATGCGGACTCGGCAACGAGGTGAATGTCCAGCTGCTGGCGCCCGGGAAGCCCGGGGCGTACTCGACCTGCCGCAGGTCGAAGAAGCCACGACCATACTCGATGTCGCCGTACTCGATGACCAGTATGGTTTCTGTAACGATCTGGTCAATATTTTGCAAGTCGCACGGGAAGCCGGAAATCTCTCTGCTACTGCGGGGAATGCCTTGCTAAGACGGTCTGCGACGGAGAGGCCAGCCGTTCCGCCACCGAGGATCACGAAATCGTATTGGTCGCGCAGCTGTGTTGCTTGGCGCTTGGCGGCGACGTCTGGTACGGCTAGCGCGAGGGTCTGCAGAACGCCCAGCAGTAGAACGCTGCGGAGAACCACTGGCATCATTGCGAAGTTTTTGTTAGCCCACGCACAGTCACTATCTGACTCTTCTTCAGTGGTACTGTTGAAGTGGCAGCATTATGTAGGTCGCAAACTTTCTGTATCACCACCGGCAATATTTCCGTGCCATGGATATATTACCTGCATCCGCCAAGCAGTGATGAGGCCAATCCAGCACCTCGACGGAGTACATGTGGTATCTTGGCACCTGCGAAGCGATTAGCCCTACGAAAAGTGCATTTCGGGAAAGGTTTAGATGCAATGCCCTACATTGCAAATCATTCTCGAGGAGCATGTGTCGGCCAGATCCAACAACTGGCTTGGTGTCGTGATGGTAATCGCGACGATGGCGGTACATCGTGACTCTGGGTAATGTACCGAGTACGGTGGGTTGCAAGATAGAGAGGCTATATACTCGATACAAGACAACCGTTATCCACCTAATTGCCTCGCTGTTAGATGCGTCATAGAACGAAGCACTGACTATATCAGCATTGCGTGCATCTAAGAACTATCAGCATCCCCCTATTCCTTCTTCTTCTCGCGCAGCGCCAGGATACTCTCGGCCGCGCGCTCTGCAACCACCATGGTGATCGCCATCGAGTTACCCGTCGGAAGCGAGGGTATGACAGACGCATCGACGACGAACAGGTTCTCAGTCCCATAGACCCTAGCATCGACATCCACCACGGCGGACCCGCCCGCCTTCCGCCCGTCGTCGGTACCGAGCCTGGCCGAACCGACGAAGTGGCGGGCCGAGTCGAAACCGCCCGCCCACAAGTCCTCGACGGTCGCGCCGTGCCCGCCACGCGAGTACTCCAAGACGCTCTCTGGCCCGCGCGCATAGTCCAGCATGAGCTGGAAGAAGGTCGACACAGCCTCGCGGTCGCCCGCAGTCTGCAGCCAGGGGTCCCGGACGAAATACGTGGTCCCGTTGGGGCGGATGCCGAGCTCGCCGCGCGAGTCGGCGCCGCGGGTGAGGGTGGCGCCCATGAGGACGGTGCCGTTGGCGCGCACGAAGTTCATGGCCTCGATAAAACGAATACCGCCGTCCTGGTTGGTGATTTTCTGCCAGAGGTTCAGGCGGATGTTGCCTTGGGTGAGGGGGCCGGAGCCCTGGGCGAAGAGCGCCACGTCCTCGGCGGAGGGGTTGAGGTATTGGGCGGTGGAGAGGGAGGTCAGGTTGCTTAGGGCGGGGTCCGTCACGTTCCACACGAGGCGGAACATCGGATGGTCCTGGATATTCTTTCCGACAGGGGAGATTGATCCATTGCGACTCATCTGGCAGCGTCACATTGGTTGTCTCAGATTGTTGCACGACCCGGAGTTGCTCTGTTGTGCCGATTCCCGAGTTGAACAACAGGCGGGGTGTCGACATGGCGCCCGCAGAAAGAATGACTTTGCCGCCCTGAGCAAGTCGAATAATCTGCCGAGAACCGCTGGCGTCTTCGACTTCGACACCCGTGATAGTCGCGTTCGTCCTCACGGCGCGGATGACTTTCGTGTTCAACTGAAGCTTGAAGTTCTCCTTTGCCTCGGCAAGGGGGAGGTACGTCCGCACTGGGCCCGCCCGAAGACCACCTAGAACCTGCAACCACGTGGTCAGTACGAAGTCCAATGAAATCAATACTTCCCGAAACACGCTGGTGTCTCACATTATCCGCAGGGTGAAAGTACGTCATGTCTTTAGCGTCGGGCTCTACCAACGTATCGACCTCCCTCCAACCATAGGGAGCCAACTGCTTTGTCAAGACCTGATAGGCCGCCTGGTCGTAGTACCTCCCATCCGCCGACGGCAAGGACGTCCCCGGATTCCTCTCGTACAGCCGGGCCTCCGCCGGCGCGACGTCGTCCCATTTCCAGCCCGCGGGGAAGTCGTCGAAATCCCACGTGGCCGGCTTGACCCACTGCAGCCCGTTGACGACGGAGCCGCCGCCCAGGATGCAGCCGGCCAGGCCGGGTATGTCGGAGCACCAGGCGCCATCTGCGGCGGGGATCAAGTTCAGCTGGTGGCTGTAGGCCGGGATGTCGTAGATGGTGACCGTGTCGTTCCAGGGCACCGTCTCGGTCCCACCGGTCGCGAAGGTGGAGGGGCCGCCGCGTTCGAGCAAGAGGACCGAGGCGCCGGTCTCGGCGAACCGCTGGGCGACGACGATACCGGCAGGGCCGGCGCCGGCGACGATGTAATCATACAGTGCCTCGGACGAGGCCGTGGCACCGTTGGTTGCCTGGCCACTGACCACTGGGCATTGTAGGGTGGAAAGACAGGAAGAGAGCAGCAGCATTGGGATTCTCGGCATGTTGGCGGTGAGTGGACAGCAGCAGGTGTCGGGCTACTGTTGGAGTGGCGCGGGGTCAAAGGGCTACGAGCCGAATAAATACCCTTGGCTAAACGAGGTTACACATCGAAAAGTCTGTGCACCCTACCTAATACTCCCTTACCGGGAAGGGATGAAATGCAAGCCCGATTCATCGCGCGTCTTTAGGCGACACGGAAGCCCTCTCAAACTTTGAAATAAGCACTCGACTGTTACCCGATCTAATTGAACTCTTTTTGATTAGTTATAATTACCTACTAGGTTAATGTAAACTCTACTTAGTAGGTCCCTAGCTTAGTCGGCCCTATAGCATTCGATCCACTACGACTTGCAGGCCCAATTGGTCGCATTGTGGATATCCCCACTCCCGGTATAGTGCGCCTGTCCAGGATACTTGCAGATCGGCCTCTGCCGCACAATCCCCTTTTCCGCAGTATCGTCTCTGAACTTCGTCGCCACGATGCTTTCCAGCGTCTGGCCCCTCTCCACCCACTCCATCAGCGCTACCAGCGCGTCGTGCCGCCCATCCCCGTATCCCGGGAGGGGCCAGATGTCTTGGCGGCCCAGATCCTGCAGGATTGCTCCCTGCCCGCTGCCGCCAAAGTACCACGGCGCGTCGTACACGCCGCCCCCGCAGTGCTGCATCCCGGGCACGAATAACAGCCGGTAGAAGTCGTCGAGCTCGACTCCTTGGGTCGCCGCCATCGCCGCGTAGGCTTCGTCGTACAGCATCCGGCTCGCGCCCGGCGGGATCAGCCCGTCGGCGTAGCCGTGGTAGGTGATGAGCTTCACTCCTCGCCCGTGGAACTCCGAGAGGTCGTGGCGCACGGCATTCACGTCGCCGGGGCTCAGGCGGTCCGCGCCGACGAAGGTCGCGTAGCTGAAATTGGTGCGCCAGTCCCACGCGGCGTCGCCAAAGACGTACTTGGCGGCGTATTCGGTCCCGTACAGGCTCGGCGCGTTGTCCTGCCTGAATGAGGCCGGCATCTGCAGTTCGGACCCGACACCGAAGCTCGGGTACAGGTAGTCCAGCTTGTGCACGTCGGCGTCGAACTCGATCAGGGGCAGGTACAGTTGCTGCAGTGTCTGCAGCTGGGGCTTGGTTAAACAAGTGGACGATGAGTTCCCGGCGCGGCTCGGCCTGCAGAGAAGCTTCTCGAGGCGGAGGTTGCACTTCATCGGATCCATGATAATCCCGTCGGCGATCCCATCGGATTCGTCGCACTGCTGTAAGACTTCGTCACTGATGCCGCTAAACATGGTCGGTGGGATGTATCCCGGGCCGTCTTCCGGCAGGTTGATGGCGCCGACCTTGAGCTGCCACAGCTGCTGACGGGTCGGCCACCAGGCCGGGGCGCCGGCGAGGATCCCATCGAAGTCCTCGGGGTAGTCCTGGGCCGACTTGATGCCCTGGCGCCCGCCCGTCGAACAGCCCGAGTAGTACGACCGCTCCAGCGCTGCGGTGCCGGCATAGTAGCCCTCGACGATCTTCTTCGCGACGACGGTCGAGCCATGCAGGCTGCGGCCGGTCCAGTCCCGCTTGGCCTCGGGGTTGCCCGGGCCCACGTCATGTCCTGCCCGGTCGAGTTGTGGCCGGTGTCCGTCGACATGGTGGCGAAGCCGTAGCGTGCGCCGACGCCCATTCCCTGCCAGTTCACGCCACCGGAGAAGCCGCCGTTGCCCACTGCGAGGAAGCGGGCGTTCCAGACGTCGGGCAGCATGAGGCCGAATGTGTAGGACGACTTCAGAGACGAGGTTACGTTTACCCAGGTCAGACACAAGGACGGCAGGTTTGTTGCATTTGCCGGGTACGCGATGTCCCCGGCTTGGCCAAAGGTACCGTTGCTGCTGATTTGGTGAGCTTCCAGCACATGAGCACCCTCCGTCGCGGCTAGGGTGGTGCTGATGCTGTCGACGCTACATGGCGAAGTAGCTGCCAGCACACACGTTACCAAGACAAGCAGGATTGCTGGGAAACGCGGCAGCTTGGCGAAATATCCCATTCTGTTCATTCGTGAAGAAGGAGTAAATAGTATACGATAATGATAAAGAACTTCGAAATCAACTGGCTAGGCTAATTTAATAGGCCCCGCAAAGACTCCGGTACTCCCGATTCGTGTTTATTGCATCCGCCGCATTCGGACATCATCTCCAGTCCAAGACTTCAAGGTCTACTAGATTTTCCCATACTCCGCAACGTGGAGGTCAGCATACACAGTTTGGCAGTCAGGATAGGACAGTAAAAAAGTGCACGAGTCGGGGTCCGCCAACACTTCCATGGTCTTTCCCTTCCCTTGTACGATACGAAGTCCCCACAATGGCGTGCATCAGAATGTTCTCAAAGCTCATGTTACTGTTGAGAGGCTTCATGTCTCTCTCCCTACATTAGGGCCTGCAGTATACATGCCCGTGCGTAGACACCACCAGGTATGAACGTTCGTTCACTTGGCATTGCGGAAGATCAACTTGCCTCAGCAATGCAGGCTGTTTGCTAGGCATGTTACGAGCCAGTAATGCTTTATAGTGAGTGCGTATGTAAGATCCTATGGGTACGTGGTTATATCTCCATGAGTATGATACAGCTACCACTCTACTCACTCGTGCCTGATCCCTCATCACGCTACAAAGTATTGTTTTCTCCTCATGGAACGGCAGTAGCAGCAGCAGCAGCAGCTCTCTACCCGCTCTTATTCACTCAGCCGGAAGCTTGTAATTAGTTGACCGGAAACCCGCACCAGCCGAACTGTTCGTGGTTGGTGACCCCGTACGCCTAACTGTTCTCGTGGATCTCGCCGGCGAGGTTGACCTTGCTGCGCGACTTCTCGATGTCATTCCAGGCGTTGTCGAAGTTGGTCGGGTTGTACTTGCACTTGTCGCCCCAGTAAGCAGAAGTGCGCGACGACGACGCCCTTGATGCTCCAGATCGTATCCTGTCTGCAGAAGTCGGGGTGTTGATTACAGACTATTTTGTGTTTTTTCCATGTCAGAAAGAGTCTAGTTGAATCGGTTGATGATGTTAGTTGAGTGGAAGGCGAAGTTGGAAGTATTGGCATGTCTGAATAGAATTTTACCTCGTTTCACTTCGTCCTGGCGTCTTGGACGGAATTGCCATAGAGTATGGCCTTGTGGCTCAGTTTCTCGTGGTAGGTGTTCGTCCATTTCCGGACTTCCATGGCCATGTGTGTAGTAGCGTTGTCGGCAACATGCTCAATCGGGTCGTCGACGGCACGTTTGCCTCAACCGATCCTGCCCTTGGTGTTGTAGACAGCATCCATACAGTGATCGGCACGCACGAATATCGCACTCAAAACAGTTTAGGCGGCCAGGGTGGTGATGCTGAGAACGGTGGAGGAACGCATCACGAGCAAAGGTATTATCAGTAGAATAAAGTTGGTAGATGGCATTCGAAGGCAGTGGGATATCGTGGGGTTCGTTTTCGGTGTCCAATACGCGGGCGGAATGCAGTTATTTCAAGAATGCAAGAACGAGAAGAAGGCGGAGGAGAATTTATGAGGCCTTGTCCGCAAGCGACCTTACGTTGGCAATTACAGGACATCAAATAAACCAAGATACCATGGGGTATCAAGAAGTTTCCCCTTGTGGATTTGCCTGGCCTGGCACTGCCTCAGCACACACTGTTGAAAACTACTCAAGTTGGGTGTCCTCGCTTCTTTTGTGTAGAACAAATCCTTCCAGGTGTATGATGACCATCGGAGAGGGCAAAACGCACTGAGAATATTACAAACGCCTGTTTTGCCCCCTTAGCATCGGATTGTCGTTTTTCTTCACGTTATTGAAAGTTATTATCAGTCGATGGCACTGTTTCTCATCCACACCTAACCTTGGCTTTACTATGTACTTTGCAGAAATTGGAGATCTTTCCTAAACCGCCTAGCCCAATTCTTGTAGACTGTAGCTCATAAATATCCAGTACCGTGACCGTGTGGTGGGAAGCACCAGATTTACCAGCGACGTACGAAGCGAGTAAATCCGCGAACTCAGGACAGAACTTACATCCGTGCCATCCACGTTGTAATACTTAGACTAAGTAGGATATCGGGGTCATTTCATTTTTGGCATGCTGGTATTGGTAACTGTTACAGCTCTACAGAGCTCTCAAAATCAGAACGAAGCTTCAGGTCCCTCGCTCCATCTTCACCATTTCACGCTCCAAGCTTGAGTAAGTAAGGTTGCCTAACAATCAACAATTCAGGCACTTCCATCTTTTCTAGCTCACATCCCAAGCATCTTCTTCTCCAATCTCTGATTTCTGTGCTTCCGAACTGTTCTTCCGATCTGACTCACAAAACTCCCACAATTCACCCAATATTTTGGGTCTCTGGGGCCACCATCTCCTCGCATTGGACTTTTCAATCTCGCCCTGTTCTTGGAACTTGCCGTTCAAGAATTGCAAGTCTGAGCCATTGGAGTCTCTTCTATTTCTAGACCGAATTCCTGTCCGAGATCCTGCATCTTTGGGTAAATATCATTCCCTTGCATTGTTTCTCTCGAAATCTGCGAGAACAGTCATCCAGCACTTCCTTTCCACAGCGTTCTTGGGCACACAATCTTTGAACCTTCAAGAGCATCGTCTTTTGGCGTACAGTTTCTTTGGGGGATCCTCTGTTCAGCACTCATTGGACTTCTATCGACATTGTATGACTCGTCAGCATTAGGTGAGTTGGCTCTAATCTGTACCATCCCTCCATTGCCTTCCAAAAACATGCCCATCCTCCACCGTTTCCTTACCGTGGAATGAATCATCGCTGTATCATCATTTACTAATACAGCCGTGGTACAGAGACTTCCCTCACCATACCACATCTCGACCTCATCCAATCATTCTACAGATGCATCATCCCCTTGTTGCCCGCAATCAAGAACTTTAGCAACGTCTTTGAGAGATATTACAAAATATTGTTGTTGTTTTTCGATCTCCATATTGGATCTCAATCATGACGTTGTACAGCTCTTTCAAGAATGGGGATTACTCGGAGGTGTTCCAAGCCTTCAATATGCGCAGTTGGGGCGAGGACGACGACGACGACTTCGTTTTCCCGCTTCACCAACTCATCCCGCCGTGGACCGGAAAGTCCAAAGATCCTTTCACAGCCAAGAACTCGTTCTCCTCCGTGGACGAGTATTCTGCTACTATTGGCCTGGGTGCAAAGGTAATTCAGACTATCAACGAACTGGAGGAGGGCTTTGAGTTCAAGACAGTCCTGCGAGTTTTGAAGCAGGAAGATGGCGGACTGGTGGCCATTGTGGAGATTCCCGAGAAAACCCGAAAGAAGATGGCCAAGTGTCGCTCCGATCCCCTCTCACCTGGTGCCCGGGGTTTCGTCTGCCTCCGATACTCTGCGAAGGGCGTTGATACTGCTCAGTCAGAGCCTACCAACGTTGTGGTACGACTGTCGATGGAATTCATTGAGCCATTCCCTGCGTCGCCTCCGGGTTTCTTGACGGCCAAACTGCAAGCTCGTCAGAAGAGGGAGAGAAGGAGTGAGTTTGACTTCAGTCTGGGGAAGGACGAAGACGAGCCCGATCTGGAGAGAATTACCGTCATGGAGAGCAAGCCCCGCAGACTTCTGAGCAGCTTGGAAAGCCAAGAGTCCATGGCGTTTGTTCTGAACACAATCCCGCATGTTGTGGTACCATGCAATTTGTCCGGCACAGAGTCTATGACATACATCTTGGAGCAAGCAGGCACGCCAGGATACGTGGACACAGTCATTCGACACAGCGAGTTTTGTTACGTGTTTGAAGCCTGGACATGCCTCTGTCGACAACGGCGAAGTCTGAAGTTCTTATCGGCTCCCGCTCCACCAGTTCCCCGAGTTGACATCTACGATGGGCTTGCAGATAAAACTCTTGTTGATTCATATTGCCTGCAGCTTAATCCAAGTCAGAGAGTAGCCCTTCAGCTCGGCCGATCTGCACCTGCTGGGTTCGTCATTGCCAACGGCGGTCCAGGCACTGGAAAAACCCAGTAAGCATTTTCCTCTGTATATCATTCATTAGGCCAGATATATATACTGACCATCATTCTTCCAACAGTTTCATCATTCAAGCTGTAAAGCCTTTCTTCCTTGACGCCAAGTCTCATCGTCTCCTACTCACGTCGGCGGGAAATCGCGGAGTCGACAGCATCGCCCACCAGCTCAACGAGTGGCTCCAGAGTTTGGATGAATCCGCCCGTGGCGAATCCTATATTGTCAGGCTCCACAGTATCAAGACCGAGACAACCATATTTCTCCGCGACGCCGAAGTCGCCAAACGAAAGGCGCTGGTGGAGAGGGCAAGGAAAGCTGCCCAAAAGTCGCAGCAGCAGACAACCCCCAAGATGCCGAACAGAGCCATAGCGGATCACTACCAGACTTATGGAAGCGGCAAGCTGAATGAAGTTGGTGATGATCGAGTACAAAACATGTCACTTGCAGTTGGAACAAAGATGAAGCAAAATATGTCACAGTATCCAGACCTTCAGGCTCTGTATGAGGACTATGCTGGCGGCAAGATCACCCTTCGTGAAAAGCTCAAGGAATTCCATCGACGAGTGAGGGTTCACCTGATTGAAACTCTCAGTAAGGCAATGGCTGTCTGTGCCACCGTTGCCGGAGTTGGTGACGATGCAGTCAAAATGAGCTTTGGATTCTACAATGCTGTAGGCAAGGTGAACTATCCTAAGTGTGACCTCATTGTTGTTGATGAGGCTGCTCGCGTCGCAGAGTACCAGTGGTGGCCTCTGCTTGGCTTCTACGACAACAGCACCAATTTCATCGGCAAGATCATGGTCGGTGACTTCAAGCAGATGGGACCTGCTTCCAGCAAGGAGGAGGAGAGAAGTCCTTTCGAGGCCCAGATGGGTCTTTCGCTGCAAGAGCGCCTTCAGAACCGAGGCCTCCCGTCCCGTTCCTTTGATGTTCAGTACCGGGCTGTCCCAGAGGTCGCAACGATTTACAACAACGCATGCTACGGCGGTCTATTGAAATCGGACGAGAGAACCTATGTCGAAGCAAGACCGCTGGCTCGAGCCATTGTCGAGCACAATGAGATCGCCTACGGAAGAGAACACTCCATCGTCTTCTTCGACGTCGCTGGGGCAGAAGAGGAGGTCCAAATTACTAAAATTTACGACAAACGACCAAACGGCAGACCTGGTCGAAGAAGTGGTGATGATCCGACAGAGATCAGAAGACCGAAATGGTGTAATGAGTACATCTTTACCATCACAAGTATTCTCGAAGGCCTTATCAACGCCGGCATCGGTGGTGGCCAACACCCTGCAAGCATCGCGGTGCTCACGCCCTACAAGCTCGAGTACAATCGGCTGAGACACTTGAAGACAAAGATGACAAGAGTTTATCCCCAGGCCGCCGACATCATCGTCGAGACGGTCGACAAGGTGCAGGGCCGGGAGTACGACGTGGTCATCGTCGACCCCGTGATGGTCAGCAAGCCCGGCTTCCTTGACTTGCGTCGCCTGAACGTCATGTTTTCGCGTGCCCGGTGCGGCCTGTACGTGGTCGGCTGCATGGACAAGTGGAAAAGATTGTTTTACCGCATCGCCGATCGTGGTGGCTACGATTGCCCGCTGGAGTGCTTCGCTAAGCAGCTTTACCCCTACAGCGTGCGGTACCCGATGGCGGAGGACGAAGATTGCCCCGAAAGCAACGAGTTCTACGATCCCAAGGAGTTTGAGAAGGTCTCTGGGCGCCAGAAGAAGTGAGTCTTCTCTGGATAGGTTTGGAGATGGGCCGAGAAGAATCGGCTTGGCATATGATTTTCTAGGAGGCTTGTGGCACCCGCAAGCAATTAACAGACATTGTAGAGTAGTTTTTCTCATGCGCAAGACATGATGGATAGGAGATATGAACATCGCTAATTATGACAGAGCTCCTTCCTCTCTGGTCCATTGACAAATCTAGGGTGAGTTCTGAAAATGAGTGCAGTCCTGTGGGATCCTAGCCTCCAATTCCCTTGCGCAGTCCATGAATGTCCGGCACGATTTTCATATTCCAAGTGAGAATACCTCAACATTCAAGGGTATATGTGCCAGACACGCCAGTGAAGAAGCATCAAGGAGTGGGCTGTCGCGGCAATGGCGCTTCCCAGCTGCCGATCACGGTGGATAATACCAGTGAAAGAATGACGTCACCTGGACAAACCATCGTCCCAGCTTCTCCGCGCCTGGACGCCATCTCGGCTTTCTCGGGGTAACTGTGTCACGTCGCTGAGATTGCCGATTCGTTCCTTGCTTTTCTCCTGTCGAAATAAGGTTCAGCAGCAACCCCGAATAGGCAACCCCTTTGACATCGTATAGCCCTATACAAGAACCTTGATTACTGGCTCTTTTTCTTCTTCAACTTCAACAACATGGCGGACCGCCCGACCTACAGCCGCGCCCAGCTGGAGCAGTACTTCGACCGCATCGTGCTGCCCCAGCCCCGGCGCGTCTACTCGGTCACGGAGCAGCTCGGGACCGCGGCCGAGCAGCTGGCCTACCTAACGCGCCTGATGAAGCACCAGGTCGTCAAGGTCCCCTTCGAGAACCTGTCGCTGCACTACTCGTGGCACCGCACCATCGCCACGCGGCCCCAGCTGCTCTTCCGCAAGATCGTCGAGAAGCAGCAGCATACGGGCGCCGGCCGCGACGGCGACGGCGACGGCGCGCCCCGGCCCTTGCAGTGCCACCGGGGGGGCTACTGTATGGAGGTCAACTCGTTCTTCCACACCGTGCTGCGGTCTTTGGGCTACCACGTCTACCTCGCGGGCGCGCGCGTGTACGACCCGTCGAAGAAGCGCTACGGCGGCTTCTCGCACTGTGTCAACATCGTCACCCTGATGGACGGCGCCGACGGCGTCCTGCAGAAGTACATGGTCGACGTCGCCTTCGGCGCCAACGAGTCGGCCGCGCCGCTGCCGCTCGCGACGCCCGGCACCGTGCACACGCAGGTCGCGCCGGCGCAGATGTGGCTCGTGCACGAGGCGCTGCCGCAGCAGCTGAACCAGGACTGCGCGTGCTGGATCTACCAGTCGCGCATCCACCCTGAGAAAGAGTGGACGCCCGCGTACTGCTTCGTGGACTTTGAGTTCCTGCCCGAGGACATTGCGGGGATGAACTTGAGTCCGTGGAAGAGCCCGGGGTCGTTCTTTCACCAGAAGGTGCTCGTGGTGCGGTTCACGACGGACCGGGAGAAGTTGCTGGAGTTTCCCGTCGATGTCGAGGGTGGGGGGCTGGTCAGCAGCGGCGGCGGCATCGAAGAAGACGATGCAGGGGACGGGCCCGGGTCCCCCGACGAGACGGCCGTGGCCGAGGGCGAGCTGGATGGCGCCATCATCCTGGACCACGACAAGCTGAAGTGGCGGCGGAACGGGAGACGAGGCTCGATGTCGTGCTCCAGACGGACGCGGCGCGGGTCGAGGCGTTGCGGCGGTACTTTGGGATCGTGCTCGATGAGGAGGATTTGGTGGCTATTAAGGGGACTAAGGGGGAGATCAAGGCGTGATACTCATTGGCGTTGAAATGCATATGTACCATATGGCTATCAATGAATTGCTACACTGAAGCATTACTGCTCGTACCTCGTGTAAACTGTTGCTAGGACGGCTTGAGACCACCAATCCGAGTTCCTATGTCAAGCCTTGAAGTTCACTAGTAGCATCATATGGTGCAGAGTCGCTGTACCAGAAACCTATGGAACCTGGATCGCAAGGTTGACATCCCAGCGAGCAACTGCAATTCAGGAGAAGTGTCGTTGGGGTTGCTGGAGCTTCCTATGGTCTAATTACTATCTAGCGATGCTGTGGACCAAATGCAAGACGGTTCCATCCAAGTAGCATGATGATACATGGCAGCCATCATTCCCTCCACCTTCTACCACCACGTCGATAATGAACATAGACCAAAATACAGCTGATATTGGGCACCTTCCTATCTAATCAATATGGATATTCTGCCTATCCTGTTACCTTGATTAGGCTTGTTCTCGGTTATTGCCGACTTGCGAGAGGTTTACTCATGTTTGCATAATCAGGGGGCATTGTCAATCCCAACAGTGCTGAATCATTATTTTCCGTGTCGAGGATAAAGCAGACAGCGATTTGACATGCTGCATTGGTAACAACGACGCATTGTGCAACCCTTTCTCCATACGTCAAAGAACAATGCAGTATCAGCACTTACATGATCCCTCTTGATGGGCTTGCCATCCTGGCCGTTCCCTCTTTATCCACCTTGATGTGCGTGCGCTGTAGTGGCATGGTGTATGGTGATAAGGTAGCCGTCATGTTTCTGTAACCAAGGTTGTATTCACCCGTGCATAAGCCAGAAATATGGCGAGGGAGAGCTCTTGTATTCACCTACCTGACGTGTGCCTCCCGTTCAAGTGACCCTATTGTGACCACGATTGACTTATTGACAAACGCTTCAAGGGTGCTACGCCTGTTGTATTCACTCTTCTGCTGTATTCACTTCATCCAGGACTGCATAAATATACCCTGCTTTCCAGCCTCAGTTTCTGATTCCTACTTCCCATCCACAACCAACTCTCAACACCTCTCTTCTCGACTCTCTATCTCTCTCGCTTCTGCACCAAGAAAAAAGCCTTCACCGTCCACAACAAAGAACCCGTTCTTTCTCTACACACCAAACCCAACAACCCAATCCATCAAGATGCAGTGCTCCATCATGATCGCCACCATCGCCGCTCTGGCCCTCGGCGCCACCGCCTCCCCCGTCCAGGCGCCCGCCGCCTGGATGTTCAAGTACTGCGACGACACCGGCCTGGGCGGCAAGTGCGCCGAGAAGACTGACAGTGGCAACCTCCAGGTCTGTGGTAAGTGATTACAAGTCATCTCCTCGCCCAGCAACCAACAAAACCTATTTACTCTCTGGTTCTAGGTTGCTCTCTTTCTTTGACTAACCGATTGACTTTACTATGAATAGAGGATCTCACTGCCCTGAGTGGTGCCACGCCCAAGTCCATCAAGACTTACAGTGGCTTCGACTGCTGGACCTACAAGTAAGTTATCCTATCCATCCCCCTCTCCCCCTTGACTGCTGCTTCTTCTTCCTATTACTGTGCGGGTTTATTTGCTAACCATCGGGCAAATGCCATTACCTACTCTCTAGGGACGCCAACTGCAACGGTCTCGCCGCCCGCTACGTCGTCGGCACCTACGACAACCCTGCCGCCTTCAAGACCTGGCGCTGCTACTCCGCTTAGACGAGCTCTATCGTCTCCCTCCCCCTCATGGAGAACTTTTGCTCTCATCTGGTGAGGAATGGACTGACACATCGAGACTCTCTGAAGCGAGGATATGGAAGATGACAGGTTGACTCGGGTGGTTTCTGGTGGTATTCATGGATGACAAGTCCACAGGGAAATCTTCTGCTGCTGTACAGGGAAGAAACCGAACGTACATAGATACACACTGGGACTCGGGTGCAAAAGTCGCAAATGTCTTCAGCAATGATCTGGTAGCTTGATGAATGGAACATCGCTGCCCCAATAACCTAGCCTGTCCAGTCTTCTCTCTTTCCCATGTGTGACTGGTCCCAACTGACTTGTGAGACTGAACGGCCTGACTACATTCGGTATGGCAAGATTGCTTGCACTTGTTCGTCTCGGTAGCAGTCGCTTGGTACTACCTCATCATGATAGCATCAGCTTCTAACCTCAACTCATGGATTAGGCGGCTTTTTGAGTGCCAAGCAATACTGATTGCAATTTGAACTGCCAATTTGGTTCCACTTTATCTCTCTGCATATTATGCAGTTACCCTACTAAAGGAAGGAATGTACATAGGAAACGAGAAGCGTGGCTGGCCATCACCTCGTCCGGACGACAACACGATGTAGTAACTCGATTAGGAGCTTGTTCACTTATTAATTAGTACTAACCTTGTAAGTGGTCGGTCGTCGAGTTAGGGAGTTGCTGCGCATAGTACTAGTATTTACCGTTTCCTGCTCAACCCCTTGACATTGGCTTACAGAGTTCACTGGCTGAGCGGAACATGATTTTGACAAGAGCACCAAAAGTACAGGAGCCTGCGACCTGTATGATACACCACATGCCCGTCTCGTCATATCACAGATTCAGTCCTAGTCAAGTAGAATTTGTTCATTCCCTCCGCTGTGTGGACAGTTTCAACACCACAGGCAGGGGCGAATCAGTCGGATACGGTAAGCCAAGACGAAACTTAGAGGATCAGAGTGCTGATACAACGAAGAAAAGAAAAGCAAGGCTCTCGAGAAGTTGATTAAGAAGTCTTTTGATGTAAGTACTTGGGTACTATGGTTCATTGGTTTGGGGCCTACGTACCCGCCAACGATTCGTATAGTCAAACAAACACCTGGGCGCCATGGCGAGTAAGCCCAAACCTCATCAGTTTTCAATATATGTTTTCCAGACCGACGCCCGAATATCTACAACGAGTGTTCTTTGAGAACAGATCTATGGTGGTAGTGTACTGAAGAACCGTGAAGACACCGACTTTGCGTCAGTAGGTACCGTCCTCTTCGTCATGCCTCTTAGAACCCCTTCAAGCAGCCTCATCCAAAGCATTCGAAGACTTATCGACGGGGCATGCCACGTCCACGTCCGCGGAGAGCCCTTTGGGCAGCTCCCGGAGGCAGAGGCTTGCCAGGCGCTTGTGGTTGTTGACTCTCCTCGTTCCTGATGGTCTCGTCCACGCCCAGGATCAAGCAGCTGGCTTCCGTCGCCGCCTGGATGGCGTTGATCTTCACCAGTGCGGGCTCCCACACAAAGCGCTCCATCATATCTGCCACACCCTCGTTCGTGAAGTCGACACCCGCCCATGTCGTGCCCTTGCGGTGCTCCACGCGCAGCTTGTTCAGAATATCCGTCGCATCGAAACCGGCGTTGTCGCACAGCTGTCGAGGAACGACCTCGAGCGCCTTGGCGAATGATTTGATAATGGCTTGTTGCTTGTGCGACACCTTCTGGTCGGCGAAACCGTGTAGGTAGGCTGATATTTCCATCTCTGTAGCACCACCACCGCCAACAATCATGTGGTTCTTGATAGCACGCTTCACGATCATGATAGCGTCGTGAAGCGAACGCTCGACCTCGGCAATAAACTGCTCGGCACCTCCACGCAGGACAAGTGTGCACGTCTTGGCCTCGTGGCAGTCCTCGAAGAAGTTGAAGCGCTCACCGCCAATTTGGCGCTCCTCGAAGGTTCCGCAAGTACCGAGGTGGTGCGCTTGGATGTCGGAGCACGTAGACTGGACAGTGGCACCGGTAGCTTGCACGACACGCTCCATATCTCCGGCGGCAACACGGCCGGCACAGAAGACGTCGCGGTCGGCGAAATATTGGGTAGCCAAGTCACCAATGGGGAGCTTGGATAGCACAACCTTGGCACCGGTCTTGTAGACAGCCTCGAGCTTCTTGTAGATAATCTGCCACTCCGCATCCACAATAGCTTGGTACTCGGAAACCTGCTCGACTCGGACTTCGGCGTTGTCCTTCTCGGCCTTCAACTCCAGCTCGACGTTTAAGCAGCAGATCTTGGGCTTCTCGAAGGACTTGGGCTGTTGCTCGAAACCGGCGTAGGAGAAGGTCTTCTTGAAAGCGACACCGTTAATGAAGAGGGATTCGGTCAGGGAGCCACCGGGGATCTTCTTGATACCGATGAGCTTCTCGTCGAGGTCGTCTTGGTCGAGGGACAGGACGGCGTCGACGACCATCTTGGTGAAGAAGTCTGTGTTGCGCTTGATCAGCTTGCTGGTCATGGCGGTGCCAGCGAGCTTGACCAGGGTGTCCCGCTTGTTGGCCTCGTCGGTTTGGACGGCAATCTCCTTGATCTTGTTGACGGCCATGGTGGAGGCTCTCCGCAGGCCCTTGATGATGATCTGAGAGCTGACACCCTGCTCGACGTGCTCCTTGATCTCCTTGAGGATCTCGCCGGCCAGGACGACGACTGATGTGGTTCCGTCACCGACTTCGGCATCTTGTGATCGGGCAATGTCGACGAGGATACGGGCGGCGGGGTGGACGATGTCGAGGAGCTTCATGACGGTGGCGCCATCGTTGGTGATGGTTTGGCGGCCATTTTCGTCAACCATCAACAGGTCACCGCCGTAAGGACCCAGTGTGGACTTGATGGTGGCCTGGACAGCTAAGCAGGCATTGATGTTGGAAACGATTTGACCTTTACCCTGCGACGCATCGGTGCCTGTTCAAGGAGAGAGGGAGTCAGATATGTTCTGCGTTGTTGTGGCATTCGAGGGAGCAGTGCAGTAGCAGGAGATAGATCCACAGCCTCGTAGGGGAGGAGGGGTTCGACTCACCTTCTCTCAGGACGACGATGGTCGGGGTCTGCCCGCCGAACGACATGATTAGGGATCTGGTTTATTTACTGACGAAAGGAATGGGTATCGTGCAGGTCGTCAGAGTGTTGGAGTTGGGGGACCGGACCAGGCTGGAGTTGGGTTCGAGTTGGGATATGGAGGTGAAGACAGCTTCTGGAGGGGCACGTCTCGGGTCACTAATCGTAGCTTCCCTGGTGTTGAAAAATTGTCGTTTGCCTGCCTTTTGCGATTGACAGGCGCCGATAGTCCGTGCACTCCCCGACAATCCACATTTCTATTTGGCCTTCCTTGGACTTTTGGAACCTGGCGCCTGGCGGTCCGGCACTGTAGCGGCCCGACCGTTCTCATCGTTCCCCGCCGCAGTACCTAACCTTATGTTCTTACTTAACGTTATCGATAACGTGAACTGAACTAAGGAATAGAAAGCGCTGAGCCGCTTGCATCATTTCCACTGCAGCTTTGCCATGATACGCAGTATTGCTCAAGAAGTAAAAAATGAATTGGGCATAGTCAATAGACGTGTAATGTTTCATTATTCATAGCCTAGGTTATCGAGTTCAATACCTATGCAGCTTCCATCGCTTTTGATCCACTGTAACTCTTCTCACAAAAGCCTGCCCACCGGCGCGTCGCACTTGTCGCACAGGATCTTGACCTTGGCCACCCGCAGCCGGGCCCCGGCGCCGCCGGACTTGTCGCACATCTTGCCCGTCAGGAGCAGGCGCAGGCCGTGGAAAGGGTGGATGCGCACCAGGGTGGTCCAGATCCGGTGGTAGGCGCCCCGCGCGCGCGCCCGGTTGCCTTTCGTCGTGTCGGCCACCGAGTCGAAGCCGCGCAGGCAGCGCACCAGGGCGCGGGCCGTGCGGTTGACGCGCAGCAGCCGCAGCAGCGTCCGCAGCGTGCAGTGCTCCAGCACGATCATGACGACCTCGGCGCGCAGGTGGTCCAGGTCGCCCAGTCCGGCTGGCGTCGTGGGGTTTGAGCTGTTGCTGCTGTCGACGGTCCGAGATGCGATGTTGGTGCTGCTGTTGGCGATTTCGAACGAGCTGCTCATGGCGGTGGCGTAGAGGCGGGCCCCGTACATGGCTACTCGGTGGGTAAAGGCATCAGGTGCGCGGCTGTACAGAGCCCCGTCTCGCGAAAGGCCCCCGACGCCACGCGGCTGTCTCGGGAGGCCAGGATGGCGATATGGCTGCATTGTGACAGATGGGGCTACCACATTCTTTGCATCAATGGATGACTGTTGACTTATTGACTTAGGACAAGTAGAAAATAGGATCTTGCAGCGCCTTATGATGTTGAGGCTGGAGTGAGGGGATGTTGGCTGTTTGCGGTATCACATGGGTAAGGTGTGTGTAACCAGTCACAGCGCGGGAGTGGCAGCCTTAGCTGCTGCCTTGCGCTGCAAACAAACCGCGCAGCGCCTGCCATTGGCAGCCTAGGAAGCAGGTAAGTACTCAAATAGAATAAAAGCACGGCTGTCATTGCCCGGTAGTCAATGTTTAAATACCTAGGCAAGCAGAGAGACAGAATCGAGACTTAGGCTTCTATAGGTACCTCTTATTTATGTATGTGCTAGGTATGGTTGTGAACATCACCTAGGGCAGATTTCCATCGCAAAAAGGAAGCAAGCAAACAACCTATTGGTCCATGTCCAATGTCTTCGAAATACCATCCAGATCATTGCACGGCTTCTGTTCGAGTTTATATATTTGATTCCAACTTGCTCTTCGTGAGTCTTCTGTTTCTGCTGGGCTGACCTAGTATAAATCGAAAGAACAAGAAGGGAAAGCCAATATATTCTTATTCTATGTCAGTACTAATCGACATCCTGGCTAATAGTCGGGTCTACCGAGACGTGATGGGTTATTTATCGTTGTGGTGAAGTAGCGGAATCCAAGACTTCAGCTCGTCATACCCTTATTGGGTAATAAGTACCATACTTCTCCAATTTGCCTTGATCACCGCCTCAGTTTCCGTATGCTGCTGCTCTACTTCTGTCTCGTTTGCATGCTCCTACCTTTTCATTGCTTTCTTGATGGTATTCACGGACATCGTCGACTCCCTCAAGGACACGGCCCGAAGATCCAGCGGCTTAAGGGCGCGTGTCGGCCTAGGAAACGCAGGTGTTGGTCGAGCGGGTAGAGCACGATGTCACGAACCGGCAGATGCACGCCTCTCGGTGGCGAGGATGAAATCACGGAGAGGCCCATTCGTTACATATTTCTTGTATGTGTTAAACATATCATGTAAACCTCATCCTCTGCCAAGCCAAACCATTATTACCCACACAAGAGACGACCAGGACTCTCTACCTATCTACAATTCCCACATCTCGGCGCTGTAATGATAATGATGATGATGATGATGATGATGATGATGATGATGGTGATGTACCAAGCTCTCCTAAGCCTTGATAGTTCCCGTCAATCGGATATCCCGACTGCTCGCCCCGACGTACACGCCGTACTCCCCATCCTGCACGACCCAGCTCTGGCCCACGACATCCCAGATGCTCAAGTCGCGGCGTGTCAGCTCAAAGGTGATCACCCCTTCCTCGCCCGGGTGGAGAGGCACCTTCTCGAACCCGCGCAGCTGCTTCGGCGGGCTGTCGTCGCCGGGGATCCCCAGGTAGAGCTGCGCCGCCTCGGCGCCGTCGCGCTCGCCGATATTGGCGACGGTGGCCTGGACGGTGGCCACGATGTCCCAAAGTCCGTCTACGTAAGTAGACGCACCCGCATGAAGCAGCTTTTCGTCGGGCTTGATCGCGAGGTCGCTGTACTCGAACCGCGTGTAGCTCAGCCCGAATCCGAACTCGAACCGGGGCACAATACCAGCCTGGTCGAAATGGCGGTAATCCACGTAGACGCCCTCGGCGAAGTCGCACTGCAGATCAATATCACCCTCCTCGGGGCGACACGGCGCGTAAGCGGCGCCGTAGTCGCTCTCGTTGCGGGCGATGGTGTAGGGCAGCTTGCCCGAGAAGAAGGCCTCGCCGTACAGCAGCCGTACGAGCGCGCGGCCGCTGTCCTGCCCCGGCAGGTGGGCGACGACGGCGGCCGTGACGTTGGGGTGCTCGATCCACTGGTCCACGAGGCGGACGCCGGCGGCGTGCACGACGACGAGGGTGTTGGCGCAGCGGGCCGCCACGTGCAGCACCAGGCCGTCGCTGAAGTTGTCGTGCAGGCCGTCGCGGTCCCAGCCTTCGGTCGCGATGGCGTTGATGAAGACGAGGCACGCGTCTGAGGCCGGGTTCACGTCCGGGGTGCCCGACTCGAGGTCCCAGTTGACCCAGGTGCCGTCCAGGTAGGCACGGTGTTGGATGGCGCTCAGGGGCTGTTGGGTAAAAGATCGAGCGAGGTCAGCATGTAGTTGTAGTACTCATGTATCATCACGCACTCAGGGAGGTTCATATGTAGTCAGACTTACATCTAGTATGTAGGCAGGACCATTGGCTCCAGCTCGACCGCCCGTGACGATAGTCCCACCTCTGGCCGCTTGGTCGAAATGCGCCTCAGTGCCGAGCACAGCCTGCGCCATCTCGGGCGAGGATTCGTAGCCGAGATTGAAGAGGATGTCCGTGTTCTTCGTCTTGGGAACTGTCGCGTCATAGCCGAAGACGGATAGCATGGCGGGGGCCTCCGTGAAGGGCAGCGCGCCGTTCTCGTTCTTGAGCAGCACATGGCCGGCCATCGCGCCTTCGAGGATGATGGGCCGCGACTGCGGGTCGCGCGCGTCGACCTGCTCGTGCGGGAGGCTCAGGTTCTGCATGCCGAACCCGGGCTTGGGGAAGTTGTCGCCGTCTTGGTGCACGAGATACCAAGCTGCGACGATCCTGTAAAGATCGGGAACAGTTTTTAGTCGGCGGTACGTAACATGGGCGGTAACTGAGGGGTCCTTCTTCTTACCTAGTGGCCATGTCCGTGACCCTTTCTTCCGGCACAGTCCCGTTGCCCACCGCGTCCGTCAGGTTCTGGCCGAACGAGCCGCCGCCCGGCATGATCATGTCGAGCCCGTTGTTGGCCGAGCCGAGGTAGTGCTGCGCCGACCAGTCGAGGAGGACAAACCCTTCAAAGCCTAGCTCGGTCTTGAGCACGCCGTTGAGCAGCTTGCTGTTGTCACACGAGTAGGTGTTGTTGACGCGCTGGTACGAACACATGATCGAGGCAGCGCCCGCGCGCACGCCGTCCATGAAGGGCCACAGGTAGAACTCGTGCAGCGTCTTGTCGTCGATGTTGGCGCTGACGGCCTCGGCCCCGAAGTAAGGGCGCCGGTTCGTTTCCTGCTCGTTGCCGATCAGGTGCTTGAGGTTCGTGATCACGCCGGCTGCCTGGTGGCCCACGACGGTCTCGGCGTTCAGCTGGCCCGACAGGTACGGGTCCACGGAGAAGCCTTCCCAGTTCCGGCCGCCGAGGGGCGACCGACCCAGGGGGCCGGCATTGGGGCCTAGAAGAACGTTCACTATACGCGCTACAGTTAGTCCTGGCTAAAAAAAAAGTCGTTTCAATGGGAGAAAGAGAAAGGGGTGTTGTCGTAGCCTACCTCCTTTAGCCTTGAACTCCTTGCCTATATAGAAAGCTCTCTGGTGCGTCAGGTTCTTGTCCCAGCTGGCGCCGGCGTGGATGGCCGAGGGGAATGAGCTGACGAAGTCGGTGGCGCGGACGCCGTTGCCCGCGTCGTGAAGACACATGCCCGGCCACCCGAGGCGGGGCACGGTGCCGGTGTTGCCGGCGCAGACATTGTCGGTCACGGCGAAACCGCGCGTGATGTTCACCTTTTCCTCCAGGGTCATGGAGCCCACCAGCTCGCGGGCCTGTTCATACGCGCTGGCCCATAGTCCAGACCCTTTCCCAGACGCTGTAGGTTTCGTAGAATACGTTGGTCAGCAATACTCCATACAGAGGTAGAGATATAGGTTAACAGGAGCTGCACTCACGGGATGGATGCACTAGTGGGGATTGTGCATTGCTAGCTGCTGTCGGCTGGCTGCAGAGAACAGCCAGCACTGCTGCCCCGAGGAGGTTGTGACTAGGGAGAAACCACATTGTCCAATTGAGTTGTCTTGATTGGCCAAGCGTACATCACTCGTTGGGGAAAAGAAAAGTGAAGGGTGTGTGGTCACCAAAAGCCTCAATCTGCAGTGCAACCAAGCCTGTATTTATGCTTCTTCAACACTACAGATGCTGACTGACGTGCGTGGCAGAGGATATTCACTAGGCTTGCTCATATGTCGTAGTATTACATGCAAACGAACAAATGGAACAATCGAAGAACCCGGGGAAACAGGCCAGCTTTACCGCCTGGGAGACCCATGCAAAGTGGTGATCGAATGGGATGACTTCCGGGGCGGCCCTAGGGGAATTGCTCGTCACAACAACCTGCTTGAATCTTGGGTTAGGCGACTGCAGGTGCGCTGGGGGGCGCGGACCAGTCTTCCGTCGCCCGTCATCTCCATCAAAATTCGGTCGGGGCCTCTCTGCGGTCGGTCCGGCACTCACCAAACAAACTACGAAAGCGTGGTGAGACTTTGGTGGTAAACGATGCCTGTCGTCCCAAGAGCTCTTTGATTAATAAACCATTCAGCTGGTGCTTGACTGATCCCGGCTTTGGCTGGCCTTTTTTCTCCCTTGACATATCTGCCCAGGCTCAAGACCAATGCCGGATCTACGCCGTACATGTGCAGTACAGACATACAGTAGCCTGCTTGGCGATCAGTCATAAGGTCACAAAGCGGGCAACCCACGTCACACCGAAGTGCCGGCTTTGACCGATGGAATAAGTACACTCATTGGTAACAACATCATCATTAATGCGACCACTTCTAGGAGCACTCTTTGGCCATTGCTTTTAGCGAAGATTAGCCATTATGTGAGTCTTCCTCTTTCTCTCGCTATTTGTACGGGTTATCCTCCTCGAATTTGGGCTCCCACAGGCCCCTGGTCTCTTTGACCTGCAGCTGCAGCCCCTTGAGGAGCCCGTACATGGTGCGCAGCGTCGGCATAGCGACCCCGCGCGCCTCGCCCTCGCGCAGGGGCTCGCCGATGATGTTCTCGACCTCCATAAAGTTGCCCTTCTCGACGTCCTGGCACATGCTCGGCTTGAAGGCCGTGTCGGTGGGGTCGACGCGGACGACCCGGTCGGGCAGGTCCGCCGGGAACTCGTAGCCGCCCACGGCGCTCGCGGCCGCGATGATCTCCCGCATGATGGGCTTGACCAGGTCGTCGATGACGTGCCGGCTCGCCCGCATCCGCGCCGTGTCCATGCGCAGCACCGCCGCCACCGAGTTGAAGCTCGCGTTGTACACGAGCTTGCGCCAGCGCGCCAGCTGCGCGTCGGGCTCGTACCGGATGTCGAGCCCGAGCTCGCCGCCCGCGCCGTAGACGTCGACGTACCGGCGCGCCGCGGCCTCGGCCCGGGACGCTTCGTCGCTCACGGGGCTGGGCCGGTCGGGCGGCGGGGGGAAGAAGGGGCTGATGTACTGGACGTCCTCGTCGTCGTGCCGGATCTGCCCGGGCGCTGTCTCGGTCGCCGCGATCAGCGAGATGCTGCTCAGGACCGGGTTGCCGGCGAAGCGCGCGAGCAGCGGCCGCTCGATGTTGAGGCCGTTCTGGGACAGCACGATGGCGGTCTGCTGCGGGGTCACGGCCGGGGCGATGAGGTCGGCCACCGTGGGCGGGATGTCGGGAATGTTCTTGGTGGTCACGAGTATGAAGTCGAATGGTTCGAGGTTCTCTTGAACGACATCAGGTATCGTCTTGCGAACTATAATAAGAGTGGTGAGCAGGAGTATAGGTGAGTGCATGATCTCATCGCACAATGGGTGTAATGTATGTCTGACTTGCCACGGCTGGAAGTACTTACTATGTGATGGACGCCATCCCTTGATGTCATGACCATGTTCGATCGAGTCAATTGTGAACCCCTTTTCAGCTACAGCATCGTAGTTGGAGCGTAGGACCGCTGTCACTTCGGCCTTGCCTCCAATCTCCAAGGCATATGCGGCCATGGCTCCTACCCCACCAACGCCAACAACCAGTACTCGGGCTTTTCGCTCTGCCATGCTGGTTTTCAAACGTAGAGACTCTGTAGTAAGGTATTTAAATCAGCAATGATATGTATTTCAATCGACTAGAACCCCCTTCGAAAGCATTTGTAGTTGTTTGATTTTTGCCTTTTTATTTAAAGACGTAGCGGCAGATAGAGCGCCAATTGCCTGCTTGACCAACAAAGTTCGGTTTACAGCGGGTGATAAGCTCTAGGGCATCGGAGCGCTGTCGGATGCTGGCCAAACCAGTGGAGCTGGTTGCCCGACTCCGACTTCAGTTTCCATGCTTCACATTTGCTGCTTATCTTTCTCGTCTTGGGTATCATCATTGATGAGCCACACAGTGTGTATCAGAACCTCTTGCCTTTCATTTATGGTTCAAGTCTATGTACTGGTTTGTCGCATTCGGGAGTGACCGACATCCTCTCTTTCTCCGTATCGGCTGGTTCGTGTACTTTCTGGCCTCCGACAACGGCCTGCCCCGGATGAGTTCCCTCCTCACCCAAGTCTAAGTAAGTAAGGAGCCTCAACGCCAGCTCAATTCTTCCACTTTGCGGCGAAGCACTGCGAGACTATGTATGTGTCCGAGTTTCCGTTGGGAGTCTCAACCAGCTCGTAAGACGAATCGAAACCTCCTGCAGCCCACGACGTCCAGCCCAGATAAACATCGCTGTTGGAGCTGTTTGGGTCAATCTGTCAGAACAATTCTTGGAAACAAATATACACTCGTGCAGGGCAAGAAGGAAGGGAAGGATAGCGCTTTGACGCAGTATACTTGAAAGTGGGAAAAACTTACTTGATGTAGTCCAATTGCTGACAGATGACGGTCCCGCAGCTGGCCACGTTGCCGCCGCCCGTCTCGCTGAGGAAGGCCTGGCGCCCGTTCGAGCGCAGCCAGGTCGCGAGGGGCGCGAAGGCGCCGTCGATGTTGTTGGTGGTGCACTCGACGTGCGTGCCGCTGTTGTCCGAGTCCGAGTACTTGTGCACGTCGAAGATGAGGCCGCTGGTGGTGCCGTCCGGGTTCTTGACCTTGAGCAGCTCCGGGCCGGACCCGTTGCTGATGAAGTTGGCCGCCGACGTGTAGTCCGTGCCCGGCAGCAGGATCACCTGCGACGTCGCGCCCGTGTTGCGGATCGCCGTCACCACCTTCTGCACCGTCTGGGCCCAGGTCCCGATCGTCAGGTCGTGCGGCTCGTTCATGACGCCGAACACGACCCGGCTTTGCGCCTTGTACTTGGTCGCCAGCGCCGTCCACAGCGCCACGAACTGGTCGTCGGCGGGCCCGCCCTGCCCGATGACGGCCCCGTTGTAGCGCGCGTAGTTGTGGATGTCGAGGATGCAGTAGGTCCCCAGGTTCAGGCACCCTTGCATGAAGGCGTCGTACTTGGCCAGGTTGTTCGCGTTCAGGTTGCCCGTCGGGCTGTTGTTGGTCAGGTACTGCCAGCCCACCGGTAGGCGGAAGATGTTGAACTTGTCGTCGTTGACGAAGTGCCGCATCTGCTGCACGCCGCTCGACGACTGATCGGCGATCTGGCTGATGTCCTGGGTGCCGGATGTCACCATACCGAAGTCGAACCCGGCGATGTTGACACCTGCGTACTTGACCTTGCCTCCTGGTGCTGATGTCGGGTTGCCGGGGGAAGACGTCGTAGTCGGAGCTAATGGTAGTAGGTCAGAATACACCGGTCCATCAAGAGATCATGGGCGGATTGGTACGGACATCCACCTCCACCTCCGCCTCCGCCCGAGCCAGGGATGCACTGCGAGTACCATTCATTCACGACGGAGCAGGTGTATCCCGATACGCAAGTTGTAGCACCCGTCCAGCCGTTGCCACCGCCTAGTCAGTCTATGTCAATGGCTTGTACAAGAAGTGCCATGGTTCTGGGTCAAGCTTACATTGGCCATAGGCTGCTTGCTGGGCGAAAGCTTGGCCAGCCAGCCCGGCTGCGAGCGAGGCACCGAGACCCATGTTAATACCCATGTTGAAAGACTTGGAGTTGCTTGACTACTGTGAGATGAGCCAATAGTCGTCTCAAGGTAATGCTTGACTTTCTTGGTACCGAGCTTGGTGTTCGGAGAGACGATCCTCGGTTCTTTTTATAGATGCTTGGTTTTGACTGAAGCACGTATACCGGAGAAGGATCCGCGGACATGATCGCACACTTGCATCCTGCGACAACCGTTTCCGAGCGCTAGGCGTTTCTCGGCACCAAAAATCAATCCATCGTAGTTGAGAATGAGCTAATTCCGACCTACTGCATACGACGTCTGCTCCGTTGACCTGGAACGGGCAGGTGCCGTCGCTTATGATTGGCGGAATAAACTTTGGCAGATTTCAGGGGGGCTAGACCACCCCCACCAGCGCCCACCGAAGATTCCGCCGGTGGTCCCATATCCTCACGGCATAGGACGTTTCTGTGTTAGTTTGCGGGATTCAGAGCCGTATTTGCCTTCACGGGCAAGCAGTATGCACCAAGGTCTGCCCAGACCGTTCTACAATGCCAGCCAACCTACCTATGTACCAGATCACACATCATGATTATGTAGTACACACAGCCAAACCCCCCGGCCGTGTTCGAAATCACCATGGTATACCCAGTTTCTGGCACCCGGCGGATTGATCCGAGGAATACACTCGAAAGGCGAAAGAAGAGCGTCTTCTGTGTGCGATGGGCTCACCTGCGAGGCTATAGGGGCTCCATTGTTGGCCTTCTGGTTTGTGCCGTGACTCGTACATTTGGCCGCCATTTCTGGATGCCGAATCCGGGGCAGCAACACCTCAGTGGCGGCGTCGGCGGTGACTAGGCTCCACCAGGTCGAAGGGGAAGTTCCGCGACTCGAACTAGCCGCCCGTCCCCGTTCCGATTTCCAGGTCCTTGACGACGTAATCGTCGCCGCCGGCGGAGGAGGAGAAGGGCATACTCTCGTCCTTCTAGAGCGCCAGATGGAGCGCGTCGCCCAGGAGCAGGTGTCAGCATATCTTGTGCTGCAGGTCGACTCAGTTCTGCTCGGCACCGTCGTGGGGGAGCAGGTACCGTTCCTCGCAGTAGTAGCCCGAGTAGTCCGTCCTCCCGGTTTCCTCGACCGAGGCCGGGGTCCGGGATGTAGTGGCCTGTTATTAGGTTGTTAGTGGTGGTGATAGTCTTGCTTTCTCCTCGCTTGGACGGCAAAGGGATTGCCGGTGAGGGATCAATCCCATCTCGCCTACGCGATTCCGTTGGCTAGTGACAGTTGCCTGTCGACCATCCTGCCAAGCGGGCGATGTTTCTAGACGCAGTCGATTGGTTGTGACACTGACAAGAACGTTTTGCCAAGAACAATTGGCTGTCATCTCGCGACGATTAGCACGTTGATCTTCTTCACGAGCACACCTACAGCAAACAGGCATTTTGAGATGATGCGCAATAGAAATCAGTGTCTCGATAGGCAGTGTCAGCCTGAAGGTTCAATTGGCGGGACTTTTTGGCAGCCTCACTAGCGGAGGTGCAGTGCAATGATAGACCGGCATGCCAATACCCCCCAACCCCTTAAAGCTGGCAGTTGACAGTTGACAGTTGACAGCTCATCAATATGTTCGTTCCGTGTAATAACATGAAGCCACCCGTGCGGCACAGCTGAGAATAAAAATAAATTGGCCGATCGAAATCCCAATCGCTCGCGCTTTCGCCAATAGCGCCCCGTCGGTTGTCCCCAGTTATTTGCCACTTATTGGTGTGGCCAGCAGCGGGCGATGCACAGCAAACACAGCCAATGCTGTGCCGCTTACGCCGCAGGCTAACTGCTACTGCGGCCTGCGGCGTCAGCGAGTTAGCCTGCGCGAGTTAGCGAGTTAGGGCGGGTTAGCGTCCAGGGCCACCCCCACAAAGCTGCTTACTAGCCCGACCGTTATTGAGCTGATGATGGCGTCAAGCGAATTGAGAAAGATTTCGATACGGGATGTAAGCATATAAGTAAACGACCCTCGCAGTTTTCTTTTTGTTATCCTAAGTACTAGACCCTATTAAAAGTTTTCATATCTGAATCACTTATTCAAGTCGCACTCAGGAAACCTCAGAAAACAAATACAAATCAATCCATACCTACCTCGTACGCACACACACACACACACATCATGGCCCAACGATTACCCCCCTTCCCCGGCCCATGGGCATGTTCAAGGCGTACCAGACCCCACCGCAGGGCGAGACGCTGGTGCTGAAGGAGAAGATCGTGTCGCTGTCGGGCGACAGCTTCGACATTAAGACGCTGGACGGCCGGCCCGTCTTCAAGGTCCAGGGCAACGCCTTCTCGCTCTCGGGCCGGAAAGAGGTCATGGACGTGGCCGGCAACCACCTCTTCACCATCCGGAAGCGGCTGCTGCGCCTGCACTCGACCTTCTACGTCGAGGACCCGAGCGAGCGCGAGATCATGGAGGTCGCGGGCAAATTCAGCTGTAAGTTTTTTCTTTCTCTTTTTTCTTCTACTTCTTGATTTTCTGCCTCCCCTCAATGATTACAACAAGTTAGCTGACTGAATCCCCCAAAAGTCGGATCCTCCAAATCCGTCGCCACCTTCACGAGCGAAGGCGGCCAGCGCGAGAACCTGTTCATGAAAGGCAACTTCTTCGACACGCGCGCGGCCATCACGGACGAGGCCTCGGGCCAGGCCGTCGCCGTCATCAACCGGCAGCTCCTCAACCCGCGCGAGCTGCTGGGCGGCCAGCAGACGTACCACGTCACCGTCGCGCCCAACGTCGACCTGGCCGTCATCGTCGCCATGTGCATCTGCCTCGACGAGCGGCGGAACGAGAACTAGGGAGGCTACCCCGTGCCCGGCGGCGGCATGTCCGGCATGCCCGCTAGCTATTAGCTAGCTAGTTATTGATGAGATGTGTGCTGGGGGAGGAAACTTTTTCTGGGGGCGTTTCGGAATTGGGATTGATGATACCTCTGCTGCGCTGTTGTGGCTTTTATGCACCCCCTACTATTCCACCTTGAATCTTCAATTGAAGATGGAAATATAACACATTAAGATTAAACTCTGGTTCTTGTGATCTTCAACACGCTCGGGCGATGAATGTATATTAATGAAGCCCCTGACATTGAACTTGCTAGTCATCGTGCTTATAGCGGGAGGCACCAAGGCAGTCTTATCGAACGAGGGCGCCCTTGCCTAGCCCCTGTTGTCTAAAGAGGGTGTGGGCGATCATTACTCCGTCTTGTGAATGTTGTTCGTGCCGGCTGACACAATATTCCCTGCTCTGCTCGGCAGATCTGCAGCTGTGGATGACAGTAAGGCTACCGGCCAGCCGTCCCAGCTGCTTGAACGAGGTGGAATAGACAACGGCAATGGCTTGTTGGGCACATCAGATAGAGATGAGGAGATGTCTGGTTGGGGAGTGAAAAAGGGGCAGGGCAGTGGGGAAGCTCGATGATATGATTCGTTGGAATATTCCTCCTTCTTTTGAGATGGTGTTAGTATCACGAATTATACTAAATGAAACAACATCGTGGCCAACAAAATGCTTGGCCCAGTAAGACAGGATCCTTATGGACGATGACCTCGCTTGCTACTTTATCCTTTATTACGGAGTAGTAGGTGACATATGATGAGACCAAAACTGGACAGAGTCTCGTAAAATTTGTCCGCTTGTGTGTTACTTCAGGCTTTCTCCCCTTTTAGCCCCCCTTTTCTCTTCTATCTCTCTCTTTCATCCTTGCTTCCTTCATATCGTGCTTGCTGTTCTAATGTTCTAATGTTCGTCTTAGTTGGTGTTTACACTATTCCAAATGCTCAATGCTGGGCTTCACTAATAATACGATGCCTCTACTTCGCTTGGGAACACAAACCTTCATGCCAGCCATCCTATATGTTTGAGCTGCCCGAATAGGGAAAATTCGAGGGCTCGGATAGTGCGATCTCGGGAGATGAAAGCACCCTCCCCCCAGTAACTCAGACATATCACTACTGCCAGTTACCTCAGCTACTGGTGCTTCGGCGGAAACCCGCATCGGCTCGCTGCACAAAAATACCCACTGTTCTACCCAAGAAATGCAAGTGATCCGCACACAACGTCTGCTACCGGTACATTGGAGCACAGGCTGACGGACCTTGTCCAACTGACTTTGGCTGACGAGCCCTGGTCGCCGGTCATTTTGGTAATTGACGTACAGTCTATCTATATCCGACTTCATGGTCATTTCATAGACCAACCGCCCTTTACAAAACCCTATACTATTTTGGTGGCCCGAAGCGATTCTGTATCGCCCAGGCGGATTCCGGGTGGGAGGGAATCCTGCCCCATCGTATTCAAGAGCTATCGTATCAATATCATACAAGGAGATAGAACGGCGATGAGCAATGTTATAAGAGGAAAAACGTGAGTAGTTACACGTCGCAGGTGACAATATGGAAGATGGAGCGATTATGTGCTGGAGCTACGGGTAGCGAAGTGAGAGACTCTGAGCTGGACGATGCTAGGTGTGGAAGGGGTCGCGCTGTGGATTTGGCGAAAGCATTGAGTTGAACCGGAGACTTCTCCAGGCAATGCATTTCAAAAATAGAGTATGTGTATTGGGACATGGGCTCCCGCAGATAAAACTGTTTGGTGAGATCGAATGACGGGTCGAAAAGAAGCAAAGAAGACGTTTTTTTTTTTTTAGATATAGCGAAGCAAGTGATGGATACGATCCAGGAATACTTGAATGATGGGGTGTGTGACAGTGCTGGTGGTCGCTGCAATCGCGTGATTTGATTGGTCGGGAAGCCCCTGTAGCTGGCCTGGAGCAGGAATTGACTGGTTTTCAGGCCTTCATTATCCATGCAGGGGTCTGTCCGTCCACCAGCAGCTCATCCATGCCTCCTTTCTTGTCCACCAACCCAACAACCCCCAAACAAGTCCTTTGTGATGCACAAAGAGAAACCCCCAACCAAGCAATCAAGACCCATTGTGACTCGGCCGGCCCCTGCAGGTTGAGAAAAAGATAAGTTTCAAGAAAATGGCGATATATTTGTACCTGTGGAATAAAAAGAAGACAACGTGGCGTTCTGTCTGATCCCCTCATTGCAAGTGACTCAACTTACCACGAACTTCCATCATGTTGCTGACCTTCTACGTACTATCATGTCTCATGCTGTCGGTCCTGGCCAGGCGGGCGACAGACCATTTCGGCCCTGAAGTCACACTCAGAGAAACATCCACAACTACGCACGTCTCCGTCGTCTCCTCCACGTCGCCATCTCAAGTAAGTCATGAGTCTGCTACTCCCGCTGTAACAGCATCATCTGACCGTGGCACACAGTCCCCAACAGCAACGCCGCACTCCGGCTTCACAGAACCAAGCTCCTGCACCGACGCCCGCCGCGCCGCCGTGGCTATGGCCCTCGCCCACTCGCCCAACGCGCCCCTCTTCCCCGAGGATTGGCCCGCGGGCTGCCGGGAGATCCAGGACAGCCTGAAACAGATCGCGGACGCGTTCCTGCCGACGGCGTATCTACCCAAGGACAAGTTCAACGAGGTCGCGCGCCGCGAGAACTGCCGCCTCGACGTCCGGGTCCGTGGCGGCGCCGTGGTCCTGGGGCAGGCCCACCTCGAGGAGCTCATCGCGACGGGGCTCGGGGCCAGCCTGCGGGGACGGGTCGCGGTGCAGGGGCGCATGGTCTGCGCGCGGCTCAACGGGACGGAGGGGGAGCGGGTTGATGTGGAGTGGATGATGGTGCCTATTCTCAAGGATGGGAATGAGGTATGACGATCATGATCATGAATGTGCAGTGGACAAGGTATAGCCAGCTTGCTACCTACTACGAGGAATAGATGGCGGCGGCGGTGCTGTGTGTGTGTGTATGGGTGGTGGCTGCTGCCGGGTTTCCATTTGACGTGAGATGCAAGATCGATATACTTGCGGCTCACATTTCATCCTTCCTACAATGATACATCATGATTAGATTTATGTCTAAGCAAACAGCCGCCGACTGACACCTGGCAACAGCAGGGCAGCCCAATGCTCCATTGGACGTGTGATGTGATAACCCGACGCAGCGGATCTCAAGCCCACCAAAAGCAGTCGTCCGGCCAAATCGCCACGCTTACTGTAGACGAACATGCGCCCATCGTAAACCCACCCAATGAATGGGTTTCCTATTCCCTTTTTACTAATTTAAGCCCCAGTGCAAGACGCAGCGAAAGCGAAGGAGCTTCTTGGCTCTTGGCTCAGCCATGGGAAAAGCCCAATGTGCTGGGTTAAGATCGACACGATGGTGTGCGGCGCAGCCAGGCAAACACACCACTCACTGCCAGATTGCAGAACCAACCGTCGAGGTGCAGCACCCCCCAAATACGCTGGCAAATATCTCCGGATTTACTTACTCTTTCGGTCGAATTACTGTTTGTTGGTTCTTCTCTTTTATTTGTTACATCATCATCGCGAATCTGTATTACACCGACCTGCATCAATCCTTTAACCAGGGGAAGTCAACACCACCGGCAAATATATACTTACATACTTATACAACCTCTGTCGCATACAAAGCATACCGCGCGTACAGATAGGTTTATACACAATGGCGTACAGCGACGACTTCAATTCCGGGGTCAGGACCATCTCCACGGTCTGGATCGTGGTCATTGTCGTGCTCGTCGTCTTCAGTGTCGGGGGCTTGATCGTGGCCATCTGGCTGTGGAGGCGCCATGTGTCGCGGCGCAACAAGAGGATGGAGGCCTTCTATGCCGCGCCGATTCAAGCAGGCCCTTCGCAGCAGCAGCAGCAACTTCCGCAGCAGTATCCCAACTACAACTACCAGCAGAAACCGCAAGAAGCGCCGACGTCGTCGCCGCTGCCGCGAGCACAATTGGACGCGCAAGAAACGGGCGTCAGCAATAACAACCGTACCAACTACACCAACAGAAACGGCTATAACACCCAGACCAGGAGTGAGCTGTACGGATGAGCGAAGGGCGCCCAAGAAAAGAAGGGCCGTGGGGGCTCAACGTCAATCGAGCGGGGAAGAGTCCAAACGGTGACGAGGGCATGAGAACGACATCGACTGGTTTTGAAGGATGCATAACTTCTCCGAACAGTCGGTCCGGCAGTTCCAAACTGGGACGACACGCGAGACTTGCAGTCTTGAGAGAATCACCAATTGGCGCGCGCGCTTGTGGTATACGAGATTTACGGCACGAGAGGCGGGCGAAGAAGGGTCACGATACGATACGATGCCATGCAACCGACCGGCTTGGCTGAGCTACTGCAGAATATATATATATATACCCACGTCGGACAGGATATACCACACCGAACATATATGTTCATATACCCAATTTCATGTTTATAGCGAGAAAATATCCTACGTTATCAGTACCATACCTGTACATATCTCAATTGGAAGAAGATACGAATTCAAACTCAAGCCGAACCTCGTCCGTGATGCGACCACCGATCGTCTTCCCCGCAAACTCCCACGACGTAGTGAAGAACTTGATCGTCAACTTCTCGGTCCCTTCTTCTTCTGCTTGGTGGTAGGTTTCGGCATCGTGGCCTCCTGTCGTCCTCAGGTGTACCTCGCCACGTTCGTGATGACCGTCCTCGGGCGTCCCGACTGTCCAACGACGATGACCCTCATGGCCACTGTCGCCGCCACCCTCCTTTTTGGCGAAGAGGACATCGTAGACAGGCTTTAGCCTTGAACCGGACGTGGTGGCAACAGCGTCCGGCTGAAGAGCCGCAGCAGCAGCTGGTGGTGGCGTAACTTGCAGCACCGCCACGCCCACCGCGCCAGAAGCGTGCTCCGCCAGCTTCCCGTCCTGGTAGGGGACCCGCAGCTGCCGAGGCGTCTCGTCTCAGGCACCAGAACGGCAGGACGCCGGGCTCCAGCGGCTTCCCTGTGGCCGCATCGTCTGCCGCCGAGATGGCCCACTTCAGCACCTCGCCGTCGGGCCTGTTCCGGCCCCCGCGCACCAGGTCGCGGTACGCAATGGCGCCGTCCCCCGCGTCCCGGACTTTCTGTTGTATCTCTTGGAAAGCCGCCGGTACCGATCCCAGCCTATCGTCATCATTCTCGGCACCCTTATGAATACTGGCAGTAGTAGTAGCCGAAGGAGCAGAAGAGGTAGAAGAAAGAAGAAGGGTCAGAGCCCAATCAATCACAGTCCCCTCCCTCTGTCGACCCCAGCGATGCCCCGCCCTCCCGCCGCGACCCACATCATCATCAACAAAGGCGATCAGCTCCAGGTAGGACCCGTCGGCGAAGAAGACCAGCACGTTCTCGGTCACGCCGTCGGCGTGCTTACCGCCCGGGTGCAGCATGAAGGCCTTGGCGAGCCAGGAGGGCGGAGACGCCAGGAAGGCGTGGGGCACGAGGATGACGATGTGGTCTAGGAGGGGTGGCGTTGTTGACGGTTCCGGCGACATCTTTTTCGTTTTCTTTTCTGTTCTTTGTTAAAGGGGATGCTGCTACGAAAGGGAAGAAGGGGGGGGGGGCGGGCAGGTAGGTAAATGAATACCTGAACGGGGCAGACCTAGTTGTTTGGGAAGGTTGATGCGAAGTCAGATTAAGGAAAGAAAGTGTAGGTGGCGCCGCCGAGACGCCCCGGGTTGGAATGTCCAGGCGGAGTTGCGGGGGCGGGGCTCAAAGTGCCGGAGTCAATCACGCAATATGACTGGCAAAACACTCAACCACTTAGACTCCAATACACATCGGCTCTGTTTGCTTTTGAGACGCGAGTCTTACAATTGGGGACATACAAATGATGAACTGCGATATTGTTGGCGCATGAGGTAAAGATGTATAGAGCAAGAATGGGTCCATAGTCCAGCCTCTGGAACATACGCAGCTAGCCAAGCAGATAGATACCTCAGTTTAAACACATGCAATCTCACAGTCGATTTTGCCCTAACATGCCAATGGGTGGTTATGTTGTATTTGAACTCTGGCCATTGCAATCGTAGATACCAGCCACTGAGTTTAGTGTGTAGTAATAGAAGCCCTGATGTTCCCATCTATCGAGATCTTGAGATGCGGTATCCACGTATAAGCCAGGAGACATCGCAGTGAATATAATCCCGAAACATCTAGCACATCAACTCGGCCAGCTATCAAGTCCAACACATAACCATCTCTGTCCAGTCCCCAAGTTGAATCCCAACGATAGCTAGCCTCAAGTCCAAGTCCAAAATGCTGAGCCCCTTGATCCTCATCCCCGCCTTCCTCGGCACAGCAATCTAGTAAGTCTCTCTCCTTTGTTTCCCCTTTTGCTTTCGTTTCTCGTTTCTTTCATATCAAGTAGACTAATGGCCCCGAAAAACAGCGCCGTCGCGATCCCCACCACCACCCCCGTCCCGACCTTCACCATCACGACCTTCACGACCATTTCTCCGGTCGCTTGTCTAACAACGGTAGTCCCTTGTCTAACGGCACCAGCCGCGGAGGAAACCGTAACAACAACAACAACTGCGGCGCCTCCCTTATTGGCCGGTCGAGCCGAGACGAGCAGCCGGCCCCCCTTCAATCCCTTCTCTATCCCGCCCATCCCGCCCATCCCGGGCTTCAGCGTCCCCAGCAGCCGCACCCGGTCGACGCCGCGGTCCGGGCCGTCGTCGTTATCGTCGTCGTTGAGCTGCCCGTTTCGGTACGTGTGCTACGTGGAGTGCCGCATCGGGATCGTGACGCCCGCCTGTAAAGGGTGCTGCGACGACCAGAAGAAACCGGAGGAGCCGAAGAAGGCCGAGGGGGGCGCGCCTGAAGGGTAAGAAAGCTAGCGGCTATGATGATGTAGACTCGTTGGTGGTGGTGCCGGTGTTGGTACTGTGAAGATTAGGAACTCGAAATTGTGAATCGATGATGTGGAGGAAAGACGCGTTGAGGGTTTAGAGTAGCTGGAACATTCATGCTGAAAAAGAATTTGGCTGGAAAAGGGGCGTCGCCCGGTGTTCCTCTCGCATTTTTGTGGAAGTTTACTACTAAGCATTGGGGTTAGAAGGAAACATGACATAATGAAAGATGGCAGATAGATCCAAGACGAGCAGTGTTGCATTTGAGTTTCAACAAAAGGTGCTTCAACGAGAAAGCCCTTTCGTTTTCCGCCGCTTTGATTCTAGAGCTAAGATACAAAGCTCCCGCACATAAGTTTTCAACTCTCCTCCTGCCGTCCCCCCAAAGCCGGCACGTACTTCTCCTCCAACAGCCTGCGCATAGTACTCTCCGCATTCTTCGGATCGATGCGCTCCTCATACCCGAGCCGCATCATGCGGCCCACCAGAAACATCAGCTTGCCCTGCGGGTATTGCTTAAAATCAGCAAAAAGGCTGACTATATCCTCCTGCCCCTCGACCGCCTGGTCCGCCAGCTCCGCGTACTCCTCCTCGGACAGCTCGTGGAACCACATTTTCTCCGTCTCGATCGCGTCCGCGACGCTCGCGTACTGCGCTGGCACCGTACCGCGGTAGACGACCCAGAGCAGCTCCTTGGCCACCTTGGCCGTGATCCGGCGCCGGTACAGGAAAACGACGATGTCGGCCAGGCAGTCCACGGGCACGCGCCGGCACTGGCCGTCCGGTGTGAAGCCGAGGTCCTGGGCCGACGCGTCGTGCGGGTTGGACGTCAGGCGGCCCAGCTCGTGCAGGATCCAGTTGGCCGCTAGCTGAAAGCAGGTGGGATGCTCAGCGATGTTTGCTATGTTGCCCGAACCCGAACCCAGCTTCGCCTGCAGGCTCTCCACCACCCTCCAAAAATACTCGACCCGGGCCCCGCCGTCGAGCGCCACGAGCGACAGCGCGTCCTTGGCCGTGAGCCCAAAGACCTCCGTCAGCTCGTCGACCTCGGCGTCCGGCAGCTGGCCCAGGATGCCGCGCAGGTGGGCGACGAGGTCGTCGCCGACGACGACGGGCAGCAGGTCCGGGTCGGGCATGTAGCGGTAGTCGACCTCGCCCTCCTTGCCGCGCAGGCGGCGCGTCTCGGTCGCGCCGATGGACCAGCCGCGCGTCTCGCCCGCGATGGTGCCGCCCGCCTCCAGCACGGCGATCTGGCGGTCGCGCTCGGCGATGATGGCGTCCTCGACCGCCTTGAAGCTGCTCAGGTTCTTGATCTCGGTGCGGGTGCCCAGCGGCTCGTCAGAGGGGTGGTCGTCGCTCTGTCGTCGCACCGACACGTTGACGTCGGCGCGCAGGCCGCCGGCCTCCATGCCCGAGACGCAGGCGTCGACGGCGTTGAGCAGGATCTGGACCTTGCGCACGAGGGCGGCGGCGGTGGCGGGGTGGTGGATGTCGGGGCGGGTGATTATCTCGATCAGCGGGACGCCGTTGCGGTTGAAGTCGACCCAGTGCGTCTCGCCGGGCTGTGCCATGGTCTTGGCGGTGTCCTGCTCCATCTGGACCTGCTGGATGCGGACGGCGAGGCCGTCGCCATCTTCGGCGGCGATCCCGTCGCGGGGCTGCAGGAGGATCCGCCCGTCGCGCGCAAAGGGCTCGTAGTACTGCGTAATCTGGTAGCCCGACGGCTGGTCCCAGTGGAAGTAGTGCTTCCGGTCGAAGCGGCTGACGGGCTGGACGTCGCAGTTCAGGGCCAGCGCGGCGCGGAGGGCGGGGATGAGGGTCTCCTTCTGGAAGCGGGGCTGGCTGCCGGGCGTGGCCAGGTCGAAGTAGGCGACGTGGCTGTTGGACTCGTCGTGGAAGGAGGTCGTGGCCTCGGAGAAGAGCTTCTTGGCCGTGTTGAGCTGGGCGTGGATCTCGATGCCGACCGTCAGCTCCCAGCCGGGGACGACCTGGTTGGTGGCATTCTTCTTCTTCTTCTTCTTCTTGCCGGCGGCCTTGGCCTTCTTGGCCTCGTCTTTCAGCTGCTTCCGTAGCGGGACATGGCCGGGCGCAGGGCTCGACAAAGGGGCTTCTTCGGTCGTTTGCGTGTGCAGACTGCGGCGGTGGGAAAGATTGGCTGGGCGTAGAGCAGCGATAGCTCTGGCAGCAGATATTGGGGGGTGCGGGTGAGGCGCAAACAGCCTTGTCTCGAGACCTGGCCCTGCAGCAGATACTTGCTGAGGGCCGCGCTCGGGACTCGGACATGCTGGGAGGCCGAGAAGTCAAGTCAAGTTTCACTCAACTCCTTCACAAGTGTTCAATCAATTGTCGCTCAAACAAAGCTAGTTCGCGATGATGCGACATGGGGGATTGGAGTAGGCTCGGATGTCCAGCTGGTTAGTTCCGGAAAATTGTGGCCATCCGCAAAGCAATTCCAGCCGAACTGTCGCAAACCCCCACCAACGCAATTCCAGTCAACAGCGGAGGCACCTGCTAAATTTAGGCCCAACGGCCCACTGAACAAGGTGCCGAACCAACTGGCCGGGTGAAAGATATTTTGGTCATGTTCATCATGGTCAGCACTGCATCGAGGATGGATGTAGGTAATTCTCTTCTCACATACACAGAATCCTACACCCAGAGATAGACAGACGTTAAATCCCTGACATCCGGGATGGATGGAAGTGGACAGATATCAAATGCGCAACTGCTTCCAGCCAAGTTGAGACACCCCCTCGGTTCTCGTGATCGAATCCCAGTACGATCCCTCCCACCCTTTTTTTTTTCTTGGAGGATTGTCCAAAGTTTCCCTAGCCTGGGTCCATCTGAAACACCACCAACCTGCGCTGACACATGGCCCATTAATCGTGTGTGTCTGTGTGTGTAAAGGTGTGTGTGGGTGTGTTGCGAGTGCGAAGCCGCCTCCAACATATGTCATCCCATTCCCGCCGGTGTTCCACGGGTGGTACAGTATGGACATAACTGCTCGCATTCCAGGTTCCCAATACAATTCCCCCTCCCCCAACTTTCCATTTCAAGGCTCATCCATGATCGTCGCCATTCATAGTCGAAATAGTTCAAACTCAACCATGGGGATCTCTCGGCACCACCAGCTTGCGTCACATGGCACTGCTTGTCGTCCCCCGATGAGCATCGTATCGTAGTCCTGGATCAACTTTATATGCTTATCTTACATTCGTGTCGCATTACTCTTGTACGATAGGATAGGTTCATCTCATCCGCCATTCGTCTTTTTTTCTTTTGTCCCAACTCGCCTTCTCCCAAGCATTTCTGCTCGTTCATTCTCTCGATTTGAATGATACCCCGTTTTGTTTGAAACCCTTTAGAGAGGAGCAGAGCAGAGCAGAAGAAACAGGTACGCTCCAATCTACCTCCTGACGATCTTACAAACGCCCAACTCAATGTCTCTGCCAGCCTTACACAGACACCGACTTGTCTCAACCGATCTGGGGTCCCAGGGCGTAAAAGAGGGCGCCAATCCACCGCCACCATCGACTAGTACTGAGAAGACTATCGTCATTCCGTCTTCTGGAAAAGCTCGGATGCCGACTCCGAGACACAGGTCGTCCTCCACCTTGGTCGCTAACCCCTTAGACGAGACTGTGCGCAGGCGCCTCGGCTCTCTTTTGTCCACATCACGCCGTTACACTGCCGCCGCTAATGGCTGGGAAGCCACCGCGAAACCGCGACGCATCAACAGAATAGACTGGAGGCCATCCTCCTCAGGAGATCGAACTACTACTACTACTGCCACTACTAATACAGCATACCTGAACCACGACAACAACGGGGTGCCTGGCGGAGGCGGCAGAGTGTGCGTACTGAACGCCATCATCATGGACTCGAGCGACTTCAGCTCGGCGACAGAGGAAGCCTACGCCTGGGACCGGCGGCTCGAGCTCGCCCTGCCCATGCCCTTGGAGAGTAGTAATCATGTACTCCAGCCGCACAAGAACAGCAAGGTGCGCAAAAGCGCCTCGGACCTGGGCAACGCCACCGACGAAAGCAGCGACTCGAGTGGGGAGCAACTCCACCGTCACCCAGGCTTCTTTCGCCCGGCGGGATAGCCCCACCATACCGGCGCCCCAACGAGCGTCCTCTCAACAAGAAGGCACCCGCGCCCCGGCCGGACGCGTTGCGGTTCCTGGTCGAGGGCACGGATGCGCGGCCGGCTATCGGCGGCGCAGAGTATGACGAGCTACCACGAGGGCGGCGGCGCTCGACGGTATCTTCCGTCGGCAGCACGGCGTCCAGCACCCGCAGCGGCAAATCAGCCGCCAGTGGCGATGACAACAACGATACAGACCACCACACCAGCCCGGAGCTCAGCCCGAAAACGCCCAAGCAGCAGCAGCGCCCACAACACCTCGCAGTGGACGTGGGCAACCACAACAACAACACCACCAGGACCAAACGCCAGCAGCGGAGCTACGGGACCCCGGAGATGCCTCGCGGCAACGCCAACCTGCCCCACGTCTCGCCCAGCCTGCTGACGCCGCGCGCGTCCAACTTCGGGCAGCACGTCAAGCACCTGCCGCGGGCCGAGAAGCTGCCCCTGAGCGGTTACGAGCTGCTAGCATCCCGCCTCAGCGGTGGGGCGGCGGCCGGCGCGCCTTCTTCTTCATCATCTTCTTCTGCCGACAACAACCACAACAACAACACGCCGGCGGCGATTGCGGTGGAATCCCCCCAGCAGCTCAAGCCCATCTACCGGCGGTTCGAGCCGCTGAACCACCGGCTTCTTCTTCATCTCCAGGACGAGCTCTGCGAGCTCGAGGAGCAGCTGCACCGCCTCGACACGGCCGACACGCAGAACCGGCGGCTGCAGAACGGCATCCTGCCGGCCTCGCGCCGGGCCGATTCGCAGACGGTGGGGGAGCTGCAGTGGCACAAGACGGACATATTGGGCAAGATTGGGTTTAAGCTGGAGCAGTACAGTACGAGAAATCACTAACTAACTCTTCAGTTCTTTTCTTCTTTTCTTTTCTTTCTGGAATTAACCACGCGACTTCTATCTAACTAACTTTGATATGTAGATCATGTTCTGGCTTCTTTCCAAACCACGCGGACGCTGCCGAAGCCTGCCCTCGCTGACGTCCGCGAGTACCAAGGTTACCTCGCGGCGAACGCGCCGATCGCCGAGCACGAGACCCGCTTCCTGGACGCGACGGACGACCTCGTCTGCCTGGCCGGCGAGGGTGGGTATGATCCGCGGGAGGAAGAGGAAAACCAGGAGCAGTTATTGCACCAACGGTCCGTCCAGTACTCGCCCGTGTCGCGTTGGTCTCTCCGGGAAGATACGCCGGAGGACTCCGCCTATGGGGAAGGGGAAGAAGGGGGAGAAGACCGCGAAGAGTCGCCGGTTATTTCGCTCAGCTTGGCGATGGCGGTGGCTGTCATTGCGCCGATCATGGCGTTTGGTATTGTTCCTGGTAAGCGCTGCCCCTGCAATGTCTTCTTAACCAAATGCTGCTCGCGGTGCGACAGGCAGCTTTCCCCAACTCTCCTCGAATGTTGAGAGGGACGCTTCACTGAAAAATAAGAAGAAAAAAAAGACAGATGAAGAACTAACACTGAGACTTGCGGCATTTCTAGGTTACTTTGGCAGATTGACGGTCGTTCTGATGGTGTCGGTGGCGGTATTATGGGGCTTGGTCCACGAGAGGGTCATCGGCGTCCACGCGACACGGGATTTCTACATATGCGCCGGGCTTTATGGGATGGTCATGGCCGTTGTCGCCGGGATATACCGGTGAAGGGTTAGATCCGGCGTGGCAATCAGCAGAGTAAATAATTGGTCAGCGAAGGGATCTGTTTGCCTGGCATTGCGAAGGTGGAAAGAAACAGGGGCCAACGACGACGACGACGGGCGACTTGCTTAAGTCTTTTAGTAGTCGTGATGGGGGAGAGATTTCATGTGAAACCAAAAGCAGACATTTTTCAAAAGCACATACACTGATAATACAAAACAAAGAACGACTCACGGCTTGGGGATTCCAGCTGTATTGACCATAGTTTTCCTAGTCGCTGGATCTTTTGATGACCATGATCAGGAATAGTCTAGTCGAAATGAATACTTGTATCGCTGTGCTTCTCTCGCTTCCTCATGCATCGTCATAGCAAGTCAACGACGACTGGCTGACTTATGGGGGGTCTCAACGCAGGTTAGGCTTACTGACACCTGTTCCTACTTCTTCATAACCACCCATCATCATTCGTCGTCGTCGTCAACTTAAGTAGGCACCGTCTTGATGCCCCACACCTTTAGCTAGCTCGTCGTGGTGTACCAGAGAAAGGGCTTAGATCGGGCCAAACACCCGCTCGAGCTCCTTGATCTGCTCCTGCTGCTCGGCGAGGGCTTCATCCTCCGCCCCTTCCTCTTCTGCCTGGCGTCGCTTCTCCTGCTCGGCCGCCACCTTCGCGGCCATCTCCTGGCGCATCGCCGCGCCCCAGGCCGAGAGACCTGCGGGGTGTAGGAGGCACCAGAGGGCGAGCTCGCGCGTCGCCAGCGTGTCTTCGATGCAGTCGTGTCCGCGGCGGTTTGCGGGCGCGGGTGCGTTGGAGAATCCGGGTCGGTTGCCGCCGCCACGGGTGCCGTTGTGGTTGTTGTCGGTGTCGGTCTGGATCTCGTTGCCCGTCAGTCGAGCCGTCAGGTCCTTGAGGCGCCAGGCCCGGGGATAGACGTCGTGATCGACGCCGAAGACGGCGGCGGCCGTCTGCAGCGCGGTGTCAACGATACGGCCGTGTGAAAGGCGCAGCATGTGGAGGTCGTTCTCGACCGAATGGCCAACGAGCACGGTCTCGGCGTCCATGTACTCCAGGAGCTTCGCGCGAGCGTCCCGCCAGTGGGGCAACAACTGGCCCGTGGCGCGCGCCTCTGCCAGCTTGCGGGCGTTGGCGCCGCTGTACTTGGTGCGCCAGTTGGTGACCTGGCCGGCCGGCTGGACGAGAGTGTCGATCAAGACTTCGCCCCGTGATGGCGTCGATGGCGCAGAGCTGGACGAGCTCGCTGCGCTCCCAGGGCTGCGTGGGGCGGGCTCCTGACTTGGTCTTGGAGTTGCCCTTGGCCTTGGCCTTGCGCTTGGCCCTGAGCGTGGTCTGGGGCTTGGGCTGGGGCTCGGTTTTGGCAGTGCTTCTGGTAGCTGTGGTAGACGTGTGAGGAAGAGGAAGGGGGCGAACGCCGACCATCTCGCAGTCGATGGCGATGGCAGCTCGTCTGTTCTGCTGAGCAGGATTGGGGGCCGATGAGGGGATGAAGTCAGACAAGTTGATCTCCAGTGGCAGCTTGATCTTGGCTTGCTCCGAGGCCGACTGGGTCGGCAGGATGAATCTGCGGTTGACGAGCTGCTGGTCGGTCTGGCAGCGCAGTTGCAAGGCTTCGAGGATATGACGGCGGCAGTTGCTGGCTGACTGTGGCGCGTCCTTATTCTCGGTGATAGAGATGTAGCTGTTGGCGCCATGTCTCAGAGAATGGGTGAGGAGAGAAGATTTATGAGATGAGAGGTTGACAGGCGGGTAACCGTTGATGAGCGACACGGGCTCGCTACCGTCGCCAGGGTAGAACGCCGTGATCTCCATATTGAGCGGCTATGATTGGATTTCTTTCGGCAGGGGTTATGCTAAGCGATGCTGGCGGTTAGTCGACGCGCAAGGGTACATCTGAATGTTTGGTCTTACTTAAGTTGAGTGCTTGAGATGGCGAACTGCAGCAGATCTCTATGCAGGTTACCACAGCTGGCCTCGATTGTTGCTGTTTACCCAATCGATGGATATGATGCGAACAGCCGAGAGATTCTCACTGGGTACTGGTGTAGGGCTTGTGTAGTACCAGAGGACCTGCCGTTATCCGCCCTGGGTCGAATTTGGTCACTGGTGTGCATCGATACGTGCACTGGATTGCGGTTACCTGCCTTAGGTAGAACGTATTATGCATCAAAGTACCTCGAAGGGTACGCGAGTAGATAGGTGACGTAGGGCAGAATAAACAAATCACTGATAGCCGATACGCGCTGTTTGCCTTGGCCAGAGTTGGCCAGTTTATAACACTGGTTGCTTCAAGGCATGGACAGCATTCTCGGGGCGAATCCATCGTCACGTAACTGCCACGGCTAGCAAGCAGTTCTGGGGACCGCGAAGAGCCGAAGTCATCGCCAGTGTCGCTTCTTCTACCGTTTGATGAACACAAGCTAATATCTTGGAAAGCACTTGATTTGGGCTCGTTTACTATTAGAGGGAAACTTGGCAAGAAACCCATCGATGGCCATATCGAGATGGTTCTGCGCAATCCATGCGTTCTATATAAATCAAGCCAGAGACGTGTTCAGTTGCTGAAACTCTAGTAGATGGTGTTTCCATCAACTTGAGGGGGGGTTATCACGCCTAAGATCGTTGCTCATCGCCCACACATGTAATTCCCCCTCAACACAGGTAAGCTCAGAACCATTTACTTTGATGCTTGAAGCCCAACTCGCGATTCTTCACTGCCCTAGAAACTGCCCTAGAAATAATAGTAAGCATTGCGGGGAATGCTACTTGATAAGGCTGGACTGGCCTTCTATCAACCTTCCCATGCGTCCTTTCCCCTTCCCTCCATACATGATTCTTCACTGGACTCAGCAGTACGAAGCTGGTTCTGTTCCGAAACATTCAGGATATTCCAGGGCATTCATAAGTAAACCTCAAATCCACACGTAAGTAAGGTACTTGAGGGTATGTTGAAGCAGTCACCTCGGAAAAGAAGTATGCTTTCCGTCCAGCTCTGCCATAATGACTATGGTCGACATGGAGGTCCAAATACGCTCGGAATACTACTAGCGTGTAACCTTAATTATCGCTTAATTAGACCACCATTTGCTATCTAATACGGACCAGCCCCAGTCCCTACCCGATATCCTAGGGTCGCAGCATCAGACCACCATGCACTGCATAGAATTATCCCACCCATCTTTTGGCTGCTTATAGACGACGGTGAAAATTGAAGATAATTCCCGTGTCTGGCATCGATCTGATATGTTCCATTCTGACACAGTGATCCTTTTATGAGTGTTGAGTCCATAAATGCCTTGGTGAGTAGCTGGCCGCTGGTCCACATGCGCCGGCGCTTAGAGGAGGCATCCTCTACGTCTCCATTAAAGACTGGCGACCCTCGGCGAGCATAGCCCACTGGTTCGTGAACAATGGTGCGAGAAACAACACGGGCCAGTCAACATGTTCTCTTTCTCACTGGCCTTGGGGATGAGCACAATTTTCCAGATCGTGCCCCTCGTTCGCTTTCTTTTCGGCGGCATTGTCTACACTGCATCTTCGCCGACTGGAGAATGCTGTGTCTTTGACAAATAATTATGACAAAGACAGGTCGCCGTGCAGCCGCCTTCTTCGCCGTGCAGCCGTATTTTCCGCTACGTTGCATCATGTCCCATACCTTATCCAAAAACCTAAAATATGTTGCTGAGGGGATATCATATTTACTCTGCTCAACGGATGCACTTTGTTTCTATAACGTCTTATTACAGAGTCGTTCAGGGGGTTCAACCTCTGATCTAGCTCAGTATGGAGAGTACTAGCGTATAGAGTGTGACGCATGTTGGAAAGAAACCCATCCCGAACCTTGCAAGGGACCGAAAGCTATGTCACGGGTTAGAGATTGCCAGAAAAGCTGCTAGAGGAGCAGTCAATTCTGTATTTTGTTCCCTCCTGGGAACTGACCTTTGTGTCAGGGGTTGATGCAAGATCCAGTTCAAGTCGTCCCAGAATATACCGAGGCAAGTTACAAAATAACGATCCCAATGTATTCCAGTAGACATGGACCTCACAAAGTAGTTGTTACTATATTAAGGGGTAACGTTTGTTTAGAAGAACAATGTCCGGCAAGCCCTTTCTTCCCCATCTCGTCTTCGGGCAGACCATAAAGGCATTGATGCTGGACAAAGGATGACAGGCATGAGATTTTTCTTTCATATATTGGAACAATCTGACACCTGATTAACCGGGTCACGGCATATCAAAGTTATATAAGACTGGCCAGGGGTCGTCGTCTGTTAGTAATGATATTTACACAGCACCAGGCAAGTTTACCACCATACCATTGCTTTACTCTCAAGGACAAATAAAAAAGGGGGAAAATCATCCCCAACAGGATCTGTACTCCCAATTTTTATCTCTCCTCTATTTCATCCTACAATGGCACCAACCGCTAAAGTCCCAGCTGCGAGAGTCTCGCGGTGTAGATTCCGGGACTCCAACGGCGCTATCATAGCAGGTGAATCATGGCGGACGAATGAGTATCGCATTAACAAGTCAACTTGGAGGAGAGTGCTCGCTGAAAAGCCGCTGCGTGCCCCCTATGCCAACGACAAGGGGTGGACCAAAGCCCTGAACGACGCCGTGAGCAGCAACGGCCCCGCCAACGGCGACAACATCAACAAGATCATCGGCTGGGAGTCCGAAAGCCAGTTCTGCTTCGTGTGCTCCAAGCGGATCGGCAGCGCCGGCTGCGGGCAGGCGTGCTACGAGCAGTGGCGCACGACGGGCCCGATGGCCCTGCTCGAGACCACCACGGAGCTGCGGCCGACGCTCATGCAGAACCGCATCACGGGCCACGGCCTGTTCCTCAAGCGCGCGGGCCAGGGCGGGCAGGTGCTGCGCGAGGGCCAGTACATCGGCGAGTACGTGGGCGAGCTGCTGCCGGCCGACTGCGACGACGACGCGCGCAACGCGGCGCCCGACGGCCGCTACGTCTTCGAGGTCGACGACGGCTCCTGGAAGGTCGACGCCGAGAAGTGGGGCAGCGAGACGCGCTTCATCAACCACCACTGCAACCCGAACCTCGAGTCGGCCGACGTGCTCGTCGGCGGCCGCCGCGTCCTCACGTTCAAGGCGCTGCGCGACGTGCAGCCCGGCCTCGAGCTCACGATCAGCTACGGTCGCGAGTATTTCAGGAACTACAACGAAAAGTGCGGTTGCAACAACAAGATCTCCCTGCACTGGCCGCCCGCGTAGAGGAAGAAGAAGAGGTAGGAGTATCGTAGCCCGCGAAGGAGTTAGGTAAGTTTTGAGAATGTTTCTATTTTTAGATCTGTTTCCATCAAGGTAAGTTAGACTGTAGAAAATACACGTCCAATACTGAATAGTGGTATAAGCGCTCAAAGTGACTTGGACTTGTTTGTGACTTAGTACTCTGACTTTATTGCCGGCTTCTCGTGAGAATAGTATGATGTTTAGTCTTCCCTGTGTCTCGTTAATAGATAGGCACGTACCCAGCGCCATGTTCTCTATCGTGACAAAGAACTACCCATGATATTTATTCGTGCAACCGTGGGGCTTTGGTTATGGAAAGGATTAGACCAACTTGATTCCGGAGAAGCAAGTGGTGAAGTTGCACCAACCACTGCTGCATAATCTTCTAGCATCCTCGCCGAGTGCGGGATTCATTACCCAAGCCGACTTTAATGAGCGGCAGCAGGAATTCAGGGTGGCAGGCTCATACGCCGTCATAGGAGACCATTAAACGTGTGCCACGGAGAAAGTTTACATACGGAGAATAGACTGCTCAGTTGCTCGACTTCTGTGACCTTGCTTCCTTAGACAACGTACCGGCTCAAGAACATAGAAACCACCGGAAGGACGTTGTAAAGCACTTTACTCAACGTGCAGGAAATGAAGGCAGTGTCTCCATCTTTGTCAGGACCATGGACCGGCAGCGTAAGAATTAAAGATTCGGGAGGGAGCATTGCACTCATCATGAAAGCGAGGGCAGGCGCGCATACCCGCCGTCAGACATTAGAGTCAGACGGTAGGCCATCAATCTTGTTGACCTTCAGCAACATCGAGATGCGTTCAAGGAGGTAATTGCGGCTTCTTGGCATCGGTGTTCCACAAAGTAGATGAGGTCAAATCCGAATGTGGCGAGAAAGAACTCGCTCGCTCGAGACGAACACTAGGTCAGAGAAAGGGTAGGGAGGAGAAAAGAAAGGGAAGGGCCAAGGAGCCGGAGACAAAGGGCTAGACATCTCCTTGCGATCATCAACAATACCTACTTATCAAGTCTACAGCACAAGGACCAGCATGGTTCTAGTCATCAACGCGCACTATCGGCTCAGCCGCTGGCATCCTGACTCGAGACCATCTACGTACATTCATAACCAGATGGCTCGGCAGAGCTTATCACAACACGCATGTGGTTGCTTCAAGAGGTATACATGACCGAATAGTCGCTTGCCGCATCAGACGGGAAATATCGCGGGCCGTAGGCTACCGGATCTGGCTCTGGCCGGGCATCCGATCTCGGTGGATAGGCTGAGCCGCATCGTCCCGGTCCGTGTATCGACGCCAGACAGTGTGACTACAGATGTCGGCACATTTGTTCAAAGCATACTGTTGGTATCGTACTCAGGGCGGAGGGCCCCTTTCAGTCGTCATGAATCGTGTTCGGTCTGGAGTGCCACATCGGTTGGCATCGTCTAGGTTATATAAGTCACGTTGGGTCGGGTCGGGTCTGGGTGAACAGTGGCAAGGTCGGCCCGCTGTAGTATTGGACACGCTACAGTCCTGACAAGTCATTATTCGAGGTTTTCGGGTCGCTGGAGCGTACTTGGAGAGGAAAACATCGTCGGGTAGGTAGGTTCGAGTCTGCGACACGAGTTCCCCTTCGGCTATGAAGTCAGATTAGAAGACAACGTGCTTGGATGCTTGAAACTAGGTTTCAGGAATACAGAGATCAATCAATTGAGTCGATTCGCCTCTGCACGCAGACACTACCAGGTATTGGGACTTCAAGTCTTTGTCTGTCGAGTGCTGGCTGATTTTGGCTTACTTGATCGTTCTTCGTTTCGGTGCGGGCCGTTGTTCCCGAGCTTGAGGGCAGCTCCCCTGCAGGACCAGCACAGATGTATGCAGGGGTAGCTCTGACTTTGCTATTAACAACTCGGACGCAGCATTGCATCTCAGAGGCAGTAACCGCTCATTCCTCGGGTACAGAGAGCAATGCGCCCAGTCGAGAGCTTTTGATCAGATGTAAATTGAGCTTCTTGACTTTTCTCTTCTCTTGCTGACATGGCGATAAGTAGTGAGCCCGGAAATTTCTCTTGATCCCAACTACCAAGGCCGTGGAAAGTGCAAACCGAATCTCGGGTAAGCAAGCCTCGCAACCGCCGACCCGATTTCAGCCGTTGTAGCACAGACCAAGAGCGCACCTACCACGCCAGTTTTGGAAATAGCTACAAACATGACATGTACTGGGCAAAAATTTGATTTTCACAGCGGGCAGTCATCCACCAGCAATTCCCTACCAGCAAACTAATGCACCTTGAAATTATCATGTCCCTTCTCGTTATGGGCGAAAATGCCAAGCCCAAGGTTACGTTTGGAATGCTACGATCAGTGATGCTGGAACTTATATCGTTCTCGAGCGCGATCGAATGAACGAAAGCCATGGTGAAAATCCCGTCCCGACCGCAAATGCGCCTACTTCGCATAAGCTTCCTTCCAAGCGGCTGACCCAAGGCTCCCTGGTCGAGGCTGCAAAATGCATGCAGCTTCCCCTTGGCGTGTGCCGGCATAGGTTGGGATGCCCAAGCCCTGCATGGCAGCAGTGCCGTCATGATTCATTCATGGCTTCTGACTGGCCGAAAACTCTTCGCCGTCGGGTGTGCCCCCATAACAGCACGACATGCTCATTTGCCGGGCCTGCTTATTGTTGGCAAAATGAATCGATGACGGGCACCGTCCCAGACGTCGCCGTGATCCTTGATGGCAACACTCGCCGCATTCTCTCTTTCTCCCTCATGGCCGACATGTCACAGTTTTCGCACTCTCGCAGTCATGGTCTGTCCGCGAAGTTTCGAAACGGGGTAGAACGTTCGACGCAAGTGATTTTCGATGCGACTTCGACATCTCGGGTCCTGTTCAAGACAGCTCGAGTGTGTAGTAGGGCGAGGTAAGCGGCATCTCGCATTCGGTGGCACGGCCTAGGTTTTCAAGTGAATATCTTCATGTAGGTTAGTATCATCATTTTCACCTTCACCGACGAGAGAAATCCAACGGAAAAATGGTAGGCCATCCGCGCTTGTTATATACCCTTCGGCTGGCCAGCGGTTTTGCTGGAAAATCTCCACCACGTGTCCGAAATGTTGACGCTCATCAACCCAGGTGGGTATATCTGGTGGGGGTCACTTGCCTCCCCTGTCTCACCTCTTTCCCTCGGGCCTGACACTCTCTTGCATCATCCAGGAATCCCAGGAAATCGCTCATGCTGGCGAGTCTGGCTATTGAATGAGATCGGAGGGCTGAAGCCGAAATGAGCATGTAGAAGCTTCACAAATGCCTTTCATCTTTCGACTTAGAGTCTGACCTCTCTTGCCCACGAATGGTTGATGAAGGATGAGGTCTTCATATTGTATAAAAACGGTGACATTGCTGTACACTCGGGTTTTCCGGGGTTGAAACAAATATCTACCCAAACATCAACACCAACGGCAGAAATAAGCATTGGCAAGGCCTGGGTAGTGCTGGATGACTGTGACCCGGATTGTCCCGAGGCCTTTGCTGGTGTTTGTGCAACGAATCAAGCGAAATTTCTGTCAGCCTTGTCTCGTTCGGGTAGCTTCAGCAAATTTTCTGCGGAAGCTTGGATCGTGACCCGGCCCACCCGTCAGCATTGAATGTAGTGGAGGCAGAGAGTTGATAATGTCTCTTTTGGTCGTTTTTTAGCTTCTGCTCTTGCGTTCTCGCCAGCCAGCCCGTCCCCCTACCACCCAACCCAGTGCGATTCCCGATTTTCCCACTACCCGCTACCTACCGACACCCATTGTGCTGTACACCTCTCTCACTTGTTTCTCAGGTTGTCTCGCTGCTCTCTGCCAACTGGGTCCCCCTTCGGCTCAGCTGTTCCTCCGTCCACCTGTTCTTTCTGGAGCTCCCCTTCCTTTCCTTTCTTCCCACACCAGTCAAGAAGCTCTTTGCCTCCAGATCCAATCTTCCCTTCCCATCCATCTCAAGCTATCCATCTTTCCCGCATCACCACCACCATCTCCTCTCAACCCAAATCCATCACAATGGCCTCCGTTCGTGTTGCTGCTTCCCGCCTCGCCTCCTCCATGGGCTCCAAGGTCGCCCGACCTGCCATGCGAGTTCAGGTCCCTGCCGCTGCCGCCAAGCGCACCATGACCAGTACGTGAAAATTTTTACCCATGCCCGCGAAGCTTGATGAGCATTCAAGCTCTACAGCTTCACGCACAGCGAAAGAAAGCTCTGCTTCCATCGGCAATGGCCTCAATGGCCATCCATTCATTAATCGTCGACCAATTGGCTAATCAATGATGTTTTTTCACCCCTCGTACAGGCAACGCCTTCCAGACCGTCAAGCGCCAGCAGGCCTCCAAGATCGTCAACGCCACCACCCGCCAGGCTTTCCAGACCCGCCGCGCCTACTCTTCTGAGATCGCCCAGGCCATGGTCGAGGTCTCCAAGAACTTGGGTATGGGTTCCGCCGCCATCGGTCTGACCGGTGCTGGTATCGGTATCGGTCTCGTCTTCGCCGCTCTGCTCAACTCCGTCGCCCGCAACCCTGCTCTTCGTGGCCAGCTCTTCTCTTACGCCATTCTGGGTTTCGCCTTCGTCGAGGCCATCGGTCTTTTCGATCTCATGGTTGCCCTCATGGCCAAGTTCGTACGTGCTCACCGCCTGCTGATAACGGCCCCTCTTCCGCCGACCGAGATATCTATCCATGCTCGGTCGCGTCCTATAAAATCCAAACATGCTAACCTGCATCCCAACAGACCTAAACGCATTCTCCAATTTCGGAGGCTGGACCCACACCACGAGTCTGATAAGCGTCGTGTGAAGAGCGACTCTAGAGGCAATGCTGCTCCTGCACCATGTAGACGACATACTCCTGTCGCCTTCCCATGGCCGCAGGCTTGCGTGCTTGCCGTGTGTCGATTGAAGGGAACACCAACCAGCATAGACTAATAGTGGTAGATATGTCCTGGGGAATAGAACAAGGGCATTTGGCGCGGGTAGACTTGCATAGCATTGAGATCATTTGTAGACAAGTGGCCGGAGATGGGGATATTCTGTGTCAAAAAGTCGACTGCGGGACCTGTAAAATACAACCATCATCTTTCCCTGAACCCACCTCCTTCGACTTGGATACGGCTCAAAATCTTCACCTTTTTTATTTGTTCTGATATTCAATCTGACCATGACTTCATTCTTGGAATTGGCATGTTGACATATGTGATATTGATTGTTTTCCATCGGCTAGATTCACCACGACAAGCCCAATAGACTGCAATTGAGCTTGAGATGATCAATTGACTTCAACTGGTACGGGGGACTACCCGAGGAATCTTTCCTAATTGAAATACCATTTCGTCAATCTTTTGACATGCATGGACAACTCAATTGACAGCCCAACCGCCTCTTCACGATGGCTTCTTTGTCCTTGTCTCACACTGGCGGACAGATGGGGGGCGATTTGGTGAGGGCTTTTTTAGATTTTTTCCCGGACCAGACCCACCCCAACTGTTTCGTTATCCTCGGCCTCCTAGATAACAGAGAAAAAACAAAGCCGCATCCACAGCACACACACAACACGAAGCAGAAAGCAAGACACCCAGCCAGGATGCACTGGCTTCTGCACTGGGTACCTCGACCTACCTCGACCACACGCAGCCACGCTTGTGTGGAATGTCCACCTTCCCCGGCTTTGTCCCTTATCTCTCGCATCTTGGCTCGCCTGGTGCTCTGAGCTCTCCCTACATCTCTTTTTCTCCTCTTTCTCCGCAAAATGGCCAAAAAGTCAATGGCGCTCTCGTCGATTGAAGGCCCACTTAACTCCGCTCCGCCGCCCGGCTGCGTTCATCAACCCAATCACGTATCGGGGATGGCAACGTGTGGACACTGTAGGCTGTCCTCCATGGACTGACGATCTTATGATAGCGAAAACCTTCTCTTCCTCCTTTCTCCCATTTGCTTTTTTTGCTGCTGAGACCGATCTAAGATGAAATGGATGGAGTAGTAGTTCCCGTCGTATGTGTGTATGTAAGTAGCGTAGGCCCGCTTTCCCAGTAGGAGGAGTTCTGGGTGGGTTGATTGCTTGGTCGGATCAGGTCACGATGACTCTCGGTGATCCACACGGGAGGAGGTAGGCAAATCGGGACTATTAAGCTCGCGGGTGCTGCTCCCTCCCTGCCCAAACCCCTTTTTCGTTCCCTTTGTGTATGTATTCCTTTGTATGCGACCAAATTGCGGCTGCGAATAGACGCCATCCTCTCAACATCCCAACCCAGTCAACTTTGACAACTCTACTTAGGGACCCTCAACTCCAGCACTTGCGACTGATGGACGATTGGCACACCCTTCTTGGCAAAATTGACAGCTTCGATTGCAAGAAAACAGGAACGTCCTGTCGATGGCTCATCTGGGAATCGCCCCCACTCGAACCCACGAATCTCAAGGATCTCGAGTAGAACGATGATGCTCGGCAACGTCTCAACGAAGGGCAAAAGCAATCGGCATTGAACAACAAGGGACGCCCTTTCGACGGTATCCTGCATCCATAACTTGGACCGGCTCACCCACTTGATTCTCTACCACCTGGTGCTCTCTTGCGCATAGTGGCGAGTGATCGCTCATACCCTTGGCATGAACGTTCATAGCACAGCGCGTGCATCTATTTTTCAAGTGAGAAACAGCATGCTCCCCCAAGGAAGGACTCCAAGTGAGAGAGCGATGTATCTTCCAATGGTTTCAAGTGAAACGATCTGGAGGGAAGAAATTACACGCGAGTAGTGCACATGCACGGAACGTTGTATGAAGATGCAGTTCTGCTTCGGGACAGCGATGGCCAATTACACCGCTGTCATCAGAACGAGCAATGAGAATTGCGCCATGATGGGGATGGTGAAGGAAAGGAGTTTGAGCCACCATCGCCTATGGCAAAACAGACTGATAGGAATCGATCCTGCCTCTGGTTGACGTGCGTTGGAGCCATCCCTCACGTCGAGTCGCACCACGTGCCGCGGAAGCCGGGGTTGATCATGCTGGTGTTGGTTGCCAGGAAGCGGATGTGGTCAATCGTGCCCTTCAACTTGAGGGAACCATGGAAGACCGTTGCTATCGTTCCTAATGATGCTCGAAGTGACTCTTGATGATTCTGAGGGGACGAGGGAAGGAATGGACAATTGGGATGCATTATGCACTGCAATTGAAAGTGAGATGACAGATTGCTCTTGGGGGACGTCAGGCCGAAAAGGTCCTCAGAGTTTAGGTCGATTCGATGCAGCTGGCGCGGCGGACCATTGCCCTCCACATAAAGTTCGAAGCTGTCAGCAGCAGGTTGTCGTTGCCGCTAACAATATCAAGCCCCAATTGCTATCGGCAGAAGGTGTTAAACGGGGTCTTTTCAAGGAACAATTGACCCATGGATGAACATGTTGAGCGAAAGAAGAGAAGAGGGGAAACAGAGTCAGGAGTTGGAGGTTGGACATTGAGATTGTTAAAAGGGAATCAACGCCCGAACACGAGACCGAACCGTGGCCATGTTACATACATCATGCACGCAGGGCGCCTACTACTGTTACTCCTCCCTCCCTCCTGCCTTACTTGCTCTCTCTCTCTCTCTCTCTCTCTTTTTCGTCTGTACAATACAGGCATGAGCTCGTGTGTGTGTGTCTGGTGTGTGACCCCCTGCCTTGCTCTGCCGCAACTTCCCCTCACGGCATCAGGTGACAAACCGTGCCATCTCATCTCACCCAAACTGCAAGAGGGCGAATGCGGGCAATCTGAGTGGCCCAGACCCTGGTCCTCCCCCAGACCCCGGATTCCACTAACTCTGCGATCCTGGCCCCATCCAACTCCACTAAAACAACTGGCCCCCCTCCTACACTAAGGACGACAAATATCTCGCGACATAGCCACAACCCCCAACACACCACTTTGCACTACTTCCTACTAAAACAGAACACCATATGCAAACCTGAAACGCCTCAAGGCGAACCACTCAGAATGCACAGGTTGAGGAGCACCACAGAAAGCCGTGACGAGAGAAGACTTGTATTAGCAAGAAGAAAGAAAGATAATACATCGGCTTCCGGCTGTTGTTTATCTCGCGATCCCACAGCTACCAGCCTTGGATGCTTCTTGGCTCGTTTTTCTGATACCATTTCCAGGGGCCACGACAAGAAAGAACTTGCCCGAAATAGCAGGTCACTCTGTGCGACGTGGCAGTAAAAGCTTGAAATCCCAGAAAGTCATCTGGAGGCCAACCTTGATAGGGGGAACAAGATTGCATACTTACTTCCGACCACATAGATATCATGACCTCGATGCATTCTCGACTCAGAGATGTGAAACACCCGGAAACATTCAGTTTCAACCTCCATACTTTGCGGAATCGAACCCTTCATGAATACCTCAAAATCATAGCAGTTCTTACTAACACTGATGTTGGTTCTCAACCTGTTAGCAATTGTTTTGTACCAGTTTCAGCATCCTGACCGTGCGTCTTTATGTCTAGAGGGTGCTCGCCGAAACCAGGGGAACATAGGTGTGTCTTCTTCCCAGTATCAATCGAAGTCCATCGGCTGAGTCGGTAGGGATCGTTCCTGGAATGCACAGCCGACCTCGTTCGTATTTCCCCCTCTTCCTTCGGCTTCGGTTCTGATACTATGCCAGCCGGACAGAAACGAGAGAATTGTCGTGAGCAACGAGCAGGTTTGCTCCCAACTAGAAAACACCCCAAAACCCCAGAAAAAACCATCGAATTTTCAAAAGTACTCCCGCCCTGGCGCCCTGATATCATCAATAATACTGGGCTCCTTCGCTGTACACACGGTTTTCTTCTTAGATATCCAAGTTAAACGGCCAAACAGGAAAAGACGTTGTCCTTGAATATAAGCAATGAAGAAAACTCCGTCGTACTTCTTCACCATCAAAAGCCTATACTACTCACATATTTCGATAACAGAGACATTTTGATATCCTTTTACTGAAACGGAGACTGCGAAAGATTCTGAGAATTATCTCAAAGGTTTCCCTTGCTTCCTCTCTATTTTAACTAATATCGTCATCATACACTCCGCGCTCCTCAACTCTGGGGCCTAAACAGCCATGCGTTTCTTCCTGCTCTTGTTCCTCGCCGGGTATCATCGTCCCGGCACTCTGCCACCTCGCCGGCGTTAACCCCTCCGATGCTGGTAGCGGCATCGGTTTCCATCCGACATGATTGGTCGAGATGCAATAGGAGGTCGAGGTCGCCCCTCTGCCGGGCCAAGATCCTGAGCGACACGGTCCAGGAGGCCATCCGCGCATCAGCCCGGACTTCCAGTTCGGCTTCGACAACGAGTCGGCAAGGGCGGAGGCAGAGACAAGAGCCGAGGGAGCCGGCCTCAGAAGCATCAGCAGCTACTATCATCACCACCAGCACGGCTGCGGCGATGTCAAGGTAGCTGAAGGCATAATATTCGATCATAAGTGAGAAGTCGATCTTCCATATCATTTCATCTACGACCATGGGGCCGGGATAGGGGCCAAAGTCAAGGCCCTTGGAATGGACGCCGTTCTATACCTCATGAAACTCAGGAGCAGGCCAAGGATAGACCCCGGCAAGTACACCTGCGGCCGTGTCAGCTGCTCCTAGCAATCGGCTGTTTGAATTTGCAGCAGTGTGAGTTCTTCTCCCACCCCCGGATATGACAAATGTTGAGTGCTGGTCATATCCACTTTCACGAGCTTGGCTCTCCTTTTAATTGCTGGATTTTGTTGTTGCAGGCCGGGAAACCGTGATCGTTCTGAGGGTTCGTCGACACGGTTGTTTCGTGATCATGCTCTGCTCTGGGGTGCTACTGCCCAAGGGAGCCTGGTTTCGCTGCTCTTCGTCGTAGTTAGCAAATATTCCACAGGAAGTTGTTTCAACCACTACATCCAGGCCAGTAGAACACTCCGCGCGAAATGTGTTTGACCCCAACGAACAGCCGCGTCCCTAGCTCCTTCTGCTCCAGTTGTACATGTTCCGGAAAGGATTGCTCCTTTCTTTGACTTTCTCATGGGGATGCCAGTTAACAATGGGAGTCTATGGAATGTGGGAACCTTCCTATCAAGATGAAAGAATATAGATCAAACCATCTAACGCAACCAAAGTCCGCCGCAAGCAAGAGGAGGAGACACTATCTGAGCCGGCGTGACATTCAAGCTTCCATCGAACACAGCCATGATCTTTACAACGCTTATATAGTCGTCTCAAGAATCTCGTACCGCTCAATGCTCCTTATTGCTAGCAATCGTAGTAAGTACCTAGAACTCTATTCCCTTTTATATATCTAAGTGAAGTGGCAGGCACCAATCACTCCATTCGTAAATACTTATATACAAATGAGAATAAGAAGAAAAAAGAGATCAAAACTAAAACAAAAAAGCGCACACACTTACACGAGGGGTTCTCCAGCGAGGGTATTAGTCATGAATCAGCCCTATGTGTATTGTTCAAGATGACCGTGTTTACTTATACATATCCAAGAGGGACATAGGTGTAAATCTCCAGTTGGACCCCTTGTGCTCCAGAAACATACACGACACCAGGCCGTTTTCTTCTTGTTTTAAATTTCTCTCTCTCGATTCATGCTAGGTCAGCTCAGACGAAACATACCACTCTCCAGGTCTTCCAACCGGATAGTGCAGTCAATGAAAAGAGGCGTTGTCTTGGCATGAGCCCTGCTCGTGGCTATTTCAACACCCCCCTTTGCACACGTGGTATGTTGCACAGTGAGCTACCACGAAACTCCATGTTCGAGTACGTCCTGGGGTCTGGCGCTGTGGACGGCGTGGCTGGACATGGTCTCGCCAGTGCCTCTGCATTAAGTTGAGATGATGTATATACTCACGTATTGGGGATGTTGAATTGAGAGGAGGAACGGTCGAAAGAAAAAGGACGCGCATGACTCATGGATTCGTCACAGGCATACATTAAGCAACCCAGCATTCATCACTTCTAGCTGTCATCTAGACTTTTATAAGGTATGCTATTGGCGTGCCATGATATAGGTGTGTCAACGAACCTGTCGTTTATTTTAGTTCTCACTTTTTCTTCTTCTTTAGATTTGCCAGTAGCAATCAACCCAACAATGACTTGCTCACAAACTCCACCTCCTCCGCCGTGCCACACACGAGCCCCGCCCGCTCGTCCGTGTCCACCGACGCGTGCTCCAGGATATCGCTGCCCGTGGCAGGGTCGATCGCCTTACCACCAGCGCACTCGACGATGAGAGCCAGAGGGAACAGTTCGTATAGCCTTCGTAGCTTCGCCTTGCTGGCGGCTGTTACGGGCGACACGTAGACGCCGTGGCCCTTGACCAGGGCGTGCACCACGTCCGGCACCAGCCCCCCGCTGTACCGCAGCGTGTACTTGTTCTGGATGTAGTGCGTCACGAGCTTCATGTAGTTCTCATCTTCAGCCGCGGCGCGCAGGTTGGCGGGCGCGAAGTAGCGCGTCTTGAAGGGCGCGTCGGCGAACTTCACGTCCGCTCGCACCACCAGTGAATCATCGGCACCCTGCTCGCCCACGGCGACCTCGAAGCACAGGGGTGATGTGCCGGGGATCCGCAGCGCGACCACGGCGGTCGTGCGCGGGCCGTAGACGCCCAGGACGGCGGCGACCTGCCGCTGCTTGGGGCTCTGGTGCAGGGCCGAGGCGCCGCGCCAGACGCCGAGGATGGTGCCGACGGACCAGTTGGGCGCGATGATGGAGCTGCCGTCGAGGGGGTCGAACGCGACCGTGTAGACCTCTTCGCGGGCGTCGTCCTCAGCGTGCGCGGGCGGCCACTCGGGCCGGCACCCATTCGGCTTCTCGACCGGGTCCTCCTCGCTGCTGGCCGTCACCACGGCGGAACAACTGTCCAGGGCCTTGCGCACGGCCTCCTCGCTCGAGATGTCGACGTTGAGCTGGTCGTCGCCGAAGGCGTTGGCGGTGCCGACCTGCGACACGGCGGACGCGGCGCGCAGGACGCGCGCGATGTCGGCGACGGCGTCGACGAGCGCGGGCAGGACCGTGGTGCACAGCATCTTGTGGGAGGCGTCGTCCGCGGGGACCCTCTGCTGGAGGAAGTCGAGCAGTTTGGTGGTGTCGCTCATCTTCCTGGTGTTGTGTGGTTTCTGGTGGGGGTGAGAGGGGTTCAGAAGAGAGGTGTTGTGAGGGTGCTGTTTCCTGTTCGATGGCCGGCCACTTAGATGCTTCCTTTTATATATTTAAAATTACCGCAGATGTACTGGACAAGCAAGATGACCTTTAAGTGTGATACGATGCCAGGAGATTTGCATGAGAAGGTTTTTGGAGGATCAGGTGCTGCCAACTCTCAAAGAACAGCTCTCCACCAACGACGTCAACCCTCAAACGTGGGTCTTCACGGCTATCGCCGATAGAGAAAACTTACCAGCCACATCCTCCTGTGGATCAATTCTCGGTCACTAGCAGTAAGCAATTCTTGCAGTATATTGCGAAACATTTGGAGTCGCGATACGTGGTCGATTCTTCTGAAGAAGGCGAAGCAGCAGCAATGGTCTTGAAGGACTGGCCAAGCGGGTGATGGATGATAGCAGTAGAGCAAAATGCCCCTCCCTCCATTCTTCTTGCACGCCAATTTGGGTGATCTAGCTAATCCAGGGGCATACCCCCCGATACAAGGGGCACAGCGATTGGAGACTTGCCTTCAACCAGACCGAGATAAGGACAAATATTAACAGGAGCGTACATGAGAAGAAAATCAACTGTCGCTGCATTTCGAATGCAATTAATGTCACGAGAAACGCAAAGTACCATGGATCAAGTTGTCACCAACGCATTGACTCAGGGGTAAACCAAAGACAAGGAATGATTGACACTTGCAAACACGCATCTCCCTCTCCACCGCAACACTCCTTTTTCACCAAGGCAGCTCCTCCCCCCTTGTACGTGACACATTTCCCCGACACGTTCTCCCGCGTCGCCCTGTCAATCACCTCGAGCATGCCCCGGACGCTGCCCTCGACCGTCTCGGGCAGCCGGCCCTGGAACCCCCACTCCGAAGCCGCGTGCGCGCCCGCGCGCGTCTGGACCCAGCCCGGGTGGAGCGCGACGGCCACGAGTCCGCCGCGCTCGTTCTCGTTGTGCAGCGCCCGCGTGATCCAGTTGAGCGCCGCCTTGCTCGCGCCGTACGCGCCGCCGGGCGCTTCCTGCTCCGTGATGCAGCCGACGCTCGAGCTGACCATGATGACTTTCGGAGGGTGGCTATTGGGTTTTAGGGCTGGTCATCACCATGCGCAGCCGCAGGGCTTGGAACAGCGCCAACGGCGCGATGGCGTTGGTCTCGAACGCGGCGCGCAGGTCCACGGTGGCGGCGTCCGCGATGGGGAGCATGGGCACCATGCGCCCGGCGTTGTTGATCAGGACGTCGATGCGGTCGGCGAGGGCGAGCGGGACGGCCGCCAGGACCTGCTCGCGGGTCGGGGCGGTCGACAAGTCAAGCACGACGACCTCAGCCCTGCTGCCGTTCCCGGCGCCGGTGTGTGTCAATTCTTGTCGCAGGCCGTCAGCCGTCTCGTCGTTGCGGACGGTGGCGACGACGGTGGTGTGGGGGCGAGACAGGAGCGCCTTGACGAGACCGAGGCCGAGGCCCCTATTCGCGCCTGTCACTAGGTAGACCGTGTTTGTCGGAGAAGCAGATGCCATCTTGGAATTGAGGTTCGATCAGGCAAAGAAAGGGGGGGGGGGGGGTTCTAGCAATCTTTAGAGAAATGGACTAGTGAGTTCTTCTGGTAAGATTGATTATGAAGGAGGATCCCTCTGGAAAGGGGTATTTATACCCAAGAAATGTTCGTGTCGGCTGGGAATTGTTCCGGTCGCTTCGTCGGTGCGTGAGAGCTGAGCTGACAAGAAGATCGTTGGTGAGCCCTGATGCGGGAACCTCGAACTTTTCGACCTTCGGACCCCCTGAACTGCCCTCTTCTTCAAAGCAACTCAGCTCCGGGGGCAGATAGTATACCTTCATTTTTATTACTTCCTCTCTGATATGCTACTTAACGTATTAGTTTCGCTTTTGGTGCCGTTCCGTAGATTCCCAATAGGCTGCTGCGCTGCCTGCTCAGGGGAGGTGTCACGAAGCAAACCGCAATTCTCGCACAGCAAGCCTGAAACGGCGATCCACGTCAGATTGAACAGATAGTTGATCGTTTTGATCGCCAATCCTCAAATCCGGAGTGCTCCGGCGTGGTAGCCTGCCTGCGGCCTAGTCGTTTAAGAAGACGGGTGGTAAGCTTAAGTTGTTCCCCTTCAGATTACGGGATCACACTCTTTCAAAATCACCACTAGCCTAGTATGCCAAGCGATCAAAGCGGATTCTTGACCAAATGCACAACTTTTACATTGTCCGGATCCGGGGTGGCAAAATGACTTATGTGTCATCGCCAGATCTACCTACATGTCCTGGGAGTGCAGGAACTGTCCTTCCAAATCCATTTGAGCTTCATAGAGCGGCAGTTGCAGATTGTCATGGAGGCTCCCAAATCCATCGTCCGCAAGGCTCACCCCAGGCAGCACGGGGTATTCGAAGGGGTCGTTCAGCAGGAAGTCCATCGGGTTCGTCGTGGTGGGTTGGTAATGATGATGACCGGAGAAGGCCTGCTGCTGCTGCTGCTGCTGCAATGGGCGCGCGTGCTGGAGCGCTTCCATACTGACTCCCCGAGACGACGTTGGACTGCCCGGGGAGGATATGGATGCATCAACATGCCATGGCCTCTGTGGGGCTATGCCTGCAGCAGCAGCAGCAGCAGCAGCAGCAGCAGTAGGCATGGACGGAGGGACATAGCCCGGGAGGAACCTAGTGTGTGAGTTTTCACAGCTCGACGCTTCGTATGGATTCTCTCGTGCCGTTGAGAATTCGGCGGACCTGAAACGCACGGGCAGATGATCGAATATCGACTGCGGGAAGGATTGAATTAGTCCACCTGTTGTTGTCCAAGATCCATCACCAGGACTTCTTCACTACCACTCACATTCAGAGCAACAGTCACACGGTCAGCCGCAAGACTCCGCTGCGTCAGACTCGAGATACAGTCCTTGCCCAGCTTGGCGTCGGCGAACAGATCAAACGCGCCCGGCTGGTTCGGGTTGTTCACCACGTACAGCAGCAGGCTGAGGACGGCGAAGAACTGCGTGTACGTGATGAACCAGTAGGGCCCGATCAAGACGGCCTGCTTCCGGATCTCGAGGCCGATGTGGATGATGTTGCGGCACACGTTGATGCCCGCGGTCGCGAGCGCCAGGTACCGTTCGTCGGCGTGGTGCTCGGTCGTCGCCGCCGGCGACCGCTGCGAGGAGGAGTAGTACTGGAGAAATGGGCGGTAGAGCATCATCTGGACGTGGGCGTAGGCGAAGCGGAGGAGGATCTTGACCCTAGGATCGGGGCGGCGCAAGCAAGTAATTAGTACATGGTTTCCTTCTTCCTTCTACTTAAGCTCTGAGGCGCCGAGCGTGTCGGAAAGCTACGCCCAGTAACATTGTGATGGATGTGCTGCTACGCTGAGCACTTGTACGCAAATAAGAAAGAGATCCTGCACTGCGACCTACCGATGCCTACCAAGACACGTACATCATCTGCCACACCCAATTCCCATAATGGGATCGGTGTGCCAACCTCGCACTTTGCTGAAGACATCATCAAAGCTGTCACTGACGAACGGACTTACTGGTACGGCAATACATCCACAACAATAGTAAGCGTGTTGCGACAGTACTGACAAGGTTGGCACGTTGGGCTTTCCGCCCGTACGAAAGAAAGCTCGTCAGGAGGTCATGCACAGATGTTTGCCGATCGGCTGGAGGGACAACAGCAGGTTTCAGGACACAGTGACCTCGAAGGGGGTTGTTGCAGGGGGGGATATCATAATGCAAGAATGGATTTGGGGAGGTTTACATACCGGGTGATCTGCAGAACCTCCTGCGGCCCTGCCCGCCACGTGGGCGAGAGGCGCCCCTGCCAATCATGCAGCTCCTGCTCGATCTCCTTGATCCTGGCCACGCTGATCATGTACGTGACGTCACGCGGCCCCTTATCGGTGCCCGTCGGGGGGTAAATGTACTCGACGACCTTGGCGAGGATCTGCATCAGTCGGGCATGGGCATTGAAGGCCTCGAGGAACGAGGGCATGCCCGGCGGCGGCACGCGCACAACCCCCTCCGCCGTGATATCCTCGTCGTCGACGACCTCGGTCGGCCAGCGCTGGTCGACGTCCTTGTCCTTGAGCAGCAGCGGCAGGCCCAGCGTCGCGGACAGGTAGATGTCCATGGAGCGGATCGTGTGGAAGAGCCGGCGCCGCGTCTCGTCCTCGATCGGCGGCAGCGCGGTGTGCGGCAGGTGCCGGTGCAGGCCCATGCGCAGGGCCGCGCGCAGGGCGATGCCGACGAAGGTGTGGCAGCCGTTCAGGTTGCCCGTCGCCTGCAGGAACTGGATGGTGAAGACGAGGGCCTGCAGGGTCGTCATGTCGCAGCACTCGGTGATGTCTTGGAGGGAGTGCCGCGCGGAGGAGTAGTAATGGTACCTACATAGTGTTGGTTTTCCTTCTCGAGTGTTGATGATGATGACGATATGATCATAAGAAGAGATGAAAGGGAAGAAGGAAAAAAGGAAGAAAAAAAGAAGAAAAAAGGCCCACTTACCCTCGTTCAATCGCAACGGCATAATGGTCGGGGTTCGTCGGGTCGTTTTCGTCGACATCATACATGGACCCCAAAGCCATGGCCGAGAATAACAAGCCGACGAACCTTTGCTGTTCCAGCGTGTACCGCTGGGGGCGCTCCTCGTACAGCCGCTCGAACGCCGCCCAGAAGGACGGCGTATGGACGACCCGCAGCAGACAGGACGCGCGGCTGAACGCATACTCGCAGAGGTCGTGCGCGAGCTGCCGGAGCGGCAGTCGCGAGATGCCGTGGCTGACTAGCTGCGACCAGGGGCTCCTCATGTGCTGCCGCTCTGACGGATGACCATCTGCAAACGCAGAAGAAGGCCTCGGAGGCTGCGGCAGGAAGGGCATCCGCGAATCGTACCGGGGCAGACCCGGCAGGTACTGGGTAATCCGGTTCAGGAAGGCGGCCCCCGACGACATGCCGTGGAAGTTGTACTCGCCCGTGTCGGTGCGGTCCAGCTGGTTGGCGTTCTCGACCAGCGGGATGAACCTCGCGCGGTGGTTCTCCAGGGACGACGACGGATCGGAGGCGACGGCTGCCGTCGGGGTCGTGGCGATCGCCGAGGACGTTTCCGAGTCCGGCGGAGCACCAGCGTCGGGCCCGGCGCGGTAGTACTGCGTGGGCGATCTTCCCGCTGACGAGGCCGGCGTGCCGCTGTCCAGGCTGGCTAGGTCTACATCCGGCAGGAACCGGCGGAGGAGAGTTTCGGCTATGTGGAGCCTCTCTCTCAGTTCCTCTATACCTGGGGATGACGATGATTTGGTACCGTCTCTCCCCTCTCGCTGAGACACGCGAGTGTACAGGCAGTCTGGAGGAGGAGTCCAATTCAAGCAAGGGTCAGCCTATGGAAAGGGGATTCTAACATTTTCTCGGAAGAACGAAGCAATTACCGGAGTTGAAGTCGGCGCAGCTCGAACACGGCCGCTTCCCGTCGCATTTGATCTTTTTCCGTCGGCAATCGTCACAGGCTTTTGTGGTTCGCCGGCGCTTGCGGGACACCACCCTGTGCGGCAGCGCAGCACCAAGTCTTTCGCCGGCGACAGACATGTTGTTCTGCTGCGCCATGACTGTCCGGATACGAAGCCAGAAAGCAGCATGTAGAAAACTATTGACTGGACAGTTGGCTGTTTTTGGGACACGACGTACTTACTGACAGACGGACAGACAGACAGACAGGAAAAAACGGCATTGCATCAGTACCGCCAGACAGGCCCTTGTTTGGCATTGTTCAGTTGGGGAGGTTTCCATCCAGACCGTAGCGGCTTGGCCACCCCACCTCGCGCCGCCATTTGCCTTAGGCGGCGGCGCCCCGGTGCGTGAGTCGCTCCCATTTGGTTAGTCAGACGTCCAAGGGTTTACTTTATATACATGTTAGTCACAGGCGTTGGAATGAAAGTCATTCCGGTTAAGTATGGGTTCTTTACGAAACAACTGGTGACGGATTGAGGATGGAATCCCTCCAGAGAGAGATATATATATATGCTGATTTGCGTTATTTTCTTGCCGTCTTCATCATTGTTGTTGCTGCTAGCGAGCTGACTTGGTACCAGAGCCGGGCATTGGAGAACTTTAACACCTGCCACGCTGCATATCAAGATGGTGCAGACTTGTTGTAGGTGTTTGGTCGGCTTGATCCGATTTGCCGCGTTTATGGCATTTGATTGGCCTCTTCCGGGCAACCGGATTTTAAATACTTGGGGGGCGAATATGTGGCTCTCAAGCTTATGCCCGAACATCCGGCATCACGCACTCTGATTGGTCCAGCAAGCTGCACTCATATATATCCCTGTGCAAGTGCAAGCAGCGATAAACGTGAACCATGTGGTCTGGCATGTGCTCATGCTCATGAACACCCCTCCCCTCCGTTGACGCTGCCCTGCTGCCCGGCCCGTGTCAAAGGCCATATTAGATACAGTTAGGTTTAGAGCCGGATATGAAAGCCTTCAGGACTTCCATATAGTACTACCAGAGTAATAAGCCCATATCATGTGTCTTCATGTAACCTTATTTCAGTTCCGGACTAGAAATGGGATGATCAGAGATGGGAGAGCTGGCTACTTCAGTAAATTGAAGTCAAACTTGGGGAAACAATGATTAGAGTAGGTAGTTTTATATTATGTATTTCTAGGCATATTGCAAATCCATTCGCTTTTCGTCATTCGAGCCGTGGTATCTTCTCTACGATATCTTGTCTCTCCTCCTCTGATGAGGCTTCCGATCGGGGCTTCCCGCCCCCCTCCGTAATTCATTCCCTGTCCTTGGTTGGCGAGTTGGCCGCCTTCTCCACGTCACCCCCCTGAGAGCCGCTGCCGGTGAGATACTCGCCAAAGACCCGCTCCTCGATGTCCAGGTCCTTCCAGACGGCACCCTGGGCCTTCCGGGCCGCGCGGCGGAAGTAGACGCGCTTCGCCCACTTCCAGCTCTCGACGCCGGCGAAGAAGAGCGCCGCGGCGATGAAAACGATGCCCCACTCCCAGCTGATGCCCGTGTGCTTGAAGACGGCGTGGTTCAGCACGGGGATGTACAGCGCTGGGAACATGGTGACGAAGCCGAGGATGATGGCCCAGAACAGGAACTTGTTGCGCCAGATGTCGAGCGTCCACTGCGTCAGGTACCGCGTGCTGCCCGGCTGCATGCGGAAGAAGGAGCGCCGCATGTCGATCATCTCCCACGCGAGGAAGAGGGCGAACCAGGTCAGCGTCGCGAACGTGGTGGCGCGCGCGCGGAAGACGGTATCGCACGACGCCGAGTAGTCGCCGTTGCAGTTCTCGCCGAGGTCGCCGTCGCCGAAGCCGAACACGACGAGCGCGAAGGTGGCCAGGCAGAGGGCCGCGATCCACAGGCCGTAGACGACCATGTCGACGACGAACTCGAGCGTGAAGATGCCCGTCTTCAGGTTCTGCGGCGGTCGCTGCATGATGCCCGGCACGGCGCGCTCGAAGCCGAGGCCCATGTCCGGCATGCCCGACGTCACCATGATGACCCAGATGATCTGCACGGGCGCCAGCGGGAAGACCGAGAGGCCGCTGCTGTCCTTGAAGGCCAGGCCGACCAGCAGCGTGCCCGCCTGCGCGATGTTCTCGGCCAGGACGTGGAGGACGAACTTCTGGATGTTGTCGAAGATGCGGCGGCCCTCCTCGATGGCGGACACGATCGAGGCGAAGTTGTCGTCCATCAGGACAATGTCGGAGGCGTCCTTGGCGACGTCGGATCCGGCTTGACCCATGGCGATACCCACGTCGGCACGTTGGAGAGAGGGTGAGTCGTTAACACCGTCGCCAGTCTTGAAGAAAAGAAACGTATGTTAGTTCCAAATACAAGTGACGCTGAAAGACGTTAAAAAAAACAGAAAAAGGAGGGGGGGGGGCCACTTACCATAGCACAGAACTTCCCCCGCCGGTGGAGCGCCTCGATCATCCTCACCTTGGTGCTCGGCGCGCACCGCGCGATGACGAGCGGCAGTACCGGGAGCTCGTCGATCTCGTCGTCGGCCAGCGCGTCGAACTGGCCAGCCGTCATGACCATGGCGGCGGCGACGTCGGCGCTGAGCCGGCCCACCTGCGAGGGCAGGATCCCGACCTCGATCGCGATCGCCTTGGCCGTCTCCGGGTGGTCGCCCGTCAGCATGTGCACCGAGATGCCGGCTTCGTGGCAGCTGCGCACCGCGGGGGCCGACTCGGCGCGCGGCGGGTCGTACAGGCCCACGAGGCCGCGGAAGACCAGGTTCCGCTCGACGGTGGTGCGGTCCACCTCGGCGTCGGTACTGTCCGATCGCGCGGCCATCTTGTCGTCGTCGGTCACCGGGCGGCTGGCCAAGGCGAGGACGCGGAGGCCCATGCCCGCGAACACTTCCATGTTGCGCAGGATCTCCTCGCGGTACGCGTCCGTCATGTCGCGGGAGGAGGCATCCGCAGCATCCGCATCATCACCATTGTTGCCGCAGGAGTAGCTTGTACAGGCCTCGATCACGCGCTCCACGGCGCCCTTGGTGAAGACCCAGTTCTTTCCCGTGCCATTCTCCCGCATGATGACGCTCATGCGCTTGACGTCGCTATCGAACGGCAGCTCCGCCACGTCCGTCCAGGCCTTGGTCCCGTCCCCGACCAGGTCTCTCCGGTTGCGGGCGAAGCGGTGGGCGAAGACCTGGATGGCAATCTCGGTGGGGTCGCCGCGTGCGTGCCAGGTCCCGTTGCTCTCGTGGATGGTCGCGAGGTTCGCCAGGGTGGCGACGGACAGGAAGTCTTGGAGGTGATTGGCGCCGCTGTCCTCCAGGAGCTGGGCTGGGTCGGCTTGGCGGTTGTCGCTGCTGGCGCCGCCTCCTCCCTGGGAGTTCTTGAGGTCCATGTCGGTAGGCTTGCTGGGGTCAAACAATATCGAGCCGATGGTTGGGTTAAAGGGATCGTCCGAGGTGTCGACGGTGTACGTTCCCATGCCAGGCACCCAGGCGGCACGCGCTACCATCTTTCCCTGGGTCAAGGTGCCCGTTTTATCGCTGCAGATGTCCGTCACGGCGCCGAGGGCTTCTAGTGACTTGAGATTGCGCACCTATGGGGCTCAGGGTGTTAGTGCCACTCTATCTAAAGGGGGAGGATGAAGTGAGAGGAAAAAGCCAATCGTGCTGTTGAGACACATTACACTAGGGATGAAGAATTCAGGAGAGCCACTAACCACAACATGGCGTTGCACCATTCGCTTGGTACCGGCTGCCATCGTGATGGTGAGCACGACGACCAGGCTGGCTGGGATCATCGACAGCCCAGTCGCCACCGCGTAGATGATGACCTCCTGGCGCGAATCGAAGCGGTTGGCCGCGAGCACGATGATGGCGCACACGACGGCAATACCGAACAGCAGCATCGCGAGCTTGCTCAGCTTGCGCTGCAGCGGCGTGCCGACGTTGACGCCCAGAAACCGGCCGAGCGCGTCGCCGAGCGTCAGCGTGTAGGCCTCGAGGTAGCGGGCCGGGTTCTTGGTGCGCTGCCCGTCGGCCTTGCGCTTGACGGGCCGCACCTTAGACTCCTTCTGGTTCAGGGCCGACGCGATGGCGCCGATCTCGGTGAAGGTCCCCGTCGCAAACACGATGCCCCGCGCCCGGCCCTTCGTCACGGCCGAGCTGCTGTACGCGATGTTCAGGCGGTCGCCCGGGCCGGTCGCGTCGTCGAAGACTTGGTTCTGGGACTTGCGGACGGGGAGGGATTCGCCGGTGAGGAGGGCCTCGTCGGTCTCGAAGTTCTTGGCTTCCACCAGTCTTTGGATTGATGCATGGTTAGTTCCATCGCGTGCGTATAATGCTGATGCAGACGGCCAAGGATTAAGTGTGTGTGTGCGTGCTTACCGGATATCAGCAGGCAGGGTGTCTCCCATCTTGACCTCCACAATGTCGCCCGGTACGATTTCGCCCGAGGGGATGACCTGGGACTTGCCGTCCCGGACGACCGTGGCCGTGGGCGAGCTGAGCGACCGCAGGGAGTCCATGGTCTTCTCCGCCGAGTACTCCTGGAAGAAGCCGACGACCACGTTGAGCAGGATGACGGCGGAGATGACCCCGCCCTCGATCCAGGACTGGATACCAAAACTGACGGCCATGGCCAATATCAGGACCTAGAAGCCGATTTAGTGTCATTTCATCATGCTCCATTCACAACTCAATTTGGGAGTGAATAGTATATGCTTATATAGAAATGAGCATAGTTCGGAGAGAGACTTACCAGGGTCATGGCATTGGCGATCTGTGCGATGATAATCTTCATAGGCTGGACGCCCTCCGCATCTCCCAACTCATTGGGGCCGAACTTGGACTTCCGAGTTTCGGCCTCGTCGGCGCTAAGTCCGTCGAGCGCATCCGTGCCGAGTTCGTTCAGGACATCTTCCCAGCTCAGCGCATGCGCGGGCCACGAGAGGGGTTCGTTGGCTTGGCCTGATATATGCTGAGGAGCAACCTCCTTGTTCTTCGCCATTCTCCTTGGGAACCAAGACTCGCAGCCTAGCGGTGCTCGGGGTGTCGTCGATTCGGGCGGGCCAAGGAAGTCAGTTATGGATCGAAGGTGAGAATAGCGTACGGTTGGGGGATTCTTGGGCACACTGATCGGTCTGAACTGGACGGGTGCTCCTTTTGGCGGTAGAGTAGACAGGTTACGGTAACCGTAATAGTAGCTGCAGCTTCATAGCCCTTTATAGCTCTCTCTCCCACGCCGCTCCATTCCATAGAGGGCCCACCGGATACCCGGCTACGTCGAGGAGGTTCCATCCGACCCATAGGCGTTCCCGCCGACGCGTGCCAAGTCCGGCTATCCATTGCCGTGATAAGCAAGAGTTGAGCAACACGCCGAAGACCATGGCGCCGACAGTTAAAAGAGACGTAGGGCGCAGTGACGATATGTAAGGAGCGGCGGGATCCATAACGCTAACTGACGGGCCAAGGTTCCACTGCGGGAGAGCCAAGCTGGATACACGGAGTTAAGGCGGCTGCAGACCAAGACACCCTTTTTGTCTCCACCTCTTGGCACATTGCCGAAGCCCTTGGCAAATATACAAGTTGGATAGGGCGTCAAGGTCACGTTCGTCAAACACTTCCCGCTGTCGAGTCGCCTCAGCTGTGCCAAAGAAGCCGCGAGCAAGCGGTAGGGCTGGCAGTAGGCCATCGAGATCGGCCCCGGTGTTGTCGTTAGTCAATGTAGGCATGAAGCCTAGGCTAAGGACTGGTAGTTGCAGAAATGTGGCTGTCACGAGCCTCAACTGTTTCCGTGTAGTTAAACGAGGACCTCGCTAGCAGACGCACCTGTCACACTGCATACGTCACAAGAGATACCCTATAGTATATAGTTCCAAGAGTAAAACCTGGCAGTGGAAGACAATAGTATCACTTCTTCTGGGTCTACTTTAAGGAACCCCTGAAAGTTGAATGGCTAGGATAGGATGGTCACTATGTCCAATAGTTTATGGTGTAGGCATCCCCCAGAGCTGGGTATATGGTACCGATGCCTGTTTGCTTAAATGCATGTAGACACGAAGTATTCACGGCTTTGTTCTTGTAATGGAACCCCAATCGAATCAAGCCATCCCACTTACCCAGCTTTCTTCGGCAGCATGGACAACCTGAAAGAAAAGCGTTGCGAGCCTGTCAGAAACATGGCGTAGGGAAGCACAGTCGCAGCCGAAGGACTATTGGTGGCATGTGTCAAGTTGTTGACTGCAGGGGCTCAAGAAGCGGGTGGATGAGATGGGTTCCCCTGACCACTTGCCTCAAGACAGGACAAGACAGGACACTCCAAGATGCATAGATGAAATTGGGAATTCTTTGGGATAAAACTGACACAGGCAAACTCCAGTCTAACCGAAACGCCATGATGTCTAAAACCACAAGCCTAATCTGGGCCATCGTCCGATGGAAAGCAAATGAAAACCACACATAACACACATCATCATACGTGCCACAGGAATATAGACCACCGAACCCCTCCCCTCAAGGAGCCAGCGCCCCCGTCTGACGCGCCACATCGAGCATTTGATCGACCAAGGGGTTGACGTCGGTGGACTTGAGCGGCACGCGGTGGCCCCCCCGGCCACTCGAGCACGCGGGCCGACTCAGGGCTGCAGTACTTCTCGAGCAGCTCGCGGTGCAGGGGCAGCCCGACATCCAACGTACCGTGGACGTGGATCGTCGGCAGGCGCAGGACGTGCTCCTCGTTAGCGACTTCCCACAGGTCGGGCGGGCCCTTGAGCGCGATCTCGGCGCAGTCGCCCAGCATGGATGAGTGGAAGACTTCGGGGTCGAGCGACACGATGGGCGCGCGCCCGGCCATCAGCACGGCGAACTTGAAGTCGGTGGTCCCCTTGCTGCCCTGGCCGAGCCGGTCGACGCGGATCTGCTGCCGGTACAGCAAACTCGCGGCCAGCTTGGCGCCCTGGCTGAAGCCGAGCAGCCCGACCCAGGGCCCGGACGCGACGTCGTCGTCGTCGTCCATGGCCTGCCTAATCGACTCATTAATGGCCTCGCGCGCCGCGCGCTCCTCGACCTCGGGGTGCTCGGGCAGCCAGCGGAGCCAGCGCTTGAAGGGCCCGTAGTCGGCATACACGGACACCACGTCCGGGCCCGGCTTGGAGGCGTAGGGCGCCTCCGCGTACACGAGCCGGAAGTAGGGCTCCAGCTTGTGCGACAGCTGCCGGCACTGCGCGCGGAAGATGACGGCGTTGGTGCCGCCGCCGTGCAGGCAGAGGATGCGCGGCAGGCTGCGCATCTTGAGGAGATAGTCGGGGCTCTCCATGGCTATTTGCGTGTGTGATCCTATCTTATTAATAGAAATGGTGGTGGTGGTGGTAGGCCGAAAGGAACTGTCTTGCTCTTTCTTCCTCCTCGGTGTTTACGGATGATGAGTAAGTAAGTAAGAGTAAGGAAGGCAAGGTATACTTTTAAGGTGCAACATCAAGAACGAAAGTACCGAGGTCCCGAAACTAAGAGAGACCGAAGAGCAATTGGAGGACGATGGCCTTTCAAGGGGAGTTGGCAAAGTGAGAAAGAACCCGAGGCAGTAGCAATTGCAAGCAGGCGAGAGACATGGGACAGAGGTAACTCCCAACCCTCCGGACTTCACCACTTGGGGGGGACACGTGTTCGGGGAGTTTCGGTGGCTTTCCACTTGCAACTTAATTGAGAAGGATGGTAAGGATGACGGGACTGTCCGTCCCCCCATGCCAATGCAACAATTGTCTGACTGTAACCCGTAGCGAGACAGCCGCTGCTGTCCCATAGGCGCGGGATGCCAGCGAGATGATGTGAGATGGCTGCCTATCAAGTCCCCTGCTCACGGGTTATCTATCTCCATGGCATCTGCTGTTAAAAAGGCGGGTTTGGAACCCGGTAGCTTCGCTCTTGGCACGCAGGTTCGGAGTATTTATTACTCCTACCAAAGATGGTCACAACCTATACATTATATGGAGGTTTCCAAAAAAGACACGAGAAATAAAAATCAAGAGGTAAAGTTCTTGCTCTTCATTCTAGAGATGGTCGGCACGGCCCGTACAAGCGATAATTAGGCCTGGTTTGCTTCTTAGCGGACTTGCAGCACACTATGGAAAGTAGGTCCAGTATCTACCAAGACAACACTACTGTCCAGCCAGCATCGGCTTGAACTTTGGGTAGGAACAATCCTTTTTACTGGCTTCAATCAACTATCAGACTTGATTTCTGGCCCTCTCGAGATGTTGTACTTCTTCTCTAACCTGGGATATATGCAGGTGGTGTAGTACAGACGTAGGTGCCCGATCAGGCAGGTGTATGAAATAGATTAGCGACAGCTGCAACTTAGAACACTAGCCACATATGTAGCAAAGACTTCGTACATTCCATTTCACGCTTGACTTGTAAACCCCAAACGATCAATAAGTATATGTTCATCACCGAGCGCCGCCATCAATGCTCTGCGCTATTTGCGGATGCCCAGTCCGGCCGCCGCCTCAGCGGCCGGCAGAAGTCGGGGTAGAGGGGTTACGTGAACAGCAGCGGCAGCGGCAGCAAGAGGACACACAGCTCCAATGGCTAAGCAAGGCCGTGATGCTCAGCGACCCCGCCGAGGAGTTCGAGACGCTGGAGCAGCACTACCGCGCCGGCAAGAAGCCCGGCGTCCCCGAGCTGGCGTTCGCGCGCGACGACGAGGAGATCCAGAAGGACAAGGTCACCGTGACGACGACGGACGAGTGCATCCTGGAAAGGGACGGGTCTCGCATCCGTCCCAACTGGGGCGCCGGTCTCGACGAGGCCGGCGGGCGCCACCGGGGCTCTACGCCGTACGGCATCGTGGTGCATGAGGCGTGTCTCGATATCACCGAGATGGCCATGCGGAAATCCAGGCGTCCCGTCCGCGTGCGGTCGATGCGCACGCTCTGGAAGGTGCTGCGCATGAGGCACGATACTTACGACAATCTGTTGATGGGCGGCGAGGTGGTGGGGGCTAGGGACACCAGTAGCTTGGCAACGAACATTTACTATCTGTTCATGGAACCCGAGCCGCACCCGGGAAGTGACTGGCGGGATCCCTTTCGGACCAATTATGGCGACTGGGTAAGTAAGCCATGAGTAAAAAAAAAAATGACATTCCGGGACTTTTTTCTTCTTTCTTTTTGGCTTCTCTTTTTTTCATATAACCTTTTCCCCACCATGGCAGCAGGAACTCTTGAGTGCTGACTATTGTTTGTTTTTAGTTGCTTGAGAACCCGACGACGACCCCAGACCTAAGCATCGTGTTGCACGACAAGTTGCACTATTATGTTCAACCAGTGGAATACAATGCCGCCGACCCTAAGACGGAAGCATTCCGTCATCGGTTTCTGAACCTTCCTCTAGAGCTCCGACAGCATATTCTTGACCTCTTGAGCTCGTGCGACGACTTACATCTGACACGCACGCGGTTATTACCTCGAGAGGCGTGGCGCAACATGCTGCTCGGGAAGAGATTCCTACCGTTTCTACACGACCTTGACGAAGCCGCCGTGCTGCGGTATGTCCAGCAGTACGGGCGGAAAAGAGAGACCAAGATCGATTGGGAGCAGCTGGTGAGGATCCTGAGCCGGGGCGCGTGGGTGGCGAAAAGTAAACTCGACTATTTCTGTAACCAATGGGATCCGAGGCAAGGCTACTACTACTGTGGTTTTCCGGCGTCCATCGGACTTTGCAACCGCAGGAGGATCTGGCAGGTGGTGGAGGAAATGTTCGTCGGCGACCTCTTGCCATACGAGGGTAGTGGTGCGAGCGTGCCGCGATATTGGGACGAGTATGGCGAACGGGTGTATCCCGTTATTCGGCTGTCAGGGTAAGACGGACGGACGGGTTCGTTTGTTTGTTTAATAATAGAAACCCGGCAAAGCAGTACCACTATGAACCATGGCAGTCTGCTGGCTCCCTCCAGCGGGGGACCGAAGGTCGGAATGAGAGGTAAAAGATATTCAATACTATTATTCACAGCACCGAGAGCTCGGAAACCCTATCGGTGCAGCGGGACTATTCTTCGCAGGCAACGTCCCATAATCATGTGTTGTTGTGCTTGATTAACTGGATGTTGATACAGTCATTTACAATTGAGCAACGATTTCGCCCAAGATCGTCGCACTTGGAGCTGTTAGGGTGGCCGGGAAAGAATCTCTAGGTTAGGTTAGTTGATAGTACAACGAAAAGGGTCCAATCAGGGACAGGTGCGTCAATCGTAGTTGGAGTACAGGATGGGAGCTGGGCCGAGTTGGAGAGCCGTTGTGGGACTAGTTGTAGTCGAGTTGAAGGTGTGTGCACGATAGCGAAGCGAAGCGAGCAAGTCAAGCTTGACAAATCCAAATGCATGCGATAGAAACAAAGGCTCTGATCTTGGTACATAAAAACCAATGAACAGAAAGCCACCTTGTCATGTCTCACCCAACTCATCTCGGATGATGACACCGAGATAGATTATAGATCTATTCCGTCAAGTCAACCAGCTAACGTCGGTTGGTTATGACGTGAAAGTCGGATATTACTCCAACATGCCCATGAACCGTTGATCAGTCGAATTGGAGATGCCAACTCTTAATCTACCCAATTTCAGCTTCAACTCAGCTATCAGCCACCAGCTGTACCAATGCTGATGATCTGCTGCGTGCCGTCCGGCCGTTCATGGCGGCGGTGGAAGTCCGCTGCCCCGCCAGTGACGGTTTCACGTCGCTAGTGAACCCGACTTCGCTATCGCTAATGTGCTATCGCTGCGACGGGCGCTGGAGCTTACCCCTCCAACGGCTCCAACAGACTCCCTGGACGGGGCAAAAAAAAAAAAAAAAAGAGTCGCCGCCCAGACCGTGGGGTGGCCGGTTGACTGTATACGATTACCACCTTTTGCTTGCCTTACGGAGTAGTCCCTAGGTTAACGCCTATCTAATTCTCCTAGCTTTGCCATTTTTTTTTCTCTTTTGGCGTTGGCTACTAGTTATCGCGACAGTAGAGCGGATACTCTATAAATCCTTCACCATGCCCACCACCCGCAGGTCAAGTACATATCGCGGGAAGTCTAAAGGTGTGTACCCAAACACCTTTTCTTATTCGCGCACCCGCATGCCGGCCATGAACGCCGTTGCTTAGCAGGGACCCCTACTTCCTCGATCTGTTTGGTCCCCTTCTGCCGTCTTTTTGCCCCCCTAGTCCCCAGTGATACATCTTTATCGCGGACTTCTGGAGCACCCATCTCCACGTTTGTCATCCACCTGCGCAAGGACAGAATCCGGGGGTCACGGCTTGCAAGTGAAACCTCCTAGAAAAACCTGTACGGCCTTGAGGAGAGAGCCTTGAGGAATTGAGGTTCTCTTTTCTGCTTCTTTGCCTTATATATATATAGAGCTTTGGGCATACCCTCTCTCTATTTTGCCCTGGTCTTGTTTTATATATCTCGAAAGTTCCGCGCGTTGGTTTTTGCTTGCTGGTTTAGCGCAATGGCGTCTCCAACGGCCTCCGAATCCAAGATTGAGGCGCAGCGCGACGGCGCCGATGTCACCAACTCCGCCGTCCCGCTTGCCTACGAGGAGGCTCCGTACAGCGCCGTCGACGAGAAGAAGCTCGTCGCCAAACTGGACCGGCGCATCGTGCCCCTGGTCATGCTGTCGTACACACTCAGCTTTCTAGACAGGTAAGGAAAACCATGCAATTTAGCAAGGAGAGAGGGTTTTCGCAACCCGCCACCAACACTAACACGCGCCTACCACTACAGAGTCAACATCGGCAACGCCCGCCTCTACAGGCTGGAGGAGGACCTCGGCCTTAAGGGCAACCAGTACCAGATCGCCGTCTCCATCCTCTTCGTGACGTACCTGCTCTTCGAGGTGCCGAGCAACCTGGTGCTGAAGCCCTTCTCGCCGTCGCGCTGGCTCGCCTTCATCATCACGGCCTGGGGCATCGTCGCGACGCTGACGGGTTTAGTCAATAGCTTCGGGTCGCTGATCGCGTGCCGGCTGATCCTGGGCGCGCTCGAGGCGGGACTCTTCCCGGGGCTCAACGTCTACCTGACGTTCTTCTACACCAAGCACGAGCTGGCCCTGCGCGTGGGCTACCTCTTCGTGTCCGCGGCTATCGCGGGCGCCTTCGGCGGCCTCCTCGCCTACGGCATCGGCCACATGCAAGGGGTCGCAGGCCTCGGCGGCTGGCGCTGGATCATGATCCTCGAGGGCCTCCCCAGCGTTGTGTTGGGGGTCGCCATCCTCTTCCTCCTGCCCAACGACGCCGAGAGCGCCTCGTTCCTGACCGACGACGAGAAGAAGGTCATGGCCGCGCGGCTGACGCGCGGGTACGGCAACACCGCGTCCGCGCAGCAGTACAGCAGCCGGGACATGCTGGCCGCGTTCAAGGACTGGAAGGTCTGGCTGTTCTGCGCGGCGCAGTTCGGGGTCGACACGATGCTATACGGTTAGTTTTGTTCACATCACAAGAATCGCTTACCTAGAAAGAAGTGGGCGAGAAAGCCATAGTGTGCAGTCGCTGATGAGTTCAGGTTTTTCGACATTCTTGCCCACCATTATCAAAAATCTTGGGGACTGGTCGACGGCAGAGGTGCAGCTGCTCACCGTACCGTGCTACTTCCTCGGCGCCGTGGCCTATATGACGACAGCCTGGTTCTCAGACCGCGTGCAGCGGCGCGCCGTCTTCGTCGTCATCTTCGGCTGCGTGAGCGTCGTGGGTTATGGCATCCTCTTGTCCAATTCCCCGTCTGGGGTGCAATACTTTGGGTATGTCACATCCCTTCCCAAATCCCATGGGAACCAACCCCATCGGAACGATGTGTGTGCTAACACTCAGCAGTTGCTTCATGATCGCCATGGGTCTCTACATCGTCGTAGGCTTGCCGCTGGCTTGGGTAAGTGAGACCGAAGAAGAAGAAATGAACTGTGTCAAGTTACAACCCTATTGAGATAACCGTACTAATGAAGAATTGCGCAGCTGCCCAATAATTGCCCCCGCTACGGCAAGCGCACCACGGCGTGTGGGATGAACCTCACGATTGGCAACGCATCTGGCATCATGGCGCCTTTCATCTAGTACGTGCCGCTTTCCCGCGCATGCGCATCCTCGGGATTCTTCATCTTGTTACTTTCTTTTCTCTTTTTTGTTTTTCTTTTCTTTTTTCTTCTCTTTTTTGTTTTTCTTTTCTTTCTTTCTTTTCCTTTTCTTTTTCTTCTTTTTTTCTTTTCTTTCCTCAATGTGCTGCGTCACTCGGAAATGAGGGCCTCTCCCGCTAACCACCTCCCTCGTAGCCTCACCGCCGAAGGCCCCAGGTATATCCGCGGCAATGCCGTATCGCTCAGCATGGTCGGCATGTCCGTGAGCATCTACAGCTTCCTCTGGTTCTGGTTCCAACGTGAAAACAAGCGGCGAGACGCCGGCCAGGTCGCGCCCGAGCACCAGCACCTCTCGGAGGAGGAGATGACGGAACTCGGTGACGAGAGCCCGCACTACCGTTACACCTACTAGATAACCTTGATGATAAATGGACGGGAATGCACTACTGCAGTAGATTGGGCGTGGGTATGCTATTCGTGGATTTTATGGTGGCATAATTCTGGGGACGACAGAAACTTTATTAAATGGATGATGTTGACTTGGTAGACCCAAGAGTCTTGCTCTCTAACAATGGGACTCTGCTTACTACACGACGAAACGGTTTAGTATTGGTTTCCAGCAAAATGGGTAACATTACTCGGTAATACTTGTCGTAATACGACAAGTCAGGAGCCTTCACCGCTTGCTGCAGGAGGTGATCCTTGCTCTGGCGAGTGCTAATACCACATCAAGTACCGTGCACAGGACCGATATCCGGTAAAATGTGCAATAGAGTTTCTTTCTGAGCTGGAACCGGCTGGGGATCCCGGATCCGAACTAGGATCGCTGGCGCGGATAATCAAAAGCATGACACGATTCTGGCTGGGGTTGCCCTTTTGAATGCCACATTACAAGTACCTCATTGGTCATGATAACCAGACCAACCACTACATATGTACAGTAATAAGCTGAAGACTGCCCGTCCACTGCCCGCAGCCCACAGCTTACTCGGCCGGTTTTCACGGGTTTGATTGGTCACGGGTTGCGCCACTGATCCGCTGGGATGGGGGTTTGATATGCACGGCCTAATCCAACCACAGGGAACGCCAGAGGAGCAGCGGAGGGGCAGGTCGGCAAGTCGGCGTTACTACAGGACCATAGCTGAAATTAGGGACCTTCGCACTCACTACCTGGGGAATAGAGCAATCTTTCTATTTGATATAATACTCGACGCAATAAACAAAGACAAATTACAATAGGTGGGTAATTATTTCCAAGTGACCATCTTAAGAGAGCCGGTATTCAATTCGACGTATGATCGGCTCTGTTCAGGAGGTAGGGACATTGCAAGTACTGGTCAGTAGGAGATTGGATTGACTAGATCGGTGCCGTCTTCTGGGAGATCCAAGTGCGTTGGTGCCCCCGCCGTCTCGTCTCGTACGCACAAAACCCAACAGTGTTACATTGAAGGGAAATTCGAACCCATAACCCATAGCTATGAACAGGGCCTGAAAAGCGAACTTCGAAGCAAACAACACCGTACAGTCGTACGTGGATATGAATCATGATATCTACGCGGTGCATACCGCTTCGGGTGAAGCTGCCGGTGCCATCCGGATTCCAGATAGGGGCGGCTGGTTCCAAACAACCCGCTCCAGTCGCCAGTTGCCCGTAACCGGCCCACGGTCGTCATGTATGGAGGCAAAGACCAAGGGTCCCCCTATCCCTTACAGTACTTTCAGGAATTTGCCCTGCTGCCTGTCTCTCTGTCTCACCCAGCCGGCGTGGGGCTCAATTGCTTCTGGACTCCCCCTTCCCGACTGCATGGTTCAGGTTAAGTGCGACCCTCCAAAATAACGTCGGATCTTATTGCACATCACGCAAAAGATGGGGACGGGACCAGACTCGGACGAGTGAGAGAAGAGGGGGTGATCCTGGCCAATATATGCATGCTTCATCTTCGCTCTTCGTTTCACCTCGGTGATCTTCATTACTTATCTCGGAGTTGGCTTTGCTTGGCCCAACTGACATATGTCATGTGCTGGCTGCTCGATGTGTGATTAAAAAGAGATATACTTTTTCTCCCCGTTTCGTCGGAACTTCGCAACCCTTTATTTCCATTATTCCCATTTAGACGACTAGCAGAACTCAACTCCTCATTACGCGATTACCTCATGATTCCGTCATTCGGACGAAGACGACGACGACGAACAACGACAATTGTATAACGATAGGCAACTAGTGTCGCCACTCCACCCATAGAATCTGCCACCCACATCCACACGACAAATAAAACACTTTGTTTATACACGAAATGGAATCATCATCCCAAACGATGCAGGCGCGGCCTGAGCCCATCAAGTTCGCCCTGGACAACGAGGAGTTCGAGGGGCGGAGCATGATGCCGTGGTTCAGCTACAAGGTCAGCATGCCCGTGCGGCCGATGCCGGGCCTGGCGGAGCGCCCGCACCTGCGGACGAAGCGGCTGGTGCTGCGGCCCTTCGTCCCCTCCGATCTCGAGGCCTTCCACGAGCTGCGGTCGCGGGAGGAGACCCAGCGGGGTTCCATGCTGCGCGGGCGCGCGTCGCGCGACCGCGACGAGTCGCGGCGCCAGCTCGACCAGCTGCAGCAGGACGACGGCCAGGGCCACTGGTACGTCGGCGCGTTCCTGCAGTCGACGGGCGAGCTCGTGGGCGAGGCCGGGCTGCCGGACTGCGTGACGATGGCGCGGTCGGGCTGGCCCGAGGCCGAGGTCCTGCTCAAGAAGGAGCACTGGCGCCAGGGGTACGGTACCGAGGCGATCACGGCGTGGCTGGCGTCGTGGTGGGCGCTGCCCGGGAGATGCGGCGGCACCAGCTGTTCCCCATCGCGACGGGCTGGCAGGAGCCGGGCGCCGAGCTGCTCGACGGCGTGGGCTTCGGGTGGGAGGAGACCAACACGGCGGCGTCGGGGTTCTTCCCGAAGGTGCTGGGGGCGGGCGGCGCCGTGTTTGCGGAGGGGTTCTTCGAGGAGTTCGATCAGCGCGATGGGCGCGAGCCGCAGATTATTCGGTGGAATGGTATCATCATAAATAACCCGCACGGCTTGGAGGAGTATCGGGCGGCGGATGGGGGAGGGGAGAGCGACGGGGAGGGGGAATGAGTGAATGAGTGGATGGGAGAGGGAAATCCCTTCTGGTTGCGCAGGGCAGTGAAAAACGACGGAAGCATCACTCACAAAGCCCTGAACGGGGCCAGGATGCATTGGGGCCAAGGACAGGGCATATCATAATACTTAATACGGGATACGCTGGAGGAATGGGGGCGAGACACAGCTTAGGTGTTCATACGTGCTACTGCTGGGAAAGAGTTCTCCCCTTCGAGGCGGCTATCTATTGCATCTCTCGGCTTGCCAGTCGCCCGGATGGCGGCGCGGGCGACGCGGCCTCATGCCGACTCGGAGAACGCGGTAGCGCCCAGCTTTTACAATCGCCCCGAAGTACACCAAGATCTCGCCAAGTTAGCTTCAGCTAGAATTGCAATAAGAATGCTGATTACTACCACCTTCCGGTTCATAAATGTGAAAGCTTGCGCGGCCCTTCTACTCAACTTTGACCAGGGGACAACCCTTTCTCAGGCGTTTTCACGTTTGAATGAGGGGGGTTGCCCAATATTCGGGACAGCTATATACATACATACCTCCATGACCTTGATTGGCTCTTTCAAATAGAGTAGCCACACCATGGTATCCTAGGACCTTCGGTGTGTGCACCAAGGGTGCAGCACCTCACTCATGCATGATGCAAATCTCTCCAAGTAGAATTGAGCATCCCTGGCCATTCGCCCACTGCGGGGGCCGGGACACCGGAACGCTTTTCAACCCCATGGGGTATGGGGAAGGTCCCCTGGAAGGCCTCCCTTTCCCCTCCCCCACAACCCGATCCGTGACGAATATAGTGCTTGCGTAAGGAAGGCCGCTGGAACGATATATAGCCTAGTGGAGGCTGTCGCTAGCTAAGAGGTAGACGCGGTCCAGTAACCACCCAGCACATATCCACACCCACAGTCTAAGAACACTACCTAGCCATGTCCGACAAGTTCGCGGAACTGGAAGCGCGCGTAGTAGCCGCCGAGCGCCTGGCCCAAAGGGTAAGTGAATGTTTTTCAACTCTAGATAGCCCCAACATTTGGGTGGCAGCGGGTGAATGGGCGAAAGCCAACAATGAACCCCCCTCCGTCTCATGCTCTACGTTACGTTTTGACTTACTTTTCCATCCTTTCCCTGGCAGGCCTACGACCGCGGCACCGTCGAGAACGTCTTCAGCCGGTACATGCACCTCCACAACGTGTTCCAGGACGAACAGATCAAGCCGCTCTGGGTCGCGTGCGGCACGCCCGGGATCCGGGCCCAGTACACCAACGTCGGCGTCTACACCGACTACGACTCGGTCATGGCGTACCACACGGGGCGCCCCGCGCCCGCGGGCAAGCTGATCCTGCACCAGACCACGACACCGACCGTCGAGGTGGCCGCGGACGGCGAGACGGCGAAGGGGTTCTGGCTCATGGCGGGGCTCGAGTCTGGGCTGGCGGAGCCGGGGAACGTCGGGACGGCGATGCCGGAGAATTTGTATGAGCCGGTGGAGAAGAATGTGCAGGGGAAGCGGGTGTAAGTCGAAGGCCATTTCCATTCTTCTCCTTCTTCTTTTCCTCCTCCTCCTCCTCCTCCTCCTCCTCCTCCTTCTTCTTCTGCGCCCTTCTTCCCCCCTATGTGCATGCTTACATTCAGGGGAGGAGATAGATGGGCTCACTGGGTGTGGTGCCAATACGCGCTCGACTTCCTCAAGCAGGACAGCGAGTGGAAGATCTGGCACTTCCGATGTCTCGAGGTTTCCCGCGCCCCGTTCAGCGAGAACTGGATCACCTTCGCCGACAAGAACCAGGTTGCGTTTGAGAAGGTAAGTCCACAACTACTTCTCGATTTGCCCATGATTGGTAAACCCAACAACTGATGTGTGATGATGTTTCGGTACAGGATCTCGCGTACTTTGGCAATGACGGCAAGGCTGTCTTCATGCCCAAGCCAGATGAGCCAGCATCAAAGGTTAGCCATCTACTTGACTTCTCCCGTTCACGTATCGCAACCATCCGCGCTTGACTAATGACATACCCGAAACCCAGAAAGCTGACATCTACGGCCCGAACCGTGTCCGTAAACTTGACGTGCCTCTTCCCGTCCCCTACAAGACTTTCAGTGAGACTGAAGAGTACTGAGTATGATGGACTTATGTAAATATGGGAACGGATAAAAGCAGTGACAGAAAATGCTTCCATGTGGTGTTCCCGCTAAAGTGCGCTTCGTTGACTACCAACTTGCCTTCTCAATCGACATACGTCTTATCGACCGTGTGTAAATCGATGCGTGGCTCATTTCACAAAGTCAGCCAAAGACCTGGCAATCCTACTTGAGCAACGTCGGGCGCAAAATGAAAAACCTCATGATTTTCAGATGCATGCAGTTCCGAAATTGCAGGACCTACTGCTATTCGCTAACCAGGACGTGTTGGTAAAGGCTGTCTTTCACGTGGGTTTAGTAGCTCTGGGGCCCCGGAAAGTGCTCCGCAAAAACACGAAAGACCCCTAAAAACTGACGTCATCGCTAAGCCGAGGCATTGATAACCGCCCAGCACTCTCTCTTCTACACTACTACCCACACATACTTTACTCAAGTGACCAGACTTTATCTTACTGAACTGTTCACCAAATTTCGTCACCCGCACCGGCGCTCATGAAACCGCATAACCTGCTCCCGGTCCAGCCAACTTCTTGCGCGCATACCCCACCATGGTGGCTGACGCCAACAGCAGGACGTCACCACTGATCTCCCTTCTCGCCGGCGGTACCGCGGGTGGTATTGAAGCCTTCTGCACATACCCGTTCGAGTTTGCCAAGACGCGCGTGCAACTGTACGGCCATGAAGGCGTCAAGAACCCGTTCCGCGTCGTCGGCAATGTGATCCAGCGAGAAGGGTTGCCGGCGCTCTACAAGGGCTGCTCGACTATGATAGTGGTCCGTACTTCTCCATCGCATCTGAGCCCCTGTATCATCTTACATCGGAAGTGGCTGGTGACTCGCTTTGTCAACTCCATGGACAGTATATACTGAGTGGAATCCACCTCCCAGGGCTCGATCGGCAAAGATGCCGTCCGCTTCGTCGCCTTCGACAGCATCCGCAAGATGTTTGAGGACCCGGTCACGCACACCCTAGGCCCCGCCCAGTCCATCGCGTCGGGCATGGTCGCAGGCGTGGTGTCGTCGACGGTGATCGTGACCCCCACGGAGCGCATCAAGACGGCCCTGATCGACGACGCCAAGACGTCGCGCCGGTTCCGGTCGCCGTGGCACTGCCTAGCTACTCTAACTAAAGAGCAGGGCGCCCTCCGTGCCCTGTACGCCGGCTACGTCACGACGACGCTCAAACAGATCGGCACCACGGGGTTCCGGCTGGGGTCCTACAGCATCCTCAAGGACTGGGAGCGGCGGTCCGCCTGGTTTGCGGATAAGGAGAAGGGCGTCCCCCGTATCGACATCGACGGCCCCGTCGTGAGTTTCGCCAACGGCGCCCTCGCCGGCACCATCACCACGCTCGCGACGCAGCCCTTCGACACGGTCAAGACCAAGGTGCAGCAGGCCCGCGCCGTGGGCGGCACCCTCGACGCGGCGCGCGCCATCGTGGCCGAGGACGGTGTGTTTAGGGGGTTCTGGCGCGGGACGGTGATGCGGCTGGGGCGGACCGTCATGGCGGGCGGCATCCTGTTCACGGCCAACGAGCAGGCGACCAAGGTGTGGAGGATGGTGCTGGGACAATGATGGTGATGTTTATTAGACTAATTTCCCTTTGCTTTATCATATATACACTGCGGTAGACTGCGAGGTATGAATAGACCACATTCGATGAATCTCGTAGGAAAGGCTCGTGTGACGTGTCGTTCTCCAACGTGGTGGAAATGCCGGCTAAAACAGCAGATGAAGAGATGCAAGGCTCCAAGGCTCAGCGTGGCATTGGAATTGTGCCCGATGGCGTAAACCCCGCTCGTATGTTGCCAGCATCACATATCATGTCTACCAGTGCATATGGTCGGGCTGAGCGGACTCGACTCTGTCAACATTTCAAGTCCCCCCCAACACCGCGTGCTACCTATAATTTCACAAGATCCCCTTACAAAGACGATCCAATGGCGAGTTTCCTTAAAACAGCCGCAAGCACGGGTTTTGATGTGCGCTTCACATCCGCAGCGAAGTGTTGTGATGCCCAGTGTTGTCGAACCACTCTGCATCTGTTTGGAGACGGGAAGAGGCTCGGTGCGACTGAAGAGACAAATGCAACAAGGCAAAGCTAACACGTAGAAGGAACCTTTCCAAACCACAGTCAATCTGAGCTGTCGGCTATATTAACGGAACAATCGAATGGCCAAGACCAAACCGGATTGTTATAAGTGTCCCTGTTTTCCGCTACTAGATAGCGTCTCGACTGAACAACATAACAGCTTTATATCGAACGTCAACGATAAACCCCACATTCAACTGGTTTGTTGCTGCTCCCACCCCTGTGTACATTGCACAACGCGGCTGACGAAGAGAGTCAAGATGCACCACTTAGCAAATCAGCAGATTGCCTTTCAAGCGCGGCGGGAAAGCGCGGCCATGTCTACACTGGCCTTCGTGACGGTCCTGTTCTTACCGGGAACCTTCGTGTCGGTAAGTGTTCATATCATAACGAATGTCCAATAAATCGTTTTCTGCCGGGCGTGGAAGCTGAAATGCAAGTGTCGAAAACCCAGTCCATTTTAAGCACGTCGTTCTTCAGCTTCGACGGGGCTGCCTTCAAGGTCTCGGACAACGCTACCACAGTCCTGGTGCCGTCGCTGATTGGAGCGACATTGCTGGTCCTGGTGTTGTGGTTTGCTTGGCACCAACGGAGGCTGTATCGCTTGAATAGGGGCACCGGCGGAAGTGATGCGCGCTGGATTAATAAGAGCCCAATGAGAGAGGATTGAGGTTGCTTGGAAATCAAGACGGGTTCGGGCATGCTAGTGGCTCGCTAGTAGCGGGCTGCTTAGCGTCTAGGCCAGCCAAGGCGGCACGGAGCGCGCCCTACGAGGTCGCTAGTAGTGCAGTGCACCGATGCAACAACCAACCAGCATCAATCCAATTCAAGGGTACAATCAGCATCGGATGTCGAGGAGCTTACATTTGCCGAAACGGCAGATGGGCTTCAAGTGTGTGGCGTGGTGTGTACGTCTGGACGAGGGCTCCTTCTTTACGGAGTAGGTTAGGTCTAATCACGCAGCCAAGATGGAGCTGGTGTAGTTGTGAAGTCGAGCTGTAATGTTGCCATTTCCTATACCAATGTTGTCATTTCAAGCTCGCCCCTCCTCGACCATTTGTATCCACAAAGCACATTATGGCCAAGTATTAATTGCACGAAAACAATCCTGAGGCAAGTAAGTCACTGTAGCAGCACGGAGGAGAGGACAAAGGTGATGCCGTCTCACCTCAATCTGACATGTTACTTTCGTTGCTCGGACGGCGCAAACACACACCTGCACTAGCAATTGCCTATATAGCATTTGTCAGCGACGTCTCACTCTTCCGATGTCTTGCTTAGAAATCCAGGGCACTGAAACACATAGCGCCTGCCTGTCTGCCCCGCCTCCAACGGGCCCGACTACCTCGATGGCTCTGCGATTCGCCCATGTTCTATTAGGTATAGCATACGTGTTAGGTGGAGGCGGTGAAAGCTAGCCGGACTGATTGACCCCTAGCAGCGACCGATCGTGGTGGGGATGGATGGCGGGCAGGCGGGGTTGCAACTGCATGTGTGTGCAGTAGCTACTATCGACATGACGTTCCATGGGATTCTCAGGAACACTGGATGGAAAGAGCAGACGTGTTGATTGCTACCGCGGGAATACATAAAAGAAGGACAATCCCTCCAGAGCATTTTTCTCTCCCCCCATCCATCACAGCACATACATCAACAACCCCAAAAGTCTTCCAAACTTCAAATCGGTGAACTCAAACAAACCGCCAACCACAACCACATACATCATCCCACTCTGCCCAATCATGACTTCCCTCTACGACGTCAGTATCCCCGTCTACACGGACATCACCAAGACGACCCAGTCCATCCTCAAGAAGGGCGAGGAGCACTTCAAGTCGCAAGGCAAGGATACTTCGGAGCTGGTGAAGCTGCGCATCGCCGAGGACATGCTCCCCTCAGCATGCAGGTCTTCATCATCGTGGCGACCGGCCGCAAGCTGATCGAGCGCGTCACCGGCGGCTCGCCCGTCGACACGCCCATGAAGGAGTACTCGCTGTCCGAGTGCTACGAGCTGCTGGACACCCACCTGGGCGAGCTCGCCAAGGTCGACCGCGCTTCGGTCGACGGCCGCGACAAGACCGAGGTCCCCTGCAAGTTCGGCCCCGAGGAGTTCAAGGCCTCGGCCCGCGACTACGTCTTCGGCTACCCCGTCCCCACGGCCTACTTCCACCTCAACATGGTCTACGCCCTGCTGCGCGGCCAGGGCGTCCCGCTCGGCAAGAAGGACTACATGGCCGAGTTCATGAAGACGTTCACCAAGGCTTAGGAGCCCAAGCCATCGCGGAGGTACCCTATCACGAAAGTCGTATGGCTCGCTGGAAAACGCCTCTTGGGTAATGAGGGGATGGTGTGCCAGTTAGTAAAGGCGCGCATGGATGTGCCTGGCCGCCAACGATGACAGACTACGGATCAGGGTTTGGACGTAGCGAGCGGCTTGACCTGGTCTCATTCGGTGCCCTTCGGTGTGGTGTTTGTTGACTTTTTGTATACGGAGTGGGAGTTAGCCAGTCTGATGTGATGAATTCTTCTCAGGACGGCAGAGATGAGACGAAAACAAGAGCTGGAAACCCCCAAGATAGCTGTACTTGGAACCAATAATGAATAAAGAAACAAAATTAGATTCACAATCCCAATATCTGGTTGGCTTGCTTCGTGACGTTCTGAGCTCCGACAGGATCCTGGGGATGCGCCTCGAGCCTCTCCAACCCCATGGCTCGCAAGCCCTCGGGGTCCGCATACCGGCGGAGGAAGTCGACGGTGGGGGGCCTGTGGACGTGCGCGCTCTCGCCCGCGCCGCCAGGGAAGTCGGGCCCGGGCGTGCCGTCCAGGAACGCCTGGCGCTGCCGCGCGAGGTACCGCGCGTTGTTCTCGGTGACGGGGCAGATGGGGATGTAGAGCACGCTGGAGTCGGACGTGCCGGTGTGCACCTTGTCAACGGCGTGGATGGCTAAAGATAGGTAGGAGAAGTCAGCCAATTTTACCTACTAGGCTCCCCTTTTTTCACGACACCTCTCCCAAGTAAACGGTGGGGAAAAACTAAGTAGGTTACTCACTGTCACAGTGCCAGACCACAAAGTCGCCCGGCTCCACCGGTGGCATGTGCACCATGGTCCGCTCCAGGTCCAGGTGCGGATGCAGCGCCGCGTTCAGCTCCTGGCCGAACCCGGGCTCGGCCCCCTGCAGCGCGCTGGTCATGGCGTCGCCGTCGCAGAACCGCCAGTTCTCCTCATCCAGATACCCTTGTCCTTCTTTTGTCGTCTTGGTGTGGAGCGGCTCGAAGAAGGGCCGGAGCAGCATGTACGCCGTCGCGAGCTGGAGTAGCGGGTTCACCATCAGCGTGCCCTCGCGGGACCCGTCCGGCTCATGCTGAGCCAGCCCTGGAACATGCGGAACATGGAGCAGGCGCCCAGCCCGGCGTAGTTGTCGCTGACGGCGCCGACGCGGGCGGCCGCGTCCCAGGGGTCGTAGGCCTCCCAGCGGCCCGCGAAGACGTCCTCGTAGACACCACCACTTCCAGAGGCGCCACCGAGTCCGTACCCGTGACGCTCCCACCTCTCCACGCTGCCGCCGTCCATGTGCGGGCCCAGCGCGAACCGGGCGTCGCCGGGTTGCCGAATCCGTAGGCGGTCCGCGTAGGCCAGGGGTTGCAAGGTCGAGACCAAAGCACCATCCGACGACACGTGCCATAGGTGCTGCATCAGCAGGGTCTGGGCTTTCAGGAAGTTGGGGTGCGCCCGGACTTTGACCTGGGGGCGGACCAGTACAGCTCGTAGACTTGGGGGTCTTCTGGTGGGAAGGCTTTGGGGAAGCACATATGTCAGCAAGCAAGCACACAACTTGGTGGGATTGTGAGCAAGCAGTTTACTGCGAGTTCAACGATGCTGAAATGGAAGCCAGATAGATAGGTAGGTACGTACCCCTGGTAGACGGGTTCTGCCTCACGTACTCTTCAATCTCGCTCTTATATGCGCGCGCCTCGTCGCGGGGATGACGCCCTTGATGACGGCGACGCCGCGCTTCCGGAGCTCCTCGCGAAGGGCCGGGAGCTGCTCCTCGAGATCTTTGAACTGCAGCACGGGGACGACGCCCGGCCCCTTGGCCGCCACCAAGTCGTTCTCGGTCCGTAGGCGATGCAGCAGCCGGCCCCAGCTGGCGATGACGGCATCTTCGCGGCCTTGGACCAGAGAGCGCTTCAGCTCGAGGAAACGCTTGGGCAGTGGGGGCCGCTTGGTGTTGGATAGTGACACGAAGGAGTCGGAGATGTCGCCTTCGCGCTTACTGGTGGGGGATGATGATGATGGTGTGGAAGTCTGGGTCTGGGTTTGGGTGGCTGACATGGCTATCATACGTGTCTGCGTTGCGATGATAGGCGATGCCTTACGTATAAGTAGTGATCTCTGCATTTTGGACATATATATGTGTTTGCGTATGTGTCACAAGTCTACGGGAAAAGAAAGTGACATTGTCTGTCGGGGCTCAGATCTCAGGGTTCTCTTGCATCCTTTAATACCTGGACGGCCCTCTGTGGAATGGTGTAAGTCAATAGGGCTTCATTGGACTACCTAGCGCGCCGGAGTCTCAGAACATGGAAACACCGCCGTTTTAGCTCGATCACTTCCAGAAATCCTTCATCTCCATACCGAGATATTGGACTGGGGAAACCCCCCCATGATCGATCTTCCAAGCCGATCGCGGGGTAAAAGCTGCGGGTTCAATGTTCCAATGTCGTCAGCAAGATGGGCATGTTACATACTTCCTTTGGTGGGTTGCTGCGGAAAGCCAGAGCAAGAAGGAAGAAGACGCAGACGGGCGGGGTTTCCGTTTTGGGACGTTCCGACCGGCGGCCCAGAAAAAATCGCCAGGAGATGAGACATCCCCATCCTCATCACCAACGAGTGGACTCGGCGATTGTTCCGCGACCAAGTAACTAAGCGAGTACTCCGAAGTTGAAGCTCGATTGACTGTGAGGTCTTTCCAATCCGTCACCTTTTGGCCCTGTTCGTTGCCAGACGAGCACGGCAGGTCACTAGTAACGAGAAGACCAAAAAGGCGGGCTGGATCAAAAGATTCCGCCAAGAACTCTCCCTAATTTGCATTTGGCTTACCACACCCAACCCACCAGATTGAACGAACGGTCTTGAATGGGTAGTACAAGCCTGGGGCAAGGTTACCCGGGGGGAGCAGACCGCCCTGTCGGTATGGTCAAATTTGTCGATTCCGACCCGAGCGGCCTGCCACTGAAGCGGAAGCAGGTCGCGCAGGCCTGTGTGCCATGTCGGAAGCGCAAGGTTGGTTCCATCCAAACTTCCGTCGTACGGCACACACGCACACATACACTTTTTACTGACTCATTGCGTTGCCATACAGAAGCGGTGTACTCACGAGCAGATCGAGGAAGTGCAAATAGTTCCTCCGCAGTATGCTGCCACTTCATCGCCCCCAGTGCCAAGCGCGGCGACCGTATCAGCAGGGGGGTCCTCGGGGCGCTCCTCCCTGCCGTCGCCGCCGGACCTGGAGCGGCGGCCCTCCCGCTTCGTCGGCGACCTGAACCCTGAGCATTTCCTAATCGAGGCCACCAGCCCCCACTCCAACCGCGATCTCTCGGTCCGCGGCGGAGTCGGCGTCTGGCACGCCAAGCAGCCCGTCCCTCAAAAAGAAGAAGCGAGACTGGCCTCCGGTTTCTCTTCTTCTTCTTCTTCTTCTTCGCCTTTCTCACCGTCCGTCACTAGCGCACTTCGGTCGGGACCGGGCCGTATCCTCCATGACCTGGTCGTGGCGCACGTACGGACGCACTGCCTGACCTGTGTGCCGCCCGAGCCGGACTGGATTGTCCTGAAACGCATCTACCTCCAGAGGCTCGATCCCCTGTTCCCCGCCATCAGCTCACTCCTGACCGACACCGCGCCCCCGTCCGACCCCACCATCGCCATCCTGGTGCGCCAGGTAGCCAGCCTCGCCGCCGCCGCGGACCCCGAAGCCCGGGAGCACCTCCGCCTCTACCCTGACGGCCCCCTCCTCAGCGCGGCCGAGTTCCGGGCGAACCTGACGTCGGCGGCGCACGCCACGCTCGACTGCGCGGGCCTGGTGACGGACCGAATGCTGCTGGTGCGGCTGCTGCTCGTGCTGTCTCTGTACGTGCAGCCGTGCAGCCCGGACGAGGCGGACCTGCCGGCGCTGCTGTCGGCGCGCGCCTCGCACCACCTGCAGACGCTGGGCCACCACATCGGCGGGCCCGACGCGGCGGCCGACCCGCGCGGGTACGCCGAGGTGCGCACCGTCTACTGCTGCGTCTGGGCGCTCGACCGGCTGACGGCCGCGTTCTACGGGCGGGCCTCCATCTTGCACGAGCGCGACATTGGATGGGATATGGACAAGATCATCGAAGAAACCGCCGCGGCGAGCTCGAGGCGCCCACAGCAGCAGCCGAGGCAGCAGCAGCAGCAACAGCATCTGCCGCCCGCCTTCCGGGTGTTTCTGGGGATCACGCGGCTGCTCGACCAGGTCATTGATATTTACCGGCCCATCAAGAAGAATATGGACAAGGCCGAGGAGGAGGAACCGGTGATGGTGGACCTCCCCATCCTCGAGCAGATGATTATCGACTCGGATGCGACGGAAGTGCCGAGCGGCTTGTTGGGTGAGTGGTCGCACCAAATTCCCCTCCGAAATTGATTACTACCAACCTGTTGTAATACAGAGCACATACTTTAGACCCATACTGCGAGCTAATTTGATATCTACACACAGCTACACTCGAGGTGTTCTACCACTCCGTCGCCATCCTCTCCTGCAAGCTGCCGGCCGACGGCAACAGCCTCTTCCCGCACAGCCTCGTCAACGGCCGGCGCTCGCACTCGGCCGACCGCATCACCGAGATCGTGGGCGGGTGCAACAGCAGCGAATTCCACCATAACCACAACCTCAGCCACAACCAGAAGAACCAGAAACAACAACAGCAGCAGCAGCCGGGTCTGAAGTTGTCGTGCACGCCGCTGCTGCCTTACGGCGTGTCGCTGGCCCTCGGCGTGGCCTACCTCAAGATGCGGCACAGCCAGGTGCCCCTGTTCCACGCCCGGGGGCGCCGGGCCTTCGTGGCGGCCGCGGCGCTCCTGCGCGACGATCCGCGCCTCGGAGGAGGGGGCACGTCCTGGACGGCGCGCACCATGGCCGGCATGGCGGAGCAGGTGTTGCAGGAGATGGATAAGGCTACGGCTACTGCGACAGCTACAGCAACTGCGGATGCTGCTGCTGCTGCTGGTATTGCCGATGATAACAATGTGGATGACGCAAATAACAGGCACAGGAACGATGATAACAATAACAACACGGATGTAGTAGCTAATGAAGCTAATAAGAACCCGACGACAGCAGCAGCAGCAGCCGCAGCAGGGTCGACATCGTCGGCGGCGGCGGCGGCGGCGGCAGCGGCCGGGGTGCCAGTAGCATCAGCGTCCGGGGGTTTGCTATACGATGACAACGTCTTCGCGCACCTGGACCCGGCCTTCGACCTGGACGCCGTCGATGCCGCCATTGAGGGGAGCCTCGACTTCGGGGCCTCGTCCAACTGGTTTGATTGGCAGCAGCATACGTGGTCATTTACAACACCGCAGCAATGATATGGAAGAAATAATAGCTAGCTGAGTTGTTAATCCATATGTGTGTGTTATCGTAGTGTAAGTGTGATGATCTGAAAGAATGAATAGTACATAAATCAAGAAACTACACGCACATTTGTTACATATTTCTTTATGGGAAGAAGTAATGATTACTTTTGTATTAATGGCGCATTGGCTATAGAACATGGTGAGCATCGATCACATAGAAATGAAGCGGCTCTTTAGATTTAAGAGACCTCTGAAGAGCGCTGTGCCTACTGGCTTGTCATTGGAGGGGTTTTGTTGCTGTCAGCGCCTTAAAGATCATTCAGAATTCAGGGGTTTCAGGCAGTAGAGTTGGGGCGGCAAGGTGGCTCCAGGCCAGGCGACAGCAGGTGCCCCGCGTCATGGATTTATTCGATTGGTGCCTCCAGCAAGCAGCAGTCCACTCCCCCAAAGTTCGCCATCGACTGTCGGCAACTAATAATGACCACTCGCATCGTTGTTTCACCCCGAACCCTATGAGATTCCTTCTCTCTTTGGTCTCAAGTAATATAAGGTTATTTCCCGACTGACAACTTTCGATCCCCGTCGCTCCGATTAGCCAGCCAAGATGGTAGGACGTTGGAATTGGGTTACTGCCGCTTTCTCTGTTCCAGTGGTAAGTCCCGTATCCACCGAGAGAGGCTACAGCAGGCCCCGCGACAAATCCAGCCCGCTAATCTGACAATCGAATACAGGACGGAATGGTCGAGCGCGTCAGTAATTCCTCTTCTACCTCGACACACACAAACACTGCTCTCGACAATCCTCGATCAGCAGAGAGTGAAAATAACTAGGAACGACTCAACTAACCCATATTTGTGCGCCCCGCACTACAGTTGCTAAGATCCCCCTCGTTCCACGCCGGCGTGCGCCGCGTCCACCGCATCCTCGACGAGCGCCAAAACGGCCCGCACCCCGACGAACCGCTGCGCCCGGGCGAGGCGACCGAGGAACAGGGCGTGCAGCGCGGCGGCTTCATCAAGTACTTCGTCGAGGAGCTGGGCAACCAGGCGCGCGGGCGACCGACCGACGAGCACGCTCTCGGCAATAGCATAGAAGACACGCCGACCTCGACGACCTCGAAACAGCAGCAGCAGCCGACGGGGACGAGGAAGAGAAGCTGAGAGAAAGAGCCGGGTTGCTATACGCGACGGGAACACAGCTAGAGAATGTCATACACATACACACGGAAAGAATAAGCAGTTGCGAATACCCATAGACACAGAGACGGCCGCCCGCAGTGCGGCTCTGGTGCGAGTTCTGACAGCCTGGTCTCGAGGATGTTACAGTAGACGCTACCCAGCGAGGAATTCTCGTTGCGCATGGTGCTGGAACTGTTTCTCCTACGCTACGGGCTCGGCAATCTTGCCTGTTGCGTGTTCTTACGTATACCCTCTCTGTGATCAGCGAAGTCGCAGGCCACAAGGGAGCGGAGCCAAGAAATTCCAGGCACACTTTCAGGAGGGGGTTTGGATGCTTCGACAGGAGATCCGTCGGCCGCACATGTATATCAAGGGAAATAATCATCGAAACCTGCAAATTGCAGGTGATATTAGCAGCCAAGTACATATATAGTGAAGCGCTTTCGTCTTTATCGTGCAAGGGTAGAGCTACTAGATAGGGCAACCTCATCTCAATACAACATACAACTTAATAACACTTGCTGCAGCTCGCAATGATTCCCTGGCGATCCAATACACGCGTGCCCTTTTGGATTTTCAATACACCTCGAAACAAAGGTTTTGTAAAGTCGCATTGGGCTTTTCCCCTCTGTGAGGCATGCTTGCCAGATCTGTCTGATGTTGCAAGCCTACCTAGAGGCGTCCAATTCTCCTGGTTTGGACCATCAAAGAGAATTTCGCATTTCGCGATTCAAGGTTTCAAACTTCAACCTACCATCAACATTGCACTTATACCAACGGCTGTAGAGCACCAACCTTCGAGGAAACTGAATGTATTATTCGAAAATTCCCATGTGAACTATATTTGCCAGGAACCCATCCCATACTTGGGAGACCTGACCCCTTTTTCCTTTCCGAACCGTCGTAACATTACCATTATCAACTTAGGTGGGTAGGTAGATTGTGCAGCAGACCAAATCTCGAGAAGGTGGCCGCCTAAAAAGAAGTATACAAAAGAAAGAAAACCAACGATAATGTCACAAATAGTCATATATCTCTTCATTCCTTCTCATTTCTTTCCCTTCAAGTATCATTCCAACAAATGATGCTTGCTAGAGGGTGCCCAACTTAGCCATCTTCTTTCTTTAGGAAGTGGTGATGAACAGCCCCATGGGGCAGGGGTTGTAGTCCTCAAAGAAGGTGAGGCTGGTACCGCCGCTGCCGCCAGACATCTTGATGGCCACAGCGTCGCCCGCGGACACGGGAACGAGCCGACGGTGTAGGCGTTACCCGGCTGGACGGTCTGGGAGCCCAGCGGCGTACCGACCGAGGGCAGGCTCGCGAACGAAGTCGAGTGGTCGACCCCCTTGCTCAGCTTGCTGAAGTCGAGCGCGCCGCTGCCCGAGAAGCTGAAATCGGACGTCTCCATCGTGTCCTTCTCGGGGAACAGGAACTGGACGGTGCAGGTCTTGCCCGCAAGAGACTGCGGGATGTCGAAGTTGAACACGGACGAGACCGTCGAGGAGACTTGGCCGTTGAACGAGGTGCCGGCCGCCTTCTGGGGCTGGCTGCTGTCGACGGGGATGATTAGGGAGGGGGTCGTCAGCGAGCTGGCCTTGCGGGCGCCGCCGGGGCAGGAGCCGGGGATGTTGACCTGGTCCTTGGGGGGGCCGCCGTTGCCGCCGTTACCGCCGGTGGGCTGGGTGGGGTAGCCTCCGGTAGGGGATGAGGGGACGGGCTTCACCGTGGAGGGCTGAGCGGGAGGAGACTGGGCGGGAGGCGACTGAGCCGGGGGCGACTGAGCTGGGAGCGACTGAGCTGGGGAAGACTGAGCCGGGGGCGACTGAGCTGGGGGAGACTGGGCAGGAGGCGACTGGACGGGAGGGGTCGACTCGGCAGGGCAGTCACTCTCAGGGGGCGCAGTCGCGGGAGGGCCCTGAGGTCCAGTAGGGCCGGTAAGGGAGCCGCCACCGGGGGCGCCGGGAGAGGTCTGTCCACCGTTGCCGCCGCCAGGAACGGTGACAGTCTGGGCGGGCGGTGCCGAGCCAGGGATCGTTACGGTCTGACCAGGAGGCGCGGGGGGTGCCGAACCAGGGACAGTCACGGTTTGACCAGGAGGCGCTGGGGGTGCCGAACCGGGGACGGTGACAGTCTGGGCAGGGGGCGCCGGGGGAGCTGAGCCTGGGACGGTCGAGTAGACAGTCTGGGCTGGCGGGGCAGAGGGGCACTGGCCTGGCACAGTCACGGTCTTGGCCGGGGGTGCGGGACCAGGGACGGTCACGGTCTGAGCTGAAGGCGCGGGGGGAGCCGATGGGCACTGGCCAGGGACGGTCGAGTAGACGGTCTGGGCTGGCGGGGCTGGCGGGGCTGGCGGCGATGAAGGGCACTGAGTGACGGTCTGAGCAGGGGGCGCAGGGGGTGCTGAGCCGGGCACCGTAACGGTCTTGGCGGGAGGTGCGGGCGGAGCAGACGGACACTGACCCGGGACAGTTAAGGTCTGGGCAGGCGGCGCAGGCGGCGCAGAAGCAGATGGGCACTGGCCGGGAACGGTTACAGTCTGCGCAGGGGGCGGGGGCGGGGCAGAGGCAGATGGGCACTGGCCAGGGACGGTCGAGTAGACTGTCTGGGCCGGCGGCGCGGACGGGGCCGATGAGCACTGGCCAGGAACAGTCACAGTCTGCGCAGGGGGCGCAGGTGGTGCCGAACCTGGGACTGTGACCGTTTGAGCCGGAGGAGCTGAGCCAGGAACCGTGACAGTCTTGGCGGGAGGAGCCGAGCCGGGAACCGTGACAGTTGAGCCCGGAGGCGCAGGGGGCGTTGAGCCGGGGACAGTGACAGTACTAGCCGGCGGCGCGGGAGGGGCGCTGCTAGGGGGAGGCCGGACGCCATAGCCCGTGCTGCTAGGAGGCGGCTGGACGCCGTAGCCCGTGCTGCTGCTGCCGCAGTCGGCGGGCTTGCAGGAGTTGCCGTTGGCGTTGAGCTTGATCTCCTTGCACTCCCTGCCCTGTCCGGGCTTGGAGTAAACGTTGACGGCGCCGCCCTTGTCGCCGGGGACCTTGCACTGGTAAAAAGTAGTGGTCCCTTGGTACGAGACGTTGCCGTCGCAGTCGACCTTGAACCCGCCCTGGGGCGGCTGGCCCACGTCGCACTGGAGCACGCCCGTCGGCGGGGTGAACCAGCAGCCGCGGCCGCTACTGTCGGTGAGCCCGCCGTTGCCGTCCATCTTGAAGGTCGTCGGCGGCAGGTTCGCGCCCGCCTTGGTCTGGCCGCTGCTGTGCTGGCCGACGGGGTAGCTGACGGAGCCCGAGGTGGTCATGGTCATCTCACAACCGCCTCCGCCGCCACCGGGGGCGCCGCGCATGGCGAGGGCGTTGGCGCCGCCCGCCAGTGCGGCGAGCATCGCTAGGTTGCTCGGCATGGCTTTGGCTGTTGTGTGAGTGAACGAAGAGAGAGATCTTGATCAAACGAGGAAGAAGAGGTGATGCGGAACGAAAGGTGGGAAGACAGACACAAGCGAGTGTGGTACTTCTTCTACTTCTGGTGAGAACCCCTGCTGATGATTGACTTGAGAGATGCTATTTTCATTTTGCAGGTTGAGGGTGGTGGGAGCCTGCCTGATATACTCCATGTCTTGCATCGGTATTGCATGGCAGAATGAGTTGCGTGTGTGTGGGTGCGTCCCGGTTCTCTTCGCTTCACTATCGAGCATTGTGTCATCGAGAACGTCACATCTCAATAGTCTGGGTGTCGGCTGAGCGAGGAACCTTCAGCCGCATACGGTGGTTGACGTGGTTTGTAGGCAGTGCGGTGAGAAAAGGCCGAGGTCACCAAGCGTACCGGGAGCCCAACCCGCCTCTCCACAATGAGAAGCTTCCCACGGAGTTGAGGCGTCAGGAACCCGAGTTTACAAAACGTAACAGGAACGCTTAATCCCGCCTGGCCTATTGCTTCTCGACCAATGAGACGAAGTCCAACTGTGCAGCGCCCGTTGATGTGGGAAGACTGGTTCGTGTACGTAGTCCGAATAGCGTTGCCCTGTTTCCACTATTGTGATCGCATCGAGGGGTTTTCGGCGTTCGCAGAGCTTGAACATGCTGGAGAACCGGACAGAGGCCTGACTCGCAAAGCTCGTTGGGGGTCTCCAGTCTGAGCTCATTATAGAATCACCATAACCGAACCCGTATAGCGGACGGAAAGTTTATAGTTTCCGGTTGCAGCCAGTGACTGGCTGCTGGCCCTCCCCGAGCACGCCGTCTTGCAGCCTCTAAGGTTAGCAGGTGCAGAAATCGTTACCAACGTCACAAACAGTGGCCAGAGAGCCCATTGAAATCGAATCGGAAAATACTCCTTCTGTCAGCACTGCCGTCTCATCCTGGGTTTTTTAACAATCAGTTGCCAAAAATAACGACGCGTAAACCGATAGAGCTGAAAACAAGGTACCCGTATTCCCGTAGGCCGATTTTGCCTGTTGAGGTTTAAGGGGTGTCCGGGCGGTCCACTGTGGCCCCAGCACTCCGGACCCGAACTAGAGGGCCAAACCGGATTGGAACTGTTCTATCCAACTTCCACTCATTGCCGATGTGCGGATTTTGTGGGTGACTGGCCGGCTGCCAGCTTGGCTTCTCAGCTTGAGCTTGCGCAAATTGTTCAAATCCACGTGATCTCCAAGGTTTCGTTCTACAGAATACATGAAGAATCATGATGATGGGGAAAGAGAGAGGGAGAAAGAAAGAGAGAGAGCACATGACTTTCATGCATCTCCTCCCCTTGGCAAGCTTTTACTGTGCACCTGCTCCTGCCGCTGTCATCCGATTTCTTCAGCGCGAGGCAGAGAGTAAATGCGACATCATGTATCCGTCCTGCTCATGCGCCTGCAGAGCTAAATCCGACAGCCATGTGGCCGGTTACGTGCAGCAGTAGCAGCAATGAAACCATTGTGCCGTTCTTTCTTTCTTTCTTCCTTCATGTGCTTCCGCATCCGGCTTTTCTCCAGCTCAGGTTGAGGCATCGTCATTAATCTCGATATACCGAGGATCTTTCGGTCTAGAAGCACATGGCTTGATGACAGATGAAGGTGTTGAGAAAGGAAAACCTGGTTCAGGATGGCGCGGGGTTCGTTCATCCGTGACTGTGTGCCAAGAGCTGCCCCTCGATTTCGAGTTACCGGCTGTGGATCCGCCCCAACGCCAGGTCTGGAAAGGAAAGGTGCGGCTGAAAGGGACGAACGTCCAGTCGGTTTCTAGAGATCTACATGCACTTTGCATCCACCCCGTTGCTAGCCTCACTCATCGAACTACCGGCTGTCCCGGACCAAGTTGCCTGTTCGAGGCCATTGTTTTAGCTACGCGGTGCGCGGTGAGGTCTGGTCATTGGCAGAATCATCATTCATCATCATCGAAACGGTATTTCTCGTATTTCTCGTATTCATACCAGCCTCCTTGTATTCTCAGGCCGGACGGCTATCCGACATTCTCGGCCAGTACCATGACCACGCGTAAGCCCGTCCGTCTGCCCCTGGTGCCTCGTCCCTTGGACTCCAAGCTGGACGGTGCATTGCTATGTGCAACTCTCCAATAACTGGCCGTCCACGCGCCTATTTCTCACCCCGGTGTGGCCTGTTTGTTTCGAGACTCATTGCCCGAAACTACATAGCTTGTCCAACCCGTTGTCCGCATCATGCAGTGCAGCACAGTCAAAAGCAGCACAGTCAGAAGCAGCACAGTTTTCCTCGAAACATCACCGCCATCCATAGTAGCTATATACCCGTCGTATGCCAAAAAAAAACTCTCTTCCGCTCTCTGCTATCTCCAAACATCACCGCTATCCGTTGAGACTCAGACCCAATACCGCTGTCCGTCGTCAAAACACTTTACCGTCGTCTGTCGAAACCACCACTTGCCAAAAATACACATGCCAAGTAAAGTGTCTCCCTTCCCGCATGCGCGTGTGTCTTGTGCTTTTACATTTCTGTGTCACTGTGTGTTTTCACCATTGTATTTTGCTTCGAGAAACACTATCTTAATCTCTTCTTCTTGTCTGTCTCCTCCACCAGTCTCCACGAAAGATATCTGTTCAGCCTACAGACGCCTACGCGGCTGCTCTGGACTACATAAAACAACACGACAGTCCGTCGTCCCTGGTGATGTTATCTCAAATGGAGTGTTCAAATTAGAACAGGTCTACAGGTCGAATCTGGAAAGAGTCGGGAGTGGTACCTCCAGGGCTTTGGGGCGATGTCTCACGCGTGATGCCATCCAAAGAAAGGGGCAATCACCGCTTGGACTTCAGCTTCTGCCACCATGCCGGTAGCATCTCACGGAACCTCAAACCCGTCTGAACGACCCCTTCTTCGCAACATGGATGCCACATATAGAGTGAGTCGGAACTGGGTAGGCTCTTTTTCTGGAATGCCTTTGGATCAAGCCCCGATCCTTCCTACTCGTACCCAGGGCTGTGGCTGGCCTGAGCTTACACGACGAACTTGGGTATTTACATTGTTTGTTTCTGTCCTCTTGTTCACCAGAATGTGCTGATCCTTAAGACGGCACCCCACTATACTCAATGTTACTGGGTTCCAATCATGGTCGGCCCTTGGCAACGAGCAGATTCCCCATATCGCTCCACCAGATCAAGGGTCGAAGGAGCGCAGGTCAGGCCCACCTGAGCTTGTTGGCCGGACCGTCCACGACTTGCAATATACTAGCTGCCTTTTGCGCTTGTTTGCGAAGATAGGTCACACGACGGCACACTTAAGCCCACGCTCAGCTATCGGACCCTTCCTAGACTCAAGTCCAATTGTCACATTCTTTTCCTTCTTTGCCGATTACCAGGCCATCTTGATTCATCCTTGCTTTCCTCGGATAACTACAAGATGCATCTGAAATGGCTACGGAATCATCCTCTCGTGAAGCGTCTCCGACGTAAGAATCCTTCTTCCATCTGTGATGATGCGAAAGACCCTACTCCGAGGACCAGTGTCTCAGCAAGCACTCCCGGAGCCCAGGAAGACCCGCCTGGGAAGCTTCTCCGACGTACGAGTCGTTCATCCATCGGTGAAGATGCGAAAGAAGACCCTACTCCGAGAACCACCGTCTGCGAGCACCCAGACAGACCCCGCCCGGGTATGAAGTCTCCCCCAAGCGTTCAGAATGGCTCGAAACAATGCGCAATCGGGACAGGGCACTGCCCGATGCCCAACGCAATGGTCCCCTACCCCTCACTGATATAATGGGCAATCCTGGTGACGCAGCATATTCGATGCAAAAGCGAGCCCATGACCGGGACACAGATAGTACAAAGATTGCATTACTGAGTGCAAATGTTATATTTATAACTGCAAATTCTGTATTAATACGCGTAAATCGCCGATTACGGCGTGCAGATCCTGCATTACGGAGTGCAGAGTCTGCAACGTCGAGGGCGGCGTCTATAGCACTGGATCTGGATTGTGTAGGGCTCGCTACTGTACATAGGGCAGTACGGAATGCATATATGGCAGTACTGGAGGCCGATATTGCAATGGGAGAATTAAGGATGAAACCAGAAGAGGATGCCATGACCAAAAAGTAGGCCTCGGCATCAACAGCAACGTGGGCTGGCTGAACAAACAGGAGCGAGTCCCTGGCGCAGAAGAAACAAAAGGCCCCAACCGACCCGAGCAAGTCATTCCTCGGTATATAAACACATAAGCCACCACCCGAAGCGCTCGAGACGCGCGCTGTCCTCGGCAGGGTCGTCAGGATGCAGACATTGTGTGCTATTGAGAAATAGGAGGAGGCGACTGTACATCGGGACATTACAATTGAATATTGGGCTAGAAGATGTGATCAAGATCGAGTGTGTCGTTATTGGTTCTCGTCGTGGCCATCCTGATGCAGGGCGCACACATGGGTACTGTCCGATATGTGCAAACGCGAAACGACTGTGGCAAGAATACAGATGATCAGGGGTAACTGGCTGGAATAGCTGCACGGAGAACAAATTTCTTTGAACGTAAGTATACAGGCTGCCACTGTGGCGATCGCATGTACCATCAATTTCAACCACTCAGCTATGCTTATAGTACTTGGCAGTTCCCATTTAAGCATGTCGTTCTTTGTGCCCGTATCCATCTATGTCCACCAGCACGATGAGCATCCCTAGGGCCAAGATCCGTTCGTGCCATCATGTAGTCGATCGCATAACTGCGCCGACGGGGGGACAGTGAGATGCGCAGTTTCAAGGCAGCAAACGAAAAGAGCATGAGAGACGAGGAAATAAAAAAGGAGTAATAACGAGTGGTTCCAATTACGGGTTCGAAAAGCGAACCGAAAAGAAAAGAGGGAAAAGGCCTATTCGTCGACTGCAAAAAGGCGTCCATCCAGTACCAAACGGGAAAAAAACTTCTTACATGGCCTCACCCTCAGAGCGCCGACGAACCCTTGTCGCCGCCGTCGCCGCCGCTGACGTTTCGCTGGCGGACCTCGCCGCCTGTGGGCACCGCATCGATGCCAGTAGCCTGCCCATGGCCAGGGCCTTTCTGCGGCTTGGGCAGCAGCTGTTCCTTCAGCTGCTGGAGCTCGAGCTCCAGCACAGCCACCCGGTCTTCTTGCTGCTGCATCTCTCTCTGCTGCTCCGTACGCCGCTCTTTGAACGCAGCGACCCGGATGGTCAGCGCGGCCACCCATTCTGCCTGCTGCAGCTGGGGATGGTCTCCCAGATATCGGGTGTTGGCACGATGCTCGCGCTGCTGGTAGCTTTAGGGCGGCCATCTTCAATCCTAGAATAGTATAATTACTAAACTAGGATAATAGGTTAGACGGTGGCATAATAAGTTAGGCGGTGAGATAAGAAGGGCGGGCAGTGGGATAATCGGTTATGCGGTAAGATGATCGCCAAGTAGTTAACGTGGGATTCCCATAACCGCCAACAAGCTGCAGTTATCGGGAGAACAAGGGAGGCCGTCAAGAGTACCACTTCAAAATAAAGCGTATCTCGAGACATCTGCTCGTCTCTTCTTTGGTCGTACGCAACACAAGCCCAAAGGGAAAATGGCAGCCTCTCGGAGGGGGGCCACAGGCTCAGGAGAAGACTCGGGGGCAGCAGGCTTCAGTTCAGAACGGCAGGCGATGGCTTTTCGAACAGCAGACGACGGGAAGCAATGTAGAGCATGTTCTCAACGAAAAAGTGGAATGGAGAGGATGACCGCTAAGCCCAAAAGTCGACCTCAGAATCGTCATCCCGAAAGCAGCAAGGCTAGTGGATATCGCAATGAAGCGAAGATCGAACAAGACGGACTCACCGAGACTACCGTCTTGTCCGAATGGGCATCGACCATCTCGAGGCAACAGGCTGGTGACGGGTGGCATTGGAAGACGCGGGCCAGGTACCGGTCCTTGCTTGGTGCCTTCGTGGCTGGCTTGGGCACCATCTTCTGCTCGGGGCGCGGAGGTGGTAGTGCCACCACGTTGGCATTCTAGGTGGGCCGACTGGAGGATCGATGGTGGGAGGGGGGGAAGACGGTGGGTAATGGTCGGGGTGGCCGTGATCGTGATGAACGAAAGTTGGGCTATGATGTCGTTTTGGTTGTGTTCGATTACGGTGAGGTTATGGCTTACGGAGACAAGGAAAAGGGGACAGTGTACGTTGGACGTTGGACGCTCGACGTTCTCCAGGAACAGGAGGATTCGTGGCAGGGCGGTTCTGGGCAGTACTTAGCATTCTATTGCATAATGCTACATCTAGGATGGTCGTGGGTGGGAAGCGACGGACAACCCATGGCTACCTAATCTCTGACGTGCATGAGGGGCCTGTATGAGCGCCTTCCTCACCATCGGTGGCAAGCCCACCAAGATGCCAAGGAGACCATGTCAATCAGACGCACTATGTGGTCGTTGCGACTTCCCTACATGTATTTACGGGAAAGACTGCAGGTGGGACGAATGATGTCGATTGATTTGTCATGAACACTTTCCAACGCCTGTGCCGAAGCATCGCCTGCAAGTATGACTGCCTACCTTGTGCGCGCCTACCCATCAACCGATCAATCTACATCATCTCTGCCTGCTGGAGGTACAGCACCCACCTATGCGCGGACTCAAAGTTTCGGCCGCAGTCTCTGGGCATCTTGACGCTGCAGGAGCAGAAATCGCGTCCTATTGTGTCGGAATACGTTGATCGGGAACGTCAATTGATATCCTTCAAATTCTCTGGGGAATCGCTACCCCCAGTAGGTAATCGATAACGTAGGTACCGCGCCCGGCTGATCGGACCAGCCACGAGTGCCATTTCATGACCAAATGTGTGCAGTGCAAGTACGGGAGATGCAGTAGTGTGAGGTGCATGTATGCTTACCGCAAGGGTGAACAGGGAAATCCCAACGAACCACAAGGTGCTGGGATTAGGAATCCCAAAGGGACAAAAACAAAAGCTAGATATGTCACCAGCGGTACCCGTCTGCTCTCCATCAATGACTGTTGTGATGATTCTACGCTCATGCTGGTCATGACGATGTTGATTGATTCCTGGAACATGGCTTATGAAGAGCGGGGAGGGCCGCTTAAGCGAATCGTTGTGTTCAGGAAGTGGGCGTCTTCTGTTTTGTTCAACGGTGACGGGCTTTCTGTGGTAATGTTGGTTCCCCAGGGTCGACCGGGGGACATCGTTAACGCGGGCGGCGGGTATGTATCCCCCAAGAAACCCAAACCAAACTACCGTACATAATGTAAGGTACTTAACAGGTTCGGGATACCCGGAGGTCCCAGCGGTCCTATCTTCGTCACCAGCGTGCTTGGATTATCGCAAGGTGTGATACCAAGTAGGTCACAATTATCAAGACTCAGTGGCTAAGCTTACATAGCCAGTTGGCGAGAGTGGATACGAGTCTAGGGCTTCGAGCCGCAAAGAGCATGCACCAATGTTCACAACTCTGGTTGGGACATATCGTAAGTTTCACGAGATCGTATCATGAAAATGCCCTGCCAATCGCACCCCAAGATACGGATTTGAACATCCTGCAACTAGCTGTCCAGGCCCCACGTACTTCCGAAAGACCGACGGAATTGCTCGCAGGCAAATACATGTTTCCCGCACCTGCTGAGAATGACAAGAATGGAGCAACTGAAGGGACAGAAAAGGCTGCTCGGTAGGAAAGGGGGATTTGAGGGGTTCTGGATCGCCGGAAGCTTAGGGGAAACAGCTAGAAAAACGTATCGATATCTCACTCTAGTACGCTATTCTCCTTTGGACCACGAGAACTGATCTACACATCAGTATCAATACCATTACCAGACCATGTAGCAGCGTGTGACTCGGCTTCTGCATCATAGTACTCTAGAGCATATTTATCCCTGTGATATTCGTCAAACCAGAAGTAGTCGCGGTCGTGGCCTATGGGCTCGGGACGACAATCAAAAGAGGTGGCGAAGCGGTCCCATGCTGGGTTGAAGAAAAGACAACCTCGCTGGGTGTTGGTGCTGGCACCTGGGACATGGCGCAAGATTGCGTCTGCTGCCTCGCACGTCGCGGCATTGCCACAGTTGTCCCAGAAGTCGGTATCCTTCAGCTCGGGAGGGTCGTCTTCTCCACGGTCCCCGAAACTTTGTTCATTACGTCACGCCATTGCTGAAAGCTAAAATCGACCAAGTCTGGCGTGATGGGTGGCAGAGCGTAAAGATCAACCTGGACATTGTAGAATCCTTTGGCGCAGATTCGGCTCTCATGACTGGTGAGCAGGAAAGGGCTGATGAGAAGCTTGGATGGCACTGATGAAAACAAGTTGGTGGTCAGCAAGAGCCTTCTTCCGCGTTCCAGGAGATCTGCCTACTGATTCGGGGGGTCTTTTTATGAACCAAGATGATGCGGCTGCTGGACTCCTTCTCCAGTGCATGACGCCAGATGATCAGGCGCACCTCAGTTGGGAAATGCTTGAACTGGGTGAATGTTGCCATCTTGGCTCGGTTCTGGTAGATGAGTAGGAATCAATGTGTATCGGGCGGAAGAGATGAGTAGTCAAATATTTTGGATGAAATGTGCAGGTTTGTGTGCGTGTCTTGTTGCTTAGGTAGGCAAGTATTTGTCTGCCTACCTGACCCAAAGGTCGCTTCCGTGCTTCGACCCGGTCGTCTCCTTCCTTTCTAAGTGATAATTACGTTAATCCAAGGTAGGCAGGTAATATTCTGGCACTTGCCGGTCTGCACCGAGCGCCTGCTCTTACTTAATCCTAGAATGGCATAATCACAATCCCCCCCTGCTGGTAAGCGTGTAGTTCATAGCCTGTAATTGAGGCAGGCGCAGACGCAGCTTATGACGATAAGAACCTCTATTGGGCGACGAGAATAATGATGGATAGTTTGGAGACGAATCGGTTTTGCTGGAGATGTTGGTTGGTCTGAGCAAACAGCCTCCCGTCATGTAGACATTGCAATCCAAACCAACATATGGTGAATTCATGAATGAGGCCCAGCGAAACCCATGACACGAAGCGGTGTTGGTATTGTCATTTTGGACGAGCTATTTGTCACTGGCTGATCTGTTTATGTCGACTCCATGTAGCTGAACCCACCAGCACTTTTGCTCATCTACATCAAGGGGTACCGGCCATTGATCTAAAGGTTAGTGTCATTGATGGTATGTACGTAGGTATGTAATGTACTTCTAATTTGGGGGGGGGCGGGGGGGGGGGGGTATAATAAAGTGCCACACTAGATACTGAACACTCACTGCATGCTGCTCAAGAATATATATATACACACGTACAGCCGTCGTCCAGATCCAACAGCGCCGCTTTCATAACGTCATCTCTCTCCCCGCCGACCACTCACTCCATCGAAATCAGTCGATGGGCAAGTACCCCAAATTCTTCCAATTGGACCCGGAGAACTGCACCTCCCTCACGCGCCCCCCGCCCGCCTGAAAGTAGCACCGGCACATGTCGTGTGCGCCGCTGATCTGGCTGACATCCGAAGCGCCGTTGTTGCCGCCGCCACCCCAGGCCGCGGGCGTCAGGCACGCGATGTCGGTGCCCGGGTCGGCCCCGCCAAAGGCCGCCGGGTACTGCACGGAGCCCTTCCAGCCGGACTTCTCGTCGTCCTGCCAGACCATGTTGACGGCGCCCTGGCCGCCCACGTACAGGATGTACGTGTTGACGAAGTCGGCCGGGTTGTTCTTGGGGTCGGCGGACCGCGCCACCGTGAAGGCGACCACGGGCGAGGTCGCGGGGATCGTGAGGCCGTTCAGGTCCTTGGCGAGGTCGCCTTGTGAAATGTATCAGTGACTGAGAGATCTTCGCGTAGAAAGGCGGGGGTTAAAGCAGAAAAAGAAGAAGAGAAGAACGGTGGCGACAACAACAACTCACCTTTGTCCCAAGCCGTCCCGTTGAACCCCCCATCGTAGTGGTCCGCCAAACTATTAAACACCTTCCCGTCGCCGCGCCGAAACAAAAACCCGCCCGAGTTGGCGTACCGCGACGAGGCCGGCACGACGGCGAGCCCGGACCCCGGCGAGGCCGTGACGTTGGCGTCGACGTGCTCCCAGAAGTCGTGGTTGGCCTTGTTGTTCCCGCCCCAGTAGCGCGTCCAGCGCAGCTTGCCAGAGCCGGTCCCGCCGGTCTGACCGGCGGCCTCCGATAGGATCGAGGGCCAGTACGCCGCCAGCCGCGAGCCGGGCGCCACGCGCTCGGGGTAGTCGTTGAGGGCGCCGCGGGCCCCCGCGGCCCGCAGGTCGTTCCGGAAGAGCTGCAGGCGCATCGTGTTGGTGTCGTCCAGGTAGATGAGTTTGTCTTCTCCCATCTGTTCGTTTCGCGGGAAGTTGAGTCATTAGCCACAATAAGTCCCAAGTAACATGTCTGGGTAACGGAAGGAGAAGTTCTCAGAGAAGACACGTACGATTTCCTTAGACTCCATGGACGTCGCCGCCGCAAGGGACGTGTTGACTCCGGCCTTGTACTCCAGCTGGTCCAGCAGCGTGGGCTGTTTGGTCCACCCGGGCTCGGTGCTGGTGTAGTTGGAGTAGCGCAGCAGCTGGTCGGGCCCCTGGTAGAAGAGGCGGATGTGGTACGCCGTGCCCTCGCGCCAGCCCGTCACCGCTAAGCTAGATCCGGGTCGCACGTATTTCAGAGGCGCCGAGGGCAGCGCCGTGTCGTTGCCGCTGTTGCCCGCGGCTGTGTCTCCTTCGCCGTCCCCTGATGATGCGTTGCTTTCGGTATCAGATGTATTGGCGGCCCGGCTGCCGAGGACCCCGCCCAGCACAGCGGCTACAATGATCACGATGGCCGAGATGACGCCCAGGATAACCCACAAGCGCCGCCGCCCCCTCGACTTCTGGCCCGGCGTGGCTGTTGACTCTGCTGTGGCAGGGCAATTGGCGCCGCCCGCCCCGGGGTGCAACCCCCGCCCATTTTCGTTTTTGTCGCCGTAGTCTGCTGCTATAGGAGCAGCCTGTAAGCCGGGCGCGGCGTGGTGTTCGTCGGGGTAGTAGCCGCCATTCGCCCGGGGCCTACGGTCTGCTTCGTGGTGTCTTCGGCGTAGACGTCTCGGTGCAGGCCCGTGGTGTCGTCGGCGTAGACGTCGCGGGTGTCCACTTCCAGGTCCGGCTGCTCTTGCTGGTGGCAGTGCTGAGGTAGATCAGTCGCTGTCGTAGGCCTTGCTGCTTTGTGGTGGTAGTCGTAGCTGTGGCTCATGGTGACATTCGTGGGCGCAACAGCAGCAGCAGCAGGAGCAGCGGGTCAAAATTATGAACCATTCGATCTCGAGGTTGAAGAATACTAAGAAGAACAGAATGAAGAAAACGCAATGAGCGCGCGCGCGAGAATGAGAGTGGAAATCCTCTAGACACTACACTGCCCTTCCCATCCCTGCCACTGTACTACAGAATAGCTCGATTGGAACTCCCGCAGTAGTGCTGACGGGCATTCTCACTGGAACCCCCACAAGTCCAGCCCCCAAATAGAAATGGATCAGCGGGAGGGTGCCGAGAGGACGGCGATGATTTGGCAGGGCTGAGATGCGCCAAGAGCAGCTGGGGCTGGTGGTGATTTGCCCGGCATGGTGAAACGCGATGGCTTACTTCTTTTTCCGTTCTCTTTTAGTTACTGATGAGATCTGTTAGCTTCCACCTAGTATTTACCTATTCAAGATCTGTTTTACACCTGCTCTTCTTCCTCATTGCTCAAGCTGGATTGATTCATCGCGTGGAGAATTACGCTGCTGTCATTCAGGTCGCCGACTACCCACTAAACCGCATCGTGCTGCCCCCGAATGACTGGCTGTCGCTGTATGTGTGTGGAACTCCAAATACGGGTAGAATACGGGAAGCCCTTTTCCCTGACTAAAAATCTAAGTATCCCAGCCTGTAAGAATCAGATACTTCAATCAGTCAGCTTGCATCGCCTCCAATGTATTGCCGAGATCACGACAGATCTCTTATACGGTAGGATTACCTGTAATGAGCACTTACGCGTAGCGCCAGGTAAGTACACGTGTTGATAATGAGGCCACAATGACTCCATTCCGATTTCAATTCACAATCAAAAGGACAAAAGCTCATTCGGGTTCGGATTCGGATTCACAAGCATTAGAAGCAAGTAGTAGAAGTTGAATCACATTCGCCAGTTACCGATCAAACACACACGACTCCCTCTTTCTCCCTCCCATCCTCCCTCTCCTCCCAAGGATAGTAAACAATAACGATACCTACTCAGAAGTAACAAAAGAGAGTCAGGACAACAAAAGCATAAACCCAGTTTATAATGAGATAACCATTCTCCCTGATTTCGCCAGCGCAATGCCAAAATTGCCTTTTGAATTCCGTAAGCCTGCCTTCCTGTAATCAGAAAACAAATGCTGGGACCCCCAAAAAACCACCATGGATCAATCGCCCCCTCCAAAACGCCCTCCCCAAAAAGTATCAGTAAAGACAAGACGACGTATTAGGTTAAAACACCCCCAATCTAGCAGCCAGCTCCCCCTGTTCCTCTTTCTCTGTCGTTCCATGATTGATTCTTGGATCATCAGATAAGTCAAGGTAAGGTAAGGTAAGGCCACGGCCTAGAGTAGCATTATACAAATACAGTTCTTCTTTCTCTTATTCCATCTCTCGATGCTAGCCGAAACAGCTGCAACAACTTGCGCATCCCGAAGCGGCCAAGACGAAGCACCTTGACTACTCGCCCCCCTTCCGCCGCACCTTGATCAGCTCCGCCACCAGCTCGTCCTTCTGCCGCTCGCCCTCGGCGATCCGCTGCCGCGCCGCCGCGCGGTCCAGGTTACGGGCCTCGCGCTCCTGCTTCAGCTTGTGCTCGAGCTCCCGCAGCCGGAACATCCACTTGTTGTCCTGCGGCTGCGGCGACCCGCTGCTGGCGCGGTTGGTGCCTCCCGGGGTAGATGCCATCTCTCCGTTCGAGGTTCCCGTTCGCTGCTGCTCAAAGTCGGGCGGCGCCAGGTTGTTCGAGGCGGTGCGCGTCATGGTGCTGTTCCGCGACTTGCTGCTGCTGGCGGAGCTGTCGAGCTGCGGAGTGGTCTTGCTCCTGGGAATTCCACTGCTCTTGCGAATAGGCCCGGTGGGTATGTAGGGGCTGGGGCTGCCCGCATCGTCGTCTACGCTTCCTCGGCGGCCATTCGTGGGCTGGTCGAAGTAGCCGCTCACAGCACGTGTCTTAGCATCGTTGGCTCTCTGCAAGGTGGCGTTCTCGATCTTCACAGCCCGGTAGGCCGCTTCGAGTTGGCTGATCCTGGCCGTGCTGTTGAAGTCTCCATTGACGATGCCGTTACGCACAATAGTCTCCAGGCGATCCAGTTTCTTGATACGATGGTCCAGGTTGTTCTCTAGTGATTGGTACTCCTTCCAGAGATCGTTCTGGACGCTCTTAATGCGGCTCTGGAAGCTGCCTGTTAGACTCTCGATCATCTTGACCGCCGCGAGCAGGTTCTTGCTGAACCCAGGCAGCATCGTAGAAACGGCCTCGAGACTGGGCAGCGCCCGCCCATTGATCAGGCTGTTGTTATGAGCCCAATCAGAACCGCAGAGGCTCGAGAGCCTCGTCCACAGGACAAGGAGCAAGTTGTTACGCTCCGTGAGCTGATCCCGGAACGACGTCTCCAACAGAGCGATCTTCTTCTTGTCGTTGGCCCGAGCCGTCTCCAGCTCCAGAATGCGACCGTCCTGGTTATTGACGGTGCGCGAGACGTGCTGGTGCGTTCGCTGGAACGTGTCGAAGGCGTTCTTGGTGTTGCGGTGACCCTGTCGCTCCTTGTCGAGCATTTCCGCCAGCTTCCGGCTCTCGAGGCCATGTGACTCCAGGAGGGCATCGCGTTGCTTAATGATGCGATCCTTCTCCAGCATGGCAGCCTTGGCGCTGTTCAACTCGTGCACAGTGTTCTCCAGTTCGCGCTGCAGCGTCCCAATGGATTTGAGCAGACTAGACCGGGTCCCGTTGAGGTCGCCGAGAGCCTCGCGAAGATTATTCTCGAGCTCAATGAGCCGCTCTTTCCACTCGGTCGCCTCGACTTCTCGGCTGTGCAGGTTCTTGCGTAGTCTGCGCACCTCGTCATTGGATGCCGCCAACTCCTTGTTAAGCTCGTTGACAAAGTGTTGCACCTCTTCTTTCTCGCGCGAAGATACCAGCTCGTGCTGCTGGCGCTCCTTAGCCAGTCTCTGGTTGAGGTCCTTGACCCGTTCGCGCTCGTCACGAAGACTTTGCTCGGCCCCCGCAATCGCAGCCTCTAGGTCTCCAATGCGAATCTTGTCGGCTTCTTGCTCTTCGCGTAGGAAAGCAATCTCGCCTTGGCTGGACTCCTGTTGGACTCCCAGGCGGTTAGCCTTCTCATTGGACTCCAGGAGCTTGGCCTCGAGTTCCTCGCCCTCGCGGTTAGCTTCACCCAGTTCGGCTTCGAGCTGTTCAATGCGCCGGTGCTTCTTTTCTTGTTCGTCCTCCAGACGGACTATCGCATCACTCATCTTCCGCATCTCTTCTTGAAGAGCTTCGAAGTTCTCCTGACGATCCTGCACCTCTTCCTGCAACCGCTCTATCTCCTGGTCCTTCATATCCGTTTCACCCTCCAGAGCACTGATCTCCTCCTGGGCTTCGTTGCGGAGTGATTCGAATTCCGCTTCCATCTCGGCTTGTTCTCGGAGTGCCTGGTCGCGCTCGGCCTGTATTGCCATTAGATCGTTTAGGGTATTGTCGAGCTCTTGCTGGATGCTCAAGGCGACCTCTTCCGCTTGTTGCTTCGATTCCACAGCCGTCTCGAAATCCTGCATGCAAGTATCCAGCTCACGCTGAAGTTCCTGGTTCTGCAATTTGATCTCGCTGATCTTATCCCGGTGCTCGGCCAGTTTGTTCTCGAAGTCTTCTCGCTCAGGATCCTCCATGGCCATAGTAAGCTTCGTCCGGGCGCTGCCTCGCGATTGGGACCTCTCGTGGGCGCCAGCACGAGATGCTGAACGATCAAGCAACGTATCGATGGTAGAAGGCGCAGGGCCACCACGCCGCGATGCCAGCTTGAGATCTTCGATCTCTTGGTAAAGCCTCTCCTTCTCCCGATTTCGGGATGTCAGCATGGAGGTCTGGGCGCCCACTTCACGACGTAACTCGGCGTTCTCGTGGCGCAGTTGGTCGGTCTCCCGTCGCAGCTCGTCAACGAGTGTCGTGGCCTGGGAGCTGGTCTGGTCGAGGTCTCCAGATAGACCGGATACAGGCCGGGACCGAGACGGAGATTGAGGCCGGTGCTTTCGTGTGATGTTGTATATGTTCGTAGTGTGATGCATACCACCCGGAGTAGTAGCAGTTCCACCGTTTGCGATGTTCACTTCCTGCTTGAGGCGGAAGATCTCGTCCCGCAACTTCCTATTGTCGTCGTCGGTCTGCTCGCGTCTTGCCGTCTCCTGTTCCAGTAAATCCTTGTACACATCGGCCTCTTCTTGGCGGCCCAAGCTATCCCCAACTCGTTCGCCAGCCTTGTCGCCCATGGCCTTGACCACCTCGGCCAGCTTTCTCTTCTCTGCTTGTGAAGCCATGTTCTCGCTCTTCAGCTGCTCTATCTCGGTAACGTATTCTTCAACGCGCTCCCGCAGGTAGTAAAGCTCTTCCTCCCGCTCCTGGGCGTCCGGGTCGAAACCCGGGTGGTGCGGCCATCGGAAGAGTAGCCACTTCGGGCGGTGCTGGGCCGGTCTGCCTCGTCGTCTCGGTCGCGCCACCGTTTCTCCAGATCCTTGTTCTTTTTCCGGAGGACTTTGTTGTCGCGCTGGATGACAGCCAGAGAGGTCTTGAGCTCGACGTTTTCCGAAATCATCTCCTTAACGCCTGACTCGGAAAGCTTGTCCAGCCGGTCGGACAGGAACATGACTTTCAGCTTGAGGTCGAAATTCTCTTTGGACAGACGCTCAATGGTGCTCGACTGCTCCTTCAACGTCAGGTTCCTCCCATTCTTCGCGACGGTGCCTGGGGCAGGAGTGTAGTCGGAAACCTTGCGTATGTGTTGGCTGACTTTGGGCGTCTCCAGGCCCGATTGTGTCTTGTACTCGCGGGCCAGCGACTCGGGGACCTCGACGTTGCGCACATGCCGGGCAATGACCGTGTCTGTCGGCGCCAATAAAGGGCCCTTCTTCTTGGGCTTGGGGGTGCTAAAAGAATCATCGCTGTGACCAGGGAGGAGCGACAAGGATTTGGGAGGTTCACCGCTGGGCGGTCTTTCGACTTCATCCAAAGGTTCTAGAGGCTCGAGGCCTCTGACAGGTTCCAGATCCTCGATGCCTGAAGCCATGCTACCCATACTAATGGAACGCGCAAGCATGTTACTCATGCTACGTTGCATGCCGTAGGCCGGAATTGATCCCCCAGACTGGATGGCGTAGTCTACACCCAGCCCTACCGTCACGTCGCTTTCGTTATCGTTATCGAGATTGGAAGAGGTGGAGGAGCGCTGGCTTGCATTCCTGCTGCGTAGAAACCGGGGCCGGTTGCCAAACCGCAGAGAACCTTGGGCGGAAGCACTTCCTGTCGAATCTATGGAGTTGTCGGTGGACTTGGACTGATCAGCCTCGGAGGTAGATTGGCGGAGAAGTACGGTGCCACCCGCGCCCGAGTCGTCGGGGCGAGGGATATCTAAGTGTGAGCTGTCCCTGGCAGAAAAGTCTTGATCGTCTTGTGGGGTCGGCTGTCTTTCCTCGGCAGCCCTCGAGGTAGTACGCGAGGCGGTACGTGCGGCGGCGTTGGCAGCGGGCGAGGACATGGTCTCGAGGGCCAAAGTGGAATTGCCGGTGTCAGCATCGTCAGCGGCGGTGAAGGTATCATTGGCCGAATTGGTCGTTCCGGTGATGGAGATTGCGGGTTGGGCAGCGGGTTGGGTTTGATTGGGGGGCGACCGGGGCGTGGTGCTGGTGGGTAGCTGGGAGCTGTCATGCAGGTCGCTCTCATTGGCCGCAGGCGCCGTATCTGCATGCGATGTTGACGATCTCGAGTCTTCGTGGCCATTTTCTTTCTTTATTGGTGTTGTGGAATCTCCTGTTTCGGTAGGTAATGTGGACGTGGGGTCAGTGTAGGCTTGCTGGGTTTGGTCGTCTCTGCGGGTGGTGGAGGCCGAGGGTGCAGGCGATGGGGTTTTTGTTTTGACAGCATCGAATACAAAGGTGTCGTCGATGCCGGGTTCTGGGCCGGTGACCTGGATGGGAGAGATCGGAGGGATAAAGCTCTCTTCGACATCTTGAAGCTGCGCGCGGACCTGTTGCTCCTCAGCCATGGAATCGAGATGGTGATCCTCGTCCATGCTGACAGGCTCGACGTAACTGCTGTCGGGCTGGAGGTGTCCTTGCGATGGAGGATGCAGTAGTGGTATGTTCTGTTTCGCAAAGGCATGCGCCGGCTGCGCAGTCATGGGCGTGGCAGATGGTGGCGCGGTCGAAGGCTCCTGGTCGCCATCACCTTCTCGTTGTTCGAGGTCGTTTTTGCTGGGCGGTAATTCTTGCCCTTGCCCATCCGAGCTGCCAGGGATGGGTTGGCGCGACTCTGGGGATGTCGGTGCGGGCGAAGAACGCGCCTCGGATGGCCTCTTCTCGTCGGCTTCCATGGCGGAAGGGTGGTTGTGTTGGGTATGCGCTGTTGCCCAGGTCACAAATGCATGCTCGGTCCGGGATGGGTTGGATTTGGGTAGGTCAGTCTGGCGACAGACGATCGATATGGAGCAAAATAGCGATTCAAACAGGTATGTTCAAATGTATTGAAGGTTGAAATTGGAGGTGCAGGTACTTTCTCACATCTCGCTCACTCACCTGCACTTGCGCCTGCGCCTGTACCTGCACCTGCACCTGGGCCGAACTACGAGGCGGGTGCTAAAACAGAACCCACCACCCCAAACTTCCCGCGCCTTACACTAAAACTTGCTGGTCCACGACAGCAACAAACTTGACAACACAGCGGTCTTCAATGCAATAAACATGAGTAATCTGTTGACATTTCCAATGGGCTGCCTTGGAAATCTGATTGTTATGACCTTACGTACATACTTACCTATTATATTGATCTGTAGGTATACATTTGTGTAAGTACGAGCAAGGAGTGCAGGTCACTGTCCTAAACTCCTGACCCATCAAATCGGATAGGAGCTGACATGTGGTTTTCAATGTTCCGCATATGACCTGACAGTGGCAGGGCTCAATTCACAAACAGCATTACCGTCGACCTGATACGGGATCGACGCTCTTTCCGGCTTTACGATTATGTAGATGCACGCTCCCAATTGCGACTTCAGTGTATCCAGAATTGATTCCACCAGCTTGCTGCCATGTTACATGCAATTGGAGGGTAAGGTCTTGAGCCCGAGATTTCTTCTCCAGTCTCTTCATGCATACAAAATCACAACGCAAAGCTGCAAGATGTACGGAATAAGCACAGGAAAACAAAGGGGACAACATCGGATGCATTTGGTCGCGTTCAATTCGCCAGCGCAATGATGCACCGCTCGGGCCTCTTTTCCGGTTGGCCAGAATGGCTATCCCTGCTAGAAGACCTGATGGGCCCCTGTAGCCCAGCACTCTTGGTACCCGCCTAGTGGGCTGGCACCCGTTGCTGGGGCACCAATGAGCCGATTCGAGTGCCCGAAAGATTTAATGCAGCCGCGATAGGCTTAGAGCCCGCCCAACCAACTCCACTGCACCTACAAAGAATAGGAAAAAGGAGCTCGAGAAATGTTCTCGATGTTGATTTCAGCCATGATAAGAGAGCAAATTGGCGTCCATCTTATCTTGCAAGTATAATGGATGCCCAGACCGTTCGCGTCTACTGTACACGTCCCATCGCTACGTTCAGCAACAGTGGATAGCAATTTAGTAGCAGCAGACCTAATACTAGCTGCTGTGCTGGACATACAATTCCCACTTAGGCGACGGAGAAGCTGCGTTGTTCCCTGCTGCTAAAAGGCTGTCAAATCGCGAAAAGTCATCAACCTGGTCTCATATGTAGTCACAGTCAGGGTGCAGCGGCCGGCGGCAGGCAGCGCTGGGCAACGGACAGCCGGGTATTGTTGAAATTTGGTACCGAATTCCAACGTCGCATCCAAACGGCACACGTCGCTACGTATCTGCAGGCATCTCGCCCGTACTACTTCTTATCCCGATAAACTACCCGAATGTAATTCTCCGAATTTGCTGATTTGATCATATTTTCCCTTCCCTGGGTGAATTTAGTCAGCAGGCCCAAATAACTATATACTCTCGCTTTAGCTATACCTGTTCGTTCGATAACGTCAGTTGACCCTTTAAACCTGTCCGGTAGGTAGGTAAAGCCCATCCTGTCATCCAATCTGCCTCCAACACTTCCCTTATATTTGGTCGCTCGCTTGGTCTCCAAGCCAGCATCCGCTTCAGGAGCTTTAACAGCGCATCCCACTCGTCTTCAAGGATCGTCCCCATCTTTTTGGTATTCCGTGGGCTTTGCACCCATTCCTCGAACCGTCGTTCCCATGGCCAAATTTCAGACTTATCGGTCAGAGGCTTGCCCGTGTTATCGTACCACTTTGGTCGCTTTTCCCATTTTTCCCACCACTCGGGTGGCATGAGACCCTGTAGCTCTACCTGCTGCGCCGTGATGATCTCGTCCTGCGGTGCAAGGAACCCGTCGATAAGCGACCTATGGGCGAGCAGCTCAAAGATCACACAGCCCAAGCTCCAAATGTCAGATGCATATGTGAGCGGCGTTGTTGGCTCGAAGAATGCCTCAGGTGGGCGGAGTACAAGTGGTGTGTATGATTCGAATCGAGACTTGTCGTCGGGACGGAAGGCAACCCCGAAGTCAGTCAGAGGTAGGCTGTCTTCCGAGTCGTAACCGCTTACACGGCTATGTGTGAGCTGTGAGAGGATATCGACCTCAGTGCGGTCCGTGTCTGCGGTGCCGACTTTTACGGCGACAAATCTCGATGTCTCCTCGTCGAGGGCAAGCCAGGCAGTTGAGAAGGTGCCGTGGCCGAGCTTGTACACTACATGGTATCGTTTGTCAAGACGATCATCGATGTGAACTGGATGATAGCCGCCCGATCGATAGTCGCTGAGGTCCTCTATGCCGTTAACATATCCGTATTCAACAGTTGGTGCTGACATTGCCAAGTGATGTGACCGGAGGAATGTAGACCTCATGCGAAATGGATAACAAAGATTCAAAGCGGAAACCCTTAAGGTCTTCGCGCGCCACGAAAGGACCTGATGGGGTAGCCTAGTGATCATCTGAAGCGCGTGGGGGATCTCTGCGTTGTGGTGTTGGATGAAGTCGAGAACTGAAACGTTGTTCCAGGGATGCGATTGAAGACGGTAAAATACGATGGGATTGAAGGGGAAGGCTCCTATTGGTTAAAACGGTGGAGTCGCAGCTCTCTACAAGATATATATTCTAGTACTGAACGCTGCCAAGGAAAAGGGGCAATGTTTAAACCCCTTACCACCCCAACACTAGCGCCCTCGTTCCATAATACTCGATTGGTAGAAACCCTCTCAAGTATTGCCCATGAGGTAAGTCTCGTAATTGAAGGTGAACAGTATAGACAGGTCTTTAGGCGATACGGTCCAGGTGTATGTGTTTGCCACTGCCATCCGACGTCCCGAAGATCAGACCTATAAACACGACACTTCTTTTATACAGCTAGAGCAGATTAGTCGAGGTGGCCTAGTTTTATATGTAGTCCGGCCGGTGCATGAACTTCTCATTTTGTAATACTTGGGTGTAGGGTGGGATGCAATCGACACTATGTTGTTCACACTATATTGCGTTAGGATACCAAGCTCATCAGAGTGCTGGGCAATTCCCGTCTAGTATCCTATACCGATCCAGAATACCGGAAATAAATGCTACTTTTAGTTCCCATCATCATCCTGTCTTATGGGTCGACACGGCTCGATTTAGCCTGAATCGGCCCTTTGGCACAACTGCTTGCTGGACCAGGTTGGCGCTTACTCCTCACCCCTGAATTCGGTTCGTCCCTTTGAAGAGGGTGTACTAGAAATAGAGTAAATCCCCACTTAAGCCACAACCGTATAGAGCCGGACGTTGGGAGGGGGGTGATCCGGGCAGCCACCCGAACTGCGTGGGGCGAGCTACGCGGTCCGGTCATGTCGCACGCACAGAACTTTTTCTGATAGAAGTATTCTCCTTACTCTTGATTGTTGTTGGATTGCCCTGAGCTCTTGGCTTCACACTCGAAATGGGCTTCCACGATAGACTTCAGGCTTTGCCCTCTCCACCCCTTAGTTCTCTATGGATGACAATCGAATTACCCCGGGGGGTTCTCGTTGTGGGCAGAACGAACAGTACCGTGGACAGACGCTGTTGGAAGGCCAACTGGAGCATCAATGTCGACTGTGGCATCACAATACATATTTATTCAGCATTTACGATGAGAAGAGTTACATCATCCCCAGAAACCTAAGGGATGGCAAGTAGTATATCGTAACATGCTGTGTGTGTATCGCCAACGTAACCTTATGAAAAGAAAGGCCTTGCTGATGTCAAAAACTATGTCATGCTGACCAATGGCGAGTATCTCAGGTACACCATACCTAAACCGAACCTTTCCTTACATGTTCGTCGGATTGCGGCGGAATACGAATGAGTATTGCAACGCCGAGGATTTACCAGACATCCCTCTCGCACCACTTCCAACTGACCGGCTCGGACACACATAGCATATCCCTTTGGAAACCACCCGAGGCGGACCACTTACATATTCCAATCCGGCGGCAGGACGGTGGCCCCCCTTTTGTGTCTTGACGGCGGTGTAACAAAAGTCCATATATATAAGGCGCCATTGAGTTCGTCTCCCTGCCCAGCTCTAGCACTTCTACTCCAGCGTCCCCAAACACCTGAAACAAAGCCTGGATCTGCGCCAGGCCTTGTGCCAAGTCGTCATAAGATTCATTCGTCAGATCGACCGGGATTGCCGGGATAGTCGGGGCGTGCTCTGCAACGACGTAGGTGTCTAGTACCGCGTAAAAGTAGAATCCCGTTTTCCCGAGGCCGGCTTTCGGAGTCACCGATGCTTTCCAGAAGGCGGAAAGGTCGCGAAGAGTGCAAAAATTTCCGTTGTACTTGGCGTAGCAGAACGGCGGATCAGTACTAGTCAGCCAAGAGGGATTGCCGGTAGTGGTGTTTATGGCAATGTTGCAGGTACTGGTGTACCGCGCGTCGTAATCACAAAAAGCGGCCGGCACGGTGATGCACTGCGAAATCTGCCACGTGGCGGCGGTCGGTCTTGCGAGGTGGATAAACAACTGACCCAGAAGGGGCGAGGCCTGATTCAAGGCCGCCGCGAACTCACGCTCGAGTTCGGCGAGGGCATAACGGCGCGGCGACGCGGCAGGCTTCGCTAGGTCAGTGGCGACGGCAGCTGCGGCTCCGATACGCAGGTTGTAGATCGACATGATGCCGTATATGCGATCCTGTTCGAACGAGGCGTTGCGGAACCGGGCCACGCCCCATTGAATGTTGGGATTGAACCCGAAGGGAGGGGTGGAGTAGCCGGCGCGCTTGATGCGCTCAATAATGGCGTCGCCGAGTTGGCTAAAGGGCGGCTCCGTAAAACGGCAGAAGCCTGATTCCAGGACGACCCGGAGATTGAAGAGAGCGTTGGACAGAATTTTCATCTGAACGACAACGGGTTTTACGGCTGATGTAGACCATGACGGAGAAGAAGGAGGTAAGCCGTCGTGAAGTTCCACCGTCTGCGCGTCTCGAGCCAAAACGGTTGCATCGGGCCGCAGAATGCCTTCCTGGAGTGTCCAGAGCGACGTGAACCACCAATCATCGAACAGCGTGTCCAGGCATTGCTTTAAGGGGGCCAAGGCGGCCCCTTTCTCGATCTGTGGCACGGAGTCGAAGGCAGTCTGCAGGTACCCACTGCGGTAGAATATCTCGTTGAAGACCTCCTGCAGGCGTACAAGTGGTTGCGTCCACAGCCAGACGTATACCCGGTCGGCCTTGGCGAAGATGCCGACCTGCCTGCCGATCTCATCCATCTTGACTGCGTAGTTCTCCTGGTCGATGCACACGACATCTATCCAGGCAAAATCATTTATTTCACCCATCTTCTTGATAACCTGATGGAATGTGGCCACGCTAAACATGGATTCATTCACAGCCGGTATATCCCATGTCGTCCCAGAGACGTCTATGTGGGGTCCGTTTGGGGCCGGCCACCTGCCCCAGGTGTAGGTCAGGATGCTATAAGCGGGCTCCGTAACGACCCCGTAGATGTTGCCCTCTTGACGCTCTAGAGACGTCATGGTCGGGATATGTAACAGTCGTCGTGGCCATTGTCCTTCGACGGTCTCCCACCGATATAGACGCCCTCCTCGTGAACCCATGGCGGTCGTTTGGTTTCTTTAATCTGCGAGCCAAAGCCTGAACTCGGAGTACGGCCCGTGATATTGGGTAGGCCTGATAGTATATATGTTGACTTTATCCGAATCTACATTCGCGTGGATTTAGCAGTGCAGATTGAGTCTTCTTGTGCACCGTACATAGCACGCACCATCAAAGCCCATGTATCGCAGAATCTGAGTCAGAATGCCAGAATGCACAATTGATGAGAAACGAAACCTGTCAGACACGGAGAACCTTGTAACACGGTAGTTAAGTAGTCAGCAATTGGATGACATCCATGTCATGCTCCAAGTCAGGTGGTGGTGTACGGCCTTCCCCTCTACCGACCGCCCCCCCCCCCCTGGCGGGGTCGCTCAAACACAGCAACCCGGCGAGCTGTTCTTGGAGAAGCAGGGCGAGACCAAAGGGGCCGATGCACCCTGGGGTAAATCTTGCCCAACTGCGACGCCTGTTGGGATGAAGAGCATAAGGGGGGTACCGAATGGCTGCCGACACTAAATTCAGGACTATGATGATATCAGCAGGACACATAAGACATTCACACATGGCAGAAGAAGACGTGCGAGAGGTCAAGCGTTCGGGAGGGGATATACGAGATTCTCTTGATTATTGTGGCCGAGAAACCGCCCCAGGTAAAACCCAGCAGAAAGTAAGAGTATATACATGGTTTGTTGCTGGGGATCAAAATTATACAAGCTAAAATTTGATGGCTGATTAAATTCTATGCCGGAAAGACGCCACAAGATGCAAAATGCCCAAAAAGAGACGATGCTTCAGATCATTCCTTTCTTTTCTTTTTTTTTTTTGGTTGGTTTCCCTCTCCCTATTTTTTACTGTTTTTGAGTTTGGCCGAGTATCTATTCCTTGGCGAGCTTACTCCTCTTGCGGAGCTGGTGGCCCCACTTGAACATGACGAAGGGGATCATACTCAGGAAGGTGCCGAAGAGGGCGAGGATGAGGCCGGCGTACTGGGAGCCGACGTTGTGGAAGAAGGCGCTGGCGAACAGCGGCGTGACGGCGCCGAGGGTGTTACGGAGCAGACCTTGGGCCGCGATGGCGGACGAGGCGCTCTCGCCGTAGCAGTCGGCCGTATAGGAGTAGGTGCTCTCGAAGACGAAGAAGATACCAAAGGCGATCGGGGCCAGGCCGATGGCGGGGCCGACCCAGCTGAGCTGCTGGTACTGCGTGAAGGAGTAGATGAACAGGCCGATGGGCAGGAAGACGGCGCCGTACATGGCGCCGTACAGGCGGGCCTCGGGCGTGACCTTGATGCTCGGGTCGTCGGTGAGGCGGTTGTACTTGCGCATCTGCAGGTGGTGGGCGGCCCAGCCCAGGAAGGTGCCGATGGCGAGCGAGATGTAGGGCAGACCGCTGACGCCCTCGTTCCAGCCGCGCTTCTCCTCGAAGGTGATGGGGATGACGGACAGGAACATGAAGGTGACGGCCCAGCAGAAGGCGATCCAGAAGCCGAAGGCGAAGACGACGGGCTCCGTCACCAGCATGTGGATGGCCTTGACGGACGAGGCCTTCAGCATGGACTGCAGCGAGGGCGTCAGGATGTCGCCCTCGGAGACGTAGCGCTCGTCGCCGGTGGCGGCGCGCAGGGCCTTGGCGCGGCGGTGCAGCTCGACGCCGCCGCGGGTCTCGGGGAAGTAGAAGAAGATGAGGATGAGCAGGGGGATGTTGGCGATGCCCTGGATGCCCTCAATCCAGCGCCAGCCGATGGCCTGGTCGATAAAGCCGGCGTAGATAGGGGCGGAAACAGTTCCGAAAATGGCGACGAAACTGAACATAGCCATGGGCCGACCACGGTGGCGGGGCTCATACATGTCGTCGAAGGTACCGCCGACGAGGATGGTGCCGACGCAGCCGAAGAGGCCGAGCAGCAGGCGCAGGCCGATGATGGTGGCGATGTTCTTGGCCAGGGCCAGGCCGATGAAGAGGAGCGAGAAGCACAGGAAGGCGCCGGCGTAGACGACCTTGCGGCCCGTCAGCTCGCAGAAGGGGGCCAGGACCATGGGCGCGATGGCGCAGGCGATGTTGAAGGTGAAGAGGCCGAGCTGGCCCATGAACTCGGAGACGCCGAACTCCTTGCACATGCTGCCGATACCCGACGAGTAGGCGGTCGTGGCGAGACCGATGAAGAGGGTCATCAGGTTGAGGATGGTCGAAATACTGCGCTTGTACCAGGGATTCCAGTTGAAGGGGTTCTGCTTGTCGCCGGTGGCGAAGTTGAGCACGATGTACTCCTTGCCGTTCTCCGTCACGATCTCGGTCAGGGTCAGGGGCATGTCGATGTCGACCTTCTTGATGAGGCCGAAATCGTTGTCGATCTGCTCGGCCTCGGGCGTGTCGTGCTTGCCGCCGACGATGCGGCCGGCCATGGGCTCGCCCTTTTCATTCTCGGGGATGTAGAGGGCCGGGATGTTCTGCTCCGCCAGGTCGGCGCCCGTCTCCTCGTCCTTTTCGGTGGTGCCGGTGGCGGCGACGCTGGCAGGCCGCGACCGCGACGCCGAGTTCCGCCGCGACGCGACGAAGGTGTTGGCGCGCGAGCCGTTGGGGGAGCCGGGGCGCGAGCGCACGTAGCTGTTGGCGCGCGACGCGGCGAAGGAATTCCGCCTCGACGCCGGCTGCGAGAACGAAGGCAAGTAAGACGACATGATGGGCTGGCTTGCTTGCTTCTTCGAGCTGGGTGTGCGTGGGTGTGTAAGTGTGGAGGGGATGGACAGACACAAGGGAGGAGAAAAGGACTGGACACAACCAACAACACCAATCAACCTGCCCTGTTATAAGCCGTCGACTGTACTATCGCAAGTACCGAGACAGGAATTCGAGAAGCAGATAAGCCAGTTCTTATTTCTCGATTTTTCTTGCCCCAAATGTCGACAGCTAGTCAGCCATAGCGGTTCGATGACATCGCTCGCCCCATCGTGCAAACATCTCACGCCTGGCCGCTCACTTGATTTTCTGTTGTTGTTACTGGGTGGGGCCGGCGCAGTTCCACCATATCACCGTGAAGCCGCCGGATGGCCCCTATCCATGGATGGGCCAACACCACTCCAACGAGGCCCAGCGTCCACGTCGATGATCACGGCTGCTCGCAACCCATGATGTCTGGGATAACATCGTGTCGAAATGCTCTTTTCTGGTGTCGATGAATGCGCGTCGTGAATGTGAAGCCGAATAGACGTCTTCAAAGCGCAAAGGCGCGATGGCCGACAGCGTTGAGGTGGGCGGCCTTACTCTCGGCATGAAAAGAGCGAATTCGGCCGGGAGACCCACTGCTCGCCATGACGTCCCTCTTAGGCGGACACTTGAGCCTCTCGGCCAATTTTGCAGGGTACGACCGGTGCTTCCGGGCGTCGCCTAGAATAGGGCACTTAATCGAGGTATACATACTGTATTCGGCACTATCCGTATTATGCATGCCACGGCCCATGGCAACGCAGCAAGCGCCGCAGCGCCTGGCAGCCTCAGCTTTCTGTTACTGCCGGCGTCCCTTGGCTCGGATGAATAGGCACGTTTCCGCTTAAATTGTCAATTCCGTTAACGAGTTTTACCTACACTGACTCGCAACTAGGGCTGCTATGTCGTCATTGCTTTTTTTGGTTTTGTTTTCAGTTTCCCATCTACCGCCCCTATGCCAAACAGCTAGTTTCCCGTTTGGCGGTTATGAAAACTGGGCATAAGTAGAGTACGAGAGAGTAAGCAAGCATCAAGCACCACGCTGCCATAGCTCCTCCATGGTCCTGACTCTTATGCATACTGGATATTGAATAGCTCCATCCTTTTCTTTCTTCTTAGCCATTGGGTAGCAGCACAACGTGCACCCAATCTCCTGCCAAGCCTATAAGCTGCGGATCATTGAAGACCCTTAATAGGAACGTTCGAGAATTCAGGTGGAATTGTTTGAATCCGGAAATTGTGCTGCAAGGCCGCAACTTGCTTGTGCGATCAGCCTTCGGGCAGCATGGGGATATGCAGGATGCAGGATGTCATACGGAGTTGCGGCACTCGACCAGAATCGTCCGAGTCGCGGGCTTCTTCTCCCCCCCTTTTCGAGACCCCATGATTTGGGTTATTGACTCCTTGGAACCCCAACCTACTCCATACCGTCCGGCCCAAAAAGTGAGGCGTTTGCGGTGCTCGCTGCTGGCCTTTTGCGGAGTCACCACAATTCCAGGAAGTCCCCCATATATACAGTGCATTTGCGCCCATATTTCCTTGATGCACGCCGGGCGGTCGTGCAGGAACCAGCTCCTCGTGACCGCAAGGTGCAACCGACTTTTTATCTCCGAACGCACCACGATCAGTCGTTCCCGGGAAGCGCTGGCCACATACTGTGTATAGCGCTTTATCGGTGTGCCGACCCATCCCGCATGCGACTCTGAATATAGACCAATCCTTGAGGACTCTTAGACTCTTATAGGTGAACGATATATACAGATCGAACGACCGCTGCGGCAGGAGTGCCGAGTTGCATGATGCAGGGCGTCACGAGGTGCACAGATTCTTTCTCCGCGCGCGTTCTCCAGACACAACATCGCGTGGTGTGTAGATTAAGGATAGATCATCTGACCGATATTGCTGCGCTGGCGAATGGATCTGGTGCAACCTGCGACGGTACTCGCTGCTGCTCTCCGCAAAAAAGAGGCCAAACACTGTGCTCATTTCACACTCTTCACCCACATATCGACTAATTCTAGGCAATTCCAACCTGCGAGATGAGAATCCCCATCCGGATCGTGTGGCACCACTCCGCATTTCGCCTTCGCGAAATACGACTATCTCCAAACAAGGCGAGGGAGGAAACAATGAAAGCGAGAAAACAAGCAAGCAAACAAGCAAACGAACCGAGGCCAGTCAGACAGTTTAATCCGAATCACTCGAGGAGCTCGACGAGCTGCTGCTGCTGCCACTGCCCTTCTTCTTGTGATGCTTATTGGACGACTTCTTGTCCTTCTTGTCCTTCTTGTCCTTCTTGTCCTTCTTGTCCTTCTTGTCTTTCTTCTTTTTGTCCTTCTTCCCTCCCCCCAAAGTGATCTTCCAGCTTGGAGCCGGCGACCGCACCACCCACCGCGCCCAAGAAACCGTGGCCAGCCTGGTGGCCGGCAAAAGCGCCGAGGGCCCCGCCGCCCACAGCGCCCACCAGGCCCTTATCGCTGGCCCCCGCGGGCGGATAGGGGCCTGGGTGGCCAGGGGGCGGCGCGGAATTGGGGACCCAGTGCTGCTCCGCGCCCGCCTGGCCGTAGTAGGCATCTCCCTGCTGCGGTGGTTGTTGTTGGTAGTAACCACCTCCCTGCTCATGCCCGTAGCCCGGAGAATGGCTCAGGGGAGGATACGCACCATGCCGGCCACCGCTGGGTGGGTACTGCTGCTGATGGGGCTGCTGAGGAGGAGGAGCAGGCTGCCCACCCCAACCGCCTTGCGATTGATGCTGCGGGGGCGGCTGCTGTGCATACGGTGATTGATGGGCGCCACTATTGCTCGGATAGCCCTGAGGGGCCCCGTACTGAGGCGGCGGGTGCGCGCCGTATTGCCCAGCCGGCGGAGGTGGTGGTGCAGAGTATTGATTCTGAGGTGGGTAGTAAGGCGGTGAAGGGCCCTGAGGCGGCTGCTGCTGGTGCTGCTGACCGTAACCGCCGCCGTAGGGCTGACCACCACCTCCACCGCCCCCGCTGTTGTAGTATTCGGAATTAGACATCCTCTTTTCCCCCTTTTCCGCGTCTAAAACTTTCTCTTCTGCTTCTGCTTCTCTTCCGTTTCTCTTCTAGCTTGGGTGGGGCTCCGAATAGTTCGGTTTCGGACTTCCAAGTCGACTGATGATGTTATAGATAGGCTTGGCGGGCGGGAGATATTGGCAAGGGAAACAAAACAAGAGGTGAGCGCGGAAAGTCTCAGGTGTGCAAAGTTGAGTGGAGAAAACCAAGGAAATTTCGGATGAAACGGGCTTGGCCTAGATCGGTTCTTTTATTGTGCCAACAAAGACCGGACTAGCTGGCCCAGCATGCTGGAAAGTTGGCTAGTTGGTGAGGCGGCCGCTTCGCTTTGCTCCTGTGGCGGTGCAGCTGATAATCCGTGGCGTCGACCCTCAGCCACTGGTGACGTCACCGCCGTTAAAGATTTGTTCTGTCACTCAGGATGCTAGGAGCGGGTTCCTGGATGACAGGACACAGCTAGCCAGATCATGAAACGTATAAACTTGATCCTCCTGAGATCTGACTCGTTTCAGAAAGCCATCAAGGAAAGTATGGATCCTCACGTTGTCCGGGGCTTCCAGCGGCAGAGCGTTTATTCCAGCGGGACATCGGCTGCGTCGCCACTGCTACAAGGTGACTCCTGGTAGAACCTACATTTGCAGCACCGTAGACGTCATGTTGGACGCTGTCGTCAAGCTGATGTCAATCCATGAAGTCGCAGTACGTAGTTGGTAAGATGGTGCATTGAGGGTTTCGAACGCGTTGGGCATGATGGCCTCTTCTTTGGACTTGATTCTGCTGGTAAAAGATTTGAGCTTACACCCGTGGTTGTCTCGGCCTTTCTCGACGCATCGCGATATGGAATATTTACTGAAACCATGGTAGATGATATCAACCTGTCAGTCACAAGTGCGAAAGAGCGATTTGACACGACATCCAGATCCGATGTCGCAACTTGGAGATATTCTATGACCATGGCGTACCATCCTTAACGGAATGCACATCTAGGAGTATGGTCACACGGCTCACTTCACAGCAGCGACGTCAGAGTATGTGATGGGAAATGGGAACCAATCTGTCAGGGTATCAAATCTACTGTGATCTATCCAAAATTTTCTACTATACAAGACCTAATGATATAGGTTCTTTCTAATCACTTATTACCTGCGGGCTGGTTGGTCCTTCCTCATTTCTTGGCCAATTTAGACATCCCTCTTATCCTGGCACCAAAGAAGTAGAGCACATAGACCAAGGCGACGAGGCCAAAGGAGACGAAGCCCAGGATGGCCATGGCCCACTTGGCGCCGAGGTTGGCAAACATGATGATACCTAGAAAAAGAGTAAGTTTGGACATGCGTGGGGAGGTTGGGAAGCAGCCTCTTTCTTCTTCTCTTCTTTCCCTTTCTCTCTTCCTCTTTTTCGTATAAGGGAATAAGAAGACTTACCGATATGGCAGCAGCCAGCCGCGAGGGCAAAGGACGGGATCAGGAAGGCCGCGATGGCCGAGGCGGCGACGTTGGTGTACGAGTCGGCGATGTAGTTGAGCATGCTGAGCCAGAGCAGCGGGTCGAAGAAGCCGAGGACGCCGCCGGCGATGACGGGCGACCAGTACGACGTGTTGCCGTCGCACGTGAACGCGAACCAGAGCAGCGAGATCGGAAAACCCCAGACGCCGACCAGCGAGGTCAGGAAGCGCGCCTCGGGCCGACCCACGCCGCCGTTGCGCCGCCGGTCGCGCCGGTAGAACCACGTCTGCACGGGCACGAAGCAGAACATGAGAGTGACGGCGACGACGAAGTTGAGGTAGGTCAGGTCGCCGTGCAGGACCGACAGGCCGTTATTGACGACGAAGACGTCGAAGACACCGTCGAGATACAAAAACAGCAGGCCGTAGGCGAAGCCGTTGTAGATGCCCAGGAACACCACGATCGGCTCCGTCAGCATGATGCGGAACGCCATCGAGGTGATGAACCGTATCTCGCGCAGCACGTCGACCTTCTCCTCGACGATGGCCACCTCGGCGGGCGGGACGGACGCTTCATGCTTCTTGAGGGCCCGGCCAATGACGATTCTGGGCAGGGTCTCGGGGATGAAGCACATGACGAGAGCGAAGCAACCGCCAATGATGACGCTTCAGGGGTCATTAGTATTGGACTCTACGACTTGTGCCGACTCAGGGGGTCGGCGGGGCGCGGGCAGTGGCAGGTGGTACGATGTTGGGGGCACACTTACTTGATCCAGAAGATCCAGGGCAGCCCCATGTTGGGGTTCTCTGCAATCAGCTCGCCGACCGGGGAGCCGATGCTCGGGCCATAGTTGGCGCTCATGACGAAGAGGGCCATGGGCTGGCCGGCGCCGTCCAGGTCGCCGAAGAGGTCGGCAATGGTGCCGGCCACGTTGGAGAGGCCAGTGCTGCCGGCGGCACCGGCGAGGAATTGGAAGATGATCAGCATGGGCAGGTTGAGGGCCATGGCCGTGCCGATATTCAGGAGGGCGTAGATGGCAATGGACGCCACGTAGACCCATTTGCGACCGCCAATGTCACTGCGAGCAGAAAAAATGTGTTAAGGGAGCTGCGTTCCCGGCAGGAAAAGACAGAGATAGGGGGGATGCATAGAGACAGTAAGCATGCACACAGGTTGCACGGCAGCTACCTACCACATGATGGCGCCCCTCGATGCTTGTGTGCATACTCGTGTTTGTGCAATCAATGGCAGGTGAAGACATACGATAGAGGGCCCAGGAAGGCCGGCCCAATGGCCGTCCCCACGATGAACATGGACTGGCCCAATGCGACGACCTGCTCAGAGCCGCCGAACTTTTCCTGGACAAGGAACTCGGCAGCCACGAAGGTAGTGGTGGTCATGGCGATAAAGGTCTGCAGGGCGCAGTAGACAATAATGATGGACCACTTCTTCCAGCGACTCCAATGGATGGGGTGGGTGGCATCTCGAGTCTCGACCTTGGCGAGCGCCGACAAGGTGGCGTCGTCGTGGCTGCCGCTCTCCGCCAGCATGTCAGGATTTGGCTGCATCATTTCCTTTTTTCCCACCATTTTGCTTTGCTTCTGCTTTTCCAACCCCGCCAAAATGAAACCAAAAGGACAAATGATAAGCGTCGAGAGCAGATCCGGTATTAACCAGACAAGAAAAACGCTAGAAGTAGTAATACCAAGCGAAGATAAACCTGTTCTGGCAAAAATGGAAACCGAGAAGGCCGGACACAGACGCGACACGGTCAAGTGTCGATAACTTGGTGAGTCTGGGCCATTGACGGAGGAAAGTGCTGCAGAAGAGGCAACATTATGGATATATAGCGTAAGAATGAAAACCCGGACTCGGCAAGTTCGCTCTCACACCTCACACAGTGGTGTGGTGTGATTATGATGAAGAGTGGGATGGGGTGTGGAGGGTTTCAAGGGTCTCGGGTTTTCTCTCTAGTCGACGAGCCGTCTTCCTCTGTTTGGTCTTCTTCCCTGTCTCTCTGCCTGTCAAGCGGCGCACGTTACATGCGACGAAAGCGAAGAGTAAAAACTCTGCACGCGATCATTAATGGCGCATCCATCATGATGGATATCGCCCACATATTCGCTGATCCGCCGGGATTGCAGAGTGGCCTCGGTCGGAATCACGAACACGGGTGATGGATGACGGGCTAAGATAAGACAGAAATTGAGCGACAAAGCAGCTAACAAATCTCGTCAGTGTGGCGTGCACACCTCGGGAGTCGGGACAGTGCTCGGGGTTCCCTTGTGGTGCTTTGCTGGTGCATTTCTAGCACTACCCTAGCCCCTAGCGTAGCCTCTAGGCCAGGACAGTACAGGCGCATTGAGCGCTCCTTCGCCCACTCGCCCACCTTCGTCGCGACGCTGGAAACCCCCCACTCGATGGCGTTGAGATAAGCATCGCTGACGGGTGCTTGGCAACCGGTAGCCGAGAATAGCGTCATTGCTGGGCTGAAGCAGTTCACCAAGACTTCAACCCTTGAGCCCGAGGAATATGCATATCTGTATGGATTGTTCATTCCTCATAGCATATATACCCGACAATTCCAAATGAGTCCGACCTACCAGGCCACCCGTGGTCGTTCGTCAGCTTCCGGCCTAAAGCAGCTATCGAAGCTAGTACTCCGACGTATGCAGACGCTAGATGACCCCGGATATGTAGCTGAAGATGAGACCCCAACCCGCATAGGGAGCACCCCCGCTGCATTCCCGGTGGGACAGTGTCTCCCCTTGAGACCAGGAAACTGCAGTGCTCTCACTCATGCGCGGGTCACAAGGAAAATACACCAGGAAATCTCGCACTGATTATAGTCTGGCATTTGGACCTACCCAGGGAACCTGTTAGTACCAGTAGATAATGTCGATATATGCGAGTTGCCACGTTAAAGGGGGCCCCCAAAGGCTTGAGATAAGTAAACATCATAGTACCGCGTCAGGGGTAGTGTTCTGAGCTAGACGCTAACGACATGGATGTTACGGACATTTGAATATTTATTATTCGCTATCTTCTTCAGCGATGCGTTTTTTATGAGTTGTGGTTGAGAGATAATTGGTTTAATAATAAGCCATAATAATTGTTAACTAAGTGGTCTTCACAAAGTCGAAACCCGGTTGAACTCACACAGCTAATACTTCTGGCGGCTTATCCGCAACCTGCGTACGCAACAGGTCATAAACTGAAGTACGCTGGCTTCCAAATAGAGCGTCTGCATCTACTAGTTGCAAAGGCCTATACCTACCAGCGAGTTGAGGCCGCAGCTTAGAGTCCATGAGCTGCTTCCCAATTTCCAGGGCAATATAGCCGGACGGCTTTGGCTATTACTTGAACACCTCTGGGTTCTTCATGATGCCCTCGAGGAAGGGCTTGAGGTAACCTTCGCCAGCACACGCGCGGGAGCAGATGCCACTGTCGTGAATGTTCTGCCATATGGCCATACTAACTTTACTGTCATTGTCCTCTTGCAAATGCTTGACCGGCCTCTCCACGCCTACAGTTCCGTACGCCACTCGAGAGAAAATAGGGGCAACACTTCCCATCATTTGAGAACTAGATAAGTAGTTGAATCAATCTAGATGGGACCGTGTCGGTTATCAGAACGGCGACAGATGCATGGCTCACTTGCCCTTTGATGAGATAGTCTATTCGTAAAGACTGAATACGTTTCATCACATACAACACCTCACCACTATGGTAGACTAATCATGCATCTGGGCAACGAGCCATGCATAAGATCTCACAATCTTGCAACCCACGTGCCGCATAGGTGCATTAGAAGCAACATTACGCCACGCGTGGATGTTAGCCAAGTCGAGCCAAGCCTTGGGATAAACAGAAAAAACCAAGTTCTGACAGTGTGTCAGCCGAGTGCATTAGTTTCATCGCGGATGCTTGGAGTCTTGTTATGATTCCTCTTGTCCGTCATCTCTCCACAACTTGTAACATTGGCTTCAACGCAAGCATCGTTATGGCACCGTCTCACAGCTTCGCCCACGCCCACGCCCAGCACAACCATTACATGGAGCTGCAATGCATGCATCATAAATTACACATGCGACACCGTGGAGATGACAAGACTAAGCCAGCATCACCAATCAAAAACAGCGCAAGAAAATCCAGAATAGGTTAAATAAGCGAGTGTGCAAGTGCTACTTGCGTAACGGCTGGGACCAAGTCAATATTTAACCCAGCATACGTAGCAAGGCGGAAGAAGAAGAGGAGTGACTACGTTGATGTCTCTCCGGGTCCTGCCTCCCTGGCTGAAACGATAAGAACTCTGGTAATGGACACTGTCTGTTGCCAACAAAGGAGAACCCTCGCCAAGTATCCCATGAATGCTATGCAGGTGATGGCGGAGGACAGGGGTAGCTGAGGCCCCGAGCGGGGTTCAAATACTTCGGTTGCGTATGATAGGGCTACTACAGTTTCGACATCATGCCTGTTGGTTTGCAAACTTCTGATATCAATATTCTAGCCCTACACTTAAAAAACAATTCCACCAGAACTACGTTGACACGACGACTAGCCATTTGCACCCGTTCACCATGTCCGACTCGAAGGCTGACAAAGCAGCTACCCGGGAAGTTCTGGATATCGAATCACCCCTAGAGCTCAAGCTGTCGCCGGACTGCAAGTCAATTGTGTACATAACGAGGTTGAAGTGGTACCACCAAACCGGCAGTGGCCCACGTCGCTCCAGTCCCATTTGGATCGCCGACGTGGACATCACAAAATCGGCCCGCCACCTTACGGACGGGCTACACAACGACCGCATACCGCAGTGGTCCCCTCAAGGCCATGCAATAGCCTTTCTATCGGATCGCGCCAATGATAGTGGAAAGTCGATAGCCCTGTATCTGCTGGATTTGGATGCCACGGAGCCTATTCCAATCACCCCGGTGGAGAACGGCAGTGCCATTCCGAAGTTTGCTTTCAGCCCGGATGGCCAGGCTGTTGCCTACATGGCCACCGACGAAGAGACCGAGGAGGCCAAGAGCCGGAAGGAGTCTACTGGTGGGGCCTCTGTCTGGATGTACACGGCGCCACCATCTCCATCGTGGACATTGCATCGGACGAGGCTAACGTCATTGCTCACGTCCCGGGGAGGGTTTCAGACATAACCTGAGCGCAATCCGCCTTGTTGTTCTTGGCAAACAATATACCAGATCAAGACGCATCTGGCTTTGCGGTATACTCTATATCGCTCCCGGGGGGTGACGATAACGCCTCCCTCAGCTATGAGAAAATCGCTTTGGGCCAGGATTGCTGCCCAGCCGCGCTCCAACAAGTTGGTGGCGACACTTTGGTGAAGATAGAGATAGGCCTGGAGGACGAGATTCGGCTGCTGGGAGATACCGAACCTCTACTGAGTCTGACGGAAGCCATCCGCCGGTTCGATGGAAGACGGGCACCAAACAGGGAAATCGCCCTTGCGCTCGCCCTTGGGGATGACAACAACCCCACCGAGCTCTCCTCCTTTGTTTCCGGGAATATGGTGCAGCTGTCGGACCACGGACGCATGTTCCGCGACAGAAGCGTCGGTCACTGCGCGTTTGTCGCATGCGAATCAGCGGACGGCAAGGAGACGCTGGATGGAGTGCATCTGATCCCCAGACAGTTTGTGTCAACATCCGACACGCCCAAGAAGCCACTGCCGAAGTTTGTGCTGTTGCACGGCGGCCCGTATGCTAGTCGCACCGACGCCTTCGATGCATGGGATCCCCTGACCTTCATCACACCACTGCTACTGGCCAAGGGGTTTGCCGTCCTGATGCCGAACTACCGCAGCAGCAGCGGCCGAGGCCACCAGTTCGCAAGCTACACGCGGGGCGGCATGGGAATCTACGACGAGCCCGACGTGGTCAGCCTGACGCAGCATCTGGTGGCGCAGTACGCGGGCCGGGCGCCTTGGGCGGCCGCCGACAAGCCCGATGCTTCCTCTCGATCTGGCTCGGCGATTTGGGAGTTCCGGGAAGCGGCCGAGGTAAGACGGATTCCTCCGCTGTTGATATTGCGTGGCCAGGAAGATCGGAGAGTCCCTGTCAGCCAGGCCCACGGGTTTCGCCGGGCGCTGGATCAAGCAGGGCTGATGGACCAGACAGAGTTTGTTACGTTCGTACCTCTGATAAGTCTGCGAAATTTTCCAGTTGTATAATGCTAACCAGCTGCTTGGAACACAGTTACCCAAGGGAGGGCCATCATTTTACGGAGAGAAAGCATGTCGAGGATCTGATGGAAAGGATGCTATCCTTCATCAACAGATATCTGGAATGAGCGCAAAAACAGGTGCTCGCATGTTTGTCCAAAGAACGTTCTCCCTTAGAGTCACTATCGCATATATATTTAGTAAGCCAGCTGACGGTGCTACGGTCACCCCATGCAACGGCGACCCCTAAATTTAGATAGCCCCTGACAGCACCACATATAAATCAGTATATAAACCAGTCAGCTTTTGATTTATAGTCAATTGAATAATACCATCGTCTTCCTTTTCTTTTCCTCTTTCCGATAGGCCGTAAACTTGACGAGTCAGCACTGCAACGCGCGATTCAGGATGTTATAAATGGCTCGTTAATGAAACAAGCCGCCGAGAAGCACAATGTCCCTGGAACAACTCTGAGGGCTCGGATTCACGGCCGCAAGACTATAAAACAATGGAATGAGTCCTTCCAGGCCTTGAAAACAGCGGAAGAGTCTCAGATCGTGACTTGGTGCCTTGTACAGTATGATCTAGGCTGCTCACCGGCGCACGTTATTTTCCGGATGTTCGCCCAACGGATCCTTCAAGCCAACGGGATTAATATAATCCTCGGCAAGCACTGGGTTGAAAGATTTATTGCTCGCTATCCATCTATCGGTGCTGCTCTTTCTAAGAGGATGGATTTCCTAAGGCTCAACGCAACTTCCGCAGAGAAAATCATCGAGTTTTTCGAGCGGCTTAACAATCCTATTCTAGAATCGATCCCTCCAGAGTTTCGGTTCAACGTCGACGAGATCGGTAACCAGCTCGGCTGTGGAACGAATATGATAGTTATTAGACCTGCTGGAATAAAGAGAATACTAGTTGCAGACTCCTTTAACCGAGAATGGGCTTCTGCGGTCGAATATAATAACGCTTTAGGCCGAGCCTTGCCTCCTCTTATTATATTTAAAGGTTAATAGGTCCAGCAGTAATGGTTTCCGGAGGAGGAGGACTCGCTAACGGATGCCATAGAGGATTAGGTCTTTGCGGCATCCCCTAAAGGCTAGACCAACAAGGAGCTGGCCCTGGTGTGGCTAAATGAGGTTTTCATCCCTCATACAAAGCCTGAAAACGAGGACTAGTGGCGGCTCATCATCCTGGATGGTTACGCCAGCCACGTAAGCGAGGACTTTATTATAACGTGCTTAAAGCACAAGATATGGCTTCTCTTCCTTCCGGCACACTCGTCGCACCTATTACAACCCCTGGATCTTAGTCCCTTCAGTGTGCTAAAAGATACCTACCACCGGAAGGTAACCCTATACTATATGGGGCTCAATAACATAAATATGAGCAAAAGGGACTTCCTCCGGTACTACGAGCCAGCTAGAAGGTTTACCTTTCGGCCGCATATAATAACTGGCGGCTGGGCCGCAACTAGTATATTCCCTCGCGATATCAACAAGCCCCTCAATAGCCGGAACCGGAGGATGGAAAACCAGGCAGAGGCAGGACCATCTAAGCCTCCCCCCGACGTTTCCGATGAACAATTCTCCTCCACAGCGTTGCTAACACCTACGACCAGCCGCCAGATTAAAGAGTTAACGGATACGCTTAGTGGTGATGATACTATTTTCGATGGCGCGACGCGCCGGGTTTTGTTCCGGAAGCTCTAAAAGAGTCTAGATACTTTGAACGGCCAGATCGGCCAACTGGAGCACGAGAAGTCAGTTTTGGAAGATAATCTAGAGAAAGAAAGAGGTAAAAAGAGGAAAAGAGTAATGCCTAACCCCAACCAGAAGTTTGCGCGTATACGAGATGCCATGGCAGTTAAGAAGGAAATGAATAGCGTTGCACCGGAACCCCAGGCTGTTACTCCTCCATCGTCGGCGCCGGAAGCCGTTATAATTAAATCTGACTCTGAATCTGAGATTGAGAGTGTCATAGAAGCGTTTCAGGACTGAAATGGTATTTTTAGGATTTTGTGTTGATTTTTAATTAAATTATTCGTATTATTGTTGTGTAGTATTGTTGTTGGTTTTTGGGGTCGCCGTTGCATGGGTTGACCGTAGCACCGTCAGCTGGCTTATCTGGCTCCGCCGTGGCTCACCTTTGCCCAAATTGTTCCCTCGGACCATCGTCACTGCAAGTCCTTTGTTGTAAAGCTTCACCGCCCTTTCATGAATCGCTTCCCAGTTCCTAGAAGTGTGGTGCACGCTGCCAGCGATGTAGTGATACCTAAATCCTTCGCCATAGCGGGAGTGAAGATGTGGCCATTGACGCGAGGGTTAAGTCCGGGTTCGGCGGCTCCGATTTCCGTAAAATGGGGACAGTGCTTTGGCTAGGGGTTTGGAAAGGGCTCTCAGGGGTGCCGATAGAGGTAATTACATTATACCGCAGAAGGATCGACGCGTCAAAAGAGGGGTAGTCTGCAGCCAAGATGGCACCCAGGTACCCGAGTATGCGCAACCACTAGCTACTTAGCGAGCAGACTGGCAGCTCAGCTCTTGATTCTCCGAGGGCCCGCAGCAAGAGGTAGATCTCTCTTGGGCTTTCGATCTATATCCTATCAAAAATCGCCTGGCTGCTGGCTAGCTTGCTGTGGAAACCATGAAAATCCGCGGGGGCCTTGCCTTTGCCTTGAATGAAAAAGGCCTACACGATATTGGCAACAACTACATGATGCAGTACATCGACTGATCACTCTGATGTTGGAGGCCCCATGGGGAGTACTATATTCCCATAGGTAGAAATCCGACTGCGTGGCTGTGGGACTTTGACAACACCATACAGGCTAGGAGGAATCGCAATACTCCGCCCCAACATAGCCTCTTTGGCTTGCACAACATGTCGGTCTGCCTCGAGAGTGCCTTGGATAAGATGCCCTTCAGAGCGGGGTTTGAATGTGGCTCTGGTCAAAGAGCCAATAAATCTGATCCACGCCCCCTGCCCCGCGACTTCTGACTGCAAGCCAAGCGAAGGCACTGGCTGTCAGTCTTCAGGGCCGCGGGGCTTTAGGCTAGGTAGCCCGAAATACGGGGAGAAATGCCAAGAGCTGGTACTTACTAGACAGAGGAACAGAAGTGACATTCATCTCTATGTCTATAAAGGTTCCGTTTTAATTGTGTCGAACACCCGAGTATCATGGCCATAAAGTGACGGTAATCGCAATACTTCTCAGTCGGTTGCCTGCTTGCTTTGGCGAGGCTTGTTCTACTATTACTATTACTCTTTATTTCAGTGGACACCGACGAGAAACGATGGATTGGGAATCGCTAAGGTAAGGTCTGCACTACAACAACACCCTGTCTGCGATACTAATTGCCCCAGTGCCGAGAAGGTATTTGCAAAATGCGTGAAGGCGTTCAGAGATAGTCTCTCCGAGCAGGACCGACTCTACTTTCGGGACTTTTCATCAGCAGATGAGATGCTGGCAGAATTGAAACTGGACTTGGCCAACCTCAAAATACACAAGGCCGACGACTACACCCGTAGAGTGGTAATCTTCACGGATGCCATGGCGCCTTACTTCGACGTCGTGAATGCATTTGTCCAGGTCAAGCCCGACGTGATGGGCTGCCTATGGGGCTCTCTCCTTCTAATTCTCAGGGTATCTATCATCTGTTTACGGGCACACTGTATCCCTCTTACTTGCTAACTATGTCTTGGTTAGGGCACAACTACAGTGGCTTCTTTGACAAGGTGACACAAATGCTGGAGGATATTTCGACCAGTTTGCCACATTACCGTCAGCATCTCGAGTCATGCCGGTCCAGTGAGCATGTTAAAAAGGATGGTTTGGTCAAGGCGTTGTGCCTCGTCTACACTGATATCCTCGAGTTCGTCCGGCAGATTTTGGTCACTTTGATGACTCTCCGCCAAGTGTATCTGGTCCTCGACGGCGTGGATGAGTGCAAAGACCAGCAGATGATGCAATACTGCGCTTAGTACAACACGGTGCAGGGATTTTCCTGTGGGCAGGCCTGCTTGTTAAGTACTTGGCTCTACCCGCTCTTCCAGCTCGACTACGACACTCTTTCCTTCATGATGCCCCTTCTTTGGACGGGTTGGACGGCCTTTTCACCGCTATATTGCAGCGGATGGACAAGCATTCACAGCATGAAAGAGACTTGGCTCTGAGGATCTTCCAGTGGATTACCGCCAGCTTCATACCCCTCTCCGTTGGATACCTGCACACTGCACTGGCTATTAGGCCCGGCCGATATACCAAAGAGACCAATCATGCAAATCATACCAGTTGACACAACCTCAAAGACACGAATCACTCGGCACAGATAAACTTAGGTGAAGACGAATTATCCAATACCCCGCATGGTAGTAGAAAACGGAGCAGGATGAGTACATCATTACCAACAGATGGATGCACAGACAACGAGAAACCACGGACGGAAAGTTAACAAGGGCATCACCATTTAAGATTCAAAGGCCACAATGCAGGCCGAAAACCCGCCTGGGTGGATGCCAAGATCCAACAAAATATCTACACACAGCACGGTTTTGCCCCAAGGGTCGAAAATAGAGGTGAAAACTCTCGATCGGTGCCGAGTCCTAGAATTACCCAAGCGCCTGCTTCATTCCAGGGGGTATCGTTTGAATCTTCCTACCCTCGCGTTTGGTCTTTTAGCCACAATGAGCTAGACTCGGGGGGTTTCTCAAACACCAGAGCAGTCGCGCATCTTCGTAAGCAACTTTATGCAGCCATTGATACTGTGTTATCGAGTAATGCAGCCCAAGATTATGCGTTTGCTGAACAGTATTCGGATCCCAACATCATGGACCCCAACATCATGGATATCGATGATACATCTTCATCCTCTCCTCAGCCAGTAGCGGACAATCCAGTTTCTCGGCAGCCGCATCCTCAAATGGGACTTGAGTCCTCCATCCCAGCAACTGAAGCACCGCCAACCTGCGAGCAGAGCGATCAGGAGCCCTGCGGTGTGGTTAACCTTGATGTAACCTATTCTATGCTACGCTACATAAGTATCTGCTGGCGGCGGCATCTTTGGTTGAGCCTTGGCGAGAGACTTCGCATGAAAGCCTCTGATCCGAATGCTGTATCCGAACATGCAGGGTACTCATTTCACGACCCTGTCTCCGAGGAAAGCTCAGATGTCAGAGTACCACCCTGGGTTCCTTATCTCTCTCGGTTTCTACTGTCCAGACCTAACGTCACCAATTGGGTCTTTTCAAGTTATCGGTACAACCTTGAACCGGTGATTCCTGATCTCGTCAAAGCGATAGCCTTGATGTCTCACAACTATGGCCAAGCGACACCTGCGGGCCGTGAATTGCATTGGGTAGTACAAGGCCTAAACCAGCTCTCCAATACACTCGGTCAGGTTAAGGACGACTACGGCCTCATTATGAGGCAGAACCCAGATGCTATCTGGCAGCGAGCTATTATGGAAGCGACAGATCCTGACTCCTGGCCGGTCTGGTCGGAGAAAGAGGGTGCGCGTGTGGCGACAATAGACTATTCACTGGGTACTCAGGAGCCTTTTAGGCTAGGCCAGCTACGGAGCGGCCGGGAGCCGGGAGAAGTTCATTCATCATTCCACGAACCATCACTCGGTTTCTAGTGCGACTTTGGAGGCTATTAGTTCAACCACATAGTTTCAAGGGGGGGGGGGTATTAGGGTGTTGAAATAATGATTTCTCGTTTAACTTCAGCTTTGCTGAACCGGGAACGACTGTGGTCTTCCTATACTAACGCTTATGTTCCCGAAAAAAGTGCTGGTATTGAACTTCTAACTAGAACAAACTGCTGAGTAGGTAGAACAAAGCAGCCGAAGAGGTACGAGAAGCTGAATCGCAAGTTCAATAAAGCATCATAAAAGAGTTTATTAGAACCCTATACATGAGTATCCAAAAATTCTTTCATGAATTTATTAAGTCCGTGCATGACCTGGAATTAGTGGGTGGATGTAGCCAGGCGTATCGAACCAGTATGGTCCCTCGATACTGACTGTCATTATGAAGGGGCACATCGTCGGCTGCAATGGCGTGCACCCTGGATCCGGGTCGGCGGAGCCGGAGGGGGCCAGGATCGTGCCGGGGGCGAGGTGGAATACGACCCCTGGCTGGGATATGGTTATGGGCTTCGGGGCGCCAGACTTTGCGAGGTTGAAAGACCTGTGTTTGACACTCTGATGAGTCCTCAAGCTCGGTATGATTCATGTGCTCCGTCGATGGGTCAGTTGGGTCAAGAGACAGTTGGGTGCTTGTAGAAATACTTATACAAGAGCTCTCACATAAGGATATGAAATAGACAAACTTCGAAGGGGGCAAATGTATCTCCCTCTTGGCGCCATCTTCTCCACCTATTACATGAATCCTATGCAGATCGTATGGGTAAGTCATTGTGCTAATCAGAAAGCTGTCCTCGAAAGAGAGTTTTCGGTACTCTTTCCCGGCATTTTCGTACTGGTAGACAGCTGCTCCCTCAGTTCAACCAGCCGAAACTGGGCAGGGCTAAACCTGATGTGATCTTGACATGGATTACCCCTGCCACGTTCAGATAAGACGCAGGAGATTTGACATCCCAACTCCCAACGCATAACGAGGGCTAGCTCCCGCAGGCCGCAAAGTGACGTCGACAGGTTGCCGCCCACATATGAGCCTCTTAAAAAAAATGCTGCGCGAGATCCACGAAGCAGGCATCCGGCTTTTGCTAGCAAGGGGCGCCAAAGCGACCGCGGGGGACACCGAAGGCGAAATGCCTCTCCAGTGGGCCGCCATCGACGGCGCCTCTGAGGTCTTTCATCTGTATCTCTCCTCCCGCGCCGACCTGTACGGTGAGGCGCCCTGGGGCTTCCGGGTCGGCAGGACGCTGGCCCGGTGTGCGGCGACCGAGACCGCCGTCGTCAAGGACGGTCTGACGCCGCTCCACTGGGCCGCGGAGCGCGGGGCCGTGGGTGTCGTCAGGGTTTTACTAGAAGCAGGAGCAGATCCCAAACTTAGGGACAGCACGGGCTCGACGCCGCGGCGACTCGCGGCAAAATCCGAGTTGCTGAGCAGCCAAGCTGACATCCAGAAGAAGATGAAAGAGCTATTGCAAGAAGGAAATATCTTTGTATAGAAGTAAAGTTAGGCATTCATTATATCAATTTTCAATATTCTTTTCTTAAGATACGCCGTGGAAGATCCATAAAGAAATGGCCGGTGCAACCCCGACCACAGTGGCCATCCCGCGAACCAGTGATGGGGATGTCGCGTTGGTCTCCATGGGCTGCTGGCAGAAGGCCGGCTTGGTTTGATGAGGCTTTTCGCATCTCGAGGCTGTGATGGACGCTGAGATGCTGGAGGCTTGGCTTTCATCAATCTTCAGCGCGCAGGGGCTGGCCGCTGGCCAAACCCCCAGCTCACCCAACGTTGCGCAACTATGACGGTCGAGTTTATCATATCCGGCGGCAGTGGTCTGGGTGCCGGTCACGTTGAACTCTAGGGCCTCTATGGTGGCGCAGCTTTCGGGGTCGCTAGTGGCGGCCGCAAAATTCGGCTGTTTTGCCCCTTTCTCCAGGCGAAAGTAAATATAGCTGTCGTGATTAAAGCCACTGGAACCATCTGGAAGTCGGTTGGGAGAGGTGCAATTGTGAGCCAAGATGCTCCAGGCCAGCGAGAAGTGGCCTTCGGCGTCTTCGCCTATCAGCTTTATCTGTGTAAGCAGTGGCGTAATACGTGTTGGTCTTGCTGTGGTTCGCCTCCTTGTTCACTGAGATGAGGCCTCCGTCAACCCATGCACGACCAGAAGTATCGCCCAGTTTGCCAACATGCCACGGGATGTAGAGGGCCAGAGGTTCGGCCGCGGGAAAATTTTGCACGGCAAAGACGATGGGGAACAGCTCGGGGGGCTGTAGGTGTCGTTGTGCGGAAAGACAAAGTCGAACTCGACCGTCTGGTCTGCTGCGGCACAGCCCAGCCAGATGGTCCCAGCCAGCGCAGCTGCGGCGAAAGCGAACATGGTAAAATAAAAGGTTCGTGGTCAATTTCGGAAACGTAGTGGGAGTTGCGATATAAATCAGGCCTTATTGTGAGGGGGGCCAGTAGATGACGGTGAAGAAGAAGTTGAAGTTTTCTATTCCCTCCCTTCCCTTTTGGCTTTTAGACTACAGCCTGATTTTGAGATTGGCTGGATTTCGCAACCAGTGTCGTGTCATTTGAGTATCGAAAGAGTTAAAAACATAAATGGAACAAGCTTGGATGAGATGGCTGCTAGACGCTTGGCGAACGGTGTGACGGGAGTGACGGGGGCTGGATGGATATATTTGCCATTAGCATTTGGGTAGACATGCTTATTTCGCTTAATCTGTATATATTCCGCTAGAACCCCTATTTAATACCGCCGATAATACGGAGAAACTCCACATGTCGACCGAGAAAGGCGGGTCGGACGGGCCGAGCCATAGGAATAGCTTCGGTTTTATTACCATGTTTGCACAGCAGACATACGGTGTCGGTCGACCTTGGGTAAGCCGGATTCCGAGCAATATGTAGAGCAGCGCTGTCCATCCACGATAAAGGGCATCCACCTCAGCTCTGTAGTGCGACACTGCAGCAGCCTTAATATTCCCTGTATTGAGAACTGTAGCCAAAGAATAGCCGTGTTCCTCTTCTGCGGGATCACGCTTGATCCCCTGGTTTCTTTTGAAGGCGCCAGAGCAAGATCTAGCGGTTGTGAGACTCTACCGCACCTCCGGCGACTGCTTGGACAGCTTCATCGACATCGTCGCCAGCTCGACGTTCTCTGGCTGTCAATACGCTGACAGGCGTGCATCACTTTACATATGGAAGCGATCCATTACGGGTAAGATATCTTGGTGGACCTGAAAAGCACCCATGCGTGCGCCTGCTGAATGACTTCGGACGGCACATTCCGTTAACCTAGCCCAGTTCTGCTCCGTCATCTCGCGGCCGGTGCACTGTGACTGAACTGACCTAATCTTTAAAGGCACCAACTAGATGCGCCCCCAGACCACCAGCATCGCGGAGCATCCCGATCTCCGAATGTTATGGGGCCGATCGTCTAAACTCATGGGATCCATCGTCAACTGCTTGTACCTAGACATGACCTCAATCTATACTTTGAGTCTTTCGAGGAAGCTCTTGAAATGTAACACCACCTTTTCCTGTTAAAAGCTAGTCTCCAGTTATCGGTAGTGCGGTACCGTGCTTAGTACATAATTTAAATAACTCGGAACGTGCGTCGTGTAATAGCAACTATAAGATCTTTACATTATACTTTATTTTATATTATTATAAATCAAGTCACGTTAACTCCATTAATCTTTACATCTAACTAACCACGCTACCATGCTCCATATTGAAAGCCTGACGCATTACAGAAATCTCGAACAGCATGATGGAACGGCAGGCCAATACAGACACGGCGAACCGCGCAACCACCTGAAATGCATCACGGGTGCCGACAAAAAGGATACCCGAGAGCACCAGAGTCCCAAAGATTATATGCACCAAGACGGATGTGCTGAGGATCCAGGAGCAGAATATCTCTCGTTTGCGCTTGGGCGATACCTCCACCTGCAGTGCCTGCAACGTTGACGGGACCTGGATTTGGCGACGGGCATAGGCAAACATGTTGGCAGGTAGTTTGGAAAGCCATGCAACCAGCCTGACTTGGCCTTGCTGTTGCTCCAAGCCCTCCTCGTCAGGCTTCTTGGGCCGCTGCACCTGAGACCGGAGCAGCACGACTCCCAGGCCATGGATGGGAATGACCAGGAGCCCCCATAGCATAGCGAATAGAGAGCTCTCAGGCATGAATGTACAGACAGCCTTGGAGCCCAGCTCCCAGTCCAGCATGGCGATATTGACCACGGACGCGATAGCCAGAAGGTACTCCAGAGCATTGATCATCATCCTTGTCCTGCCGACCGGAGCGGCGTAGTGCAGTTGCCGTTCCTTCTTGCGCAGCGATTCCAGCGGGTCCTCGGGAATTTCGAAAGCCCTGCCCATCCAGACACTTGGGCTACCGAGCGCAAGCAGGAGCGCGAGCAGGGGTCGACGGCCCACCACGGCCACCATCGCAAGCTCGCTCGTGTTGGATCCGAGGAATACCAGAATGGTGGGCGTCAGACCTAGCAGCACGCTGGCGGTCGACATTTTGGCCTTGATGAATTCCGACTTGTTTTCCAGCAAGCAGCCCACGACTGGCTGGGTCAATTGCGGAAACAAGAGAAACGTGAGTATAGGTATACCAGGTAAGGCGATGAAGTTCGGACGTACTGCGGAGTCTGCCGAGCCACCCTCCATCCAATCGATGTTGTTGTAATCCTTGATACCCGCCCTATACTTCTTGTACGGCTCGGAGCACTCGTTTTCCAGAAGTGTCTCGAAGGTCAGGCGGAATTGCGGAAACCAGCTTTGGAACTTGTTGGTATTTTCGCTAGCAATTGCCACTGGGGCCAAGTAAAGCAGCAACCACAGCAGCGCAAGCCGGGATGAACCACATCTTGAGTACTGCATCAGCTTGTCAAGAACCCGGTTTCTCGTAGGAGGGATGATGCAACGGGTTGGAGTGATTTGAAGTGTGCGAGGGAAAAGGAAGAAAGGTCTAGACGAAGACGGTTTGGTACGTGAAAAGAGGAGGATTAAGGGTGTGATCGGTTCGAAATTACTGCCATGGCAGTATAGTCGCCCGATACATTTCAGTGTGGGGTCGTTATGCATGTACTGCTGAAGCTCGGCCCATACTAATTTGGCAGGCAATATCTTCAAGCAGGTGGCCCTTCTCCCATTCTCCTGTCTCATGCGATACTTTTCACATCACCGTCAATTCCTTCCATCACGACGTCAACGGCAGTGCTGTTGGGACATGAGCATTACTGCCATGAGCGATACCGGATCGTGTAAAACGTCGGCTCGATGAGGGAAAGTACGATGGAGTGAGTGCCCATGTCTAGCGCGATACACTGCCAGAATTACACAAAATGGACAATGCAGAATTGGGTGCCGAAAAGGGTTTGGCGGCATGAATAACCTTGCAACCCCATGGGGGTGGCTATAGTTATGGCAGAAGCTCAAATTGACCATTCTGCCGGGCTATCGCAGTAAATTCGAACCGATCACACCCTAAGGGCTGAGTAGAGCCCCACAGGAAGCCGAGCCGCTTTTTCGTATCCCTGTTCCTGATCTGACGCTTTCTAGGATGGGAATAGTGAAAGTGGATCTAACGAACATTGAAAAGAGGGTTACAGGGCTGAAGTATACGATAACCTCATACCGGAGCTAGCAGTAGCTTATACTCAAGTTACAGTCAATAATAGGTACATATTCACCCATTAAAGACCCAGATAGCATATATGAAGCGCCCAGCCCTGTCTCTTGATTTTACCCGGGCCAACTTCAATACTGTCTGATCTGGAATGTCAAGTCCGCAACTCCCAGCCGGCTAATCGCTACCACGTTCACCCATTCTTAGACTGGTACCACCTTATTCTCACGTAAGGCAGTTGCGTCGGGAATAAATAAGATATCACTTGCTTGACAGGGTTCCCCTCTCTACCTATTCATGGTGATATTAGCTATCCGCACCTGGAGGCGGAATGCTACATTTTGGTTCGACCTCTCTAACTAGCTAACGTCCTTGCGCCAGATCCAACCTTCTTGTCACCCACGGTAACCATCAATGGATTTCTGGAAATCGAAGCCGAGGAAATTTTTCAGGACAGCCCTTACCTTCACGCCGACCGTACATGGTGATGTCTACCCTTCCATCGACCCGAGCAACCCGGGACTCAGCCTATCCGGGAAGGTGGTGATAGTGACAGGAAGCAGTAAAGGGATTGGGGCAACGGTACTGTGGAATGCTTAACCAACCTCGGCGCCATGTGCATCGCTTCTAACACACCTGATCTAGGGTATTGCCCCAGCATTCGTCAAGGCCGGAGTCAAAGGGCTTGTATTGGTGGCCAGGGGAGCTGAAGGGTTGAAGGAGACCGAATCGCAGATACGCAATATCAGCTCGGCAGTCGACTTTGTCAGTGTTCCCACCGATATATCCGATGCAGGTGCAGTCGATGTACTGTTTCAGACAATCGCGACCAAGTTCGGCCACGCCGACATCGTGGTCAACAATGCGGGCGTCAACATCAACCACGGCCCACTGATCGGGGATCAAGACCCCGACCTCTGGTGGCGCAACTTCGAGATCAACGTCAAGGGCCAGTTCCTGATGACCCGGAAGTTCCTCCACCAGGTCCCGGTCGGTGCCATAGCCAGCATCATCGACATCACCACAGCGGGGGCGTGGCCCGTCATCCCCGAAAGCAGCGGCTACTTCCCTCCCAAGCTCTCGGCGCTGCAGATGACGCCCTTCGTGGCCGAGTCGTACCCCCACGTCACCGCGGTGGCGGTACACCCCGGCATGTTCGACACGGATATCGTGCCCGAGGAGGCGCGGGACATCCACGAGTACTGCGACATGGAAGCGCCGGAGCTGGTCGGTGGGTTTGTTGTGTGGCTTTCGCATCCACTTGCCCACTTCCTGACGGGCAGATTCGTGTCGGCTCAATGGGATGTCGACGAGTTGTTGGGTCGCAAGGATGAGATCGTCAGTACATGGAGGAAGCTGCAGTTGGATATGACGGGACCATTCGGCATGAAACAGTTCTCCCCGCCAAAGGCAGTGGAATGATGCTAAGCCCGATCCAGGCGAAATGACTACATGTGTATTACTAGCCAATGAGCGAGCTATGATGCACATCTCTGATCCCCATGCACTCGAAAAGGGGAAATGCTCTACTTGTGAAAGGCTCGATCACCCTTGATCAAACTGTACCATAAAAAATAGGATACCCATGAAAAAAAAAGGAAATTTAACGGTAGCCCAGCAGTCTTTGAGGCGATGGCCCATCTAGAAACCGCCTGTCTCCGTCACATAGATTGCGGAAAAGGCTCCCTCGGGCCCCTCAAATACCACGGCGGCACGCACCTCCGCTCCACGCACTCCCGACAGTATCCCCCGTGCCACGCGCGACGACACTCGCAAATGCGACAGATCTCCGTATATCTCGAACTCGAAATCGATACCCGCGTGGTCGTGCAGTAGCAGCAGTTGTAGCCGCCGCCGGGGCGATAGTGGCCTCCACCACCTCTGTCTCGGCTTCCTCGACAGCACCCGCGCCCCCGACAGCCGCAGCGGCACGACGGCGTCCCGTCGCAGCAGCAGCGATCGGGCCGGACCGACATGTGCGAGCCGCGCCGGTTGTAGATCAGAGTGTTGCTGTCGTGCAGAAGGCTCTCGTTTATGACGAGGCTGCCGTCGTTGACGATGTAGCGCGTCGGGTAGCCCGAGTGGCGGACCTCGCGGTTGAAACGGCGCGCGAGCTGGTCGTCCTCGCGCCCGTCGGTCCGGCAGGAGGGGGCGGTGGGGAAGGGGGAATGGGGACGGGAACGGGAGCGGGAAGCGGGACGGGGTCGCATCCTCCTATGCGATAGGAGGAGGAGCTGCGGCTCGAGTGGCTGCTGTGGTGCGAGTGGCGGCCCATTGTTGTTGTTATTGTTGTTGTTGGTTTTTACTTGATCAAATTGGTGGTAGGATCAGGCGCGTGTCAAACTCAACCCTCCCTTTCCATTCTCTAGAAATGTGTCCGTCGAAATGTCTTAGTAGCTGAGACAAGCGTGGTCAGTGGGCTGCTGGGATCGGTTCGCTTAGCCAGAACGCGACGGGGTTTTGAAACTTTGTCTAAAAGCTGTGATGGACATGGGATGATCTGGGGGATCGCGGGGATCGCAAGCTTACAGGCTCTACCTATATAGAACACCACATTTCTCACCGGCATCCTTTTAGTGAATTTTGTCAATACGGTCCAACACGGCACAGTCTCAACGGCTCGTCAGATGTACGTGGTATCAAGGTTGGTCGGATAAGGCGTGCAGCGAACCTGCATGCAATGATGGGATGATTGCGATTTTAACTCTCAGCCGCTCGCCGAGACTCCATCGTCACACCGCATGCTGACCAAAGTATCGGCTCCAGTCCTCCTTGAGCTGATCGACGGGCATGTTGGCGTATAGGGTGCGTCGGAGAGTCGTCGGCACGTGTCTCTGTCCCACCGCCGACTGCTTGCAATTGAGGCTCTGCAGTCGTGTCGTCCGAGCCATAACTGAGTTCGCGCCGTCTGCACTTGTCATGGGAGGCCCTCGAGGCTAATTCTTGGTACAGTACCAAGAAAAGTTTATTACCTTAAATTGGACAACACCATGTCAACTATCGGACGAAAATAGGACAGTGGTTGCAGCTGAGTTCAGTTCAATGTCCAGGGATGTTCGATTGATGAAGTCATCATGAAATAGCCATCTCGGTATTGGAACCGGCTTGCGGCATCGTTGCCGATCCGTTCCCTAGAAAACCAATTTCTTCATCCCTTCAGCGCAATCGGTCACCGCTTTCATGGCTTCCTCGCTCCACGGGGCCATCTGGAGAAAGCCATGGGTGAGGTCTGGGTAGTGGTGCCAATCGACCTGGTTTCCCGCTTTCTGGAGCTTGTGGCCATGATCAACGCCCACATCCCTGAGCGGATCAAAGCCACACGCGAACAGTGCGGCGGGTGGAAGCCCCTGAAGATTTTCCAGCTTTTACGTGCCGGGCGAGATGTATCGATAAGCCGGTGGGTAGTACTTATTGGGGGCACGAGGCAGGTAATGGTCGGCAAATGAGAATATGCCGTTACCTAGATAAGTATTCCTTGGTCAGAATCTGCTGTCACAACAAAGGGGCACCGGAAACGGCACCACTCACACTCCAAGTAATAGCTAGAGTTGTTCTCGGAAGCCGCGGGGGTGTCGAACGGCAATCTGGCTTCAGGGTACAAGAGGACCTGCCCCTTCATCTATTTCTTCCCCTCGTCCTTCAGTCGCAGGGCTAACGCAGCCGTCATATTGCCGCCAGCTGAGTCACCGCCCCCGAGGATGCGATCGCCATCTATGCCGCGCGAGTTGCCTTCCTCTCCTTGTACCCATGCCAAGACATCTTCGTAGTCATCCAAGGCATGCGGAAAAGGGAATTCAGGCGCGAGGTGGTGCTCGACCCCGATCGTCTGGTATAATCAATATCAATCCGCAGTTAAATCCTTTAGCAAAACGACAACTTACAATCATATTAGCCTTTTCAGCGAGCAGCCGCAACCCGTTCTCAAACTCGTCCACGCTGCCGACCGTGTAGCCACCGCCGTGCATGTAGACGAGCGCCGGCGTCTTGACGTCGCCCTTGCTCCCCACGCCGCGACGGGCGTCCTCGAAGTTCTGCGGGTAGAGCAGCCGCACGGGCACCGTCCCGTGGCGGCCGCGGACGGCCGCGAACTCGACGCGCCTGATGGCCGCCTGCTTCTCGCGGGGCAGCTGGTGGAAGCCGAAGACCTCGAGGTGGTGCCGCCGCTCCTCGTGGAAGTCCACCTGGCCGCCCAGGTGCAGCGAGGGGTGGTCTTGGAGGAACTGGCCTACGGACGAGGACAGGGTGGTGCGGGTGCCCGTCATGGGGATTTCTTTGGATGGCATGTTTTAAAATAATCTGTTGCAACTTCTGGAGCAAATGTGAGCGCAATGTCGAGAAAACTCCTCACATTGCACCGTGAGCCTGCTGTGTCCTTTATAGTATCGGCGCTGATGATTTGGTGACATCATCGACCTCCTATTGTCAGAGAACACTCACCTATCGTCAGAGAACACTCATCATTTCGGTCGCGCCACTTTCCTGAATACTAGTTGGTATCTTTGGATATTTGGTATTGAGCAGCGTCAACAACGCAACTAATGCATTAGATGTTACGCAATGGCTACACAATATCATTGAAGCCTACATACTTCCTAGAGATACTCGTTATTGATCGTTGCCAAACGTGGTGAAGATGCGCAGTGCTGCGATATGGATAGCTAGCGATCCAATGTGGCATTGGACTCGTATGTCCCCATATTAAATAAGTAGGTAGAAACTTATTTCATACGCCATGATTCGAGACCACCTGGATGAAGAAACACATGGTGAATTGAACATCAATCAATCCAATCCTCCCAGTCGGAGTCTGACTCAGTGTCCAACGTCGGATCATAATTTAAAGGAAGACCAAGATCGATGGCAGTCTCATATGCAATGCCATGTTGTATGTCGACATCCAGGTCTTTGTTGGACTTCATCGCAAGGAGTTCTTCACGGCTAGGCGGCCCTCCTCTTTGAATCGATTGTTCCATGAGGTACTGGAGAGATTTTGCCCGGTGAGGAGGGAACCACAGCTCTACTAGTTGGTGCAGCGAGAATGTGTATTCCGCATTGCGACTTTTGAGAAGGTGTCCTTCCAATCTCGTAGGCAGTAGACCTCGCGGTAGAATAGCATAATTCCTCCCATCATGATCTTGGCACGGTCGTGGCGCTTTCCGACCCTTATTAAAATAAAATTAATTATAATCAGCGAATCGAGACTAATACCGAACGTATCGAACTTAAATAAACCGATAACTTTAAACCCCGAACTATTTATATATAAAGAAGTTTTTTAAAATATCGGGATTTTTTTAATAGTTTAGAAAAAAAAAACGTTAACCTCGCTTTTTAAAAACTTAAACCTTTAAACATATTTTTTAAAAAAAATAATACCCGAACTATTTATAACGTATTTTATACGATACTTTTTAAAATATTATATATTAAAAATAAAGAGAACCTTTTTTATAAAAATCGTTTATTACTAAGTTTAATAAATAAACCGAATATTAATTTAATTAAATTAATTATACGTTTTAAAAAAACGTTTTTAATTATTTTAAAAAATACAGATTCGATATATTAATGAACGAATCTTTTAAAGCTAAGCTTATAAGCCTAGTATTACCGGCCGCTCTTATATATTAATAAGACCGATCGATAAAACCGACTTCGAAAACTTAAAAAAGGATATTCTATACTCTTCCCGAGAACAAATAATCGAACAACCGCCGCCTAAGCGAGAAATACCCGGTCTCTATACGGAGTAATCGTCCGCGATATTACGGGATACTTTAAGCCCGATATCTAACCTTAGATTCCTAAGTACCTAAGCGTTATAAAATATCGTCTCTTTTCTTTCTCTAACTCTAATACCGCCGGATTAAACCGTATAATTATCTAGTTTAATATATATTATAAAATATAATATCTTTTTAAACCGAGTTATATATAATAATAAAATTAATTAAAATAAGGTCGTTACTTTTTTAAAGGTATAGAAAAAAGAATTATATTAATAAGCCGTATAATATCTTTTATAATAGAATATAGATATTTATTAAAATATGCTAACGGTTAAATATATTAAAGAACTAGTATTATATAATCTTTCCGAATATTATTTCCGGCCGTGCGGAGGTATTCTATTTTAATTATATCGGACTTAAAAAGAAATAAAACGAGATATATTACTTTATAAACTCGTATTTTAGTACGATAATAAATTACGTATAATATTTTACGAATTAAATAATAATTTTTTTATACGAGCAAAAAGTAAAAACGTTGAAAAGTGATTTATTAAAGTTTTAGAAATCTTATTAAATAAGCTTTAATTTATATAACGAGCCCTCGGAAAGATATTTAAAGGAAAGATCGCTTTTTATACCTTAATTATACGAGCTTACCGAGGAGTTCCGGAGCTTATACCGACACTTATTAATTAAAAGTTAATATGCGAAGCGTTATTTTCGAACTTTCGCGTATCGTTAAATATAGTTATAAATTAAAGGCTCTCGAAATAATATTTAATAAAAGAATTATATTAAAACCCGGCTATAAATATATACTTAATTAATAAACAGTTTATAAATAATTATACGAGAAAAAACTAACTAACTTATAATAGTAGATTACCATATAGTAATTAATTATTAAAATAGAATAAAAATTAACGACTTACAAATATATCCTAGTTTAAGCTATTATATAAGAATTAGTAATTCGAATAAAGAACTTACTAAATTTATTATAAATAAAGCTATTAATTAATAAATTACTTAATTGAAAAGCGATTTTATATAATAATTTAATACTTTTAAGTGTATAATAATGTTAAATAAAAACTTTTTATTTAAGACGGATACGAGGATTTCGTCCGAAACTAAAAAAAGAAAAAGGAGGAGCTAAAAAATAACGAAAATGAGTACGATTATTTTAATTTAAAAACTTATAATAAGGTATTATTTATTTAATAAACGCCGCGTTTTATTATTAATTTATTAACGAGGATATTTATTTTCGAAATTTATTATATAAGCCGATTAACTTAACCTTAATAGCTTATATAGCTAAATTTATTAAAAAGAGTTTTAAAATATCGGCGCCGCTTTATTCTTAATAATTAAAAAGCTTTAAATAAAGGCTTAACGTACCTCATAAGCGAGCTACATATATAAGCGAGCTGCGTATTTTTAATTAACTTTCTTATAATTAATTTTATATTAACTTTTCTCCTTTAATAAGTATAGAATTAAAAAATAAAGAAAAAAGGTTTAATTTAGCGCTTTAAGCGCTTTAAAATAACCCGAAATTAAGTGTACGAAAATTTATAGCGATATATTATATTTTAAAGTTGACGTTACGTAGCCGACGACGCGGAATTCGATTACGATCTAAAATCTCTATAAACTTTCGAAAGCTTTTTAATTTTAAAGAGGAATTAACTATTCGATATATTATTAATTTAAGTACGCGATCGTTTTTTCCCCGGTTAAGTAATATAAAAGATATAGCGAATCGATTATTTAATTTACGTAACGCGGGACGCGTCGGCGTTAATTAGGCTTTTAATTTTATACGATAATAATTAAACCTCCGGACGCGTTTTAACCGAAGAATAGATTATTAAAAAGTCTTTTATAAAAATCTTAACGCGTATCGCGTATAGTTTATTTTCGTACGGAATATAATTAATAAGTATAGGATATAAAAAAAGGATATATATAATTTTAACGAGACCGGGTTTTTTATAAATTAAATCTCGTTCGAAATAATCGTAACCACCTCCGATCGACGTGGAAAGCCTAGGGTAATATAGTAAAAGAACCGGGAATAAGTTATAATTATTTAGGGCGTCGGATTAAACGGTTACGCTATCCCTCCGTATATTATTTTTACCGGGAAAACGCACCTCTCTTCTTAATATAAAAATAGCCTATTACCGAAGGATTAGGTGATCGTAGTTATTAAAAATAGTTAAACTACGAATAAAAGAGGCGAGGACTAGATTCGATACTTTAATTAATATATTAGGTCTCGTACTAAGGGTCGTTATCGCCTCTTAATCCTAGACGGCTACGAAAATTATTACTTAATAGCTTTCGAGCTTTATTATAAAGAGAACTTAATTATTATATTTTATATATTTTTTTATTTCTTATATAAGCTCTAATTTTTTAATATTAACTATTTTTATATATTAAAAAGGGCGTACGAAAAAGAAATTAAAGGTTTTATACGGGCGTATATTATTTATATCTTTAAGGAGGACTTCTTATTAACGTTTTTAAAAGCGTTCTAAGCGATTTTTACGGTTTCGAATATATAAGAAGGCTTTAAAAAATAGGACTCGTTTTATACGATCCGGAATATATTATTTTATAATTAAATATAAAGTTACATATTTTAATACCTCTAAGGACGTTTTTTAGCCTATTTATCCCTTAAGAATTAAAAACTTTAAATAACTTAATTAAAGCTTAGTCTTAAACTAAATATATTCGAAACCGTATTATATAATATTAAATAACTTTTTAACGTTTATTTTAATTAGTTTTAATTAAATCGTAAAGGTTATAACGTAAATTATATACCGAGTTACTTTTTTAAAAAGTAAAAACGCGATACTTTAAAAAGTAAATAAAATGTTTAGCCGGCGCCGCCGTACGAAACAAAAACGGCTATAAAATAGAAAATCATTTCGTATATAAATTAAAAAAACCTATAGTTTTAAAAGGATATTAATAAATAGTTATAAAACGAATCGCGTCGAAAGAGTAGTTATACGAGAACGTTTAAGACACGCTTATAACGTTATAAAATCTGCGGAAAGCCCGGGTATAATACGCGTACTTATTAAAATAATATAAAAACCTTTAAAAATAATAATTATTAATATATTTAATTAAATTAATTTATAATTTATAAAGCTTAATAATAAAAAGTGCGCAGCTCGTTTATATACGCAGCTCGCATGTGAGGTACGTTATAAATAAACCGGAAGAGGTCGCCGGAGGTGTTAACATATATAGCTTTATATTTAATTATAAAATAATATATTCTAAATTATATAATATAAATACTACCCTTTAAAACCCTTTTTAAATATTTAAAACGATAGAAATAGCTTAAAACGCTTTTAAAAACGTTAATAAGAAGTTTTCTTTTAAAATATAAATAATATACGCTTATATAAAACCCTCGATTTCTTTTTATATAACCTTTTTCATATATAAAAATAACCGATATTAAGAGGTTAAAGTTTATATAATAAATAAATAAAAATATAAAATATAATAACCGAGTTTTTTTTATAATAAAGCTTGAAATTTATCGAATAATAGCTCTTATAGCCGTTAAAAACTAATAAGTAATAAATAATTTTTATATAAAACTTCGTATATTTATTAAAATATTAAATCTAGTTCTCGCTTTTTTTATTTATAATTTAACCGTTTTTAATAATTACGATTACTTAATCCTTTAATAATAATCTGTTTTTATATTAAAAAAAGAGGTAGGTTTTCTCGATAAATATAATATACGAAGGAATAACGTAACTATATAATTTAACGCTTTAAATAATTATAACTTATTCTTAATTCTTTTATTAAATTATTTTAAACTTATCATATCGATCGGAGGTTATAACGATTATTTTAAACGAGATTTAATCTATAAAAAAGCCGGTCTCGTTAAAGTTATAAATATACTCCTTTTAAATCTTATATTTATTAATTATATTTCGTACTAGGGTAAACTACGCGCGATACGCGTCGAGATTTTTATAAAAGACTCTTTAATAATCGATTCTTCGATTAAAATGCGTCCGGAGGTCTAGTTATTATCGTATAAAGCTAAAGGCCTAATTAACGCCGACGCGTCTCGCGTCGCGTTAAGGGAATAATTAATTCGCTATATCTTTAATATTATTTATTTAAAAGGGAAACGATCGCGAGTTTAGTTCGATTATATACCGAACTATTATATTTTTTTTAAAAATAGTAAGCTTTTACGTTAATAATTATATATCTTATTATAAAATACCGCCGCGATATTAAAGACGTAAAGTTATATAAAAGATATTATAAATTTATATTATAAATTAGAGATTTTATTTAAAACTATTTCGAAGCGCTTATAACATTAATTATATATCGCTTTTTTTTTAATTATTAACTATAATAAAATAGTAAAAAAGAGATAAAATAAACTTAGCTATTAAAAATTGCGTGGAAATAATTAATTAAACAGTGTAGTTAATTAAACTATAGGGTACGTTAACGGTATTATATTAAGTATTACGTTTAAAAAAATCGTATAAACCTTAGAATTTTAAAATATATTAATTTATATAAATTCGAAGTCTTTTTATAACTACTTAGTTAAACTAGGTATAATAAACGAAAAGAGGCTTATAATTAATATTATATCCCTCTGAAGAGTTATACGAGAAAAAGGAGATCTTATAAATTTATTATATTAATAATAAAGATAACCCGGTAAACGCCCTTACTAAGGTATCTTTAAATAAGGCCCTCGAGTAAATAGTTTTAATAAACAGCCTTACCGTACGTATAAAAGCGTATATCGAAAAGCTGGACTTATATATCCTCGATAAAATATAACGTATCGCGATATACGACGGCACCCTTATTATTATTACTATTTTTAAACCGTTTTTTTAATTTATAATAAGAAATAATATATATTAATATATAATAACTTCCTTTATTACGGTTATTATTATTAAACGATTAAATAATTAATTAAAAGGATTTATTACTCGATAAAATTAACGTTAAAAAGGTATAATATTACTTATATGGCTTAAATAAGCACCGAATACTAGATTAGCGTAACTCATCCGTACGAGACCCTTGTTACGAACGGGCCTAACTTATGCGACTAGCCCCACCCCGGAAACGGCGCCAGGATAACCCGAGGCGCTTACTAACTCAACCAGCCACACTAATTACGAAAGCCACCTTACGAGCCCCTCTATTAATAAGACCCGTCTATTAACAAAAGACCGTTAAAACTATCGAAGTCCACCAATTACGATAACTAACACCACGATGACCGACAACAGCACAGCTACCCCGAACTAGCACTTAAGTGACAGCCCGGGATGGATAGCTAGGAATGGATAAACACGACGAAGCGATACTCGGTCACGTGAAGATACTCGATAAGGACGCCGCGTAGTGGAACCTTGGCCAGCTGCTCAGTAATGCTTAACTAAGCAATACTGAGCAATACTAATCACGACTGAGCAATCGCGAAACAAGTACCTATATTAATAAAGGAGGGATTAGATATATAATAAAGGACGTTCCCTATATATTTTATATAGATACTCTTTATTTTAATAATTTATTTAAATATTAATCTAATTTATTAATAAAGTAAATAGCCTTAACGACTTTATTATAAATACTTTTAAGTTTACGCTCTTTAGTTACTTTTATTCCTACGGCTATTACATATTATATCGGTAAAAGGCGACCTTTTACCGCACGTTTAGATACTCTCTCGTATTATTAAACATAAACCTTAGTACGTCTTACTAGGTTTCTTTTAGAACCTCGATAGCGTTCGTTACAACCCTCGAGAAAAGAAGGCCCGTATTTAAAAAGGGGAATAGGCTAATTTTATCGCTAAAATAAAAAACTACTAATATTAAAACAGCTAAAACTAAAGCTATTTATATTACTTTAAAAAGGGTATTACGTACCTGCGCGTACGAACTTATTTTTTATTTTATTAAGAGGGGTATACAATACTCATCGTAGCTTATATTAAAAATAAATAATAAAATATAGTAATAGAACACCACTTAAACCCCTACTTATACGTATATACGAAAGCTTATTTAATAAATTATAATAGAAATAATAAATCACGAGGTAATATATACTAATATATAACTATAATAATAAAATTAAAAGGTGAAATAAATAACTTAATATTAAAAAATTATTATTAAATAATATATATTAATTAATTAAACTATAAACTCTTAAATAATTAAAAACATTAATTACCGGCTAGTTATAACTAATTAATTAACTAATACTAATCGGTTAATATAATTAATAAGCTAGCTAATAGTGCTACGATCACTTTATATAATAGCGACCTTAAAAACTAATAATAATACTATATAATAATAATATAAATAATTTAATTAAAAAGTAATACAAAATCTTAAAAACACCGTTTTAATCTTAAAACGCTTTTATAATACTCTTAATCTTAAATTTAGAGTTAGATTTAATTATAACGGCTTCCGGCGCCGACGATAAAAGAGTAATAGCCTAAGGTTTTAATATAACGCTATTTATTTCCCTCTTAACTACTATAGCATCTCGTATACGCGTAAACTTTTAATTAAGGTTAAGTATTACTCTTTTCCTCTTTTTACCTCTTTTTTTTAAATTACCTTTTAAAAATAACTTCTCGTGCTCTAATTAGCCGATCTAGCCGTTTAAAATATCTAGACTCTTCTAGAGCTTCCGGAATAAAACCCGGCGTATCGCGCCATCGAAAATAGCATTATCACCATTAAGCGTATCCGCTAACTCTTTAATTTAGCGGCTAGTTATAAGTATTAGTAACGTTATAAAGGAGAATTATTTATTAGAAACGTTAAGGGGAGGCTTAAATAGTCCTGCCTCTACCTGGTCTTTTATCCTCCGGTTCCGGCTATTAAGGGGCTTATCAATATCGCGACGAAATATACTAGTTACGGCCTAGCCGCTAGCTATTATATATAACCGAGAAATAAACCTTTTAACTAGCTCGTAATATTAAAAAAAAATCTTTTTATTTATATTTATATTATTAAACCCTATATAATATAAAATTATTTTTTAATAATAAATATCTTTTAATATATTAAAGGAATTAAAATTTAAGGGTTATAATAAGTACGACGAGTATATCGAAAAGAAGAAAAGCTATATCTTATATTTTAAGCACGTTATAATAAAGTCCTCGTTTACGTAGCTAGCGTAGCTATTTAAAATAATAAGCCGCCACTAGTCCTTGTTTTTAAGCTTTATATAAAGGATGAAGACCTCATTTAACCACACTAGGGCCAGCTCTTTATTAGTCTAGCCTTTACTTTAGGGGATGCCGTAAAAACCTAATCCTCTATGGTATCCGTTAACGAGTCCTCCTCCTCTAGAAACTATTACTACTAGACTCATTAACCTTTAAATATAATAAGAGGAGGCAAGGCTCGGCTTAAAGCGTTATTATATTCGATTATAAAAGCCTATTCTCGGTTAAAAGAATTTATAACTAATATTCTCTTTATTTTAATAAGTTTAATAACTATTATATTCGTTTCACAGCCGAGCTAGTTACCGATCTCGTCGACGTTAAACCGAAACTCTAGAGGGATCGATTTTAGAATAGGATTATTAAGCCGCTCGAAAAACTCGATAATTTTTTTACGGAAGTTACATTAAGCTTTAAAAAATTTATCCTTTTAAAAAAAGTAATATCGATAAATAAATAGCGAGTAATAAATCTTTTAACTTAATACTTATCGAGTATTATATTAATCCCGTTAATTTAAAAAATCCGTTAAGCGAATATTTAAAAGATAACGTACGCCGGTAAGTAGTTTAAATTATATTACGTAAGGTATTAAGTCACGATCTAAGACTCTTCCGCTATTATTAAAGCTTAAAAGGATTTATTTCGTTATTTTATAGTTTTACAGGTGTAAATCCGAGCCCTTAGAATTATTTTAGGGACATTATGCTTCTCAGCGGCTTATTTTATTAACAAGCTATTTATAACATTTTAAATTGCGCGTTATAATATTAACTCGTTAAGTTTACAGCCTATTAAAAAGAGGAAAAGAAAAGAAAAAAGATGGTATTATTTAATTAACTATAAATTAAAAGTTAACTAGTTTATATACTGATTTATATATAGTGCTATTAAAGGCTATCTAAATTTAGGGGTCGCCGTTACATGGGGTGACCGTAGCACCGTCAGCTGGCTTACATTGACAGCCTTGAGCTGAAGGTCCAATCAGCCATAAACAATGGCGAACAATGCCGACAAGGCAATCACTCGAGGCGTTCTCTTGTTTTAAACCCTTCTCATCACTCAGTAATTCGTCGTGCCAATGAAACATGGCCGATTAATGAAGATAATGCAAGCGAACTTACCCTTCTCTGGCAGTCATAAGACCCCCCAGAGCCTGACTAAATGTCGGCAACCTTTACCCATTTTCCTCACCGGAACACCTCCAGCAGCTCTCACAGTCCGCGGGCTCAACAAAAGGTGGTGTTCGTTCCATGCAAAATGGACCCCTTCGCTGCCATCGGGTTTGTATCCTCCATTATCACCTTCCTCGATTTCGGCGCCAAAATCGTCAAGACTGCCAAAGAGATCCATACCTCAGCGTCGGGGGCAAGCAAGGACAATGCAGATCTAAAGGATCTCACGAAGAGTATGGAAAAGAGTATGGAAACTCTAGCGCTGGATCTCAAGCCTCCCGATGGCCCCGCCAACATGACCGCCAGCGAGAAAGCACTTGCTGAAGTCTGCACCGAGTGTGGAGGCCTGACGACAGACCTTCTAAAGGATCTCAACGACATAAAACCTCACAACTCGAACTCCAAGCACAGCAGCCTAGCAGCTACATTCCGCAACTTCAGGAATAAGAGCAAGGTGAAAGAGTTGGATTTGAAGCTAGACAAGTGTCGGGGGATGCTGCAAATCCAGCTGGGAAGACTGACACGGTATTTTTGAGCCCTTGGTCGCCTCTCATGGCCTTGGTGCTTATTGGAAGAAGACATGAGGTAGACCAAAGGCTCGATGATATTCTCAAGGCTGGAAACATCCACGAATCGGAGTTACGATCCCTGCGGAGAAACACGGAGGCGCTACGCTCGGGAATCACCGTCAAGACGCTTGAACCAAGCGCGATAGAACAACTCCGGCTGCTACTGGCCCTGTCCGACGAAGCGATCGAGAAGGCTGCGCAAGCTCTGGTCCTCAAGCACCTAGAAGATAAGAATATGGATCTCAGGTTTTCCGACATACACCGAGCTCACACAAAGACGCTTTCCTGGATATACGATGGATTGGACGAATCCTTGCGTTCTACTTGGGATCCATACAGCAAGCACCGAATATCTGAGGCTACATTTGACACAATGGCAATGGCCCGTTCTGACTACATCTCATGGTTAAATAGTCGTTTGAATAACGACAAGGCTATCTTTCACATCTGTGGGAAACCAGGAGCTGGCAAGTCTACTCTTGTGAAGTATCTGTGCACACACGAGGCAACAATGAATGGTCTGAGAGAGTGGGCGGCTGGCAAAAATCTTGTCGTATGCAAATACTGCGCCTGGCAACCTGGAATTGCCATCCAAAATACCATCAAGGCCTTTTAAGGACACTACTTTATCACATTCTTCGACAGGCCCCCGACTTGTGCAGTGTTGCTTTCGCAAACCAGTGGCACAGCGTCAAGATGCAACACATAATTGACAGTGGCCATGATGAGGTATGAAGAGGACTCGATGCCATTATGAAAGACAAGAAGACGGTCGATAATCGCAAGTTTTGCTTCTTCGTCGATGGCTTAGACGAGTTCCACGAAGACCGTGAGGATTTGATCCAGCTCATTCGAGGTTGGGCTGGATCTAACATCAAGCCGTGTGTTTCTAGTCGGGAATTGTTTGTTTTCCAGGTAAAGTTGGAGCTTTGCCTAAGCTTAGGCTGCAAGATATCAACCGTTGAGACATCGCACTTCGCATCAAAAGGATGGATTGGAAACCATCGAGGAGCTTGAGTGTAGAGAAGATAAAGACAAGATGTCAAGGCTGTCAATATACTAACCACACTAACCAACTGGTATTAGTTAATTATATAGTCATGACTAGCCGGTTAATTAATATTTTAAAGTATTTAAAGACTTATAGTTTAATTAATTAATAATTAATTAATATATATTATTTAATAATAGTTTTTTAATATTAAATTATTTATTTTAATTTTTAATTTTATTATTATAATTATATTATAATATATATTACCTCATTATTTATTTTATTTAATATTATATTATTTATTATTATTTTATTTATTATTATATTATCTTATAAGCTTTAATTAATAACGGTTTTAAATTACAACGTTTATAATTTAATAACGGTCGAAGGTTTAATTTAATTAACTTAATAATAATATTTATTAAATATAAATAAAGTTATAATATTATATTTTAATAAAAGGCGGCTTTTAATTTAATTTACCGGTTAATATAAAATAATAACATTAAAAATTATCACGATATATAATTAAATTTAATAAAAAAAGCTTTATATTAACCTAATACACTTAAACCACTAGGTGGCTTACCAAGGCAATCTCTTGGTTAATTAGTGTAATACACCAAAAAGCTTTTGGTTGGTGGCTCACCAAGGCTGTATGGTTGGTTGGTTGCCACTCATGGTGGTTTCGGTTGGTGCATTGACAGCCTTGGCACCGAGCCACTAATAAGCGCGGCAACTGGGGCATCCTGGTGCTTTGTATTCGCCAGTACATTCGGATAGCCGGAAGAGCCCAGTTGCGGCTCAAGCCACAGTAACTATTCTACATTGAATAACAATTCCACCTTTACTCTGGCGGCACCGACTGTTTATCTTGCCGTTATACGAAACGCTCCTGGCGAAGCCACATTGATACTATAAATAGAGCACGCTAGAATGAACGGTGTGGCTTAGCAACTAGATTAGCTTACTACAACGTTCAATCATACTACTTGCATTAGGCCGGCAATCTACCAGCTCTAGCAGGCCTGAGAAAAATTAGCCCGAATAGCTTAGCTATAACGGCTAATACACGACGATTACTACACTTTCACCTCGATATGGATCATGAGCTTCGGCTTCTAGACGCATGGGTCATTAGTTTATAGAGGGGCTAGGCACCTGCCTTGTCGTCCCCGGCAGGCCTCGAAGAGTTTCCCTTCGGGTCCATGTACCTCCCCCGCCAATGACAGTGCATGGTTGAAGAGGAGCTAGTACGAACAGGCGTTAGTACAACGCTACCATATCATGCCAGTAGGGAAGGGATCATCATTCTTCCAAGTCTCTCCAGTCCAACTCTACCTCACGTCCCTCTCATGCTCAACATGCTCACCTAAGATCTCAAACTCCCAAGATTCTGGATTCGCAATATCCCCACGAAGAAGATCTCAAAAAATCCTGCTGTTATGGGTCCTACCATCGTCATTTGTTCTGGTGCGTGGCCACTAGAGTCATTCTTCCAACCTCTCATCCAAGCTTTCAAAGCTATTGGCCAGGATGCGATATGCAAGGTCCCCCAGAGCTATCCAGCCGCTGATCCCGACAATCCACCTGAGCACAATTACGATAGTGTCTTTCTTCGCACTCACGTCCTGAACCCGCTCCTGGAAGAAGGAAAAGGCATTGTCATATTCATGCATTCTTATGGGGGTGTGTACGGGCCCGAGTCTTTGGAGGGCACCAGCAAGAAGGAAAGAGCGTCGAAGGGGTTGCAAGGTGGCGTAGTTGCTGTCATTTTTGCCGCCGCCCACATCGCCTTCAAGGGGGTTAGTGCCATTGACGCCATGGGACTCGATCCTGACAACCTTCCGGACTACTTGGAACACGATGTGCGTAAACCCCGAGCGAAGACACGACTACATGCTCACGTGAGACCAAAGCTATCCACGGACCTTGTGGGATTAAAGAAGGCCGCCTCCAAAGCCATGCTATTCCATGACCTCCCAGATGAGGAGGCCGACAGGCTAGCAGGCCTACTTCCTAAGCAACCGTTTACCTGCTTCTCTACGCCCGTACAATGGGAACCTTACCGGGATCTCAACTTCCAAGGACTTCTGGGGTATATCCACACAGAGGCAGACAGAATACTACCGCTGGAGAGGCAGAAACATTACGTCGAGATTGCGGGGATCGAACACACCTACATGATGGAGAATATGTCACATTCTCCGCATCATGAGCAGCCTGGCCTGCTGGCCAAGGTTGTTGTGGACATGATGAAGACAATCTATGAGCGGAAATGAAGACGGGAACGAAGAGCCAATGTTTCGGATCGACCTGATCAAAATTTATAGATATGGCTTAGGCACAGTCCCAATCCGTCATGCATCATGGATAGGATGGTGAGATGCTGGTAGAATCACCTCAGTGGGTAGAGGAATCACGGTAAACATTCCGTTATATGCCCATGCAGATAATCTATTCTAATGAAGGTTAGTCAGTTGCCAGGCAACCTTAGCATGCAGAACCGAAACGCTTACAGGTAAGTAGAGTTTCATAAGACCATGTCCATTGTGAACTACAGGTTGGCTTCCACGCCGACTCCTGCTTTGCTGACCAGTGATTTCATCTTATCTACAAATCTGCAAAAAGAATTAGCCAGACCGCCGGGCACGTAAGGTTTGCGTACTCACATTCCGCGAAACCTCTTGTCTTTGAAGTACATGATAGACAGGAGAGCATAGTACTTCATGGAATACACATGATTTCGCCCGTCAAAATCCACCGTAGGTTCTGACATGCGCACGTGTTGGAAATACTCGCGGATGGCGGCTGGGCCGAGCTTGTACCTCGGGTTCCGACAGATGCCTAGGTCAGCTGCTCACCCGGCAATTCATCAGTATCTCATAGTCTCCAAGGGGGGTTCATTTGGAAACATAGACTGTACCTTCGTTATGGCCCCAGTAAGCGCAAGAGTCAAACATGATCAGCTCGTCCGTAGCGATCGCAGGCTTGATGTTTCCGGGCCAGAGATCAGAGTGGATCAGACACGGCTGGATGGTTCTTCCATCAGACTCCAGGGGTCCAAGAAACCTGGGATCACCTGAGTCAGGAAAGCCTCTTTCAGCTGTGTCACCTCATCGTCTGACCCATGTAAGAGTTCGTCCTGTTCAAAGAGGCTCTCCATGTGCTGCGCCCAGAAGGCCTGCCATGACATGTTCCACGTGTTGTTGACTGGCACATTGGCCAGGTGGGTGGTCACATGGAAACCAAAGTGGCCGGTAGGTGATTTACCCATACTGTTGAGGTGTAGTTGGGAGACAGTGGCGGCCCAGTCCTGTGCTGTCGGAACGTCGTCATACATCTCAACAAAACCACAAATGTAAAAATGCGTGTCTAGATCATCCTGATACGTCCCCCAGCCCACGGGACGAGGAGACTGCTCCGGGAAAACGCTGTACAGGGCCTGTTCGGCTTCGAAGGTCCCGTTCATCATGCGCTTCCCAGTATCCCCAGACGCGCCCTAGCCTCCAATCAGTATTTTCTATCCCCGTAAAGGGGGAAAAGCTCACGGCCAACCTTTTTGAAGAAAGAGGCGGCCGAGCCATTCTCAAGTCGAACTTCAATCTTGACCGTCCCAACCCAAAGGCTCTGCCCTGATGGAGTTACTGACAGTACTGTGCATCCTTTTGGGAGCTCTAATGGGATACGTCAAAAGGATATGATCTGGCTGGTCAAGTTGAACGTAGGTGAGCATACTTTCGACTACTGCCTCGTCTAGGCGGACATTCTTTCCAATTGGGTCGGCTTGCTTTGGTCTTCGCTTCTCCATGATTGGCACTTGGTGTCACTCGTCTTATGTGGAATCCTCGCAGTTTGGGTAACGGAAGGCGTAGTAATGTGGGAATCATGGAGATATATATTCCGCTCCCCCTCTGAACAAGACCCATTTCGGCGGGCTGTCTGTTTGGGGCCCCCTCGGCCTGGGATGATAATGACTGGGGGCGGGCTGCCCGTGTGTCGCCGTAAGCGCCGACCACTCACTTTTCACGCACACATGGACTAATCGTAACCGATGAGGATAGATAAGCGTGCAGCGGACCGTGATGATCTTTGCCTTAGCAGCCTACCCGGGCGCCCGGCTTATCTTTGATACGACCCAAGGCAGGACTTGGCCAACGCCCCTGCAATGCGCCTCATTACCAAAGTCTCGGAAAATGATTTCTGGTGAGATGGACTCACTTCGCACACTCAAAGCAAAGTTCAAAGTCCGAAGTATGTGATAATTGCACCCGTAACGTCAGTAAGTTGGCAGTAATCTTATTATTCAATGTCCGGGATATCACATCTTGTCAGTTACTGATAGGCACTGTCGTGCATATAGCCGCCACCTCCAGGTGTTGGCCCCGCTCCAAGCCGATCGTCGTCACTGTGTTTTCATTCAGAGTCGGCTACGCCGCCTGAGCAGTCCGTCGCCGAAAACCCCAACCTCAGGTGTTGACGTCAAGGGCCCTATCGGTCTAAATTTGCTTCATGAGCCATCAGAACCGAGAATCGACTTCGTATTAGTAAGCTGAAAGATTCCTAGAGCCCAACAACGCATCGACTCGAGACTGACCAATATCGTCAGGTACATGGGCTCGGTGGCGGCTCCAAGAAAACATGGAGTTCCTCACCTGAACCGGCTATGTTCTGGCCCCAAGAGTGGCTTCCTAGCGAAACTGGTTTCAAGCACGTTCGACTGCATAGCTATGGGTATAACTCGGAGTGGACAAGTAAAAGAGAAAGCCGCTTGACGGTACACGACTTTGGTCAGGCCTTGTTGGCAGACTTGCACAATTCGCCATGTCTACGCAAAACTAGCGATGTAAGTTCATCAAGTGAAGACACGAGTTAAAGAGATACTCATTTCAGAAAACCCAGACACCTATCATTCTCGTTGCTCACAGCATGGGCGGTCTCGTGGCTAAAAAGGTAAGTGTATCAACATCCAACGGCAACACGTGTTTGAGCTCACTAGGGGGTAACTAGGCGTACTTGTTGGCTACTCGGGATCCGACATACCAGGCTATTGCTGATCGAATCCACACGATGTTCTTTCTTGGAACACCTCATCGCGGTGCGGACTCGGCACAAATGGCAAAGCTGCTCATTTCCTCGGCCTCTATGGGTGCGAAAGCTTTTGTTGATGATCTCCTTCCAGGGTCTGGAACTCTAGACGTGAGTATCTAGATGTTTGGCAAACTCTTCAGGTTCGTATACTTTGGCACCGCTGAATAGCAAATCAATGACGAGTTTCGACACGTTTGCGACTCGCTGCATCTATGGTCATTCTTTGAAAGTATGCCGACCGATTTCGGCGTTAAGACCTCATTTGTTGTGGACAAAGACTCGGCTATTCTTGGCAAGTCAGCACCTGCTTGTGCATTCCTGAAGAATATATGCGCTAACGCTTCAGGATGAAAGGGCTTCCCCGAGAGCATACACAGTATCTCCAAGCTGATCATCGTCGTATCTGTAAGTTTGACAGTCTGATCGACCCAAACTATCTGATCTTGATACGATCTTTCGCTGCCACCATCGGAGACATTGAAGCAGACGGTAAGGCAAACCCTGAGGCATTACCATCTTAGATTCTGACCATTGCACAGGCAACTTCCAGATGAGGGAGAGGCACAAAGCTCAGATGAAGGCAATTTCCTCATTGACAGGGGTGGATCAGAGGCAGGACGCTGATCTACTTGTTACAAACGAGAAGCAACACCATGGCTCTTGCCAGTGGTTGACAACTACTGCGACTTTCCAAGACTGGCTGACGGTTGATACTACCGCCACCTTTACTGACCCCTTTTCAACCGATCAAGTGGAACCTACGCCCAGACTGTTCTGGCTTAATGGGCGACCGGGTACTGGCAAGTCAGTGGCGGCTGGTCATGTCATCAAATACGCGGAAGCTTGCAACTTCGACTGCAGTTTCTATTTCTTCAAGCATAACGACAAAGCTCGCTCCAACCTTCCCAGCCTCCTCCGATCGTTGGTATTCCAGATGGCACAACACAGCCTCGATGTTCGACATCTGCTTGAGGTCATGATTTCTGACGAGGAAACCATTAACATGGATGACTATCATGCAATTTGGAGCAAGCTTTTCGTCAACAAGCAACACGCCAGGTTCTCTGAGATCCATACCGGAAACCAAGGCTCCTTGGCAGATATCGAGCTCTTCATCAAAGCAAGATGTCCTCAGAGCAGCGATACTTCATCGTACCAGGACCTGATAACACGTATTCTTTCGAAGTCCAACGGCATCTTTCTCTGGGCGTCTCTGACAGTTAATCGCCTAGAGGAGATATACAGTCTGGAGGATATGCAAGAGGTTCTCGGCCAAATACCTGCCGAGATGAACGAGTTTATCGCGCATCCTCACATCCGTTGCTCGGTCGCCAAGCTACGAGATAGTGAAAATGCATCCTCAAATGGGTCGTGTGCTCGCCCACACTGCTTACCTTCTCCGAGGTGCAAGAAGCTGTCCGATTGGATGTTGGACGAACATTGACTACTACATCGGCTCAACTGGAGGCAGTGTGTGGACATCTTGTGTCGATTGACAAGGATTCAAGAGTGTTTGTCGCACACCAGACTCTATCAACATTCTTGGCACATGAGAGAACAGAGTTTTGGATTGACAGATCTCTGGCGCACGCTCGGGTTGCAGATATCTGTCTTGGTGTTCTGTGTGGAAAAGAACTCGCGCCACCGCGTAGCAAGCGTATTGATCACCATGGAGCCCCAGGCACGCCTCTTTTCAATTATGCGAGAGCCCACTTTGCCTTCCATCTCCTCCATTGCTCTGCATCGGTTGAATCATCACTGCAACTGTTATGCAAGTTCATTCTGACGAACAGCCCGACGTGGATCGAGAAGACGGCGGCAAGAGGTGACCTGTACACTTTACGCCAGACTGCCCTCCGGCTGAAAGTCTATCTTAGTCGTCTGGCAAAGTACCACTCTCCCTTGAGCCCGGAGGTACAGACTATTGAGCGTTGGAGCACTTATCTCACGCACATCATAGCAGCATTTGGGCACAACTTGCTGACCTCTCCATCGTCTATCCACTTTCTTATACCCTATTTGTGTCCCAATCGGTCTCTTACCAAGAAGACTTTTATCAAGTCTAGTAAGAAACTCAGAATAACAGGACCTACCAAGGATGACTGGGACGACAGGTTGACTTGTTACATGTTTCCGGAAACAGCTTCTGCGATAGTGTGCTGCGACAAATCCATTGCCATTAGTATCGCGAGTATGATACATGTGTACAATAGTAGCACCTTCAATCTGGTCGCTACCATGAACCACGACAAGAAAGTGCGCCTGCTTGCTTTCGACCATATGTCATCGATATTGGCATCATGCAGCGCGAGGAAGCTGACGCTTTGGAAAGCTGGCCGGGCCCTGAGAAAACATGGACGAGCCTCTGGCCCCGCTCCATCGACTTCACTGCCAGTAGCATGACGTTCAGTGCGGATGCTAAGCAACTGGTTCTCAGCGATGCTCAGGGATGCACGCTCAGTTGGCACCAAATAAGCGATGGCGATCAGGTCCATGTTGCTACTCTTCGTTCCCTGTCGGATTCAGAGTCGTCCGACGATGGAGATTTCGGTTCAGCTCGGTGGATACCTTCCGAGAAGATCCGTCTTGACCCTGCCCAGAAGCTGGCAGCAGTATCTTACCGCAATGCGTCGATATCGATTTGGGATATTGATTTACCAGAGAAGCTGGGAGATTTTGAGAGAGAAGGGTTCGAGGACGTGTACAGCACACCCCAGGCCCTCGACATGATATTCAATCCCATCCCCGAAGTCGAACTTCTGGCCATATCATACAAGGATGGTGACCTGATCACCTGCAACCCATGGAACCTAGACCAGGTTGGCCACCATCATCTCCAAGCTTCCTTAAGCGTTCTATCGACTACTTCAGATGGTTAAATACTTGCTGGAGGCGATGAAGATGGCGCTGTGTATCTCTTTCTTTTTGAAACGCTTCAGCCTATCTACCGGATCGAGCGACCCGAGACACAAATGAGGATACAAGAACTTGTCTTTTCGGCAGACAATCTCCGTTTCTTAGACATCCGAGGGCAATGCTGTAACATATGGGAACCGTTCATTCTCGTACCAAAGGAAGGCTCAGACGACAGCTCTTCGGAGCCTTTTAGCGAAGCTCCGACATTACGAGAAACGTCGGGCACATCTGCATACACTTTCCAGTGGGGAGAATCCATCACTTCCATGGTCTCCACAGCGAATGGAGAATACATGTTTGCAGGCCGGCAAGATGGAGCCATTGATATATGTGAGGTCAGAACAGGGAAGACTTTGGACCAACTGCGAATTCATGACCGCTTCTCCGACATAACTACCATGGACTGGAACGACCAAGAGAAAATGCTCCTTAGTGCGGAGATCAGCGGCCGCTGTATCCTGTCTCGAATCACTCTCCCAAGCCGGAATGGGCGGGCACACGCAGAAGTTTTGACAGACCATCGAGAGCACACTGCAGTCAGGAATGCAGTCATAAGTGCGGATGGGCTTTCGTTCCTGGTAATCACGGGTACTCAGGCCAAAGTGGTTGCTCTCGATGCTTCGACCCGAGGAGTAATACAACTGTCAGCCTCTCCCTATCAGTATCTGGGCCAGATGAATCCTGGATCACATTGGACATTCGTGGATGAGAAAGCTATCTATTTATTTGAAAGCCAGACCCTAGCAGGGGTAGCGACCTATCCACTGATACGCAATGGTTCGGTGGACATCGAGAAAGGAGATGAGAGCCAATGGATAGTCAAAAAGGACTCCAACATGCTGATGAATATCCTGAGAGGCTCTCGCGCGACAGAGATTGAGGTGTTCGACTGGGCGGGCGTCACTGAGGAGAGCCAAGCCCAGTCCGGTGCGACATCCCACATGATCAGTCTGCCGGCTTCAAAGTGCATCATCGGCATGCTGAAGTCGTCCCTTTACTTCATGGACCTATCTGGTTGGGTTTGCTCGGTAAACCTCAAGAATGTTAATACCGCCGGGACCTACTCGCGTCATTTTTTCGTGCCCCTGACTTGGCATACGGGGACGAGTCCTAGTATGACGGTCATATCAAAGACCACAGTTGCATTTGCACGGGGCGAGGACGTCGTTCTGTTTCACGGGTTCCTTGAGTTTGAGGAGAAAGTTGCTTTGGGCAAATGAGTGTCTGGGGATGAATTTGAACGGGATCATAGAATGAAAAGCGAATTGAGAACTTCCAGTTACTGTGTGTGGGCAAATCTGCAAATGACTGCGTAGACACGTAGATGAACGGCCCTTGGTATTGCGTTACAAGTATCCCCCCCCCCCCAGCTTGATGGACGGTCTAGATTGCCAAACAGTGTTATGCACACCCGGAAGCGGAATGAGAGACAGGAATGGCGGTTGGCCAGGGGCTTCACTGTACCCCGCACCGCCCACGAGCGCATGTTGGATCTGCCAGCCAACTGCAGTGTTGAATTCTTACCAATCTCTGCGAGAAGTTCCAAATTGTCTCTGTCTGTAATTCTTTTTTCTCATATTATGGTTGTTACTCTTATACATTCGAATTCCACCCTTAATCTTCTGTTCAATGGACAGCCTTTGTAAAACGTCAGAGGGGATGGACGCTCCTTCGTTGGCTGTGCTAGGAGCGAAGCAGGATGCGGAGAAGGGCCCCCAAAGTCTGGAAGACTCGACAACCAGGCCTGAACCGCCGTACTCCATCTTCACCCACGGCGAGAAAGTCTGGATCAGCTCCCTGGCTTCGTTCGGTGCCATGTTCTCCACGCTAAGTAGCTACATCTATTTCCCCGCCCTAGTGCCCATGGCGACCGATTTCGGCGTCTCCCTCACGCTGATCAACCTCACCGTGACTTCGTACCTGGTGGTGGCTGGCATCGCGCCGGCGTTCATGGGCGACCTCGCTGACCAAGGCGGTCGCCGACTGGCCTATATCGTCATGTTCGTTCTGTTCTTCGCATCCAATATCGGAATTGCGCTGCAAAGTTCCTATGCTGGCCTCCTTGTCCTGCGCATGCTGCAAAGCGCTGGCTCTTCTGGTAAAATTACTCCCTTCCAGTCTACTAATTACTTAGTATTCTCCCCTCGCTGACTGGCAGTAGGTACATACGGCGCCTCCTATGGGGTCTTGGCCGACATCACCACGGTCGACGAGCGTGGGTCCTATGTGGGATCGTTACTGATATTGTGCGTACTCACGATATCACGCCAAGAAAGATGGGCTTGCTGATGATATCCAGCACCAATGCAGCACCGAGCTTCGGGCCAGTCGTGGCAGGCGTGCTGACCCAGAAGCCGGGCTGGAGATGGATCTTCTGGTTCCTAGCCATACTCACCGGGGGTATACCTCCTAGCTGTCTTGTTCCTTCTCCCAGAAACGCAGCGGAAGATGGTGGGCAACGGTAGCGTCAGGACATCGGGCATCAGCAGCAGTCTCTTCGGGTTGGTCGTGAGAGACCGAACTCGGGAACCAGAACAGATACCCTTAGCCCGCAAGCGACACTACCGTATACCGAACCCCTTTGCATGCATCAGGCTACTGTGCGACAAGGCGAACTTCTCGGTCATCTGCATCGGATCGATCACCTACGCCGTCAAAATGGCCCTCCAGACCTCTTTGGCAGCCCAGTGCGTCGAGATTTACCAACTAGACTACCTGCAAGCCGGACTCGTCTACATCCCGTCAGGGGTTGGGGGCGCCATGGGCTCCTATGCTACTGGTAGGGCTCGTACATGGCTGGTTCTGCTGAATAAGCAGATGCTGACTTCTAGCAGGGAAGGTCTTGAACATGAACATTCGGAGGTTCGCGTTGAAACACGGATTGGAAGATGGCCGTTACCAGAAGGGAAATGACATCTCAGGATTTCCCATTGGGGAAGCCCACTTTCAGGGGTTTCATGCCTTAGTGGTCACCAGTGCTTTAGGTACAATGGCCTATGGAGTAAGCCTGATGGAAATGACTGTAAGTACATAGTTTGTATCCCTTCTGAAAAGCCTAGGAAAAACACTTGGTTTGACTAACAATCTCCTATTAGCATATCTCAGTCTCCCCCGATTATGCAATCTTGACGGGCGCTACAACTTCGTGTATCTTCACGGTAAGGCCTCCGCCATTTTGTGGTTCCCACGTCTCCACTGGGCCAGTACTGATACTACCGTTGCCATCCTAGATGTGCGGCACACTACTGACCGATTTGAACCCAACGGTATCGGCTACTGTTCAGGCATCGTACAACCTGGTCAGGTGTCTGGGTGCCGGTGTGGGCATTGCCATCCAACAACCGCTCGAAGACGCAGTGGGCCCTGGGTGGTGTTTCGGCATCTACGCCGTCATCTTGCTTCTCGAAATTCTTGTTGGGTATGTGCTCTTGAAACATGGTCAGAGTTGGAGGCAACCAAAGTCATAGAGATGTTCATCCTTAACTAAAACCACACTGAAGACGGGGAGATATCACGACTGCAGGTTATTAACGTAAAATTCATCTAAGTAACCCAAATGCATAGTAATTACACCGGCTTCCCCGTAAACACCACTGTACTGAGATGGTATACAAGATTGTGTGTCAGTTCGCTTAACACATCACTATAAAAAGGGGCTCGGGCCCTGTTCTTGCTAAAGATTTCAATCGACTGCAGGACGTGATTGGGAGCATCCTAGTAAACGTTTGATGTAAGGGGTGTTCTTCCGGAGGTAGGTTGATGCAACTCTGGGCGGTACGTACCAGAGGTGTTGGTTGTGGCAGTCGCATCCCGGACACAACTTGACATCTGTCACCATTTGTTGTTCAGATTTCTTCTCCGTCTCTTTTCATCTTACTCTCTCGGCGTAACTTCACGTCGAGGAAAGGCTATGCAAAAAATAAGTAATGCCACTTGCATCAATCCTTCGCTCGTTTGACCTGATCTGATAAGTCTGCTTCTGTGTCTTCTTTTCACTGTTTATCAGACCCTGGTTTCAATCCGTTCGATAGTCAACTGTTATATCCAAACACTGCAAACCGCTCAGTTGAGCCTATAATCAAGTCACAGCTAGATCCGATCTGAGCATCTTCTCGTCATGAAGTTCATCCTGGTCCCTTCCATTTCCGTAAGGTTCATGGAGCCAGCGCAATTAGCCCCCAGTCACCCTGGTGTCATTATCAAGAAGGTCACATTAACAATATTCCTGGTTCTCTCGATGTAGATCTTGTGAATTTGAAACACTGCAAAGGAGTATGCTTACAACAGCTTAGCTTTGAACACAGTGTGCTATCGGGGGAATACGCAACCTACACAACTACTTGGTATCGCCATTTTCCCGTGCCGAATGGCCCAGGCATTATTTGGAGCCTCCTGGACTTCTTGGACATCGATATTTATGGGACAAGACATCATATTAAAACCGATGCCCCGACGAGTTATGAGAAGGCAGTGCCGTCTTTTCTCAACACAAGCTCTGCAGATGCCCCAAGACTTGCCTTCACTGCTCTACATACTCATGTGTTCTGCTATCCCAAGCAAGGATCCAGGGAGATACTTGCACTGGAGGATGCCACACTCGTTGATTTCGACTACCTTGGCATCGATCGCTTCGAGTATGAGTACCATCGCTTGGCCGACCAGAACGCCGAGGATCGCTTCTGCAGCCGCCTGCGTCGTCTTGGAGCCAAGCGTTGGACGAGCATGGAGAGGTTCAAGGCCGTCACTGCGGCCAACGAGGGTTATGTGGATTTTGAAACGGCCATCACCGTGCCCGAAGCGGCGGGCAGAATCCCGCCGTCTCGATTTGAGCGGAACTGGTATACCTTCTGTATCCAAGACAAGAGCAACGATGTCCTGTTGATGGAGATGCCAAGACGCATTCCGCGCCTGGAGCTTCTGCCGGAGTGGCAGACCAGTATGGAGCACGTGGAAGGGCACTACGAATGGGAGCAAGCCGAGAACTTCCCCGAGAACAGGAGGTTGGCCTTGGCGCGCAACATGAAGGAAAAGTGCCAGCTGATGGCCCACATCGGTGCAAAGCCTCTCAGCCTCCATGAAGCTATGGAGATGGTATCGGGGGAGGATGTAGTCAAGACCGCCGAGGAGAAATGCGGCCGCAACTCTAACTCCCCGTCGGATGAAACCAAAGCTTCAGAACTTTGAAGTTGGAAATAGCATAGCTAGATTTTGTCCAATGCCAGTACGATTCACCAAGAATACGGTTCCGGATGTCATTGGGAGGATTAGGGCCAGAGCACCATTTAAGATATCCAGGTCAAGCTGCTCAGGACAGATGCAGTCAAGGTCGTGGGCAGAAACCCGGCAAAAAAAGAACAAAACATACAACACCAAGGATTCCCAGGTCGTCACCGACCCTAGTACTAATTTGGCTCTCTAAGCTCTTACCTGGGGGAGAGCGGATGCCGACCTTACACAATAAAGTGTTCCAAAAAGGGAAGACGCCGCACCGCCGCACGAGCCATGCCAAAAAGGCCTAGATTGAAGCAAAACGGATTAAAACGGTAGTTAGTACCGTATACTATCCTTTACGATTTACAGATTCTCCTACCGTTCTCCTTGTACCTTCGCTTCGCAGGTATTGAGTGGCCCAATCACGCTCAACCTTGAACCAGCCGCCCTGATAAATATACGCCCAGTCTTTTCATAGCCCGCACTCATAACTTGACACTCGATTCGGTGGCAGGGCTATGCGAGGATCAGTTAGAGACTATGAACCCGGCCTTCTCTACCTTCTTCTGTGTTTTTCCATTTCGCTCCCAACCAATAGCCTGTTTTGCATCACACCCAACATCCAGGATTCGGCATACAGCCTGCAGCCATGGCATTTCTTACTCGTCCGTATTGGACATATGGTAGTTGCCCGCCGGCTGGTGGTGAGTCATGACTGCCTTTCTGGCTGAAATAAGTCCATTGGGGCCAACGTCTACATGCGGCCCGGGCCTCCGGTCGGACAACAAATTGACATTCATCATCATCATCATCAATTATAAAACACCAGATTGTCCTCGCATCAAGGCATCCAGTGAATACGTGTGGTATTTACCAATTTCCATCTAAATCACATTTTCCGACTGTCCCCAATACACATCAACGAACAAGCAGTGGAGATGTGCGAGGCTTGCCATCATTTGTGCAACTGTACTGAACAAGCAGCGGAGTTGTGCGAGGCTTGCCATCATTTATGGATCTCTACTGTTGAACAAGCGCGTGATTATGCAAATAACGACGACAAATATAGCGAAATACGTCTCCGAGCGGAACTGAATCTTTTACAAAACCACAGCACATGCCGATTATGTAACTATTGGTATAATGAATTACTGGGCAGTATCAATCATGAGCCACGGGAGATTGCTGACGGGACTGTTATTGTCGAATTTTGGATTCCATCATTTGGTCTAGACAACGATCTTGGTCGTGTTCATGTGACATTGACCCTTGAGAAAGGCATGATGCAATCAAAACACGGGTTCGAGATGCGAGTCTGGGCTGATGAAAGTACCTCTCCCTAATCTATGAATACTTCTCTGCTTTGGTATATGTTGTCCCGAGACTGATCAACTTAAAGGAACCTGGGCTGCTGCCTTTGTCAGCCTCAACTCACCACTGTCTACAGATGACAGCCTGGAGGCAGTGTCTCTATACAAGACTTGGTATAACGATTGTCTAACGTTAGACAAAGATTGTAAACTTACCGTATCCGGACACGAGGTCGATGAGATGACGGGACCAGAATTGCCTACTCGCGTTCTGGATCTTGGCAAGACAACAGCCAAGGATCTCATTCTTCTGGAAAGCAAGGGGTTACGTGGACAGTACTGCGCGCTTAGCTATTGCTGGGGACCCCCAAACACGCAGACCTTTCTCACTACCAAGGGGAGCCTTCAAGACCGTCTTGATGGGATCGACTTTGAACATCTACCGAAAACCTTCCAAGACGCGGTCCAGATAACTCGCGCGCTTGGAATTAGGTACCTCTGGGTTGACGGACTCTGCATTATCCAAGGAGATGAACAAGACTGGCAGTCAGAAGCTGGGAAAATGGGAACTGTATACGAAAACGCTTCCTTAGTGATCGCCGCATCGGCGTCGACAAAACGTACACCAAGGTTGCTTTGCGAAAAGCAGACCCTGGAATCAAACAGTTTTGGACCTCCCATACTATTCAGCAACTGGCGATAGGAGAGGCTTGATCCACGCATCTATACTTCGTACGACCGAAGTTTCTCTAAGTGATTGCCCCCTCCGAAAGCGAGGTTGGACTTTACAGGAAGCCCATTTCGCAAGGAGGACCATCAACTTCACGTCAGTAGGCCCAGTGTGGTGTTGCAAAGAGGACCAATACGACGAAGCCAACCATGAAGTAGAACTCGAGCTCTATAAGGAATGGGACCATATACTCCAGGAGTATTCTCGAAGGCAACATACGCACAAGTCGGACCGTCTCATTGCTCTACGAGGATACGCCATGGAACTACAAAAGAAAACTGGGGATCTATATAAATGGGGATATTTCCAGTCTGAGCTTCCCGGTCAGCTTCTCTGGTCGATTGATGAACGTGCACCCAACTCTGAAGATATCGTGAAAATACCCTCTTGGACATGGGCATCAAAAGGTGGTGAGAAGGTTTTCTGGACCACGCAGAGCATGGAGTTGCAAACTGTTATTGACCACAGGAGCATTCACATAACGGAGTCCGGTGTATTGTCGCTCAAAAGCAAAACAATAACCTGCTATTCCGCCGACACCAACTTTGAGCACGGTTTTAAGCCAAATGCAATATTTCCGGCCTTCAGAATATATCTGGGATCCTTTCGGGGTTCAATGGCCGGTGTCAGCCGCTACTTCACTTTGCCGAGTCTCTTCATTGTAGCAATCAACGAATGCAAGCTGTGGCTATCTTTGATGGAGGGCATTGCGGTATAATGCAGTTCCTTCCCCTAATGACTACCACTGCTGCGGACTGCCGAAAGTATGGACTCTAACAGCTTCGATCGCGCGGCCAATACATAACGCTGATTTGATCGACAGTCAAATCAACCTGTTTCAACTCAACGTCGAAGATTTACCTTATGATGAGACGCTATATGTAGGTGCTGATCCCAGCGACTAGTGCATGCAGTACACTGGCTAACCTGTCCTACAATACGTTTAAGGACGTTTTTCTCGGTCTCCTCTTGGTCAAACAGCCCCTTACAGACGTTACTTACCGGCGCGTGGGGTTAGGGCTCTCTATGGTATTAGCAGGCGCTCTTCAGGAATGCCGAAGCGAGGAAATTCTTATTGTTTAATGGTTCAGGAGTGTTAAGACCTAGCCTAATTATGCGGCTCAGACCCACTACGGAACGGAGCTACAATGGCCTGGCCAGGCCACGACAGACGCTACGAAGGCCTGCACCGAGAAGTGAGGGGAAGGACCTCAGAATATTTGACCCTGCTGCCTGCACGAACACGACCTTAGATAGGAAGGCTGCACTCACTGCTTATTGGATGGTTTGCGAATTGGCACGTAATAAGTCCACGGTTGGGTAAAACATAGCCGGACTACTTGGGTACGGCGGTGCGTTAGACAGTATACTTGGACTTGCTTTTGCAAATAACAAGCCTGGTTTATGTCTTCGTTAATACTGAAATATACGCCCGGCCTACGGTAATGCTGTGACCACCAATCTTCAGATACCATAAATGCCGTTCTACACTGCGGGCAATCCCGGCGCTGTGGCTAATGAAAAACAAACGGCGGGGTGCGGAGCCTAGTGCTGTATTATTTTATCATCTGCAGTCTGCCTTCTAGAACGCCTGGCTGCGGGCCGCACCGTTGACTTGCTCTTCAGTAAGTCACGGTTTAAGAGACTGGACTGCTCAAATAACCCAGCACCAATCCTGCCAACACAGTCGGCGCCAACTGGGTCAATTGATCGTCATTGCGGCCTGACTAGTTACACCTAATCCGATTAGTCGCATCATTTTCGACGCTCTTACAGGCAATCTATACAGTCCCCTTTACATGGATAGCTTTTTAGTAATTGGCCGTTGGCCGATGCATAAACGCAGAATCGCTACATGCACGCCCAGCTAGGCTGAATGTTGGTGGGGCCATGAGAGGATGAGGGGAAGATAGTGGGCAGAAGGTACAAAACAATGACCGTCTCAGAAGGCCGGATAGGGAAAACGGTCAAGCTCCGTCTCCTGTCAGTAATACACCTCTCTGCTGCTTATATATGGGAGAGCGGACGGGATCCTGAGTATTCAGCAGGATATGGTCGTATGTGAGAATTTAATCGTTTTTGACGGTTTATATTCGTTATTGCTCCGCGATAGCATATCGCTTGATTCGGTGAAATGTTTACCGCCCACTTGAAAGATGTGCCACAAAAGTAGCAGTCTACTAATCTTTATGCCAAGTCAGGTACTTTTCCGGGAGGGGGCATCTGTATCAGCGGCTCAAAGGTTGATTCCGATATCACGAGCGGGATTTAGCGGTCAACCCTTGGCCATCAGGCATTACTATTTTCACGAGCTACGTATGTTCTAGCCGAGACGGAATTGGGTTCATCTCATGTTGTTCTTATTAATTATTTAGGCTTAATTCGGCCTAACTTCCACTCGTTTCCACAACATATGAGACTGTTATTCGTGGACGCCCGGCAGTCTACGAGAGCCTACCCTACACAGGTGTCTTGGCCATAACCTTGAAGGGGTGCGCCTCGGTATTGTACACAAAGTAGTTCTTGTGTTCGCCGCTCCCGGGCGCTTTTTCGAATCCGACGTCCCACTCGCCCTTGTTCTCGGCCTGGATGAGGTACTGGTACTTGAGCGTCTCGGCCAGCATGAAGCTCTGCATGATGCCGCCGCGGATGCCGCCGCCGTCCACCTTGAGCACGTTGCTGATGGAGCCGAAGCCGCCCGGCACGCGCATCGTGCGGTTCTGCGCCAGCGTGTAGGCCCAGGCCACGTCGCGCCAGTACGCGTCGCCCGTCCACTGGTGCGCATAGTACCAGCTCTCGACGGCCTCGGGCGCCTGGCCGGCGGCCGTGTAGTAGTCCTGCAGGTAGTAGCCCGCGCGCTCGTAGTAGTCGGTCTGGTTCGCGAGGGCCGGGTCGGTCCGGAGGGCCTCGATGTCCCAGCTGTACAGCGCAGGGCCGATGCCGGCCGCCGTCTGCCGGTACCCGTTGGCGCACCACTCGCTGAAGTTCAGGCCGTACGGCAGCCAGTCCGGGCGGTCGAGCGCCGTGCTGCCGAGGATGAAGGCGCTGCCGATGAAGCAAGCGAGCGACTCGCTGTAGTTGACCTGCTGCGTGCCGGTGAAGGCGGCCGCCATGGTCAGGTCCGGCCGCGACGACGGGTGCGACAGGAGGTGCGCGATGGTCGAGTCGGCGGCCTTGGTGAACCGCTCGCCGTACTGGGCGTATTTCTCCGGGTCGTAGACGTACATCTTGACCAGGTACTCGTAGGCCGAGTCGTTGCCCGAGACCCAGCCGCCGTACTGGTCCAGGATCTCGCCCGTCTCGACGCTGAAGTTGCCGCCCGTGAGGCCGGGCCAGACCTCAGACGAGGGCGCTCAGCCAGTAGCTCTCGGTCTTCTGGGCCAGCGCGCCGTACTGGGGGTCGCCGGTGAGGTCCGAGAGGTGCTGCCATTCGAGCACGAGCGTGCCCATCTCGGCCAGGCCGGCCGTCTGGGTGCCGTCCGCCATCTTGGCGGCATCGGAAGAGGTCCGGTTCTCGATGAAGAGGGAGCCCACGGGGATGCCCGAGGTCGTGTTGAAGGCAAACTTCAAGGTGTCGGCCAGGGTCTTAGCCTGGCTCAGGAGCGTCTCGGCGCGGGTAGCGTTGACCTTCAGGTGGCTAAAGGGCCCCTTGAGCAGATCGTACGAAGACAGCAGTCCGCCGAGGTAGCGAATGTTGGTCTCGAACAGGCTGACGACGCTGGGCTCCGGGGTGTTGGTCTTGGTGAAGTCGATGGTGGGGATGTACTCCAGGATGGTGTTCACGATGTCCGTCTGCTCCATGATGATGGCCGTGTCCAGCCCGTCCACGGCCGTCGCGCCCCAGCCGTTGCGGTCGTCCGAGTAGTTGCCGTACAGCGGCCGCAGCGAGTCGTGCGGGAAGGCCTGGGTGTAGTACGCGCCCCAGGCAAACCGGAACATCTCGACCACGGCGTCGGCGCGGACGGTCTGGTTGGACTCGAACGCGGAGTAGTCATAGTTGGATCCGCGCTGCTTGGGTATGCCAGTGCTGCGGCGGCGGAGGGCTCATCTGCAGGAGCAGAAATTGCGCTTGGGACGAGATATACAAGCACAGCGGCGTAGGACGCCAGCCGGAGTGTCGCTTTAACCCCAATCATGGCGATCGGTTGACTTGAAGAACTGGGTAAATGGCAGACTTTTTGACCAGACCCAGCAGAGAGGATGCGTGGGGGCTTCCAATCCCAGGGACAATGGGGTGCAGTGCTGGTTTATATCCGTGTGAGATAGGAGAAGCAGCCCGCGACCAGCCACCCAGTTGCATTAATTACTACCTAGATAAACTTTACCGGGGTCAGGCAGGGCAGGGGGCCGCAAGATTACAGGATGCTACACACTATGCACGTTCCCGGGATCCCCCGCACCAGGCCACCCGACGGCTCACCCCGCCATCCCCGCCCATTCTTTGATAGGCTTAGCAGATCATCATGATACTCAGGGGAAAGTAAGCAAGTATACGTATGTGAATAGTGCTAGTGGGCAGGCGAAAAAGTGACGTTTCCTGTTACTTATTTCGGTGTCGGGACAGGCGGGATAATGATGACCGGCGCAGCCGAAAGTTGATGGGATAGTAGTCGGTTATTTAAATTGAGTTCCGTATCTGCAAGCATGAAAGTATGTCAGGCTTGGCAGGTCTCCATGCGACGCACTTAGTTCGGATGAGCTCTGGTCCTATACCCAAGGCATACCCCTTAGCTCGCAAAACCAGTCCACACGTGAGTACAATGATTCTGTCAATTAACTCTTTGGCTAATGCTGGGAGGAACTGAGGACCAGTTTTGAACTCTCTTCATCCGAATATATCGTGGAAGCGAACATCTCTCCACAATACGGACTGCATGTGTGCCAGCCACAGAGGTAAGCAACGGTAAGAGATGAGTATCGGAGATTCGTAGGAGAATAAAAGTCTTTCTCGGATGGAAGGAGGTTGGGCCAAGTGTCAGCTAGTAATTGGCAGAAGCATAACCATATCAGCTCTTCACGTCCGTTGTCGAGAGAAGGCACAGCCATTGTTGGTAGTCGAGGAAGTTTGGATCAATAAATTTGTCTATGATAGTAGTCAGGCCGTAGCCCCTGAAAGGAGAATATTACATCAGACGAGCTGTCAAGGCAGCGATAGTAACAGCATTTGCCGCCGCCAATAGGCCGGGGTCTAGATAGCGAGCTCTATTACAAGACGACGATCTGGCGACGGGAGGTGACGTGGGTTTTCCTTTCGTGCCAGAAACCGCCGGCCTCGTAAAGTTGCGGAAGAAGTCCTGCATGATCTCACTTGCTTGGATGTGCGTGAGGACGTCGCCCGCGGCCAGCTGCGAGAAGTTGGGTTCGGTAGACGGCCAGGCATGTTCTGCCGTAGGGCACACGAACTTGTCAGTATTTACTTTACTGATGGTTTCAGCCATCTGTTGAGGAGAATTCGGGCTGGCATACTCATCGTGTCGATCTTGTAGTGTTGTAGCACGCCCTGGGCGCCCCGGCATGTCCACGTCAGGTGGTGCACCGTGTCGTTGAAGCTGTCTTGCTGATCCGGTGGCGTTTGGCAGCCGTTGCGCTCCGCCCACCACGAGAGCCTCAAGATCCGTCAGCTAGGAACAAGCACAATGCAAAAGGCCGGCCATTAGGGGGAAGTATTCTTACCAGTCAGCAATCGGGGGCTCATATCCCCCCTCGCCCTGCCCCCCGTCGTAGAACACGCTTTCATCAGCGCCACCGTGAAACTCGAGGATCGGTGTCAGGTCACGCGCGGGCTTGCACCCGTCGTCGGGGCCATGCGCATCAGTGTAGTAGGCCCCCGCGACGGGCGCGAAGGCGGCGAACTCGCCGCCGACCGTGTCGTTACAGGCGAGGGCCCCCAGGAAACCGGCGCCGTTGGACATGCCGGTGGCGTAGACGCGGGCGCTGTCAACGCAGTAGCGCGCGCGCAGGTCGGCCAGCAGGTCGGCTGTGAACTGCAGGTCCTCGGGGGCCGTGGCGCGCGAGTAGTTGGCGCCGGCCCAGGCCTGGTCGACGCCGTTGGGGTAGACGACGATCTTGTCGGGCGCGGACTCGTCGAGGCGGCTGTCTACCTCCAGGAACAGGCCGATGCCCGGGGTGGCCGTGGTAGCCGACCAGGACAGGTACTGCTGCGTGGGCGAGTAGTTGGGCGGCAGGTGCACCGTGTAGGTCCGCACCATGCCACTGCTCGTTACGAGGTGCGGCAGCGCCGAGGAGAGGTTCGCGGGCCGCCCGCACCCGGACAGGTCTCCGCCCGTGTATATGCCGCTGTCCCGCGTTGCCAGGGCCGAGACGACCCGGGTGGCAAGGACGGACGATAGCAAGATGTATTTCCTCATCATCTTTCTGTTAGTTCTCGTCTTGCATATTTTAAGAGGCAAACATCATCACTTGGGAGCAAGTAGGAAAAAGTCCCCGTCTCGTAAAAGTTGTCGTGGCGCTGACCAGGGAATTCTAATATATGATGCACACCAATAATATGACGTCCCCGGCGGTTCCGCTGGTCGCAGACGCGCCTAGTGTGACCCTGCCCTGTGACCCACGTCATGTGGTGTTGCCGAAGCTGGTGACCTGCACGCGGGGTTGGCTGCCCCTGAGCTCTCTCAAAAAACAACAGTGTGATTGATTGGCTTGTGGTCTTTTGTCTTGCTTCTTCGGATCGGTGCCAAGCCAGCCACACGAAAGATATGTAGAAGCTGCACAGGACAAGCAAGGATACTCTCAAATCCAAATGGTGTAAACCTATCAACCCAGAAAGCATGGCCAAAACCCTTTCAAACTCTCAGAGATGAATGGTTCGTTTCCGGGCATCCGGAATTCAGCTTTTGGTCTTTGCCAGGCCGCAGCGTCGTGCGATAGGGTGTTGCTGGGAGGATGTCGACGTCCACGACGCTAACAACACTTCCAGCGGTCGCATCAGCGCCGGCTCTTATTCCCATGAAGGTCTTCAGTAAGGTAAACTCAATCCGAGAGCAGATACCAATCATAATATACCATCCTGACCTTTCGTCTTCGGAACCCTGGTAGCATGCCCATTGGTTCTGCCGCACTGGGCTTCTTTGGCGACTTTGCTACCCGAAGCAGTGCTTTTGCATAGCGAGCGTGACTCAGGTTTATAATGAGACTTTGCTAGAGTTGGCAGACCCGCTGACTATGGGGAACTGTTCCTGGACTTCTCGATGGCTAGAAGCTCCCGAAGGGGCGGCATGTCCTCCAACATGCCATCCTCTAATCGATCCCACAGTATTCCGCAGGTAGGTTGGACTGCTGCGTCGGCGCGGAGCACCCTGGATGGGGTCACAATAAGATTGCAGACGGTATCATAAGCCTCAGGCTGTAGTTCCTCGTCCAGGACCTGGCAGTCATGCACCACGGCGGCGGTCATGGTGTCCTGATGCACCACCTTCAGGGTATGCAGCATGCCCCACTCCAGGTCGAAGAAACCATGGCCCTTACCGAAACGGATGCCCATGTGGTTGATGGCGCCCGTGCCCGTCACCATGAAGCCGATCTGCAGGTCCAGACTGGCAATGTCCGCCAGCGACACGGGCCGCCCGACCTTCTCCAGCCCGTCGAGCGTCGCCGCGTACCGGTACAGTTCTGGTCTGATGATCGCCGGGTCGAGCAGCCAGAAGCCGCGGCGGATCCCGTACGTGGTGATCAAGACCCGGATCCCGGCCTGCAGCGTCTGCTCGCGCAGGTACTCCAGGCAGTTGTCGGGCGTGATGAAGACGGTGGCGCACCTGCAGTAGCTCGGCATCGCGAGCAGCCTACCGGCGGCGGCTTCCGAGCCGGTGAAGTCGGCGATGAAGCTGGAGAAGTCGTAGTGGAACCGCAAGTCCGGGTACGCGACCTGGCGGAGTTCCTGCCATACCTTGGTCCGGATGGCTTCCTTGTGCGAGAGTGCCATGTTGTTTCCTCGGATCAAGATCGGCCACGGACAAGACTAGATTATCACGAGCTTGCAATGGTGCTCAATTGATGTGATTGATCAGTAGTCCTCCTTTTGCATGATGCCTTCATATTTGGTTTCTCGTAGGTGATCAGAAATGGCGGAGGTGTTTCCGCATTTCTGGAAGCTTACCTAATCGCAAGCGTGCACCCACCGTCACGGTCACCATCAATCACTCTCTCATCAAATCAATCAATCATTTGAAGTCAACTACAGTCTCGAAATTCACTGCTTCAATTGAAATATAACATTGCGATTGGCATCAAGTTGCACGAATTCAATTGTTTCCTGCTTGGATGGGCAGGGCAGAATGGCGCCCCCGAAGCGCAAGCGTCCGCAAGACGAAAACCCAACCGAGGCCGAATCCGCAACGCGACGAACCACCCGTCACAGCCATCCCACTGCTGCAGAGCCCGACCATGAGCCCGAGAAACAGCTGAGAAGCCGTCGCACATGTTCCGACACCCTGGAGGCGCCAGAACCCATCCCACCGCCTTCTGCCACGGCCCCGATCACCAAGACTTACGTGACGAGACCACGCGACACTAAGACATCGGACCCTGACACGGCGGCCCCACGGCCCAAAGTCGCAAATGCCACCATCACGAAAAGACGGACCAGAAGGCGCAGCGCCGCCGACGACCATGCCGATCCCGTGGACCGATCCTTAAGGGATGGTCAGGTAGAGGGCAAGGAGAACCTTCGGCCTGCGCACCATGTCGAGTCAAAACAAGTTACTGCTACGGCTGCGCAACAACGACAACAACAACAACACTCTCCTGTTCCGCCCCAACCACGTTCACGAGCCCCTGCGCCCAAATCGCCCGCGACTCTCGACAACCCGGTCGCGGCCTATCGAGGAGCAGCCACCTCGATGATCACACCGAAGCGCCGCCTGTCAATCCAGCCCAAGAAGCCGCCCCCGACGCCACGGTCCGATCGGAACATTGACAGGGTTGTGCTGGGGGACATTTCGTTTCGCGCCTGGTACCCTTCCTACTACGGGAAAGACGTTCTGGGCGATGCGTCCGTCACCTCGGGCGGCAAGGCCAACCCCGGTGGCGGCGGTGCCAAGATCGGCGGTGGAAAGAAGGACAAGGAGGTTCTGCTGGACCAGCTCTTCGTTTGCCCTTCCTGTTTCAAGTACTCCAAGGAAGAGGCCAAGTGGCGCCGACACATAAGCGCTTGCTTGCCCAAGGCCTGGGTGCCGGGTGACAAGATCTACATACACCCCGAGGAGAGCAGAGCTCCCCACGGCGGTACAAGTGGCGCGGATGCCCGGTGCAACCGCAAGCCGAAGACGGCGGGTGGCGTTGGCCATGGCTTGGAAGGCGAGTGGAGTGTCTGGGAAGTGGATGGTGAGAACGAACCGGTAAGTCCGAAGATCCTCTGACTGTCTTCCTTATCTACATAATGTACGATACTAACCTGCCCGCTAGTTATTCTGCCAGAACCTTTCACTTTTCGCCAAGCTCTTCCTGGACAACAAGTCCGTGTTCTTTGATGTCGCTGGTTTCAACTACTTCCTTCTGGTCTATACGCCACCTCATACGGCAAAGAGGTCTGAAGAAGTGGATACCGAACAACAGCCAGGGGAAGAAGCACCAACTTCACCGCGCCCGCAGGTTGTCGGCTTCTTCTCCAAGGAGAAGCTCTCTTGGGACAACAACAACCTGGCGTGCATCCTCGTGTTCCCCCCCTGGCAGCGAAAAGGCCTCGGGGCCTTGCTCATGGGCATCTCGTACGAGATTTCGCGGCGCGAGAAGGTCCTGGGTGGGCCCGAGAAGCCCATCTCGGAACTGGGGAAGAAGGGTTACAGGCGGTTCTGGCTGGCGAGATATGCCGCTGGCTCCTGGGTTTGGGAGTACAGGACAGCAAAGAAGAGATCATTGTGAATGTTGACGAGTGCAGCAAATCTACGTGGATAGCACCCGAGGACTGCCTGGTCGTCATACGCGACATGGGCATCATGACGATTGAGGACGGAACGGGGCCCGCAAAGAAAGCCTCCTCTCACAGTCCAATTGCCGGCGAAGGGGAGGACGATGCGGAGTCGTTGGAGGAAAGCAGCAAAAAGCAAGTCTCTCGACTAAGATCGATAAGGAGGATGTCAGGAGATGGGTTAGGGACAACCGGATAGATCTGGAGAGGGCCTGTGACGCTGATGGTTTCGTCGAGGGATACGCGATCAAGTCGGTGGAGATGGAGGAAGAAGAGGAAGAGGAGGAGGAATAACCGATGCGGCTTTGATTTGGTTTGCAAGTTGTATGAGATATCTACTGGCTTATGTTGCCTGACTATCTTTCTAACGCAAAATGATACCCCATATGTTCAACTTTGAGCTGCCATATTAATTGCTCTGTCTAATTGAAGAGCGGCCTCTATAGCAAACCCCAGGCTTTTGCAGCCAAGTTGAACGTCCGAGGGCCAGAGTGTGGAGGCCATGATGCGTTGCGGGCAGGTACAGATCTTGCCCCCACTTTCGGTCGGGGCTGACTAAGCGGGGTTGGAGTTCCTCCAGCGCCGAATTTGCTGGGAGCTCTCGTACAGGCGCCATTGACTCTGAAGCCGAAAAAGTTCGCAGTAGGCAATTGATGGGCAGCTTGATCGTGTCAAGCAAGCTTCACCGTCAATCGCATCCGTCATTATGATCATCAGGGAGTTTGGTGTTCGCCATGGTAAGTTCTTGGAAATCAATTGCTTGGAAATCTCGAGAATCAATCCCAACTAAAGCCCTCATTGCAGGCCGCAAGGTGCTGGCAGCGCCTCTCCGTCGAGGACAGCAATGCCTGAGAGCTTTGTCGACAGAGACCTCTGGAACCCCCGTCGCATCCGCCGATCCCACCGTCGAGGCCGCGATACAGACCAACCCCGAGAATCCCACACCGCCCTCCCCTCTTCGCTAGGATGGCCAAGCAACCCCGACGTCGCCCTGTCGTCCCCGATACGACCAAGGCCGACTTCGAGCTGGCGCAGAAGCTGAAACGCGACCTGTCCAAGATTGGGTCCGTGGTCGAGCACCGCTACAGCCCCTCGGACGTCTTCCGGAACCCGCCCGGTCTCAAGGACGTCACGCTGGAGCTGCTCATGGCCTCGCAGGCGCACATGGGCCACCACACCTCCGTCTGGAACCCGGCCAACGCCCGCTACATCTACGGCATCCGCCAGGGCATCCATATCATCTCGCTCGAGCAGACGGCGGCCCACCTGCGGCGCGCGGCGCGCGTGGTGGAGGAGGTCGCCTACCACGGCGGCCTGATCCTGTTCGTCGGCAACCGGCCCGGCCAGACCCGGATCGTGACGCAGGCCGCGCGCATGGCCAAGGCCTGCCACCTCTTCACCAAGTGGGTTCCGGGGGACCATCACCAACAGCGACAAGATCCTGCCGGGAATCCCCGTCGAAATCGTCGACGAGCACGACCAGCCCGTCGACGGCTTCCGCCAGCACCTGATGGACCGGCGGGCCCTGGTGCCCGACCTGGTCGTGTGCCTGAACCCGCTCGAGAACTTCACGATGCTGCGCGAGTGCAGCCAGTTCAATGTTCCCACCATTGGTATCATCGACACCAACACCGAGCCCACGTGGGTGACGTACGCGATTCCGGCCAACGATGACAGGTAAGCAGTAGCCCCATTTCCAGTCGTCCCCATTCCAGCTCTCTCTTTCAAATCATGTACACGTACTGATCAACTCTCTAGTATGCGCTGCTTGGCCGTCATTGGAAGCGTTCTCGGCCGTGCCGGAGAAGCCGGCCAGAAGCGTCGCATGGAGGATGCCAAGAACGGCAAGGTGACGTGGAACACACCGTTCGAGATCAAGCAGTTCCTCGAAATCCAGCGGAAGCGAGCCGAATGGAGCGAACGTGCTTATCGAGAAGAGGCAGGAGGCGAGGGCGAGGGCGAAGGCCTCGACCGGTTCGGCGGCCCCAGGAAGGACAACCAAATCGTGGACGAGTACATGTCGGAGCTGCAGAGGGAGGTGGCCGCTGTCAATGCGGAGGATGAGGTGAAGCCGCTGCTGAGGAAAATGGCACGCCGGCCGGAGGAGCGGGACTGAGTGATACCCGTGGAAACCTGGGCTGCTTGCTGTACGATGTGTATAGTCTAGATGTACAAAATAGATCTGGAAGAACCAACGGTATCCTCGTGCATCTGCTTTCTGGTGTTTGGGTGATTTCCGATCCACGCCTCACTGAGAATCATCTCCTCTGGGAGGGGGCACGCTTTCATTAGTCGCAAGCCCTGGGCAATATTAAGTACGTTTTCCCCGTACGAGCACTTCAAATAGAGCAGAGCGGATTCTACTCACTCAAGACGTGTATACGGCAGGATGAAATAGGAGACAAAGTAGCACGGTTGCTAAGACTCGTTCGTCGTGTAATCGAGAAGTTGGTATCGCGTCTCCCATGGCAGGCCTGTCCATCCAAATGCGGTGTCGCACCCGTGCCAGGTCAGCCGATTCATAGATAGCATAGCAGCCCCGAAGCCGTAAGCCGTAGCATCGCGGCGATGCAGCCAGACGTATCATGCGATATAAACAACAGCTTCTGCAAAGACCTCAGCGTGCCTATCAACGACTGCCACTACTCACTCCCCAGCGGCACCTTTATCGCCCACTGCAAAGGATCCAACTCGGACTTCCACCGGACCGAAGTGAACATCAACCGCTGTCTGGCTCTCAACAACAAGACCGAGCTGGTGTTTCGCTGGGATTACGTAAAATGTCGCCTCTACGCTGATGCTACTAGTTCCATTCCAAAAAAAAAAAGAAAAAAAAAACCAAAAAAAAACCACGTATGGTATATGAATTCTGACCTTTTCTTCTTAACAGCCCACACGGAGAAACCCTCAATATGAGATGCAGTTCGTGCTCCATGGACTCCAACTGGATGCTCCGATGCAAGTGTGCCCAGTTGGGCTGGTTTACTACCGGCTTGAGGGAAGTTACTACCTCTATCAACTTGTGAGAGTTATTAATACCCATGTGGGCTTTTATTGTGCCAGTCCGCGCCTCCGAGTCGGCTTCCAGCGTTTACTACGACTAGCAAATAGGAGAGCTGAACTGCACCGGGAACGCCTAACCTAGGCCCTGATAGCGTCAAGATTCCAAGGTGCGGTGGAACGTAATATTGAGAACGGGGGTAAGGGTTGGATTATACGTTCGCATTTGTTTGGATGGGTTTTAGTTGACTTGTAGGTAGACTCGCAATGCATTGTTTCGACCTACATGTAGTATCTAAGGGGAACGACCAGTAGAGCCGCCCGCCCGTTATAATACCTTGACCTCATCCTCGACATTGATACTATAGAGCGTAAACCGAGCACGTGAAATCCCATCCTCCACAGTTGCAGTATAAAGGGGAGGAAGCCAACCCTCCATCAGCTTCGTTTTTGACTAGTTTTCTTGCCTATACACGTGCAACGGACTCCCAACGAGCGGCTGGAAGGCAGAATCTTCGCTACCCCTTTTTGGACTTATGACAGCTGAGGCAGGGGATCTTCTTTCGCGCATGGTCCAATCGTCCTCGCAACATATTACCCCTGATGCATTTTGCCAGAGCCTTCCGCTCTTCGCAACAGCGCTGAGGACAGGATGGTGAACCTCTCCCGATAGATCCTAATAATGACAGCATACGAGGGATACGAGAGAAATTTTCCGATACCAGAATACCTAATTATTCCATTTTGAAGAGAAGTTTCCAGAGGACAGCGTCTTGATCGAGAAAATATATATGCACTGCCGACGATCTGTGTACTACTTACATGGATTATACCCCGCCAGCATCAAAAGCGAAAACCTCTCTCATTTCCTATCATGCCGTCATCTACCTACACGCACTGAGAGTACCCTGTTATTTGCATGTTAGTCCACTAGCTTGAAGGCCGCTGTTGTCGTTGTTGTTGTTGCCAGGTGGATAATTACTTACATTCGTTAGAGACCTGGCAGGTCCCCTGCGAGCAGCACGTGGGGCCCGAGTAGCCGTTGCCGCCGCACTGGGCGTACATGGATGCGCAGCTGCCGCCCGGGTTGTTGGTCGGCGCCGGCTGGGCCGTCGTAGTCGGGTTGCTGCCGCCCCCGGCGGTGGTGGTGCCCACGGCGCGGGGCTCCCCGAGGGGTTCTGCAGCGTCAGCAGACCGGGTCGGTAGGGGAGGAGATTGTAGTCCGGGTTCTTGCTGGGGTCGCGGCCTTGGTAGAGCACTGCGGAACAAAAAGATTGCCAAGTCAATAAGCAGTTTTGTGAGGAAGAAAACAAGGGGAAAGATGGCAATGGGTCCAGGAGAGCCACTCACGCTGGAGATTGCATGGGTCGATCTCAAAGGTCTGGTCGTTGGTGCTCCGGATAAGCTCGCCGTGGCTGATGTCGTTGGTCCAGGTGGCGCCGCTGTTGGCCTTGCCGGCGAACGGGTTGCTCTCGGTCGCGGCCTGCGGGGTCCAAGAGCCGCCGAGGCTGGTGGCGGTGAAGGAGCGGAAGAAGCGGCCGTTCGCGCCCATGGCCTCGACCATCATGAACCACTTGTTCTGGCCCTTGAGCTTGTACACCTGCACGGCCTCGAACAGGTTGGCCTTCGTGTCGCTCATGATCGTCTGGTAGTTGGAGCCGAAGCTGCCGGGGAAGTTGCCGATCGGCATGCTGGCCCGGTAGATGTTGCCGTTGTCGCCGCAGAAGAAGAGGTACATGTTGGTGCCGTCGCCGATCAGGGTCTGGTCGATCGGGCCGGTGCCGCCGCCGCCGATGGAGCCGGAGAAGAGCGGCTGCGCCGAGGACCAGCCGTTGGCGTTGGTCGGGTCCTTGGACGTCTTGTAGGAGAACGGGGTCGCGCCCCACTGGTAGGACAGGATCCAGACGTCCTTGGGCTGGAAGTAGAACAGCGTCGGCGCCACCGTGGCGCCGTTCATGCCGTTCTGCGCCACGGAGCCCATCTGGGACCAGTCGGAGAAGGTGCCGAAGTTCATGGACCCGTAGTTGCCGCCGCTGTTGTACGACGCGTACACGAGGTGCTGGCCGTTGTAGGGCGCCACGGTGAAGTCCTTGAGCGAGGCCCACCCGTTCTTCGGCTGGGCCAGCGGGCCGCCGTGGTCCTTCCACTTGTAGCTCGACGGGAGGTTGCACTGGGCCGACACCACGGCCGCGGAGGCCAGCAGGGCGGCCACGGCGGCCGCCGGGCTCATGTCCGGGGTTGACAGTCTCATGGTAACAGCAGCAGTGCTTAGTTCTCGTCGGCGCGCAAACAAAGAGAAAGGGATGGTTTAGGACAAGAAGAGCCAGGTGGGGTGCTGGACAAAAGAAGAAGGAATCAGCGGGAGAGATAGAAAGAGGACGGGCTATATATGAATGCGCCGTTTGGCTTGCGCTTACCATCCGATGTTTGGATGTTACTTGGGTGTTGTTTGGCTGATTCTCGGACGCAATTTGGGTCTCCAGGGCCCGGAACGAGCACCCCGGATGGCCAGACCTTCATCCCTGGAGCGATCCCGTCAATCGGAGGCCAGCAGGAAAGGGGAAAATAAGAGCGGCAAGGCCGGCCTGGACAGTCGACGGAAAAAATGTGCTCCCCCATAGCTGCTCCCAATTATTGCATCGAGACATTATTCCACCATAGATAGAAGCTGCTGCTGCTGCCAAATTGGCCGGAAATGTGACCCTCAGCCGGTTCGCTTAGGCCGCTCCGAGTCACGGATCCAGCGGCTCCGTACATCATGTGGGGATCGCCATGTGAGCGGTATGGGTCGACAGGGGTGCCTTTTTTGGTGCCATGCCATGCCATGTAACCTCTTGGGAGGCACAATAATAAGCGCGCCAGTTCTGGGGCTGCCCGGTCAGATAATAATGGCTTAATGTTAGCCTAATGTACGAATGTTCGCATCTTCCTTCTATAAGGGGGAAGCATAAATAATGGGACAGACATAAGATTGCCGAGTACGCTAACGCCTCCTCCTATACACCGCCGTTCCTAGTTCGCTATAGGTGCCAAGAATCAAGACAGCCACGCCACCTTGGAGTTGGTAGGTGGGAAAATCAGGATCGTATTCTCTAGCGAACTCAACATTTGCAAATAGATAGTCTTGCTTGGATTGAGGATGCCTCAGATTGTCGTTGCCACTGTCAGACGCCTTCTAGATTCTGCTTCGCACGCACGGCAATGACACAGCTCCCTATGATTCATCGACCTCCCTTTCAGTGTCAGAATCCAGAGCATCGTGGGAAATACTATGGCACTAGAATCCTGCTATGAGTGGTGGACCGAGATGAACGGGCTCTGATTCGGGAGGCGGTGGTATTAGCAACAACAAGCATTTTTCCATGGATCCTCGGCTGAACGTCGCAGTTTTGGGTGTCCCAAATTATGTGGTATATGTACCTTGCTTGTTAACCAGGTCAAGTTCGGCAGCAATGTTTGCGGGGGTAGCCTGTCACTAATTATAGGTACAGAATATACTAATGAGATCTGTCTAGGACTCATCAGAGGTTCAAGGAAGTGGTGGCACTGGTGGCCAAGTCTCAGCCGAAATTTATCAAGTATTTATGAGTAGATCATAACTGCGCATTGTGATCTATGCGCACCAATGTGATAAAAGTCAGCTTCAAGTCCCGCTGCCTTTCACTAAACAGTTTTCAACTAGGCATGCCACCGAATCTCATGAAAGGTTGCAACTATAAAATCGACGTACATTAAGACAAGGCGAAGTAATACGAGTGATATATTATTTATTATATCTCTTCTGAGTCTCTCTCCTGAGGCAGACCCCAATCCTCCGTGTCATGCTGTTTAGTAGGTATAGCAGAGAAGATCGTTTTGGGTGGTCATAACCTCGGAGATCTTGATATCGGCCGCCAGGCCCATGAACGGCAGGACATCCTCGAGCGTGGCCTTGGAGCCGTCAACGGGGTTGACCTTGTCGTCGTTGATGTCCTTGTCGCGGGCCTCGGGGTTGGCCTGCTGCCAGAGGGCCCACAGACGATCGATCTGGGTGTGGTGCAGGAAGAACAGGGGGTCTATGATAATCCAACGTCAGTATGATGATATATATTATCTAGGAGCACAGGGGAAAGAAAGAGAGAGAAAAAAAAGGACTAATGGCTGCACATACCGTTGGGCGAGGAGCTGGGCTTCATGTCACCCTTCTGGCCGCCTACGGCACTGTGGATCGATCCGTGCGGGATGCTCTCGAGGTAAAGGCGGAAGTCGGCGTACGTCTCCCGCTCGTTGACGAACTTGACCTCGGCGGCGTTGTAGGCGGACCCGCGCATGGTTCCGGGCCGGTCCTTGCCGTCGAAGAAGTCGCGCGAGAGGCAGTGCGGGGCGTACTCTACCTCGTTGTAGGCCGGGCGCAGGTCCTTGAAGGGCCCGTCGGTGAGGGCACATCCACTCCTGCGTGCCCGTCTTCTCGACCTTATCCGTGCCGCCGTTGCCGCCGACCACGTCCCAGATGGATGAGTGGGCCGTGTCGTCGGCGTCCAGGGTCCAGTCCCAGTAGGCCATGGGGCCGGTGTAGCCGCACTCGCGCAGGCTGCTGTGGTAGAGCTGCACGAAATACCTGTGCCAAGGAGGAACATGGCGCAGAAGTGGACTGGGTGCGTATCATAGTTAGCGATCGTGGCTGCTAGTACGATGCAGAGGATACAAAAAAAGAAAGAGAGAACGTACTGATTTTGTTCAGGTGAGTGTGGACGTAGGTGAAGTCGTCGTACAGGGTCGTGTTCAGGTTCAAGCCCAGACCCGAAGGCTTCGTGGCCAGGCACATGACGGCATCGGTATACTCCTTCTGCGCAGCGGCGTCCAGGCTGCGGAACTCGACGCGTTTCTCGGGGTTTGCGCATCCGGAACTCGCCTGGCGCGGGCCGAGAGCGGCTGCGGCCGAGACGAGGCTCGACGCGGACAAGAGGTGAAGCAACTGCATGATGGACAGCGAAAGTAATGAGTGCGAGTTGTGTGAATCGAATGAATGTAATGCAAATCCTTTGCTTTCTCCAAAGGCTCGAAGTGTAAAAGAATGTATTGCTGTTGCTGTTTTGCTGTTCTGGACGATCTATACCAACGGCTGGGAAGCAGCTCTTATATACGTGGCGATCTTCCGTGTCTCGAGAGGTATGCGTCGCCGTTCGTCCCCTAGCTCCCCAATACATAGACCGGATGTCGCCAAGCACTCGACTTTTCCCTGATGTTAGTCGATGTGGGGGGGGGGTGGTGACAGGCTGACACCACTGCCTACCCGTGTTGCCGAGGTGGAAAAGGTCCACCATACCCACTTTGCAGTTCGTGATGGTCGAAAACCCACTAGGAAGGGGCTTCATGAAGTTCATGCTGCCCCGCAAGCTTCTAGACTGAAACGTGACATTCGATCAGTTTGCTGACTTCCGATGAATTAAGCATCACCAATACGAACATATAGTGCTTGCACGGGAAAAGGAGAGGTCCGTTTCTGTGGGCTCAGCAACAGTCCAGTAACGAGGCGGGGATAAAAATATCCCTATAAAACTTAGGGTATTAATTCCGCTACTACTCTTGGCCAGATAGGGCTCTCGCTGGGATGTCCTACAAGCTTAAATTAAGCTCATGCGTGCATCATCCCGGGTCTGGCGACTCTCGGTGGTTGCCAACGAGGCTTGATGCAAACGCTTTTCAGAGGCATGCAAACGGCCTCATCCTGACTAGGTGGCACGCAGCGGACATACTGACACTATCAAATCAGGGGCCACGGGTCCCGGCTGGGGCCGGCAGTTGGGGCCCGACCGACTTAAAACAGCCCCCCTGCCAGACCTCGACCGACAAGGCCCATTAGCTTAATGACAAGGATAATATCGGCCGAGGTGGTGTCTTAACCAACCAAGCGCGGCCTTGACAAAAGGGAGGGAAAGCCAGCCTTGTTCGGAGATGAATAGCCCTAGGTGCAAAAGTAGCAATCACCGGCAGCGGCCATGATAACTTTCTTGGGCTATAGTGTGTATAGTTACCATCTTGCAAATCCCGTTTATGAGTTATCGATAAACTATTAATAGTATCAAGCCTCTTTTTGTCCCGTCGCCCCACTAGGGCTAATAATAGAGTTGCAATCTCCCCTTCCCCACTTGAAATATCGTATTACATATACTATTCTGCGAGGTGGTTCGAGAACTCGACCTTCCAGGATGTGCTTTGCAGAAAATTGATTTCCCCTCCTGCTTGCTTGGGTATCTTGTGCCTAGACTAACGAACACCCCAGCAGGATAGTGGCCAGGCGGGATCCCAAGTCATATCCGATGCCACCCAGAAGCGATTATCGAGACCCTGTACTAGAAGAGCAAAGGTTGGCAGTTCTTTCTTGAGGTTCGCCTCCTCCCCCTCGTCCATCTCCTCACAAATCTGAAAGCCCGCCCAAAGCAGGGCGTATTGACTCGTCTCTCCTATTGCAGAGTAAACGCCGTCTTCGACAGGACGGCCATGACGAGCATGGGCACCGCCATCCTCTTACCACGGCGTGCGCTGTGCGTGCTGCTCCCGGACCAACAGACCCTGGGATCGGGGACCGTGCTGCTTTGGTAGATGGAGAACAACAGGGAGGTCGTGGTCCAGGGACGGGGTTTGGCCCTTGACGCTCACCAGGTAGTATTGGTCAGATGATGAGCTGGGACGCAGAAAGGATACTCATGCAGTCGTCGTGGGGGCGAGCGAAATGGGGTATATAACTGAATCAGGCCCCTGAGACCGGCCATAACCGGCCGTGGTGTAAGGGCGCTTGTAGCAACTAACGATTCGCTCCCCGACCCGATATGGAACGCGACATTCTAAATATCCTGAATGACCTAAACCGTCGTCAAGTGCCAGGATCCCGTGATATATGGCTGGACTACATCAGGAGGTATGCGCCTCGATATCTGGAAACGGAAGCCAAAGTACACGGAATGGGATACGATGACGACCATAGCAGGTTCAGGACAGCTGAAGAGTTGGAAGCACTGCATTTGGAGGATAGCGAGGTTTGATCCATTTCCTTTCGTACCCCTGTGACAGCCATGTTCACGCATACAAGGCTCTGTATCGTGAAATAAGGAAGTTAATACGGAGCCGTTCCTCAAACACGGAGTTTTGGCTGAGCTACAGCCTGCTACGGGTTCGGGATTGTCCAATCGCTTGACCATCTGTGATAGACGTAGTAGTCGCCTCTGGAATCACGACCACCTGCTTTATATAATCACTATATATAAGCCGAAGCAGAAGCAGTAGGTAGTCCTCGCAATGTGGCACAATGTGAAAACAATGTGCAGCAATCCACATGCTGTATATAGGGCCATCTTTTATGTAATGATAACGATGGAGGTACCCTTTGGATGTTAGGGGATACATCGAACTTGGAAGCTGTTAGGCTGTTGATACACTGTGGCTACTCAACAGGATACTATTATTTCCGAGGTCAGCCTGACTACGATCATGGGCGTCCGGTGCTCTTTCGGTCCAGCATATTCTTAGGCCTAAGTAAATAATTGATAATAGCCTCTAAAAAGCCTTGTCGAGGATGGATGCCGCTTCGTGGGATGCACTTTGCTGTCCTGGACGGGACTTTGACCTCCGGGACGATGCAAGGCCGCCAATGCTTTCCATAATGATGATCCAAGGGTTGATATACTTTGCCGTAATTCCCAAACTTCTTTGAGGCTTCAAGTAACTCTAATTGAAGGTGAGGGAACATACCGCGACATCCTGCCTGCCGGGCTTGGTGGCGGTGTGAGATATGTCGGCACACACCGCAAGCCCCGGTCCTGGGCGAGCTGCAAGATCGACGGGCCTATATTGGCTAAGTGGGTAGATGGGATTGGGGACTCTAGGCAAAAAAGGAAACGGATGAACGTAAGTACTGGAGTAAACATGATCGGAGAAGCAAATAATTCATGAACCGGGATGCTCATGACAATTTTGCGGTTGAGCCGGAGAAACCGATTGAAGTTGAACGCAATTATTTGGAGAAGGGCGACCGACTCCGCTACTACGGCATGAACCGTCCCAGCCCGACTCCGAGAGGGATCGACACTCGGCATGAACAGCGATGGGCAAGCAAGGTGGTGCCCGCATGTAGCCTCGTGGAACCGACGGACTGACACCGAGTCCAGACCGACCCCAGAGCACCCCCAGCTGACCAGCAGACAGACTACCTTCCTATTCAGCCCATCTCGGCCGGCGCTCTCTTTGATTTGACCTAGGTAGGTACATCCAATCTTAGATTGCCAGACTTGACCTTCTCATTGGTGACGGGATCTGTCTCTCTATCCCGAGGGATAAATGCCGCACTCAGTCGTGAGCTGGCAAGCTTTCGTTGCAGTAATGATTTGGTAATGTCGCAAGCAGCTGGACCAGGCATGTCCTGTCGCGCAGCGTGTCACGAAGTGGATCATTGGCCAACAAACCCTGGCCTTGCCCAGTTGTAAGTTGTACGTAAGTAGGTCCCAGTAGGTTAGGTAATAGTTCGGCCCTCCATCCTCGTAACCGCCAGTGCGGCTGAGCACGGCTTTGCCGTTCGTCTCGGCAGAGGTGATGTGAGAGAAATGCATCACGAGGGATGCGGAAGCTGAAAGTCCCTCCAGCAGTTCGTTTCACCGTCGCCCGGGCGGTTCGCCATCCAGCTGCAGTGCACTAGTCATACCTAGGTCTGTCATATGTACTGGCAACATCCAAAAAGCAAAATGCAAATTGGGCGATCGGATCTGCCGACAAGATGGAGTTCCTATCAGGTAAAAGCCACGACAAAGAGCGCTGTCCAGTGACGAATGGTTGGACCCCAACGATTCATGCTCGGTTTGATGATTTGATAGCTGAGCTTAGCTCTCTGCCGGGAATAGTGTAGATCAAAGTCCATGCAGCTGGGGTAGCATTGGGATTCTACCTACTGAGAGAGGTAATATGCAGTAGTTCTAGCAGTTCTGGCCGTGATGCGTGAGGGAATGATGCGGCAACGCAACACACAGACAGCGCGGAATCCAAGGTAAGGCGACCCCACCATCCACAAGGGCCCGAGGGGGGAGCCCTGATCGATAAGCTGCTTGGCTGCCCCTCCGTCATCCTTCTCGGCTGTACTAACAAGAGCGAAAAAGCCTATCTTCATGTGCCTGTGCTGCCGTTAGTATGGACTCATAGTCGGTGGGGTGCAACCAGGAACCAAAAAATATATCTGTGTCTTGTGCCTCTCTCTCTCTCTCATACGTATTACATACTTGCTCAGACTTGTCCCCTTCGCTTAGTTCCGTCCCTGCTTGCTTGCTTCCCTATCTAGGTACTTAGACCCTTCCCTTGTTCATATGACGAAATAAGAGCCCACGAGTAAACTAACGCTTACTAGCATTCTTTCTTCTTTGAACCCCCCGTATTACACCTCGTTCACCTACCGACCTCTTTAGTATATACACCTAGCTGAGCATGAACACCTCGATGATTGAGTCCAAATTCCTCTCCCACCCCGACAACCTCGGGGTGGTCGCCGTTGGTTTCTCCGGCGGCCAGGTACGTTGAGCCTACTGCACTTACTGTGTCTGTTTACTGCTGGTGGGCGGGTTTGGTCACGATATCAAACCAGATACTACGACTACTATAGAAAAGGAGCTAATTTTTACCACATTGTCACACCCACAGGCCAAGCAAGGCGTCGACGCCGCCCCCTCCGCGCTGATCGAGTCGGGCCTGCTGCGGCAGCTGCGCGAGGAGCTCAACTACAAGCTGCACGGCGACGACACGGTGCACTCGTACGCCGACCTGGCGCCCGCCGACGACGCGCCCTACCGCAACATGAAGAACCCCAAGCACGTCAGCGCCGTGACGCAGCGGCTGTGCGAGCAGGTGTACGCGCAGGCGCGCGAGGGCCGCATGGTGCTGACGCTGGGCGGCGACCACTCCATCGCCATCGGCACCGTCGCGGGCACGGCCAAGGCCATCCGCGAGCGCCTCGGCCGCGAGATCGCCGTCATCTGGGTCGACGCCCACGCCGACATCAACACGCCCGAGTCGAGCGACTCGGGCAACATCCACGGCATGCCTGTTAGTTTTGTGACGGGCCTGACCAAGGAGGACAACCCGGACTACTTCGGCTGGCTGAAGGAGGACCACATGCTGAGCCTCAAGAAGCTCGTCTACATCGGGCTGCGCGACGTCGACCCGGGCGAGAAGAAGATCCTGCGGGGAGAACGGCATCAAGGCGTTCAGTATGTTCGACATTGACCGGTATGCTCTTTCTTTCTACCTATTCACCATTCCACTCCAACCTACTTTTTCTGCGCTTCTTCTTCTTCTTTCTTCCCCCCTACTACTGACTGCTAACTCGGGTCGATTCGAAACAGGCACGGCATCGGCCGGGTCATGGAGATGGCGCTGGCGCACATCGGGTCGGACACGCCGATCCACCTCTCGTTCGACGTGGACGCGCTGGACCCGATGTGGGCGCCGAGCACAGGGACTCCTGTTAGGGGCGGGCTGACGCTGCGCGAGGGCGACTACATCTGCGAGTGCGTGCACCAGACGGGCAGCCTCGTCGCGGTGGACCTGGTCGAGGTGAACCCGAGCCTGGCGCCCGAGATCGACACGGGCGCGCACGAGACGGTGCGGGCGGGGTGCTCGCTGGTGCGGTGCGCGCTGGGGGAGTCGCTGCTGTAAACGCGAATATCGAATGCCGAATCGAAGGTCGAATGCCAAATGTAATGGCGGTCGGTTGGTCGGTCGGTGTTGAGGATATATCGACGGCGGGAGTTGAAACTTGACTCAAGGCTCGGGACGCTACAAAGGTTGGGGGGCCATTACCCGTGCCGGAAGGAAACTCTTTGGGCCAACCTCGCAAAGTCTCAGATCATCTCTCCTAACTTCAGCATACCTACTACTAGTACTACTAGAATTTTACTACCAAGCCAAACTTGAACCCTCGGGGGTAAATCAAGGGAAATTGGCGTTTGCTTCAATATAGTGACGACAAATGCAGTATTGCAATCACATTTCATTATGGCCCTCGATAATGAGTGAGGAAATGACCGGGATTGAGTCCGATTCGGGACATGTTGCAGCACAACAATCCCAGCCCCCTACATTGGCAACGTCTTACAGCGGGTATGGGTGTGTCCATTGATGGCAGTCCCACCCTCTCTACCACCTGCTGAACCCGCCGCAACAGATCGGATCTGTTTTAGCGGTCTCTTGGGCACTGGCTAGGTACAGTGATCTTGCGTTGCGCCGGTGGTCCATGTTGGACCTAAAGAAGGGAGACAAATAAGTTGAATGGCGCGGACAGTTCTGGGACTCTATATCAGCACACAGATTACAATGACCATTTGAATTTGGAGATGTTCTCTCTGCCACATGCTTTGTTGAGTCAGTTCCATTGGCCAGTCGCCGAAGACTGACGGTGAGCGATTCCACACTCACTCCCCGTTGCATGGCAATTAAACGGCCAGGGTTCCGCAAGACCCGTCTCAACCACGCCGGGAATCGACGCGGGCGCGACGGACGGGAAGAGACGGCGAGATTCGGTCAATTCAATTGATCATTGTCCGTCAGCAAGCAGCACACACCTCTGCCATCTACATGGTCCATTTCGAACCTTTGCCTTTGCCCGACAAAATAAACGTAGGTCGCCTTGCTTGTTCGTAAAGATAGAGAAGAAAAAACAGCCCAATACTGTGAGGCAAGAAGTCGATGCTTCGATCCTAGTCAGAAGATCGCAGTCTGCCGTGACTCCACCATCCCATCCACTGAGTTGTTCACTCCGCGGGGGCTCCTGCTGGCTCCTACTCGACTCGCTAAACTTGGGCCTAATAAGCCCGGGTGCCTGCCACGGGCCCCTCCCTCCACTGACCGACCACTGACCAGAACCGGGCGGACGCTGTATGCACATCTGCATCTGCACCTTCGCGCGTGTCGCATTGAAGCCCAATCCAATCATCGTCGAGCACGAGTCGAAGTGTGCGAGCTGGCACTTCACCAGAACCTCGCTCTGCCTTTTTCGGGCTTCGACGGAAAGACAGACAGGGCATCAATTCTCTCGGGGCCATTCCATCTGCAATCGCTATAAAGGCCAGGCTAGAACAGAACGAGGAGGAGGCCGACGACGACCAAGAGACTCTCTAAATACCACGACGATTAAACCGAGAATCGCGTCACTTCAATTCCCCACGCCAAACATATCGAATTTTCCGATTTGCCAATTGGCAGCGATCATCGTCAGGAGTCGAATCGAGTACCCCCGATATTTTTCTTCAATCGAACCACTCCAAATACCATCTCCGCCCCAAGTCCAGTCCAGTCATTGCGCCGGGGTACGCACTCGGAAGCGACGACGTTGAGGTGGAAGAAGAAAGAGAGGACATAGAAACATAATACAGAGAGAGACGCGACTGGGCCACACCCAAATAATATACACCATGGCCTCGACCACGACGGCGAGCGGCTCGCTCGTCTACGAGCGCCGCGTCGCGCGCGTCCACAAGTACCACTGGCCGGCGGTGCAGCTCAACGTCTGGATGATCATCATGCTGGTGGCCTCGTGCCTGATCATCGGCGTCTTCGCGACCTTCATCGGTGTCCAGCAGACCCTCGCGCTGCAAATCCCCTGGTACTTCCCCTACTTCATCACCGTCGCGAGCCTGACCATCGTCTTCATCGGCGGCCTGTTGTGGCTCATCTCGCAGCGGCGCCTGCTGCCGGCCATCGTTATTGTGGGCGCCTTCGTGTTCTTCGTGCTGTGGATGGTCGGCCTCATCGTCGTCAGCATCGAGCTGTGGGGGCCGACGGGCTCCGTCAGCTCCAATTGCAACTTGCTGGTCTTTGACCGGACGCCCGATCCTGCTAATAGCATTGCCAACCTGGCCTGGCTGCAGCAGAAGAGTATATGTGAGTGCTTAACCCTTCATTTTCTTGTCTGCTGTAAAGGTTCAGCACTTCAGCCTTCGCGGCACTGCTTGCCAATCGGGGACTAATCTGGAGAGAACAGGTCAGTCTTGGCAAGCCGTCTTTGCGTTTGCCCTCGTTGGCGCCATCTTCCTACTCTGGATCATGGTCATGGCGATACAAGTCTTCTATGAGGATTCATAGTGGCGTGCTGCTACAAAACGTGTTTGGAGATGCGTGATGCTACTTGGTACGATATGACGAAGAAGAATGTGGCCCAGAAACAGCGTTGGATACCATGAAATATTAGATGCATTTTCTGGAGTTTCTTTGTTTCCCTTTTCGGTCTGGGCTTTGTAAGGAATGGTCGCGACGATTTGGGGCAAAGATCGGTTTGGGACCGATGTACGTTTTGTCAGATTGTTTTTGGGCCAACAGCACGAGCATCATGACTCTCCCTTCTCGTGAGGACACGTAAAGACACGATTGAGTGTCAAAACGGTTGAGCATACGGCAGTAATTGATGTATTAATCATGGCGCTGTATGAGCGCGTATCCCAATTGCAAATCATAGGAGCCCCTGTCCCTGAGCCGATATAACGCCCTTTCGCTGATTCCCGGAGCCATGTCATGACCGACGACAAGAACTAGTCTTAGTTGGAGATCTTGGGGTTGACCTTGTTTCTGCATACCCGCAAAAATGACATTGGTCAGCAGGAAGTCTTCTGTGTGTTGAGAGGGGAAGGGAGAGAAGAGTGTCGACTTACCCAGTGGCCTTCTCGTATCCGGTGCGCAGACCGTCGGTGATCTTCTCGAGCTTGCCCTCGCCAAGCTTGCCACCATTGTACTTCTTGTCGAGCATACCGGCGGCTGGTTGGAAGGTTAGCTACTTTTCTGGGAGACCGGAAGAGAAGAAGGAAGCAAAAGAAGTCACATACCCTTGTCACCGTAATCCTGCTGAGGGGCACCACCGGCGTGTTGCTGGTTGGTGCTACCGCTGCCGCTGCCGCTGCCTGCTGCCTTCTTGATGAAATCCATGATTGCTGGGTTGGTTGATTTGGTATTTGGGATGCGTGTGGTGGTTTTGGTTCAATGATGTTGACTGGAAATATCTATAAGCCATCCAACACAGTGGGCATTCCAGGACTTATATACAGATTGAATGGTGGGATGGATTAGTACACCCAAGCCGAATGACAGAGACGTCATAGGCCTCCTCCAGCCGTTTCATTGTTTGCTTTCTCCCCCAGTCTTCCAAGATTTCCACGGCAATGCACCACAGCCACAGCCGCATGCGCTTCCCTTATCCTGGCTGAGACTAGGAGAACACCTTGAGACAGACGCTAGAAAATTGACGTCATCGCCCATAGCGGAGTCCAAGCCTCTGGTGGCATGATTCGCTACGGCGGTTCCTGATTCGAGGGTTCTCAATGTCACCTAAAATCAGGGTCGTAGAGAACAAAGACCCCGACAAGTGATGTCTGTCTGTTTTGTCTGTCTCGCCTACGAACGTTATCCAAACCCCAGTGTCTGAAGCCATCAATTGCGAACAGTGATATGCAGATGTGGCAGACATGACCATAGCAACCCAGGCCTTACATGTTCTTCAGCCCTTCTCTTTTGCATGCAGGACGCAAAGCCAATGACAGTACAGTAAATTCAATTCAATGCTATGTGATGATGCTAAACCTGCCCAATGCCGAACAACAATAAAACATTGCCATTCATTCATTTGTGAACAAACTCCCCAACGCCTGTCGTCTGCTAAAAATGGGTATCTCCTCCCCCATGGGCAAAGGTCTCGAACCGCCCTTCCTTCCAACACTCTCGCCGCCTGATGGATGGATATGTATGCTGTTGTTTCCTCCAAAGCCTCTTGGGCATCATCACCGCCAGCATCCTCCCTCTCCTCGTTCTCTATTTCGTGCGGTCCACACTGTATGGTGAGCAAGCCGTATCATCTAGCTTGACGGCCATTCACGAAATAGTCCTTCCCCCGAATCTCGTCGTGGCTTGGGCTTCCATCATCCTGGCTAGATCCTCCTCCAGCTAGCTATCCCCTTCCACTTGGCCCGGTATACCTATACTACGATATCATATGTACAACGTAGGCGCGCCCTCCTCCCAGGCGCTCAGTCCCAGGCCAAGTATATACATGGATGATGCTTGCTTGTGTTACATCGTGGCGTCATATCAACAGTTAAGTTGTTCTAAAGAAAGAAGAGACTAAGAGACTTCGGGGCCCTTACTTCTTCATCATACCAGATCCTCGACCCACCCCATCGTCTCTCGGCGGTCGTCCGAAATGCGCGCGTACTCGAGCAGCAGCCGCAGCACGTAGACCTGCATGTCCTCCTTGCGCAGCACCTTCTCGGCCCACTCCTTGCCCGCCATGGCAATCTTCTCGGCCTCGGCGTCGTGCGCCAGCACCTTGTCGCCGTACCCCATAAAGTACTCCAGGATGCCGTAGTAGTCCCCGAAGCGCGTGTCCATGGGCACAAAGTGCTTCCACGCGAACAGCCGGCTGTCGTGCCACTCGCGGAACAGCGTGCTCTTGATCGGCAGGCTCGTGCTGCGCAGGAAGCCCAGGTAGCGGCCCGAGAAGCTGTTGCCGTCGATGTCGGGCAGGTACTTGAAGTCGAACTGGTACGAGAGCGGCTGGCCCAGCTCGATCTGGAAGTGCGGGTCCGTGTAGACGCAGTGGCCCCATTCCTTCGGGCCCTCGAGCTTGTCGTCGCACATGAGCTCCGTAAAGGCCACGTCCGTCACGTCCCGCACCCACTGGCCCAGCTTGGCCTCCTTCTGGGCCGTCAGGTTGTACTCGGGCAGCGGCATCGCGAAGTTGATGGGCGCCTCCACCTCGGCCTCGGCGCGCGTGAGCTTGGTGCCGTTGTTCATCGAGACGAATCGATGTCGCTGGAAGCTCTTCCAGTTGTTCGCCTTGTTGCGCCCTCCCGTGGCCACGCCTCGCCAGATGACGCTGTCCATCTTCTCCTTCCAGGGGCCGCCTTGATAGCCATCGCCGGTGAACCGTTCTTCTTCCTTCCAGTACATGGGCGCCGGCAGCAGAATCTCGTTGTTGACGGCAAGCTTGCTTCCGCCGAACATGGGGAAAAGTACCTTGGTGGCCGAGGTGGAGAGGGGCTTGATGAAGATGCCCTCGAGTGCCTGAAGATCGGGCTGGTGGCAGAACTCGGTCGACAAGCTGAAGTTGGAAGTGTAGCCGCGGTACTGGTGCGGGCTAGCATTGGCCGGCACAAAGGCTGGGGTCTTGTCGAAGGATCGCACGGTGCCGGCCAGTCGAGCCGGACTCTGGGGGTGGCACCCTCGGCGCGCAATCAACCAGTAGGGTTCTGCATTGTTCTCAAGTTAGCCACATGTTCGGGGATTGCAAGCGGGCGGGCAGGCATTGCTGATGTTCCTTACCGGTCGACTCCCACTTCTTGTTACGAGTGGAAGGTCTTCGATCCGTACCGGGTTTCGGGAGCGGCTTGAAGTCGGACACGACGTCCTTGGGGGGGACCATGACGCGCATTTCCTTCTCCTTCTGCACGTAGCGGTTGATGTCTTCCCAGGGCACGACCAAGCGAGGCTCGTCCATGGCGTTGAGCGCGATATCCATATCCGGCAGGTACTCCTCGATGGTCTTGATCATGGACAGCCAGATGGTGGTCCAGAACCAGTCGCTCTCGGCGCTGGCGTTGCCGTTGCGGATGTTGATGGTCATCTCGTAGTCCCAGGCCTCCTTCCGGATGCGCCTAGCATCGAGGCCCCAGAAGGGGTTGAGGTCGTGGTAGATCTGGTCCCAAAAATCCTCGACGATGACGGCGTTGTGCTTCTTGGCGAACTCGTACCAGGCCTTGAAGCCGGGCGGCGGGTGGCGGCCACGGCGCGTGCGGTAGGCCTTGGCGGCCTCTTCGAGCGTGTGGGACTCTTTGGCCATGGCCTCGCTGAACTGGGTTTCGGCGACCTTAATAAGAGCGTCGATGGGGTGGCCAGCGGTCGAGTCGTAGGGCATCGTGGGGGGCTTGTCGTCGACGAGCGGCTGCTCCTGGGCATCGCTGAGTGGCGATGACGGCCGGCTGCCGTCGGCCGGAGTGTAGAAGGGGTCATGCGCGGCGCTGTTTCCGGGCAGAACGTACGTCACGGGCACCTCGGCGGGCTGGGAGGAATAGTAGTAGATCAGACAGCACAGCAGGGCGCCCGGTAGGAGATAGCGTATTAGATGGGATGGGCGCCGCGGGGGAAACGCTGGAGAGCGCATCGTGGGGCAGAACAGGGAGCCTTTGAGGGCCGCCACTTTGTCGGTTGTGTGTGGTCGTCGTCGTCTTGGCGGAGGAAACAAATATGCCTCAAGGCAATTGAAGGAATGAGCCCTTCCGTCCGAGTAGAGAATGCGACGGTCTCAGCAGTAGCCTTCCACAATACACAGACCAGTTTGTTATACAGCGCGCAAGTAACCCTCGGTTGGCGACAAGCTGGCTGGCTGAAGCTGATGTTTCAAAGGCGGAAGAAGGAAGTGGAACAAGGTCGGGTCAAGGTCGAGATCGAGGTTGAGGACCGATGACAAGGCTCACAGGTGTGGTGCAATAATGGAAATATCCACCAGCTCGGACGATATAGTGTTGTGCAATGGGCGCGGAATGACTGGAGTAGGCTGGGGGTGGTTGCGATCTATCGTGGGTTGCGTCGGGAGTGGTCGAGGCCGAGCGTTTGCTTGGTTTCGGTGGGCGCGTCGAGCTAGTGGGAAGAGGAACAAGAATGGAAAGAACAACACGTCAACAATTACCACAATACTGGGGCAGTAGAATCGAATTGTAAGGAAGCTGGCACAGAGAAGAAAGAGGTTAGTAAGAACGCCAAGGTCAAACAAAGGAGCGTGTGGTCGTGAGTGTGTATGTGTGTGTGTGTGTGTGTGTGAGTGTCAAGAAGTAGTGAGGCTAGCGAGGTGGTTCATTTAGGCAAGGCAGGGTAAGGCAAAGCAAGTGCTGTACGGAGTAGTGCTGCATCAACTAACCGGTCAGGTCCGGTCGGTTGCAGGCTGTTTGCTGGTGTGTTTTCAATCAATCAACGGCCAATCAGGGCAATGCAGCAACCCGCATCGTTATCAATGCGTCGTCGTCGTCGTCGTGACGTACCTCTTTGCCGTATGAATTGTCGAACAGTCTCGGGATTCCGTAATGGTTCGATCGTTCGTTCTTGAAGACCACAAATGAAATCTGGGGGTGAGAACGTTAAATGACCATGTAGCACCACTAAGTACATAAAGAGGAGGAGACTCTCAGGTCGGTCAGTGGTGTCAACAGTTTCCCATCGTACATAAACGGTTAGTACCACCACTATGGGGTACTGGCTGGGCCTGCTTGGCTGGACAGAAAGTGCCGCTACTGGCTGCTCTCTCTGCTGGAGAGTGTGCGGGCGCATGTTGTGTCTTCTATTGCGTGCCTGTTCCTGGGCCGCTATGAGTGTGGGTAAGACGAGCGTTGGAGGAATGGGAATCGACACAACCGGCGCCGATCAATTTGACTAAATGATGGCTTGGCACCAAGGATTCGTCTCGCATGCCAGCTCTTGATTCGAACGACAAGTCTTCCCCTCCGGCCTATATTGCATCTAATCAAAACGGATCGCCAAGCTCTTGCCAGGTAGCAAGCGATAAAGCTTTTCCGCAAGTGAAGAATACTAAATATCGTGACATCTGTCCCTGCTTTCTTTAGGCGGGGGAACACGTAGGAAGGAATGCAACAATGGAAACCCATCTGCCATACGTAATCTTGGCCGCCGTGCAACGTATTCGTGTGTGCTATTCTCGTCCTTTTTGATTGCTTACTGGACTATTAGTGTGTATACATACTTGTTAAGCGACATCACATTGCGAAGGGTCAGCCGTTGCAAGCCTCGTTACTAGGCATCTCACCCGCCCGTCCTCCCCGTTACTGAGCATGTCTTAGAATTCCCTCTCCGCATGTGTACCTACCTGTCAGTCAGCTGGTTTGTCCGTCCGCATGTGAGACGAACGGTTGTTGATTCAGAAACTGTGTAGCATTGTGTCTACGGCTACATCCGAAAGTCATATATGTATCAGATCAGAAGTATGCATATGCACACGATTATTTCCCTCATCACCGTCCTTGACTCCTTGTTTCTTCTCCAGTCCATGAGCGCATCGCAATTTCAGCTTCTCCTCCATTGATGGTCGCCATGCTAGCTTTTGATTGCTGGAAATCTTCAACAGCTCGGGGTTGGAGCTGACCACGCAAAGTGCGCAATCAACGTCCCCGCCCCCGGGGCTCAAAGGGGAAAGTGTGGAGGAAGATCAAATCTCCTTGGCCTGCCGGGTTTCCTCTTCTGGTCCCGTCTCTTTGGGTCGTCTCCAGTGTGGGCACTGTCTTGATATGCCTCATCCTGCGAAGAAATTATTGGTGGTAGGTCCCGTCGCTGGAGATGCGAGGCTTTGAATGACTCGAGACAGTCAGCGGCCCTCTAGAAGAACGCGGATCATGGGCTTATATTCCCAAGGCATCAAGCTTGGACAGTAAGAGTCGAGCGGCTCTACTGTAATTGGGATCATTGCGATATAATTCGGATCCGCGCAGCCCTAAAAACTGCGATCGCCCAAGCAAACACCAAGGGCGGTTCCGAGACCCAAGGCTCAGCCACAGCCCCAGAATCGGGTTGATGTTGGCCACACACATTGTCTTAGTCTAGAATCCCGTCATTTGTCATTTGAGGACGGCATTTCACTTCTCTCCCCCCCTCTCTGTTCACCCTCGTGCCTCAACTCTGTCGACAACGTATGACTTGTGAACCTAATAACCCCCCCATTTATTCTCCCTCGTCCCAGTCAGGCCCGCCTGCCTGTCCATCCCGCGCCCGGATGACTCGTCCAACGACGTTCAGGCCCGATTGCGTGTCGCTTGTTTGAGAATCCGCTCACGGCCGGCCTTGGCAACGGGACTTCGGCAGCCATCTATCTACTTTTCCTGTTTTCGGTCATGATTTCTGAACGACTCACCATCACTTAAGCCATCCAATGGGAATAGAAAGACTTCTGTGTTCGACTGGCCTATTCGCTCCATTGCATCCGGATGAAACAAGTCCGCCTTCTTCGGTGTGCGTGCTAGCAATTGGCATTGTAATTCTTCCATAATCCCATTTTTCGACATGATAATACCCTGCAAAGCTCGGCAGTCACGTACATGTACATATATGTGCATAACGCATCGTGTGACGTAGTACCGTTCTGCGGTGCAACGGAACAACTGCTGAACAAGCGAAGCCTTGCCCTTTTAGTAACAGTATCAAAAAGTGAGAAAAGGGAGATGGCTAGACCTCGTTACCATGACAACTAATCTTGCACACATTGAGATGAAATCGTAAGATATAAGAGCCAACACTGGGATTTGGATTCCGTGCAATGTGTACCGAGTAACATCAACCCAATAGTGGTTCGGGTTCGCTTGTGAAATCAGTGTTAAGCGCATTTGGCGCAGGAGAAGAAAGCCTGGCTGGCATGAGGGATATCAAGTACATGTGTATAATATTTGTACATTGCCAACTGTTCAATAGGAGGTATCTATCTATCTACACAACATCCTACACAATGAATAAATCATACAGAACAGGCCAGACAGCCCCCCTACGGATCATCCATGTCGTGGTCATCCGAGATGCTGTCGTCCTGGGACCGCGCCAGCAGCTCCTGGTACTCGGGCCGGAACGGCCACTCCATAAACCGCTCCAGCAGCTCCTGCCACTGCCGGTGGTTGAGCACGCGCGGCGAGAGGCCGCCGTAGTGGCCCTTGGCCGGCCGGCCCCCGAGCGCCGGGTCGTGCAGGCTTTTGCAGCGCGGGATGATCCAGTCCGCGGCCCCCGGCCAGACGCCGTCCAGCATCTTACGCAGCGACCCGGCGGGCGCCATGAAGAGCGCCCGCGTCAGCAGGTCGAACATGTCGGCCGCCCGGTTCGACTTGGGCCCCGTCTGCGTCAGGAGCGGGTGCAGCGTGCGCGGCTGGATGTCGAGCAGGCTGCAGTCGACGTTGGGGAAGAAGTCCAGCACCGTCGTCTCGAGGGGCTCGTACTCGCGCCGGTCCCACATCATGGCGGGCGGGTCCTGGCGCATCAGGTGCACGTTGTCGAAACACTTGAGGTAGTCGAGCCGCTTACTAGTCGGCAGCCGGCTGAAGCTGTCGTCCCACTCGGCCTCGAGCTTCTGGATCTCGTCCTCCGTCGCCTCGCCGGGGTTCGTGCGCAGCTGCGTGATGGCGTCGTAGGCCTGCTGGCGCTCGAAGATGGACTTGAACCGCATGATGTCGGAATTGCCGCGCCAGTGCAGCCTCCGCATACGCGCACGCTCCTCGGAGTCCGCGGCAAACTCCTGCGACTCGTAGGCCTCCTCCATCGAGGCCAGGGTCTCGTGGTAGGTCCGCTGGAAGACGGGCGTCGCGCCGCCCGCGACCACGATGTCGCCCCTGTCCAGCTCGGCCAGCGCGTCCTTGTGCTCCTGCGGGGTCCGCCGCTCCGGCATGACGAGGCCGCGCTCGCGCATCCGCTTGGCCGTCATCTGCGCGCTCAGCCGGTCCAGGTTGGCGTCGCGCACGTACCAGTGCGAGTCCGGACCGGACTTGCCGCAGACCTCGTGCAGGTACTCGCAGTGCAGCTCGGCGTCGATGGCGCTGCGCTTGCGCCGCTGCATGCTGCGGGCGACGATGCAGCTCTTGTCGTCGCGCCGCGTCCACAGCAGCATGCGCACCTGGCCGTAGCGGTGGAAGATCTGGCCCGTCCGGATGGCGTCGATGAACTGGTGCTGGACGAGCCGGGCGATGGACTCGAAGCTCATGTAGCGCTTGCGCGGGTGAAAGGCGATGTTGGCCGTCACCAGCAGCGTGTCGTTCTTATGGGACTGCGGGGGCCAGCTTCTGGTGCGGCAGGAATTCCGGGGTTAGGACCGAGTTCAGGTCTTTCCACAACATGCCGGATTTGGGGGTTAGCTTGGTGCCGGGCCGGTTCAGAAGGTCCTCCAGGAATGGTTTATAGAAGGCATCATCAGGCTCCATGAGGATATGCGAGCGCGGCTGGAGGTAGTCGTTGAGCCTGCGACTCCAAAGGCCGACGCCGGGATAGAGGTCGAGGAGGTCGCAACCCTTGTGCCGGTCCAGGGAGGGCCCGATGTAAGACAGAATGTCGTCGCAGAGTTCGTCGCTCACGACATTGACCCTGGTCTTGTCGCCCTTGGGAGCCTTGCCAGCCCTGGACCGGGTGGGCTTCTTCTTGGGCTGGGCGTCATCTGCTTGTTCTTCTTCCTCGAGGACTTCTTCCTCTAGGGGTTTAGCGTTCCTGTGCCTCCAGGTGCCGGTGGCGAGTAGTTTTTGTGCTGTGGGAGTGACGGCCTCGAGCTCTGACTTGAGAAGGACGTTTTTGCGTAGTTTATCGGACCAGTTAGAGGCATAACGGCTGTTAGTGAGAGCCGACAAGGTCACGGCATTTGGCCGGAATCTGCAGCGGGCCGCAAAAGTGCGCAGAGGAAAGACTCGAGTTGGAATCATCCGCGGTGGCTTCCGAGTAGAACAATGAATGACAAATTGTTTCCTTCAATTATCCGTCCTTTGCTTGCCAGTTTGTTGTTCTTTTGATGCGCCGAAAGAGTATGGTGGGGAGGTCTTCTTCATTGATGTTCATGCTAGTGGTGATGGCGATGGTGCAGGTACAGTGTGTTCGTTTTCTGCCGTTGCATGCCGCTTGAATTTCGGAATACTGCCAAGTGCCTGGACCTGGACCTGGACCTGGACCTGGATCTGGATCTGGATCTGGACCTGGATGCTATTTATCCACCGACTGGCCAAGTCCCGACTCCCGAGGCAGGGTTCAATGCCGTGCTCCTGCAGACCCCAAAATAGCGTTCCCGCCCCTCGGGACTTTGATCTACCTACGGAGTACATACTACTCGGTGCATCATGCAGTCGCTGTGGCTGCTTTGTTCAAGGGGTCAGCTGCGGCGACAAATCTGCTGCATTCCTATTGTTCTGACTTCTTGTTGGTCTGGTGGTTGCTGCCAAGATGTACGAGGCTCAGCCACGTGGGTGTATTGGAGCCTTCTGATCATAACCAGAAGCAGCAGCGAGATGGGCGAAAGGGAGGCCAGGAGAGAAAGAGCATGGTCAAACGAAGGAGACAGGACCGTAGGCTGAGACCAACCACATACACAGAGGCGGGTATGCCGCATCCGCAAATGGAGTTCAAGGAGTGTCCCAGCCAGAATATATTAAAGTACGGATCGACTATCTCAGAGTCCAAGTCTCTATGTAAGCTTAGGATTAAGAAGTATCAAAATGCAAAGCCAAATACAGGGGTGAATATTCAAGTACACATTCTTGATATCACATTTGATTGATTGAAAACTCCAGATGTTGGTGGTTTTTTCCTGCTTGAAAAGCAGTGCGCCCCCCAAGCCCCCAAGGCCCCCCCCCCACCAAATCGCTAACGTTAGTGGACTGCCCCTCCAACCCCACCACCATTCGCACTGTTGCACCTGAGTACCTAATTGATTGATCCCTGGCTTAGCTAGCACGGTGGTACGAGGCCTGCATCCATCTTGTCGATAAGCACTTCCTTGATGTCAGCAGCATGAAGCATTCCATTACGTCGTAACCCAAGCCTGTTATTCGATTCCATCGCAACTTTCCTTATACCGGTACTCTACGCAAAGGCAAGCCGACGGCAACATACATACGAAGCCTGGCAGACCTCTTAATCGTGGCAAACATCAATCAACGAGCTGCTACCTCTCCAAGACGATCAAACATGTAGGCAACCCAAGGCCCCCCTTGAGGAGACCAGACTGACTCGTGCTCGCTCACTATGCCATCATCTCTCTCTACCTCTGCTTCCACTAATCAGCTACGATCTCCATCTAGGATTGAGCCGTCACAGCGCCTCCGCCGCGCCGTATGTGCCAGCGATGCCCTCCTCGCCCAGCGAATCCTCAAGTCCCATCCCCAGCTTCTCCACAACCCCGACACCTCGCCCCTCGGCCTCTCCAACTCGAACCTCCATCTGGCCGCCAGCCTCGGCCACCTGCAGAGTCTGCAAGGTCCTCGTCGCCCTGGGCCACGAGGAATCGACCCCGGCCCTCAACGAGAACCACCAGACCGCCCTGATGCTGGCCGCCGCCGCCGGCCACACCGAGGTCGTCCACTTCCTCTGCGAGCACAACCCGACCACCATCGCGCGCCAGGACGTCCGCGGCCGCGACGCCATCATGGAGGCCAGCCTCGGGGGCCACGACACGGCTGTCCAGATCCTGCTGACGTACGCGCCCGGCGGCGCCACGTCGGCCGTGCAGTCGGCCGACGCGGATGGCAACACGGCGCTGCACTTCGCCAGCAGCAACGGCAACCTCCTCGTACTGCGCACCCTCCTCGCGGCCGGAGCCGACGCCGAGAAGCGTAACGTCTGGAGCTGGTCCGCCGTGGCCTACAGCGCCACCGTGCAGGCCGAGGTCTACCTGAAGAGCCTCATGGTCGATGCCGAGAAGAGGAGACGCGCCCTGAGCGACGCTTCCGACTTGTCCAGGGCTTCCGACCCCAGGAGAGCAGGGGCTGTTCGTATGGTTACGCAGGAACCGGATGGATCATGATTTCCAATGCAAATGTTTGTTGGTGGAGTTGAATGTTGACAAAGGCTCTGATGGAAGATGATTGCTCACAAGACACTTGGATCGGACGGAATCCGGCCAAGAGTTCACCTGGCGGCAAGTGGCGTGTCGATCACCCACTGGATGCTGCAATGGCCAGGTCGATGGCAATTGGGAGCCAACAAACCTTCAGCGTCAGTGATAAGCTGTTGTCAAGCAGATTCGGTCATCAAAGCATTCTGCTGCTGGCAATCCTTGTGATGATTACCTAGCTTGTCATGTGGAGATGACGGTGATTGCCTAGGTCCAGCACAATCATGCCGGCATGTGCAAGTCAAGTCAGGGATATGTTCAATCGGTGACTATTTGCTCAAAAGCACCGACAGTTTCTCATGCGGCGCTCGAGGACCGGGGAAGTTGCAGCCGAATGGCAGCAATCAGATGCGAGATGTTTTTCCACCAGGTGATGTCGCAGCCCCGTTTCGAGATGCTCTGCTCGGGTTGCAGTTTGATACCACCTGTAATTTGGGGCAGCTCAGCGATATTGGATTGGTCTGAGACGAGGCTCTATCAACTCGTGGCGGGTGGGGGAAGGGGGGATTCAGGCCCAGATCTTCATGATGTCCATACAAGTAGTATGACCTTTCTGGTAGCGATGGACTCGATTCTATAGTTCAACATAGCTTTATGTTCACATCGTTATCTCCTGCAGTCTACAGCCTACGTACAGAGCCGGCTTTCCTGTTACTGTTCCCTGCTTACATGTAGCCTTCGACACTGGAGACCGGTAACAGGACAGGCATAGAGTGCATGCCATGTGCACGAGAGCAGTGATGGTGGGAATGGCCCTTGGCCACAGTCCATTGAGGCTCGACGCCTACTCTCCCGTAACAAGTGACTGGTATGGCTATTCTCTGCCTCAGGCAGTCTACTTGTCATTCTCAATCATATGAGCATCAGCGTCCAGTCAAATGGAACTCTGGCCGCTTGCAGCACGTATCGAAGAGCCTCGCTCTTCGTAACAGCAGGCAGGTATGCAGTAGTTGTTCATACCAGAAATTCAATCCAGCGTTCTGGGCTATCATGGTCACTTGCATTCATTCAGGCATTTTGTCGAAATTCCCTTTGTGGGCTCCAGGCCTGCATGACCATCTGATGTATTCACAGTGACTTGTCCTGCATCATCCATGAGCCCCTTTTGCCTAGCCTTGCCCCGGGTGACTACAGAGAGTGAACGCAGCGCACCATGACTGCAACATGCAGTCCCCGATTCAAATGTGGGAAGCAAAAAACCTGTCTTGGAGGTCTGCAATATTCTAGACTTGGTCTTCCATTCTTCGCTGCATTCACAAACAGAGTCGCCGGCCATCACCTCGTCCTCGTCTTGAGCATCGCCGATACTCCCACACAAGCTGACAAGTCATCAAGCAACCTTCTGCTGCACTTACTTGCCATCAGCATCCGCGAATCACTCTAGTAGCATTTCCATTCTGTCTGTCAATGTGTGCTGCACAGCAGAAGCGATAAGATCCGCTTGTCGAGTGGAGCGCTAACATCGCTTTGCACGACTATCGTGAGCCTCAACTCCTTTGCACTGCACATTGACAACAACATCTCACCTGTTCGGCGCGATTTCTATTTCTGCCACTGGAACGGAGGCTTTGTGTTTTTGCACACAGGTTAACGCCAAGGTTTGTATGATTCCCTCGGCGCGGTCAACTTGATCTTCTGCGGAATAGTCTTGTGCGGGCTTCCATCCAAATCGGCGATATAGCAACAGGGAGGCGGCGATATATTTCCGTCTGACATCTTGCGTATACGCAACGTCAATACCTTCAAACCTTGCTCTAGGTCCCTTGGACAGAAACACTGACTCTTTGACAGGCCTGGCTTCGCCTCCCCTGGAGATATCATCGCCGACTCTGCAAATCTGCCACTCCGTGACTTGAACGACTCCTGTTACATACTGTAAGTTTCATATCCCTGTGCATCGTGGTCCTTCCCTTGTCTTTGTTTCCGAGTACTAGTTGTCTCTTGATAATCATCGTCTGTTGCCCACCTCTGTTCTGTCTATGCATGTTACTTTGTACGTCCCTCAGTCGATCTTTGCACGCCCCTCACTTGCTGCGTATTCCCCTAGCATAATCCCTCTCGTCTTCTTTCCTTTTTCCAAGGGAAGGCTGATCTATTCAATATCTATTCAATGATGTTGGGAGTGCACACAGTGACTCGTCTGCACTCTTCACTTGCTGCACCACGCCCCTCGCCTAATCCCTCTCGTCTTCTTTCCTTTTTCCAAGGGGAAGGCTGATCTATTCAATATCTACCCAATGATGTTAGGAGTGCACGCAGTGACTCGTCTGCACTCTAGGTCCGGTCTGTATTCAATGCTGGTGCTGTATTCAAAGCATTACGTCGGTGGCTGTGACTCACGGTGTAGGTGCTCCTGGCTGATTCTGCGCAGTGTATTCACTCTCGATACTCGTCGTCCCATCTATAAAAGGGCGCGTCTTTCCCACCTCTTCGGCATTTCTTCTCTTGACCACAACACCAAAGACATACCACACTGTCAACATCTCCCGCACACAGCAATCCACACTTGCAACACACACTTGCAACAACCAGCAGCACTTTGCCCAACCTACTGCTATACTCTCTGGTATGTATCTACCCCTCTCCCCTGGCTTTCTCACCATCCCCAACGTCTGCCATTCTGCGCCACCCCGAATCTCTTCCAACCTGTTGGCCGCCTACTAATCTGTCGTCGACCCCTTTTAGGTCAGTGATCTCCCCAGTTGCTCCCCAGCAGCCCATATTTGCACGCCATCACCACTGTATTCGCAAACCCAACCCAACACCTTGTCCATCAACCCCTGATCTGACCCTTGAGTCAAGACAACCCCCTTTTCTCTCCCTCGCTTTGTCTGTGGCTAGTCGTTCGAACTAGTCAACAGACGCTCACATTCATCAAGGTGGATTCTCCTACTCCCCAGAACGCTGAAGCCCAAGGTAACGACCCCGGTGTTACCATTGAGCTTCCGTATCCCGCCGTCAGCCTCGTCGTCGCCCACAGCTTCGCCTACGTCCGCCGGACCCGCACCTGGGCCTGGTTTATCTGCGCCTCCTTCTACGACGCCGATGACAACGAGCTCTGGCACACCGAGATCCTGATCGGCTCCCAGCTCAACTACAACCGCGCTGCTGAGCATCTCTTCGGTTCTGGTAAGTGTTATACTTCCGTCGCATGTATGCTCCTGTTTCAGCACCTATTCCGTCTCGTTTCCTGTTCCGTCCCATTCTCTGTTCCGTCTCATCACCGATTCCGTCGCATGTCTGGCCGCTTCTATCACCTAAATTCAGGACAGAATCATTGAGGTCAGACGGCTCATGCCCCAACCCATGTATCTCTACACTCCAACCTTTCCACATGAACCACATCCCAAGCAATGCCACTCTTGTCACCACAGCTCGTCTGGGAGGTGAATACTTGTTCCATTTTTGGAGATCAACCGACTTTGTGCAAGTATGACTCGGCTTCTTTCACTCCGCATCATTGTGGCCACACATTGCTGCGCAGAAACTTGTGTATTCACTTGTCTAAGGGGGGGGACACCTCCAAAGCAATTGAATGCACACTGGTTTCTTACATTCATCATCGTGATGAGTCGTCCCATGCATTGGGCGACTCACATGCGACGGAATGGTGTCGTCTGATTGAGTCGTCCAAATCTTGAGGACCTGTATAAATATCTGCCAACTTTCCCTCCAACCTCAGCCTCTTTTCTTTCCTTCTACATCCAACATCAACCTACGTTAGCGAGTTCGTCCCAACTACTGGATCTTTGCTAATCAAGCCATCAAGACCCAGACAACACCAACTTCTCTTCGCACAACAGAATCGACGACAACTTCAGCAACTTACGTGCACACCACGCCAACATCATCAACCCTGATACCTTCAGCGCTCCTGGCCCCAACAACAACGACAGCATCGTCTTCCCCAATCCCAGACAGCTAGCTCTCACTACTCCAGCTCAGAGACCCCTAGCTCTGACCTATCCACGCTATCAAGGATATCCTCAGAGACCCTTGGCTCTCAACAACAACTACTACCCCCAGATCCCCCAGTACTCACCCAACAACTCTCTCGTCATGTCTGGCGGCTGGAACCCTCGCGCTGGCTGGGACTCCGGCAACCCCAACCCCGGCGGCTTCAACGGCGGCGGCCCTGCTCCCACCAACGGCTTCCCCCTGCCTGGCTACAATCCCGCCAACACCGTCCCGATGTACAGCTACCCGCAGCCCATGCCGGGCCAGCCCTTCGCCCAAGGTCCCATCTATACAATGCCGCAGAACGGCTTCCAGCACCCGGTTCCCCAGTTCCCCGACCAGCAAGATCCGCGCTTCCTGAACCCGCACCCGGTCGTCACCCCCGACAGTGCCGCGCTCAACTTCCAGAACTCGACCGGCGGCGTCGGCTGCGAGCCGGGCTACAACTACTACTTCCCGGCCACGCACACGAAGCTGCACGTGATCAAGTCCAAGGAAGCCCCGTGGCGCCTCGCGCCCGGCATGGCGATGCACTTCGGCGCCTACCACGTGCCCACCCACTGCACGCTCGGTGAAATCATGAAGGGCTTCGGCGCGTGTAACGCCGACGCCAAGAAGAACCGCGTCACCGAGGTCAACCCGGGCGGCGGCGGCCGCTGGTACAAAGGCATGACCTGGAGCTCCGACGACAAGGACAAGATGAAGCTCACGCTCAAGGAGCTCGGCTGGGACCAGACGCGCTCCGGTCGGACGGGCGAAAAGCCGGTGGTCTGGGTCTGGATCACCAACACCTAATTAGGTAATTCCCGGGGATATACTTCGAAACGGTCATGCTATGGTTACGGTTGCGGTTACGGTTAAGGCTATATGGTTTTCGGTCACGGTTATGAAGGAATACGATGGTATAATAGCTTTGGAGGTAATGCTTTTTATGTTTTTCTACTAGATACACCCTCCCCTCTAGTTTCGATCCCACACATTTCTCCGCTTCGGCATACCAGAAACACCAAAAACACATCAGAAAATAGCATAAACAATCAAAACAGATATTCTTGGGAGAAAGTATAAGGATTTACTAGATAGTCTCATTCATGAAGCTATATTGTCCTATAGTTTACTTTCGTTATTCCCTGCAGGACCCCGTGACCCCGTAAGCTCACTGCAGTTTTATACTTGCCCGCTAGCACGACATCATTGTATACTGTCTGTTAGTCTCAAGGCTCGAATTGCAGAGCCTCACTCACCCCCTGCTCAAGCGATATCCACCCATCCCTTCCTGTCCACTTTTTCAGAAGCTTCAGCAACCGGTCTTGGTCTTCCTTCCCGATGGTGGCCAAGCAAAGTCCTTGCGAAGGGAGGTCCTCCATGAATTGTTGGTCTCGGTGTTGGCTGCACAGGATGGCCAAAACCACATTCACGTTCAAGGGTTCGGCCGCGGCGAGTAGTCTATCCCCCTTGATATCGGGGTCCAAGACAGCGGTAATGTGCAGAGCGGACACATCTTGGACGTTCACCTGGCATCCTTTTAGTTGTACGTATTAGTTAACGTAACCCACGGTCCAACTGACCACACGGTCTAAATGACTACCTTTAAAGACTTCATCTAATAAAGTATAAGTTAATTCCGCTACAACGTATTTAATATCTTAAAATTAATCGGAATCCTTATCTCTAGATACTTCTACATTATTTTAATAAGTACGAGCATTATGTCCGGGCTCTCCGTAGATTCTATAGCGTTGTGAGCGCGTTTTAAACGTCCTCGTACGACTACTCTTTTAACGCGATTCGTTTTATAATTATTTATTAATATTCTTTTAAAACTATAAGTCTTTTTTAGCTTATATACGAAGTGATCTTTTATTTTATAACCGTTTCTTTTTTATACGGCGGCGCTGGCTAAGTATTTTATTCGCCTTTTATAATACGGTTACTTTATTTTTTAATAAAGCGAGCCGGTATATAACTTACGTTATACCTTTCGTAGTTTAATTAAGTTTAGTTTAAAATTAATATTAGAGAGCTATTTTAATATCGCGTAATTTAATTTTTAATGTACTCGGTTTAAAATTAAGTTTTAATTAAATTATTTAAAGTTTTTAATTTTTAAAGTATAAATAAGTCGAAAGAGGTCGTTAAAGGCGTCGATATACGTAGCTTTATATTTAATTATAAAATAATATATTCCGGATTATATAATATAAATCCTACCCCTTAGAAACTTTTTTAAATATTTAAAACGATAAAAGTGACCTAGTGTTACGAACGAGCCTAACTTATGCGACTAGCCCCACCCCGGACACGGCGCTAGAATAACTCGAGGCGCTTATTAACTTAACTAGCTACACTAATTACGAAAGCTACCCTACGAGCCCTTTTATTAACGAAACTCGCCTATTAATTATAATAATTAATACTATAATAATTAAAAATAATATAACTACTTTAAACTAGTATTTAAAGGATAATACGAAATAAATAACTAAGAATAAATAACTATAATAAAATAATACTCGGTTATATAAAAATACGAAATAAAAACGCCGCGTAATAAAGCTTTAAGAATTAATTAATAATACTTAATTAAGTAATATTAAATAATATTAATTATAATTAAATAGCCGTAAAATAATATTTATATTAATAAAAAAAGAATTAAATATATAACGACAAATATTACTTATATATTTTATATAAATACTTTTTATTTTAATAATTAATTTAAATATTAATCTAATTTATTAATAAAGTAAATAACTTTAATAACCTTATTATAAATACTTTTAAATTTATATACCTTAATTACTTTTATTTTTACGGCTATTATATATTATATTAATAAACGCGGACTTTAATTACACGTTTAAATACTCTTTTATATTATTAAATATAAACTTTAATACGCTTTATTAAGTTTTTTTTAAAACTTAAATAATATTCGTTATATTTTAATCACTTTTATTTTTGCGAGTTATTATTTAAATCCTTAAGTAATAATACTTATAAGAATTATGTTTATACTTAAATTTAATAATACCCCTCGTTACGAGAAGGCCCCCGCCACTACTTTAAATACCTCTTAGCGAGATCTTACTATAGAGGTGGATAGTGATAATAATAACGACGACCTTACCCGATAGGTATTAGTTAAGTAAATTAAGGAATTTAAATAAAAAAGTACTAATTATTAATATTATTATATTAAACTCGAAAAAAAGTAACGAACTCCTCATTAAGAATACTTTAGAATAAATACTAGATATTAACGAGCTACGCAAAGAAGTACGCTTTTTCGCACCGCCGCTAATATTATTTAAACCTTTATTACCTTAAAAAAAGGTATAAAGATTAATACCATAATAACTTTTAACGAGATAAGTAAAAATCTCTAAAGATTCCTTATTTATATTAAAACTTATTAACGGTTTTATAAAAAGATATTTTAAAATATTATTTAACGAGTTATTTACGCCGCCTTGTTTTTTAAAAGTAAAGTACTTGCTTAGTTTAAACCTTATTTAAACGAATTAATAAAGAACCATTAATAAGTTAAGCTATACCGCGTAAAGGTATAACGAATTTTCGAAAATTACGATAGTTTCGAATAAGCTTTTAAATCACTTTTTTAAAACCCCGATAAAAAACGATAAATAAAAAAAGAATTAAAGACTTTTAAGTAAAAAAGATTAACCGCCTTTTACACCGCCGAATTCCGATGTATTATAGCTCGACTAAATTATACCGAAGTTACGAAGGTTATAATATATTATTAAGGATTAAAAGAAGACGTTAAGAATGAACTTAGCCGGCTTAATACCCTTAATAATTTCCTTTTATATATAGAGTTTATTATTAAGATCGATACTTATATATACGAATATCGCCGCGAGAAATAAGGCGGATAATAACGGTAGAGTAATTAAGTTTAAGCTAATATAAGATAACTATGTTATTATAGCGGACTTATAGATTTTAATGCTATTAAATATATTAAATATATATTACGGCCAACGGTTGTCTCCCGTGCGGGGTAACGCTTATAGTATAGAATTGGATAGAAATGACCTGTCTAGTTATTTCCGAAGCTTTTAGTTTTATAGCGTAGTAGTTAATCTATACGTACTGTAACATAATGACTGGACAAACCTGCTGAATAGGAGACGTGGGTTCGATTCTTACACTTACCGGACAGGGGCTCTCTCTAGCTGCCTGGGTAAGATCGCTAGTAAGCGGGCAGGGCCTTGTACGTCCCTTATGTAAAAGCCCTGGGGTTTCTCTATACTTAGCCTAAATCATGTGCGCCTAAGACTTGTTACTTTAAGGCATGAGGGCATGCCTTTAGAGAGGAGGCATAGTGTTACGGCCGACGGTTGTCTCCCGTGCGGGGTAACGTTTATAGTATATAATTGGATAGAGATGACCTGTCTAGTTATTTCTAAAGCTTTTAGCTTTGTAGCGCAGTGGTTAGTCTACACGTACTATAATAATATAATAAAAAGTAAAGCGTTACTTATTATAATTATTAAAAATAGAGATATTTCGCCCGAAATTATTAATCCTTAAAAAAGGATTTTCGAAAGGTCTTAAATAAACGACAAGTTAACGTTATTAGCGGTCGACTAACCCTTATAGCTATTAAAAGAAGTAGCGTTAATAGTACGCTAAACGTACCCTACGGTAACCTACTTTAGATAGCTTATTATAATAATGGTTGCTACGATTATTTAATAAATAAAGAGAGGACGAGATAATTCTTTAAAACCTTTAGACAGTAAGGGTACCACACGTACCCTCGTAATGATATAACGACAACCCTTTTATAATAAAAAAAAACAGCGAGGATAGTAATGAAGACGAAGGCCCGAAAAATTACTTAGCTTATAACGAGCATCGATTAAATGATCTTAGACGGCTTATTAGATTATTTACGCTAAAACTCGCCGAAGAAGTAGTGAAACTTCGAAACCTAAATATTAACGAATAGTTAGTAATTTCAAGAATTATATTTTTTAAATTATAAAAGCTGCGGTAATTACTTATTATATACGGACTTAAATAAAGAATAAAAGGAAACTACGCTATTAGTAACGATCTTAGAATTTCGTTAATATATAACGACTATTTTTTACTCGCTTAGATTAGTTATATCTATAATAGTTGCACCGAATACTTAATAAAGAAGCTTAAGGAGGGATAGTTTCTTAAAAGGATTAATAAGTGCTTAATTAAGTAACTATACCTCGACCACTTTATTAAGAAAATTAAAACGATTATACTTAACCCCCGCCGAGTTTACCTATTAATTAAAAAGACCCCCTAATAATTTTAAAAATATTACTTAAAAGGGTAGGGCTAGAAGGATTATACTAATAATAAGTATCTATAGTACGCATAAGAAAAGTTACGAGCTTACTAAACGCTTAAGGCAGACGTACAGCGCTTTTAAAACACCTAGAACTCTTAGGATAGAGGACCTGCTATAATAACAGGATCCTAAACACCGCCACCGCTATACGAACGCGAGACACCGTATATATAAACCCGTCGCTACCTACGAATAGCTAACGAATAAAACTTATTATAACGGTTAAAAAACGACCCCCGCCGGTTATAAAAGGACGATACTTAACGGGATATAATAGATCCTTATATTTAATAATAAATAACTAAGATATTTATAATTATATTATATTAATAATTAAAATAAAAAGAGTTATTATTTAAGCGCTATTAAATAACGAAACGTGAAGTAATTATATTTTATTACGAATCGTTAATAGCCTAGCTTTAGAATAATAAGAGAAAGACGCCTTATACCGATTTAAAACCGTCGATAAAGGATTTATAACGTATAATAATAGGAACGTACGAAAGGAAGTCGCGAATTTTTTAATTAATATCGAAAAACGTTATAAATAAATTACGTGTAATATTATAAACGTTATAAAATACGATATAATTTTAAAAATATCTTAATTACGGGTAAATAATTTTAAAATTAATTAAAAAATAGGTTAATTTTAATAAAATATATTAAAAAGAAGTTTAATTAATAAGTAGCGGTCTAAGAAATAACCTCTTAATAAACCTAAGGTTTTAAAAGTATACGTTATTATTAAAAAATTTAAGTTAAAGGTTATAACGATTATATTAAAAGAGTATTAATAATTTAAAACCTTTTTTAATACGAAATTAAAAGACGGGTTACTGTTTTATATACGGTAGGATTATGAAATACCGTTAAAAAAACGAAAAAACCCCCTTTTATACCGATTTATAAACCAAATTAAGAATATAAAGAAGCTTTAAAAAATATATTATAAAGAACTTCGAAAAAAGAGTTATATAACTATATATATCGTTAATAGGTTTCCTTATACTCTTTATCTCGAAGAAAAGTAAGAACGAGAAACCTAAGTAGCGTATATATATCGATTACTAGAAACTTAACGAAATTATTATTAAGAACTAGTACCCTTTACTCTTAATTAGCGATTTATAGAATAAGTTATTATACGTTAAGATCTTTACGATACTTAATCTTCTTAACGTATATAACCTAATCCGAGTTAAAGAGGGAAAGGAATAGAAAACCGCGTTTTAAACTAAATATAAGTATTTCGAATATTAAGCTATACCGTTCGGTTTAATTAACGCATTAATTAGAATTTAAGTAATAATTAACCACGTTTTACGAGAATATTTCGATAAGTTTATTGTAATATACTTCGACGATATCTTAATTTATTTTAAAAACGATAAATAATATCGAGAATATATAAAATTAATATTTCGAAAATTATAAGACGTTAACTTATTAGTTAACTTAAAGAAAAGCGAGTTCTATTAACGATCCGTTATATTTATAAAATACGTAATATTTTTTAAGACAATCCGAATAAAACTTTTTAAAATTTTAATAATTAGAAAGTGGTTTACGCCTATAACTATTATAAAAGTTAAATCCTTTTTAAAATTAATTAATTATTACCGGATATTTATCCCCGGATTTACTAGGTTAGTGATATTTTTAACGAACTTAACGAAAAAAAACGAATTATTTCGATAAATAGAGAAGAAAGATTAAGCTTTTTACGATATTAAAAAACGAATCCTTAATGAATTAATACTTCGCGTAATAAACTTTTTTAAATTATTTAAAATTAAAACTAACGTATCGAACTATATGATTAGAGGGTAATTAAGTTAACGAAATAATAACGGAAAAGTATACCTCGTTATATATTTTTTTAAAAAGTTAAATAAATTAAAACTTAATTATTAAATTTATAATAAAGAATTAATAACTATTATTAAAATGTATAAAAAATAAAGATATTATTTTAACGAAATAATAAAACTAGTAAAGGTTTATATCGATTATAAGAACTTTATAATATTTATTATTGTTAAAGAGCTAAATAAACGATAAATATAATGGTTTAAATTCTTATTAGAATTTAACCTTATTATTATTTACTATAAAAGTAGTAAAAACGGTCGCGCTAACGTATTAAGCCGACGACCGAACTATTAGGAAAAAGTTCCGCTTAAAACACGAATTATCCTAACTTATAATTAAAACGATAACCTTACGTTATCGCGATAATTAAATATTATAAACTCTATATAATATAATAACGATTAGGTTTTTAAGTTTCGATAACTAGATTAAACCCCGGATTTTATTAATTATACTAAGGATTAACTCGAGACACGAAATAACCTCGTTTTTTATTAAAATAAGATCTATATCTTTAAATAATACCGTAAAAATTTTATTAAGCAATTTCACGAATACCTTGCGTACGGATACTAAGGAGTATTTAAAACCTAGAAACGAATTACTAGGTAGTTCGATTACAAGAACTTTAAGCTAGCCGTAACTAAGGTTATTAACGAATACGACCTTTATAATAAGGTTAAGGTTAATAGACACCGTGTTATAACCCGACCTAACCATGCGGCTAAGATCCCTATAACCGACGGCACGGAACTACAATACCCCGACCAGGCTACGACACCACAGCCACAGACAGGACCGCCAGCTATATTAATATGAATTCACCTGTACTCCGCGACCGATTAACGCCTCGCACGAGCACTCCGCGATTAACAGTAAGCCGGATGAGCTCCCAAGCCAAAAAGGCAAAAGACGGAGGTCACGTAATAGATCTCAGGATCTTAACGAGATCTCAAGATCCGGCTCGGGCAGATCTCGCGAAAGCCGCGAGATCTAAAGGATTAATAAAAAAGGGATTAAATATATAATAATAAACGTTCCTTATATATTTTATATAAATATTTTTTATTTTAATAATTAATTTAAATATTAATTTAATTTATTAATAAAATATATTATTTTAATAACTTTATTAAGAATATTTTTAAATTATATATTTTAATTATTTTTTATTTTTATAGTTATTATGTATTATATTAATAAGAGTAGACTTTTATTGCACGTTTAGATACTCTTTCGTATTATTAAATATAAACCTTTTAATACGTCTTATTAAGTTTCTTTTTAGACCTTTAATAGCGTTCGTTATATTTTAATTACTTTTATTTTTACGAGTTATTACTTAGACTTTTAAGTAATAATATTTATAGGAACTATATTTACACCTAGACTTAATAATACCCCTCGTTATAAGAAGGCCCCTATTATTATCGTAAATACCTTTTAATAAGATCCCGTTATAAAGGTAGATAGTAATAATAACGATAACGGCCTTACTCGATAAGCGTTAATTAAGCGAATTAAAAAACTTAAATAAAAAAATACTAATTATTAATATTATTACGCTAAGTTCGAAAAGGAACGTAATACTTTTTTTAATAAAAGAAAACCTAGGATAGATACCCGATATTGATAAGTTACGCGAAGAAGTACATCTCTTCCGTACCGCCGTTAACATTATTTAAATACTTATCGCCTTAAAAAAAGGAATAAAGATTAGTTTATCCACGCTATTCGACGGAATAAACGGGAACTTTTGAAGGTTTTTTATTTAAATTAAAACCTATTAACGGTTTTATAAAAGAATGTTTAAAAACCTTACCTAGCGAGTTATCTATGCCGCCTCGTTTTTTAAAAGTAAAGTACTCGTTTAGTTTAAACCTTACCTTGACGAACTCGTAAAAAACGACTAGTAAATCGAACTATACCGCACAGAGGTATAACGTATCTTTAGAAATTACGATAGCTTCGAAGACGCTTTTAAATCACTCTTCTAAGACCCCGATAAAAAACGATAAGTAAAAAGAGAGCTTAAAACCTTTAAATAGAAGAGATTAGCCGCCTTTTATACCGCCGAGTTCCGACGTATTATAGCTCGATTAGATTATATCGAAGCTATTAAGATCATAATATATTATTAAGGATTAAAGGAGGACGTTAAGGATAAATTTAGCTGGCTAAACACCCCCGATAATTTCTTTTCGTATATAGAGCTTATAATTAAGATCGATACTCGTATATATAAACAATGCCGTAAGAAATAAGGCGGATAGTAATAATAAATTAATCGAATTTAAGCTAATATAAGACGACCGCGTTATTATTATAATATATAGCCTAGAAATATTACCGCGTATAACTATTACAATAAACTTATAAATCTTAACGCTACTAAACACGATAAAAACGATAGGAAATAAAACGTTACTTACTATAATTATTAAAAAAAAGAGTATTACTTTCGAGAATACCGAGCCCCGAAAAAAGATTTTCGGAAAATCCCCGATAAACGACACGTTAATACTATAATAAGCGAGGATACCCCTATATTAATTATTAAAAAAAATAACGCTACTACTAAATACGGCAGCCTATCCTAAATAGCTTATTATAACGATAGGTATACCCTCTACCGAACGAATAAAGAAGGAACCGGATAATTCCTTAAAGCTTTAAAAATAAAAAGGAGCCCCAACCGGAGCGTCGCAATAATAAGTAGAGATTTCGCTTTACCTTATAATCCCGTTCTCGATAACTTTAATAATAGCCATAAGACCATTAGCTAATAAAAGTAACTTATTAACTATAAACGATTAATCGGCATACTAATAAAGGAACTCGTAAACGAAATTACCAGATCTAAAAATCTTAAGAACGACGGATAGCTAGCTATCCTAGGTATTCCCTACCTAGATTTAAAATACCTACGCTAAATATTCATTACGGCAGGATTCGATTAAGGAGTCCGCGGTAACTACGTAATAAGCGATAACCCTCGAATCTCCCTTACAAGCGAAGCATACTTTATACTCTTATAGATTTTATACGTATACGACGCTTATATAAAACACTTCGCGAAAAAACTTAAAAATAAATAATTCCCCTAACGAATTAATAAACAAGCTATTATAAACCCATACCCCGACTACATAATCGGGAAGGTTAAAATATCGATCCCTAATAAACGACGCGCGTACCTGTTAATACAAAAAGATCCAAAGTGGCCACGAAAATACTACCTAAAAGAACGGGATTAAAAGGAGTATTTCGAAAACTAATACCTCGAACACGCTTAAAAAAAATCGCGATCTTACAAACGTTTAAAAAAAAGCACTTAATACTTTCAAAACGCATAAACACACGACTAACGAAAGAATCCCCTTACTATAATTAAGGACCTACAAAGCGCTTATAAACTCTAACGAACTTAATAAACTTCTAAATTACTCGAAAAACCCGAATCTTAAGTATTAAAAACAGCATTACACACGGGGAAGGGTATAAAAACATCTCCGCCAATATACTAAAAAACTCCCTATAAGAAAAAAAGGAACGACAGCGACGACGAAACGGTCGATCGCAAGAGTTTATCACCTACCTAAAAAAATATCGGTCGGGAAATAAACGCCGCCGAATATAAAAGAATAATACTAGGCGGATTAAGAAAAGTCCTTATACTAAATAACGAATAACCGAACCATCTATAAATATATTATCCTAATAATAAATATAAAAAAAGTTTATATTAAAACGCTACTCGATAGCGGAACGTAAAAAAACTATATCTTACCACGAATCGTTAACCGCTTAAAATTAGAATAATAGGAAAAAAACGCCCCATACCGATTTAAAACCGTTAATAAAGGATTTATAACTTATAAAAATAAAGAAGTACGGAAAGAAATCGCGAACCTTTCGATTAATATTGGAAAACGTTACAAACGAATCTCGTATAACATCACAAACGTTATAAAATACGATATAATTTTAAAAATACCCTAATTACGGGTAAATAGTCTTAAAATTAACTAAAAAATAAGCTAACTTTAATAGGATATATTAAAAAAAGTTTTAATTAATAAATAGCGGTCTAAAAAGCAACCCCTTAATAAACCTAAAATACTTAAAATATATATTATTACTAAAAAACCTAAGCCGAAAGTTATAATAATTATATTAAAAAAATACCGGCAATTCGAAGCTCTCTTTAATAAGAAACTAAAGATAGGCTTACCGCTTTATACACAGTAAAATCACGAAATACCCCTTAAAAATAAGAAAGAACCCCCATTTATACCTATATATAAACTTAACCAGGAACACAAATAAACCTTAAAAAAATATATTACAAAGAATTTCGAGAAAGGAGTTATATAACCATTCATATCGCTAACAGGTTTCCTTATCCTTTTCGTTCCGAAAAAAAGCAAGAACGGGAAACCCAAATGGCGAATATATATCGATTACCAAAAGCTTAACGAAATCATTATTAAAAACCGGTACCCCTTGCTTTTAATTAGTAATTTACGGGATAAACTACTACACATTAAAATCTTTATAATACTTAACCTCCCTAACATATATAATTTAATCCGTATTAAAAAAGGAGAAAAATAAAAAACCGCGTTTTAAACTAAGTACGGCTATTTCGAATACTAAGCCATACTATTTAATTTAATTAATATACCGGCCAACTTTTAATCGATAATTAATTACGTTTTACAAGAATACCTTAATAAGTTTGTTATAATATACCTCGATAATATCCTTATTTACTCCGAAGACGATGAATAATATAAAAAGCACGTAAAATTAATACTTTAAAAGCTATAAAATACTAACCTATTAATAAACTTAAAAAAGAGCGAATTCTATTAACGAATAATTACGTTCGTAAGATATATAATATCCCTTAAAAAAATCTAAATAAAATAATTAAAGATTATAGTAATAAAAAAGTAGCTTACGCTTATAAACGCTATAAAAGTTAGATCCTTTTTAAAACTAGCTAATTATTACCGGATTTTCGTCCCCGGATTTAATAAGTTAGCGATACCTCTTACAAACCTAACAAAAAAAAAACTAATTAAATAAATAAAAACGGAAGAGACCGCCTTTTAAATAATAAAGGAGCGAATCCTTAACAAACTAATATTTCGTATAACGGACTTTACGAAACTATTCGAAATAAAAACCAACGTATCGAATTATACGATCGGTAGGTAACTAAGCTAAATAAACGAAAACGGGAAGCTATATCCCGTCGCATTTTTCTCGAAAAAGCTAAATAAACTAAAACTTAACTACTAAATTCACGATAAGGAGTTAATAACTATTATTAAAATATTTAAAAAATAGAAACATTACTTTAACGGAATATTAAAACTAATAAAGGTTTATACCGACCATAAGAACCTTATAACGTTCACTACTACGAAAGAGTTTAATAAACGATAAATATAATAGTCTGAGTTTCTTTCTAAGTTTAACTTTATTATTATCTATCGAAAGGGTAGCGAAAACGGTCGCGCCGACGCACTAAACAGGCGACTAGACTACTAAGAAAAAGTTTTATTAAAGATTAAAACTATCCTTAAATAAGACTAAAACGGTAACCTTATGCCGTCACGATAATTAAACGTCACGAGCCTCGTCTAATACTATAACGATTAGGTTACTAAGTTTAAATAACTAGATCGGACCCTCCATTTTATTAATTATACTAAGGATTAAAAAGGGTACCCACTTAAAAATAATACCTAGGAACCTAAGAAGTACCTAGAGAACGTTACTCGGGAACTTTAATACTTTAAGGAATAAAGCCGAAATTAGTTAATAATGAGGGCTTTAACGGGACGTTCGGGTATACCTCGTCCTAATTAAACGCGAAGTTAGAAAATAACGTAAGAGTAATTTCTTAAGACGGCTCGGCAGCCGCTTTATAATAAATATCCTCCTCGGCTTCTTCCCGTTCTACGCGTTCTAACTCTTTAACGGAATTAAAACTATATTAAACCGCCCGTATTATTTTTTTAAACCATAATTTTTTCTGTTTACGAAAACGCTATATTTTCGCGTTTATCTCCTAATAACGCTCTTCGACCTCCTCGATCTCCGCCTTTAGTTTAAAGTGTTAAAAGGCGGCGTTTATTAAGACTTTTGCGAAAAAACCTATATCGTAATTAAACTAATAATTAATAACGTATTTATTATAACGTAATAAATTAATAGGGGAAACACGGTAAAAAAAGCCGCGACGAATATAATAAGAATAATTATCCGGCATTTCTACGGAACTTTTAAAAATAACTTACGCGAGGAGATCGTAAATATAGGACTTCTTAATTTTGAGCTGTTTTAATGTATAACGTTTTTCGACACGATTATTTATAATAATTATATATTATAATAAAAATAATAAAGAAAAAAACCTACCACGACCCAACGTTACGGGTAACTAAAGTACTTATAAAGTCGACATTTTAAAGACAAAGCAGTTAGAAAAAGGAGGATAATATTATAACCCGACCTAACCATGCGGCTAAGATCCTTATAATTAACGGCACGGAATTACGATACCCCGACCAGGTTATAATATTATAGCTATAAATAAGACCGCCAGCTATACTAATATAAACTTACCTATACTCCGTGACCGATTAACGCCTCGTATAAGCATTCCGTAATTAATAATAGGCCGGATAGGCTCTTAAACTAAAAAAGCAAAGGACGGAGGTCATGTAATAGATCTCAAGATCTTAACGAGATTTTAAGATCCGGCTCGAATAGATCTCGCGAAAGCCGCGAGATCTAAAAGATTAGTAAAAAAGGGATTAAATATATAATAATAAATATTCCCTATATATTTTATATAAATATTTTTTATTTTAATTATTAATTTAAATATTAATTTAATTTATTAATAAAATATATTATTTTAATAACTTTATTAAAAATATTTTTAAGTTACGTATTTTAATTACTTTTTATTTTTATAATTATTATATATTATATTAATAAAAGCGGACTTTTATCGCACGTTTAGATACTCTTTTATATTATTAAATATAAACCCTTCGGTACTTCTTACTAGGTTTCCCTTTAGACCCCTAATAGCGTTCGTTACATACCGGCTATATAAAGAATTATAACTAATCTTACTATTAAATAAAGCGTAGAAAATAATCGCACTCGATTTTATAATTAAACTACCTCGATTAAAAGAACCCTTAACTAAGGTTAGTTACGATAATATCCTAGTAATTACGAGTAAATTTATAAAATATACTTACTTCTTATTATATAAAAAGTTTAGTAATACTAGCGACCTAGCTTATACGTTCTTATAAATAATCGTTAGCTAATATAGGCTGTTTAAAACGATTATTTCTAACCAAAATAAGCTGTTTATTATTAAGTTTTAGAAATCGCTTATAACGTAACTCGGCGTAAAGTATAAGTTATCTACGGCTTATTACCCTTAAACGAATAAATAAACCGAGCGAATAAATTAAACCTTAGAATAATACTTACGCTATTACGTTAATTATAAATAAAATAACTAAGTATAATTATTACTTATAGTATAGTTCGTTTATAATAACGTAAGTAACGAAATTATATATATATTACTATTTCGAATAAATTATAAGTATAACTTAGAAATTACTAGAACACCTTTAAAAAGAGAATTAATACCTGTCGTAAGTATATAAATCGAGAAACTAAAAAAGCTTTAAATAATATTATAATAAAACCTTACCTTCCTCTAATAACGAATAAAGGAACGTGCCGACTAAACTAGGTTAAAGGGACTAATTTTAAAAAAAGGAGGAAAAGTTTACTTCTTACGGCGAAATATTAAAACTAAACGACTAAGCGAAAAACTAGACTTTAAGAAAATTAAACTATTTAAAATAGTAAAAATTATTTTAAAAATTAATTATTAATTATTATTATTTAAAATAATACGGATATATTTTATATTTTATTATTTAAACTAATTATTAAAATATAAAAATCGAAATATAACTAGAAGTCGAAACGGATTAATATAAATATAAAATTAAGATAATTTTAAATAAGAAACGAATAAAAGAAGGATAAATATACTTTATTAAGTAGAAAAGTTACTTAATAAAAGATAATACTTAGGAATTTAAGAAATACTTAAAAAATACCGTTAAAACTCTTTAGGCGTTTAAGGCGCGACCGTAGACGGATCGGGGAGATCTAGAAGGAAGGAAAAGTTTATAATATTTTAATTAATTATACTAAAACCCTTACGCGACTATACGGCTATAATAACCTCCGACTTCCGGCGCTTTTACTCTTTTAATTCGTTTAAAGAACGAAGGCTACGTTATATTAGCTTAATACCTTAAGAACGAGCTATTTCTTTTTATTTACGTAAACGAATTAAACGGGTAATAACCTCGTTTATTTCTTCTTAATACCGTTTTTAAAGTTTAAGAAACCCCTTTTCGGCTAGAACCTTTTTACGATTAAGGCGACGATACTCTTTTTAAATCCGTTTAAAAGAATAGAGAGTGACGCTTAACCTATTATAAATCGAGGCCGAACGAATATATTCCTAACACTTTTCGACGCCTTTTATTATAATATATTTCTACTTTTTAAAAACGTAACGAGAATACAATATAACTTTAAAACTAAACTCGTTAAAAGACGAAATAAGATTATAACGACGAGCTATAAAAGCTTTCGGCGAAGAATAACGTTTTTTATACGATTAAATACTATAATAAATATATAATAAAAAAATAAAAAAAAGGGAAACTTATTAAACCCGATATGACGGCACGTATTAAATATTTATAATAATTATTTTAAAGATAAAATAAATAAGGGAAAAAGGATAATATTACGAACGGGCTTAACTTATACGAATAGCCCTACCCCGGATACGGCGCCAGGATAACCCAAGGCGCTTATTAACTTAATTAGCTACATTAATTATAAAAGCCACCTTATAAGCCCCTCTATTAACGAGACCCGCTTATTAATAAAAAATTATTAAAATTATCGGAGTTTATTAATTACGATAATTAATACTACGATAACCGAAAGTAATATAATTACCTTAAACTAATATTTAAAGAATAGTATAGAATAAATAGCTAAGAATAGATAGCTACGACGAAATAATACTCGGTTACGTGAAAATACGAGATAAAAACGCCGCGTAATAGAGCCTTAGCGAACTAATTAATAATACTTAATTAAATAGTATTAAATAATATTAATCACGATTAAATAACTACGAAATAATATTTATATTAATAAAAAAAAGATTAAATATAAAATAATAAACGTTCTCTATATATTTTATATAAATATTCTTTATTTTAATAATTAATTTTAATATTAATCTAATTTATTAATAAAATAAACAGCTTTAATAACCTTATTATAAATACCTTTAAATCTATATACTTTAATTACCTTTATTTTTACGGCTCTTATACATTATATCGATAAACGCGGACTTTTATCGCACGTTTAAATACTTTCTCGTATTATTAAACATAAACCCTAGTACGTCTTACTAGGTTTCCTTTAAAACCTAGATAGCGTTCGTTACACCTAGAACGCTTTTAAAAACGCTAGTAAGAAGTCCTCTTTTAAGATATAAGTAATATGCGCCCGTATAAAACCCTCGATTTCTTTTTTATATAACCTTTTTAATATATAAAAATAGCCGATATTAAAAAATTAAAGTTTATATAATAATAAAAAAGTATATAAAGTATAATAATCGAGTTCTTTTTATAATAAAGCTCGAAAGTTATCGAGTAGTAGCTCTTATAACCGTTAAGAATTAATAGGCGATAAATACTTTTTATATAAAACTTTATATATTTATTAAAATATCGAATTTAATCCTCGCTTTTTTCGTTTATAGTCTACCCGTTTTTAATAATTACGATTATTTAATCCTTTAATAATAAACTATTTTCGTATTAAAAAAAGAGGTACGTTTTCTCGGTAAATATAATATATAAAGGGATAGCGTAACCGTATAATCTAACGCCTTAAATAATTACAACTTATTCCCGGTTTTTTTATTAAATTACCTTAAGCTTCTCGTATTAATTCAAGGTTATAACGATAATTTAAAACGAGATTTAGCTTATAAAAAAGCCGGTGTAAGGGTCTAGACTAAGTGGTACACTTTAACGCCTATTGTCTCTAGCTATAAGAAGAATTCTCTAAGGAGAGAAAGATTCTTCCTAATTACCGTATAAATGTTACCTATCTATATACGTACTTCTATTCTAGTGCGTATATGCTCGGCATTTCTAGTAGGTTTTATAAGAAGCTGGAAATACTAATCAGTGGGTCGCAAAGGGGCTACGGGCCCCTAAGTTTTATTAACAGGGGTTCATCTCATAACAGCCTGTCTCGTCGAAATTATAGATATCCTCTTTTTAAATCTTATATTTATTAATTATATCTCGTATAAAAGTAAACTACGCGCGATACGCGTCGAGATCTTTATAAAAAACTTTTTAATAATTAATTCTTTAATTAAAATACGTCCGAAGGTTTAGTTATTATCGTATAAAACTAGAGGCCTAGTTAACGTCGACACGTCTCGCGTCGCGTTAAAAGAGTAATTAGTTCGCTATATCTTTAATACTACTTATTTAAAGAGGGAATAATCGCGAATTTAGTTCGATTATATATTAAACTATTATATTTTTTTTCGAAAATAATAAGCTTTTACATTAATAATCGTATATTTTATTATAAAGTATCGCCGCGATATTAAAAACGTAAAGTTATATAAAAGATATTATAAACTTATACTATAAATTAAAAAATTAATTTAAGACTATTTTAAAGCGCTTAAAACGTTAATTATATATCGCTTTCTTTTTAATTATTAACTATAATGAAATAATGAAAAAGAGATGAAATAGACTTAATTAAAGTGACCGTCTAAAAGTCTGCGCAAGGACCACCCTTATTAAAACTTATATTCCACTACTTTTTTACCCCTTTTAACTTTATCTTTAAATAACTTTATTAATTTAATATAGATTTAAGCGAAATTAGTCGCATTTTAGCCGTAGAGCGTAAGCTTAATAAAGAATATATATCCGAGGCTGTCGCGGCTATTACGGCGCTAGCTATTATTAGGGTTAAAAAAAAGGCTATTACCGACGCGTTCCGAACGCGCCGGCCTATTACTATTAATAATTTTATAAAACGCTTTATTTAACGAAAGTTATTTAAAATAAAGCTAAGACCTAGTCGCTTTTATAAATTATTGATTTAATAAAAGCGCTATTTATTTTAATTAATACGTAAAAAGCCCCGTGCTACTTAAAGAGAGCTTTATTCAAATATTAATATTATGCTAGGCTCTAAACGACGCTCCTTTTTAATTAATACGGCAAGGCGCGCTCTACGTAAAAGGAAGATCTGCTATTAGCGCGCTGCGAAGCGCATCCTCTTAACGAAGGAGGACGCCAAAGAGCGGCTCGAATTCTGTCGTTATTGGTCCTCTCGTGCGCGCCTTAGGCGGCTGATGCTTTCCCTTTTCTCGGACGAATGTACGATTTAGAACGAACCTTTTATACTAGGTCGCTAGGTCTTCCGGTACAGTTTAGAACGCTACCGGAAGGATCTTATTAGCCCTACGTCTTACGGACGGCTTCGAATTAGCCTTATAGTATAGGCTATAGTATAATAAAGGGAAGGAGAAGTAGGAAACTCCCCTTTAATTTTTTATAAGGGAGATCCGGACTCTCCCGCCGGCGGCTTTATTTCTACTAAGTATATTAAGGTTTTAAAGGCTGCTCTCCTTCTCTTTTATAAGCTTAAAGACCCTTTTATATAAAATAACGCGCGTATATATCGATCTAATACCGTTAAAAAGTTCTTAAAATCGAGGGGTATCTAAACGATTAAGTAGCCGGTATATTTACCTGATCTAAATCCTATTAAATAAGTTTAAAAAGCTTTAAAGGTTAAAATCTATAAAATTAAGCCTTCTTTTTAAAACTTAAAAAATAACATGCCACACCAAGTCTATGCGAGAGAGGTAGTCTAGTCGGCGTGGGCAGCTTTAGATCTAGGCCTTATTTATAGACTTTTACGTTCTCTCCTTCGTCGCCTTTTTACTATACGTCGCGTTAAGGGCTGGTATAATTATTATTAAAATTTATTAAATTAGCTACGTAATAATATAAACTTTTATTAAATTCTCTATTAATTTAGGTATATTATTAATATTTAAACATAGGTGGTATTAGAGGGGGGAATCGGCTGAAAGTGGCCCTTGCGCAGACTTTTGGACACTGATTTTATTAAGAATTGCGGGAAAATGATTAGTTGGACCGTGTGGTCAGTTGAACCGTGGGGTACGTTAGCTGTCAATGTATTGCATTACTAGCACGAGGAAATGCAATATACACCCACCAAAAGGTTTCACACCACTCACTCTCGGCTCGCCGTGGTAGACGTTACGAACCCAGCCTGCCGAGCCTTGCAGATGGCGCTTGTGCATGACCGGCCCCAGTATGAAGATTGGGTTCACTGATGAGACCGTGAACCCAGGATTCGTGTCTTCAATAAACCGGAACATGACCCGTTCGGCCTCCACTTTGCTCGCAGCATACACTTTACCACCTCGCTCGGGCATATACGGCGGCGGAGACCAAGCTGCTTCTATTGCGGCATCGTTCCACACGTCTTTTGTCAAGATGGCCGGGATCGCAACTCGGGGCGAGTACGCAGCACCAATGGAGGAGGTGTAGACGAACCTCTGCGCACTGGGCACGAGGGCCGCCGCTTGGAGTAGGCTCGAGATGGTTTGGACGACGGGCGTAATCACATTGCTGGGGTCCGGGTCGAAACTCATGGGCGTGGCGGTGTGGATTATAGCGCTGGGCCGACTTTCGAAAATGATGCCGTGGAACGCATTCGGAGCCGCCAAGTCCGGGATCTCCACGAGGTCGAAAACGCCGGCTTCGGTAAAGGAGGCAAACAGCTCTTCGGTGAGCCAAGCGGCCTGGGGGAGATTGCGTACGACACCGCGGCCGCGGTAGCCGCGCTCGAGTAGATCCTTGGCTGTGTACGAAGCAACGTATGAAGTGATTCCAGTGATGAGGACCAGGGAACCCGTTGGGACTGCGGTGGGATGATGGCCAGCCATTTTTAGGATTGATTAGGTACTGCGAGAAGTAGGAGATCGAGAGAACGTATCAAGCACAAGTATGGCAGCAAAACTTGCCAATGTGCCATCAACAGTTTCTTGAAGTGACTCTGATGTGTCTTTATAGTCGGCCACACCTTAGTAATTGCGACTTGGCCTAGCCCGGGAATCGTCCAGCTCTCACACCAACACCGCATCTGGAAACGGCCAAGAGGCCATCGCAAGGATGCAGGAGTCGGGTTGCCCATTCAGGAAGTTGTTCGGCTGTGGGCCATGCAGTGAGAATGCACGTCCCGGGGCTCTAACAAGGCCGGGATGGACTGGCCCCCTATTAGCGGGCCAACTAGTCCAGTTTAGGAATTTGTTCGGCGATAAACGGGGGCCGACGGGAGATGGGTGGTCTTACCTGATCTTCACTCATCGTGACGTCTGTCAGCAGCACGTTCAACAAATGCTTCTTTGGGCAAAGCCTCCAGCAAAGAAGTTGCGACCAAAGAGCGGCGCCCGCCCCGACATATTCGTCACCAGCAGATAAGAATGAGAGTCAAGCATCATGACGCACTCGGAGACCCAGCCGCCCATCGGCTTTCTCTTCATCAACACGGCCCATCCGAGTGAAGCCTCAACCCCTAGAAGTCTTAGCCAGATCCGATCGCATGCTGCCAAGGAAATCCGTTCTCGGCGGGCGGCCAGGACTCGCCCGACACCTAAAGAGAGAGCCCCGTGCCGAATGCACCGGCGCATCCAAATCATGAGCGACCCCACCACGGCAAGCCGGCCTCGCGCGCAAGAGGGCGAAGAGGATGAGAAGCGCCAAGCAGCTCAATGGCCTCAAACAGCGCATGTCCCATCCTTCTCGGCCATAGAGCCGCAATGGAACCCGGTCCATGCACTCTCTGCCCAGGAAACCTCCCTGCTTGATCATTGTATGCTTTCCTTACTCCTCTTGTCCTTTGCTTTTTTGTCCTTTTGACCGCAAGGAGTTGGTCTGACATATGAGCCCAGATATCCACCATGTCATTCTGTTCAATAGGGGTCATTGCCACGAGGCTGGCAGCAGTGCTCCTCTTGGGTTCACCCGTATGCAGATGAATTGCTGGCTGCCATTCGCGCTGGCTGACCCTGGTCTCCTTGCAGCACTGCTGCTCCAGGCTTGCCGGAGTTTGGAAGGTATCTGCAGACCAGGAAGCTACACTGACACCTACATGATCTATAAGGAGCAGTGCATCCAATGGGTCAACAAATGTGTGGCGTCTGAGCATCGGAGGGCTAGTGATGCCACCATCTCCATGGTAATGGTGTTGCTCACCGAGTCGGTAAGAGGGCTGCTTGACTTGAATGACAACCACGTCGAACATCCAATTCGAGACTGACATTCTTCGCACCAATCGCAGTACCTAATGGGCAACCTGGAGGAATGGAAAGTTCACCTTGGCGCCCACAGCCGCATGCTGGAACTGAGAGGAGGAATCGATGCCCTTGGCCTCGACGGCTTTCTCAAAGGAGTGATTGAGAAGTGAGGACCCAGTCCAGGCTGAAGTACTGTTGCTGACCAACGAGCAGGTCACCATGGTTATTTGAAGGATCTAGCTTGCCCATCAACTAAACTACAGTCCACATGCAAGAACTTTGGCGGGTACAATTAGAAATGAAGATTGGGTGGGGTGGAAATGTTGGCGGGAACCGACGCCTCGATGCGTAGTAGATGGTACCGAAGAAGTATGCCGACCAGTGAATATTCGGAGTTGCCAGCCCCTCAATCGCCTAATTACCTAACTTAGGCTTCGAAGCGTCATTCGTGACACCCTGCCGGGAAACTTCGCGGGTACTACCATGAGTCAAAAAGGATGGCAGAATAGTCATCACCTACTCGGTGCTCAATATGCCGGGTAGACTGTAATTAGTGGCATGTTGGCCGAACACCCCGCGGGCCCATACCACCGCACAACGTCATGGACTCCGGGTAGATGCACCATGATGGCCAAATCCGTCAGACGTGGTAATCACCGCTGCAGATTACTTGCCGATTGCTGGCCGATTCATGCGTGCGCATCCTGCATCGGTTTGCCGATCTCCCGGTGGGCGGGGGAGTCACACAACATATGCATGTTCTCACCCGGTCTGATTGAGGTTCTTCAATGCGCCCCTGAACTCAGTGAAAAGGCGGCACATCCTTGGCCATTCGATTGTCGCACACCTGAAAGATCTTGCTTGGCCTACGACGATCCGACAACACAATGAAGGCAATTCACCCCCTCACCTTATTGTTAGCAGGCGCGGGTTTGGCACAACTGCCGCAGCCCCCAGGCTTCCCGGTGTCCCTTAACAGCACCCTGTCCACCACGGGCGCCCACAACGTCCGCATCGACACGGGCACCTACGGCCCGCCCGTCGAGGAGTACCACTACTTCTACGACCAGTGGCCGATCGGCCTGGCCGTGTCGCAGCGGGGGCGCGTTTTCACCTGCTACACGCGGGGCGACTACACCTACACGCTCGGCGAGGTCGTGAACCTCACGGCCGAGGCACCGTACCCCAGCCTGGAGCTCAACACGCCCCCGCGGGGCTCGTACTTGATGGTGGCATGGCGGGAGTCCCGTTCGGCAGTGCGGACTCGACGCACTTCATCAGCGTGCAGGCGCTGTACGTGACGCCCGACGACACGCTGTGGGTTCTCGACACCGGACGGCCGACGGTGAACGCATCCACCTCATCGCCGGCGATGCCGTACGCGGCGCCCGGTGGGCCGAAGCTGGTGGCCATCAACCTCACGACCGACACCGTGGCTCGGACATACACCTTTCCCGTCGACGTGCACTACCCGGACTCGTACATGAATGACCTGCGGTTCGACCTGCGGCGCAACATTTCTGAAGGCGGCATCGCGTACATTGTCGACAGCTCCGACGAGGGGGCGCAACGGGTTCATCGTGCTGGACCTGGGCACGGGCGAGAGCTGGCGGCAGCTGGACCAGCACCCCAGCACACTGCGGGTCGTCCAGACGGTGCCGAGCTACCAGGGCTTGCCGTTCTACCTGCGCCGGAAGGGGCGGGCGGTCAATTTCCAGCAGGAGGGTCTCGATGGGGCCGAGTTGAGTCTGTATGGTGATGTGGGTGCCTCACCTTTCTTCCTACCTCCTCCTCTTCTTGAAGCATGCTTGTCCAAGGAGATGTATCAGAAAATGGAGCTGATTGGAGAGAGCCATCACAGGTTATGTACTATTCGCCGCTGACGTCCGACTCCCTCTACTCCATCGAAACCAAGTATCTACGGGCCAACCTTAGCAAAGACCCGCAAGCTCTCAAGGCGGCCTTTGACAATGTCAAGAGCCTCGGGCAGAGGGGAGGCAACGCCAACGGGTTCACCGGCGACAGCTTGGGCAATGTGTACATGCTCATGCCGGAGCACAACGGTATCTTCATCTACAAGTAAGTTTGTTTTGCGACAGTCTGGCTTCTCCTTATTGTAAACTTGCTGACGCTGGGACGTGTGTGTGTGGCCATGATAGCTCCACGCTGGGCCAGACGGTGCCTTTTGTGAGGGACCCGCGCATCATTTGGCCCGACTCGGCGAATGTGGGATGGGACGGATACCTGTACATGACGATCAACCAGCTGCCGTACCAGCCGAACTGGAACGACGGGATAGATGGCCGGGTGCACCCGGGTCTGATCTGCGCGCCAGGATGCCCGACGGCGCGACCAAGAGTACCGTCCTTGCTTGATGCTAGGCCGGATGTTTGCCAACAATACAGCAAGTAGCCGATCCTCAGAACACCGCGATCAAATGCCGTGAGTGTTTGCTACATGTTTACTAGCTGGACAATGCAGGTCGTCATAAAGCATGGCAACAACAAGCCATACTCTAGCAATGATTTCCCAATCAGCATAGTGCCATCATGTAAGGAGTGCTAACTTCGCACGCCGTCCGGGACGTCAGCCCGAACGACCGTGGGGGTACTATCTCTCTCCTTATCCCTCTGTTGCGGGCGGCAAGGATGGTTCCAGGAAGGAAGGTGGTTTGCTTGTCCTGCGACCGTGAAGTGGCGCTATTATGCCCCCTGGACCCAAGTGTGGCAAGGCTCGTTCCTTTGGTACTAGAAGACTCTGGATTAGTAGATCTCGAACGCGATAACCAGCACCAGAACATGTTGACGATTAAATGAACACTAGAACAGGCCATTTTGTCTTTTGCATCTATTCTTTCGACCGCTGATTCATCTGTCGACAACTGGCCAAAGATTGACTGTCATCACAGAACCAGCAGTCCTGTTGAAATCGCTAGCCCCTTGCTCGGGCCCCTCCCGGGTGGGGGTCTCGATTGAATGGGGGATGGCCCCCGGGACGGAATGGGCATGGCGGTTCTGTTTCCATGATAACAACAGACCCTCCTCGGGAGTTTGACAGGTGGGAAAATCATTTTACGGGCACTGGCCGGTCCACTGTCTTTCCCCATCCTCTCCCTAGCAATCTCGTCGTTACCGTCTGCTTTGGGCTTAGCATTACCCACCGACAACGGGGCCACCATCGTTTCAGATGCGCCATAACTTCTTCGGCTGGGAGATGAGATGACATGGCGAGAGAATGGAGCGACCAAGGCAAATGAAAGGACGTTGGGGAGTGATGCATCATCCATTGGTTTGTCTCCCGAGGTTGGATTGTGGCTTGTCGTTGACTGAAGCTCTGGGTGATGTATGCAGCAGGTATGGAGGGCACCTGCGACTTAATCAATTCCCGACAGAGGCTGAAAGAGCCCAAGCCAACTGTGCAGACTTGGCTTTCAGCGTGGCTGTCAGCTATCAATCGATGCCTTGTATTGCGCTACTACATTTCGATGATCCCGATGATCCGATTGATGCTCAGTGATTTGCGAGATCAGATCACCAGCCCAATCCAGATGGACCGTTGCTTGGCACTGTGCACGCATTCGGCAGTTGGGGCCTGGCAATGAAACCTTCCAGGGCAATCAACAGTGGATGCGTCCCGTGTAGCAGTAGGACCCGAACTGGAGCTTTTCCTCAATGCGGCGACTGCGACTGCCCTAGCCGACATGATCAGCAAGTACGTATGATCATGAACAACTACCGTTGAACTGTCGACAACGACACCACGGCAGAATATCTCCGTCTGCGCTGTCAGTGATGCTATCAAATTACCAGGTCGGGTCAGGATCATGGGCCAACGTTCCACGAATCATGGAATCCTGGACCTGGCAAGGAGACAACAGCCCGAGTCCTCCTCCCCCCCCCCCCGGCGGCCCTGGCCTCATTCGAGCGCTTCAGAATACCGACCAAACCAGCTCCCGGCAATCTGCCCCAAAAGCCGGGTCCATCAGGGAACCCCTGCCCCCTTCTTGTAAGCCTATTCCACCAATCGCCTTGCGTCCTTGGGCCGACTTGGACCTCCCACTTGGCTGGTTCGAGGTATAGGCGAACCCACCCGAGGCCCTGGGAGCGAGAACGGGAATAGGAACAGGAATGGAAGGGGGGGAGGCAGCGTTGCATCGAGTCATGAGCTGGTACGACTTGGAGGAGATCATTTGGGAGCACTCGAGAGTCGCGAGGGCAGATATATAATCGCGTCCGTCTCCCCGTCGCTTATACCTTCTTTTCGTCTCATCCCACAGCCCAACCAGCCATCCGTCGATCACCCGTTGTCGATCATACACTTTTGTTTCGTTTCTCACTTGCTACTTTTGCACCACCTTCGCTAGCCGATCCAACCTACCTACCAAACCTTCAAAATGGTCTCCTTCACCACCTTCATCACCGCCGTCTCGGCCGCTGCCGGCGCCATGGCCGCCCCCGCCGCCGACGTCGAGACCCGCGACCTCGTCGAGCGCCAGACCATCACCCAGAGCCAGACCGGCACCAACAACGGCTTCTACTACTCCTTCTGGACCGACGGCCAGGGCCAGATCCAGTACACCAACGGCAACGCTGGCCAGTATTCGGTCAAGTGGAGCGGCAACAAGGGCAACTTTGTTGCCGGCAAGGGTTTCAACCCCGGTTCCGCCCGGTAAGACACTCTGTTACTATTCTTTAATTAGTTCCATGCTAACACACACACCAGAACCATCAACTACTCCGGCAGCTACACCCCCAACGGCAACAGCTACCTCTCCGTCTACGGCTGGTCCAGGAACCCCCTGGTCGAGTACTACATCGTCGAGAACTTTGGCACCTACAACCCGTCCTCGGGCGCGCAGAAGAAGGGCTCCGTCACGTGCGACGGCTCCAACTACGACATCCTCGAGAGCACCCGCACCAACGCGCCCTCGATCGAGGGCAACAACAAGAACTTCCAGCAGTACTGGTCCGTCCGCACCAGCAAGCGCTCCAGCGGCAGCGTCAACACGGCCTGCCACTTCAACGCCTGGAAGCAGCACGGCATGAACCTCGGCTCCTTCGATTACCAGATTGTCGCCACCGAGGGCTACTTCAGCTCCGGCTCCGCCTCCATCACCGTCTCTTAAGTCCAGTCCAGCCTTGAGCGTTGCACACGCCCAGGATAGGACTTCCTGGACAGACGGGAAGGAAGAAAAGAAGGGGTTTGATGACATCGTGGCAAAGGGATATTCTTTTAACCAAAGCCTGGAGCAACAATGACAACAACAGACGGTCAGTAGGGCAGAACTCTGCTGCTGTCTGGTTGGGCACATAGACCCGACGCCGCTGGTTGCGGACTTACTTTACTTTTTCTTCAAGACGGGCACTGGTTCACCTGTATATAGCACCTTGGCTGCCTTAGTGTAAAAACTTATAACAACCTTCTGGTAGATTTCCTGTATAGGATCACCAGCTTTTTACTTAGACCCTAATACCTTATGCTTTTGTCCCAAGTGAAATTCGATAAGCGTGGCCATGAGGGGAGCGAAAGCAACCTCCATGGGCCTGGAGACTAATCACGTCAAGGGAGTTGCCATTCCGATACCGATAGCTGGTGTTCGCCGTGGCCCACGAGGAGAGCAAACTGATGAAATCGCCGGTGTCTTTCGTGCCCATCGTGGCCGGGCCAGAGAACTGGGTATGCGCCTCTGCCATCTGCACCAGTCCGACATTGACCCCGGCGCAGATCCGGAGCCACTCCTGGGCCGAGACCGCCTCCCACGGCCCTTTCCGCGTCGTCACCATCATGCCGCCCATGCACGGGATGAATGAACGCACTGTCGTTCTGGCGGGCAATGAGGTATATGGCCTGGATGCCCGAGATGACGACCCAGGTGCGCCGCACGCACTCGGCCATGATCCAGGTCTGCCAGACCAGGTTGTCGCCGCCGGGCCTGGCACTAGCATTAGCACTAGCAGCACTTGTTGTCATGCAGCCAGGCCAGCGTGGTCTTAGCATACGTGTCCAAATCGGCCGTGCTGTAAGTTTACGCGGCGGTCGGCGGCATTAGGCAGGCTGTTCATGTGTCGGGGCCAGCAAACCAGTTCGTGGTCATCTGGAACTCGGCCCGACTGTCTGGGAACATCGACACGGTCTCTAGATCAGCAACACCTTGGACGGTAATGCTTGCTCCTTCGCTTGCCAAATATCCAAACAAAGAAGATTCAAAGCTCTCCTGCTGATACGGCTGATGGCCGTGTTCAAGCGAGACGGCAGTAGAAGCAGTAAATGGAAGCGTCGACGAACTGCTGTCTGCGACCAGCACGAAAGCACTGGGCTTCTCTGGGGGATAGGCGCACCTGGCGCCTCTTTTATGGCACCTCAGGCATGCAGGCTTCTGCTTTCCGCATTTGTGCTTCGCCTTGGCGCATGCTGTGCAAGCCGCGGCCACTAATTGAGACATCGTGGCTGGACTTGTGGTTGATGTAAGTGCAGCCTCGGACTCCCAGTTGAATCGACGTTCATTGCTGACATCAACCAGAATGCAGTCCAGCACGGCGGGTTTACGTGACGTCGTAAGCGGCGCTATCCCAATGAGGATAGCTGCATCCGCTGATTACGGACAGAAATCACCCTCGGGTGGCCGAGACTGAACGCAGATGAAAGCCAGTCCAGAGGGAACACGGGCTACATCTTGTCCGAGCCTGAACGAAACAGTCTCATCATCTTCCCAGCATTAGCACCTTAGGCATCAAGATCAACATACATGTTTCGGGCCATCATAAGTAGATACCTCCTTGAAGACACATCCGAGCTGAGCCAGGCCGATGTGATGCTCATTACCAGCAGAGGAATTACGATTGTGTGTATTGCCAGCAAAGACACAATATGGAAGTTGGGTTCCAGTCATGCAAAGAAAACAAAAAGAAAAGAAAAAAGAAAAAGGGAAAGAAAAGAAGAAGAAAGAAGCACATCAAAGAGCCCCCTACCTCCAGCCCTCGTCCGTCATGTACTACAGAAAATGTGCCTGTGTGTGAAGCTGTATCCCATTGATCGTAATCTACATTGCCTTATACATCGCCTCACTTCTTCCCCTTGGTCTTATCCACGACGTCGACCCACCGCGGATCGACCCCGCGCCGCGCGAGCACATCCCCAATAATGATCTTGCGCTGGTCGCCCTGGACCACGACCTCGAGTAACCCGGGCCGCCCGCCCGTCAGCTGCCCCACGCTGGCCGAGCCGGCGCATTTCTTCTGCAGCTCCGGCGCCACCAGCTGCGGGTCGATGAAGAAGGGCTCGAGGTTGGTGATCTTGGTCACCACCTTGGTGCCCGTACGCTTCTCGATGCTAAGGTGGATCTGCGGCGGCGGGCCCGACTTGGGCTTCTTTTCCGATGTGTTGTTGCTGTCGCCGCGGACGATCAAGTGGTACGGCTGGCAGAGGTTAGAGTCGTCGACAATGCGACGCTGGAGCGCGCCGCGCATGATGCGCCCCGTCGCGAGGGCCCGCTGGTCGTCGGGGGTCGGGTTCGAGCCCAGCACGTTATTGGCGAGGAAGGGGTCGAGTTTGATGCTCGAGGCCCCCTGACCGCCCACCAGGTCCGGGTGCTGCTCGATGTACGTCTTCACCGCGGCGGCGATCTGGGCCCCGCTGTAAAAGTCCGTCTTGGACGGCAGCAAGGTCGGCACCAGCTTGGACGACACGCGGTACAGGTTCTGGATTGTGATCTTCTGCCCCACGGACGGATCCGAGCTGAAGGAGGAAGAAGCCGCCGAGTCGGGCTCCCCGGCTGCTGTTGCTTCTTTCGGTTTGGGCTTCGGAAGGGTGTACGGCCGGAAGTTGACGACCTGGGCATCGTCAAAGTCGATGTCGAGAATGACCGTCTCGCCGCCGCTGCGATCTTTAGACTTCAGCAGGCGGAGCTTGTCCAGGTGTTTGATGAACTTCTTGGCGTTCTTCCACGACGTCTTCTTGATGTTGTAGTGTGGGTTCTGGTGCCGGAGATGCGGCTGGATCATGCTGGAGATGAGATACGACGGCTGGATGGGAAAGTCAAACCCGTAGTGAGGACCGGAGTTGTCCACCTTGGCCTTGTGCAGCGCGAACAGGAAAGCCTGGACGAAGGCGTCGTCCACTTCCTTGGTCGTTGGTTCCGGAACGTCCACCACCTCGGCCAAGTCGCTTCCCCGCGTCTGCTTCTGAGGATCTTTGGAAGCGTTGTTGTTGGTCAAGGCCATGCCTCCTCCGTCGTCGGCATCGCCCTCTTCTTGATCCTCCTCGTCTTCCAGCTTCATATCCTTGATGGCGCTCGTCATGTCCTCCGCGAGGCCCGGCCAGCCCTCGAGTGCTTCGGGCGCCTCCCGCCCGCCACTGCTCAGCGGCCTCCAGCCCCAGACCTCGTCGCCGGCCCAGTGCAGCCCCTTGACGGCGACACCCTTCTGCCCACGCAAATCATTCCCCAACCGGCACACGTCGACGTCGCAAGTCCCCACCCACATGGGCACCGTGTCCCGCCGCAGGCCCGCGACGGCGACGACAGCCCCCTTCTTGGCCCGCGCGTCCCAGGCCGAGCCCCGGGCCTTTACCAGTCCGGGCACCATCAGGTCGGAGCCGTGCGCCAGCTTCTGCTCCACCACAAAGTCGGGCGTGTGCAGCAGCGGCACGAGGTCCGGGTTCTGCCACAGCGTGTAGACGGTGGGGATCATTCTGGGCGCCTTCCCCACCTGGAACCAGAGGATCCTCTCATCCTGGCCCGGATGGGCGCCCACGTAAATGGTGCCGATCAGCAATGTCTGGTTGGGGCCGGATGTGGTGGTGAAGCGAGCGCTAGAAGTCGAGTCCGGCAGGAGAGAGTTGCGGAGTGATGATAACGTCGCCGGTTGTGATGAGGGTGGTGACGATGACGAAGCAGCAGCAGCAGTAGCAGCTTCTTCGGCCGGCGCAGGCTCCGACGAAGAGGGGACAGGGATGTCGTAGTCTTTGATGATTTGGTCTGCCAGCTTGCGGCGGTCAGACGACCGCAAGGGAGACAGATTCTTGATCTCGGGCCTTTTCTTAAACATGTTGGTCTCACCTCGATTTCCTGGAGGACAGTAGTGCAGTTGTCTGTACTGTTGGATTTGGTCCAGCTGGGTTGGGGTTTCCAATGGCTTTAAATCATCACCAAAGCAAAGCTTATGATGGCATATTGGAGAGAGAGAGGCCAGTGAAATCGCCCTTTTGGGCAAGCGGGGTAGCTAGAAAAAAAGCCGGCCCTTGCTTTTTCGAGTTAGACTTGTCCCGAATAATGCCCATGCCTTGCTTTGCCTTGCCTTGCACGAGCCTGATTAATGTGTTCGCCTGGGCAGTCTGAGTCACCATCACAACGGCTGTTGCCATAGCGAGGCAAGCCCGAAGTGAAGAATAATGAATCATAATGATGGCCAATTCCCCTATGACTAACTGCATTGTTAGTAGAGTCCTAGGGAATAACATGTTTCCCGAGCAGTACTGAATTCACGCCCAAGTTAATCAAGTCTACAGAAGCACGACCTCAGATAGAAGCAGAATGTGTTTACTCGAGGGGCCGGAAAAGCATATGGGTATTGTAGTTCAAGTGTGTATGCTGGCTATCCGACCGTCCCAACAGTAACAGCTCTCAGAAGTGAAGGTTAATTCTATATGTGCCGATCTCTCTTCTAAGTACATGGATATCTACGACCCCGACACTTCGATACACGATACAACCGCCACTACTTCCAACCTGCGTAGACACAGACCTTTACCGTAGTAACAGGCCATGGTTCATAAACAAAAAAGTCAAACGCAAGGGGAGAGAGAAAAAGTGCAACCCGCCAAAACTCCAGACACATGATAATGCAAATCAATTACCAGCTGACTGTCTATCGGCTGCCGGCTCGGGAGATCGCGAAGACGCCGATAATAACGACGGCCAACGTGACGATCGCACCCGGCAACAGGAGCTCGTTGGGCACGCCCGCAATCACCTCCTTCTCCTGCGACGACGCCGAAGACGAATGGCGGCCGTGCTTGCTGCTCTTCCTTCTCCTAAGGGTAGCCATATCGTCGTCCTCGCTCTCGTCTTCGTCGTCGCTGTAGTGGTGGCGTCTGCGCCGGGCCTCGCCGCCACTGATGGCAGAGCTGGCCGGAGGCGTGGGCAACTCCGGTACGGGCTGCGGCGCCGCCACCGTAACGGGCGGCTGGCTGGGGTCGTGGACGAACAGGTCGACCTTTTCGCGGTGGTGCTGGCGGGCCAGCAGGATGGCCTCCAGCAAGTCTTGGTCCGTGGTGATGGAGACGGAGTCGCCCTCGTCGTCGAGGTACGAGAGCGCGTATCCGCTGGCGCCCACGCGGCCGTCTTCAACCTCGGGCGCGCCACCGATGGCCTCGATCTCGGAGCCCAGCTTGGAGTTGATGTTGGCCACAAAGACCGAGATGCCCTGGCTGGCAATGACTTGGAGCCGGTGCACGCGGCCGCTGGGCGCCTTGAACTTGAAGGCGAAAGGCATCTCGGCGGCGTGTTGCTGCTCGGGATTGCCAGTCATGACCGAGTGCTCGGGAGAGTCGGCGCCGACGTGCGAGGCTGAGTCGCCCGGCGCCAGCGAATCATTAATGCGGTCGCGCTCGCGCGCCATGTTGTGCGACACCATGGAATGCGACGCCATGCCCGTGTGCATGTGCGAGTGGGAGCCGTCGCCCGAGACCATCGATTCCGTCTCGTTGTCCATCGAGAGCCAGAACTTGTTCCAGGCCGGACCCTCGCTGTCGCCCGTCGACATGGTGTTGACCTGCTCGAGGGTGGCGTAGGTCAGCTTGAGCACGTCGACCATGCCGACAATCTCGCCCTGGTCGTTCATGACCGGAAGGTTGAGGTAGTGGCCGTCTACATAACGTCATTAGCATAAGAACCCAAGAAGTAATGCATGCTTACATACCGTGCATCTTGCGGAGGGCGGCCTGGATGCTCATGTCCATGGGCGCAAAGTCCGGGTGGGGCGTCATGACACGCACGACGCTGCAGGTGGCCGGGTCGAGGCCCGGGGCGATGACGCGGAGGACGACGTCCTTGCTCGTGAAGATACCCGTAATGGAACCCTGGTCCTGCACCAAGACGGCAGTCGTGTGGTTCTCCTTCATGAGCTGGGCGGCCTCCTTGACCGAGGTGCGCACGCTGACCGTGGTCGGGGGCATGCCGTTCAGGACCGACTCGAGCGTAGGGCCCGACATCTTGGAGCGCAGGGCCTCGACGTACTGGATGATCTGCTGGGGCTGGCTGGTGCCGAGCTCGGACTGGACGCCCTCGAGCGCGGCGTAGAGCTTGGTCGAGGAGGAATAGGCGCGCTCGAGCTTCTCCATGGCGTCGTAGAAGCACTTGGTGATGTCGAGGATGCCCGAGATGTCCTGGTTCTCGTCCATGACGGGCAGGTGGCGGAAGCCCTTGCGGACCATGAGGTCGAGGGCGTCGGTGGCGCTCGTGTCGGTGCGGGCGCACAGGGGGTTCTTGGTCATGATCTCGGCGATGGTGACCTTGGTGGCGATCAGGCCGGTGCCGACGACGCGGAAGGCCAGGTCCTTGGCGGTGAAGATGCCGGCGATGCGGTCGTCGTCGTCGGTGACGAGCACGCAGTCCTCGCGCTTGGCGGCCATGAGCTGGGCGGCCTCGGAGACGGTGGTGCTGGGCTTGATCTGCAGGGCCGGGCTCGGCTTGAGGGCGAGGACGGTGCCCGGCGGGGCCTTGCGGGACATGCGAGCGCCGCGGCCGCCCGTCGTGTGCTTCTTCTTGTTGAGGTCATTCTCGAGTTTGCGGCGGATGGCCTGGCGGTAGTAGTAGTCAGTATCCATGGTTCTTGTTCTTGAAGGGGGTTCTGTTTGAATGCAGCAATCACAATGGATCAAGCAATTGGCGACAGATAGGCAGGGCACTGGGACCAAAACAAAGAAAGTAGGAAGTTCGTACCTCGTCCCTCTTGGACTGCTTTTGTCTGCTGGCGCTCATGCTGACGCCCGAAGCGGCATCATTCGGGACAGGCTGTGTATGGTGCGTCTGGGGACGGGGCGCGGGATGTTGGAGTTGGGGTTGGCAGGGCTGTTGCCGTTGAAGGGATTGCCGCCTCTGTTCTGGCCTCGACTGGGAGTGCCTCTCATGGTGCCCGACATGTTTGCATGAACTGGGCGGAGGGGGCGATTGATTGGGGTGATTTCGCGAGGAAGGGGGGTTGTTTATGCGAAGGGGTCGAGAGGATGGGAGAGTGAGAAATTTTTAGTTCAGGTTTGTTGATTGGCGATTGATCGCGGAGAGAGGTCGGACGGGGTCGGCTTGTGAAAGCCAACTTGCGGCGGCGGATGCTGCTGCTCCTGCTGCTGCTCCTGCTACTACTCTGATCAAGATCCCACCAGATGAAAAAAAATATCACTTTGTCGGGTCGGCAGTAGTCAGTCAGCCAGTCACCGTGAAGAGGAAGCAGGATCTATTCGGAAGTGAAGATGGCAAGCAGAGACCGTTGCATCGGAATTGGTTTGATCAATTGGCTGCCATGGCCCATTCTTGCACCCGGGAAATATCGATTTCCCCAAAATGACCACTGCTGGGGAGGGGGCCACAGAAGGGACCATCCAAACCTGGTTGGGGTGGTCTGGTGGTTGTGGTTGGCTGTTGCTAGGTGACGGGGCGTATTAGACCTATCAATCAGTGGCAGCACACTCCAGCCCTGCATCTTCAGTTGACTTTACAGGGGCCAGGGTGCTGATTTCACGAGGCAACCCCCACCAAGCAGAGGCAGCGCCCACTAAAACCCACGCTATTGACTGCCTCTAATCAGCTGCATCCGATAGGTTCCGTGGGGGAATCACACGTCACCCCAAAACATCAGCCGATTGACCAAAACACCACGAGACCGTCGATACTGTCAACAACTACATATAGATTGCATACGCCAATCTATATTGACAAGTCCTAGTTCTACTGTTTATATCTCATCTGCCGTTACCCCTTGGGATAACCTCACCTAGTGGCTGATCAAAACTTGGGTCATATGCAGTACAGGCTTGATTGGACTGGACCCTGAGCTGGCCTTTGCCGAGCATACACACGCAACCCCTCTATTTATCTAGACCAGCTGTCAGCCGAACTCTATCAGTATGAAAAGACCAAGGTCCAACTGTGTGCTACACTCACCAAGAACACACCAACGAAGCTTCGGCCCATCACCTCGCCCTAGGCCTTCCCCACAAGTTTCTCGATATCGTCGCCAGATAACCCCATCTCGCTGAGAAACTTCCACTGAGAAACTTCCACTCCTCGCAGCCCGTTCATCACGGTGTCGAGGAAGATTGAACCCGGATCCTTGAGCCTCCCGTCCTTGCGATATGGCCCGTAGGGGATCGTGAACTTGGCCTCTGTCACATTAACAACTGCGGCCCTCGCTCAGCTCCGTTCTCGTGATTTAGTTCAGTGATCACTGAGAATATGCAAGAATCCTTTTGCCTCGTCGAATTTGAGCGCTCACTTTCCTGTGTCTCTTCTCGAGGGGTGTTATGGCCAGCTTTCCCGCCGAGTAAGAGGGTCATCCCGGCATACTGAACATCGAGGCGGTCCTGCTCTTTCTTGATCACATGTCACCTGGGAGCAGTGTCTAGAGATTGGGACGCTTGCCTCGCTAGCAGCATAACGCATCACTAGGCAAGTAATATTTCCCCTCCTTGTAACCGGGATACGTTCATCCACTCTCCCACACCATTGTATCCAGCTCCTTGATGGAAGCGTTTGAACTGGCTCGCACAAACTCTCAAAAAGAGGGAAGCCCTCGGAAATCAGCACCGGCTTAACGCCCGGGAGCTTGCTTGTTTTGGGGACAGGCTTGTTGCTACTTAGATATAGGTTCGAGCTCAAGAGCCCGTCTGCTATATTGTTTACCCCATCTCCCTCAGGGCTGCGACTGGTCTATGGCCGGCGCCTTGGAGACCCATCATGGCATTATGCCCCTATACTTCCCCTGCAGACTTCTATCAACTGAGCCATGCAACATCGTAGTCGAACTTGCGCTGTTAAAGTTGTCAGACTTGACAGTATTACACCTGTGGTATGTTTTCCTCGACAAGCTGTGGAAGATCAACTCGCTAGATGCCCTTCATAAGTTCTTCGAGCGGCGGTCTGAGCTGCTGGTTGCATCTTTAACGACAATCTCAGGGTTCCGAGTGCGATGTTGGCCAAATACCAAGTGCGAGTCGAGCCGAGCCGAGCCGAACTAGGTCGAGAAAACAGCTACGCGCTTTAGATAGTTCAAGACAACTCTTTCCAACAAGAAACACCTCGTTGATGGAAGTGTCTCTGCCCCTTTCACCCTCGCCGACGCCGCCTGATCCTCACGTCGGGCCCCCTTTGCCGCAAGAAGAACGCACAGCGAACCCACCAATTCTTGGCCGGGTCGACCAGCTCCAGATCATACCGCGCCACCAGGGTCGCCACTACCTTATACACCTGCAGCAGCCCCAAGTGCTTGCCCAGGCATACCCGTGATCCGGCGCCGAAGGTCAGGTCCGCATTGTTCATCGCCCGCAGTCTCGCCGCGTAGCCCTCTTCCGTCTCCTCGTCTTCTGCTTCTTCTTCTTCTTCTTTCTGGCCATGACCATGACCATAACGTAACCACCGCTCCGGCCGAAACTCGTCCGCGTCCGGACCCCAGACCCCCCGGTTCCGGCCCAAGACGTACGGGTTCATGCCCACGCTCGTTCCCGGCGGCACCACGCCCAATCCGCCCGGCAGCTCGAGGCCGTCCGCGGGGACGTAGCGCGGCAGCACCATGGCCACGCCGGGATGCATCCGCAGCGCCTCGCGGACCACAGCCTCCAGGTACGGCATCCTGTTGGCCGCCCTTAGTTCTGCATAGGGCGACGGCACCGCCTCCTCCTCGGCAGTAGAGTCGTCTAAGGCGGCCCGCACAGAGGTGACCAGCTTCGGCCAAACCCCAGGCGTCCGTAGCGCATAGTAGAGCACCGCCTTGATGGCGATGGCGGTGGTGTCGGCGCCCGCCAGCATGTTGATGGACAAGTAGCCGACGACCTGGCGGCGATCGACGACGTCCGGGTGCTCGCGCTGCGCCTCGAGGAACTTGTCTAGAAAGTCCGGCGGCTGAGTAGTGGCGGCAGCAGCAGCATCATCGTGAGGATTGTGATGGCCGTCGTCACGCGCCGCCGCATACCGCTCCTCCAAGTACTGAAGAGTCGGCCCCAGCAAGGCCGTCGCCCCCGCTACCGGAAACAGGGGGTTCTTGTCGATCAGGCGGTCCAGCCAGGGGATCTGGCTCACGCTTGCGAGGTAGTCGGCCCCCTTGTCCGAAAGCCAGAGGTGTCCGTCGAAGTCGCGGCCTGCCCGCAAGTACCCGAAGTGTTTGCCGAAGGTGATCTGACCAATCACATCCCAGGTGTCTGCAGCATTTCTCGGTCGGTTAGCTTTTTTGGGCCGGAAACAAGTACCCGGGGTCCTCATGTAGGCCGGAATTTATTCCTAGAGCCAGTTTCATAAAAGGAACGGGACGGGACGATATAAAAAAGAAAGGCCCAGCTGGATGGGCGGGAGAGTTATCCGAGCTTACACATCTTGATCCACTGGCCAAGGTCAAAGCCCGGGCTGAACCGCTCACCCGTCTCTCCCTCTCCATCCCCACCACTCCGAGCAGGCATGTATCGCTCCTCGAGCATCCGGCAGAGCAGCCGAATTGTCTCGTCGACGTAGGGCTCGAGCGAGAGGACGCCGGCGAGCGAGTAATGCTTCGCCACAGGCCGTTTCTGGCGCGCGTGCTGGGCGGGGTCCTGCAGGCTGAACAGGTTGTCGACGACGCGGCCATCCATGACGTTGGAGGCGGGCGGGTAGAAGTCGGTCTTGCGCCACCGCCCGTCGGACGAATAGACGGTCTTGATGAGCCCCGGCAGGTCCAGATCCAGGTGGTTGGGCCCTGTCCTCACCACGGGCCCGTACTTTTGGTGAGCCCGCAGATTGACGAGGTGCATGTCGCCGCGCAGCGTGTGGTAGAAGCGCCATAGGTTGGTCCATCCTGGGGTGGGCAAGCTTCGGGTCAGCTCTCCGGGATTTTGTTATCAGGCAGGCAGATCATAATGCACGACGAGAACAAGGGGGCAGGAGAAGAAAACAACGTACTGGCTAGGAACGGTCCGGGGAATCGACGGAGTGGAGATCTGCAGCGTGACAATATACTCCAGCCGACGTAGGTGGCTATGAATAGCACAAGAGCCCCTAGAAGTGTGTTGCTGCTGACGACGGGAGACGACATATCGGAAGTAGGCTTTGTCTTGCGGAACCAGCAGTGACTCGTTTCGTCGTCGTTGCAGTTTGCATGCATATCAGCCGTCGAACGGAATCGCAATTAATGGAGTTGCAAATCACCAAGATCTCGAAAGGGAGGGTGGTCCGGCAAAACCTGCGGACAATGCAATTGACCAGATCAATCCGTGCATGAATGTCGTATGGTTTCCCTGCATCCAGCGTCAAAACGAAGCCTCTTCAGCTGTTGGCCCCTTGAGTCGCTGGTGTTCTTTGCTTATTCCCTCTGAAAAAACGACGTGTCACTAAATCTGCATCTCATATCCCTGTCCGCATCTGACCCGGGCTCCTGGTGCCATTTATCAGAGATCCGGACATGCAAAGCATCCCTGCCTTCAACATGTCGCAATTGCCCCCATGCCCAGCAGCCCAGAAGTAGGACCAGCTATCGCCGAGTCCTTCAACGCGGGTTGACTTGAGCTGAGTGGTTGGTCCATTAGGATTTGAATGTGATGCAGCTGATGTTCGGTGTGTGTCCTCTCTGGACTTTTACACTTGAGACAATATGAGATGTGACAGATGTCGCCATCATGTACAAAACTCATTCCCCGCCTCCCTGCGAGGCGGCACGGGGAAATATCTGCATGTTGTTATGCTTATTAGTCTACAGGCTCCAGGCTCCAGGCTAGGGGCATTGCTCTTCACCGTCTCTGCCATCCTCATCATACTTGGTCGCCAGTCACCAGCATGATCGAGGTCACCCCTATAGGCACTATTGGCGGCGAGGGACACTGGCTGCTTGCCATCTCGTGGGCTACCACGGGCGCGGCCGCAGTCTGCTTCTTTCTTCGGCTCTATACCCGGCTTGCAGTAGTCAAGTCCTACGGCTGGGACGACACTATCTACAATGCTTCCTTTGTAAGTAATCCAAACCAGGCCGCCAGGACGTCCAGCCCTCCTAAGAGTCCCCGTCGCAGGCTCTACTGCTAGCCTGCACCATCATGGTGCACGTATCGACGCTGTACGGCCTTGGCCAAAGTCAAGACGCCATATGGGCGGACAGCCACGACCGCCTGACCAAGTGCCTGCTGTACCTCATCATCGCGCAAATCTTCGGCGTCTCCACCATGGGCACGGCCAAAGTCTCCTCGGCCTGCTGCTGCTGCGCCTCGTCACCAAGCCCTGGCACCGCTGCGCCATCTGGGCCGCCATCGGCCTGCTGTTCGTCGACACGGCCGTCTGCGCCTTCGCCTTCGCCTTCCAATGCACCCCTCCCGCGTTCCTGTGGGGACAAGACGATCGCCACCGGCAAGTGCGCGCTGCCCATCACGCCCTTCGCCATCGCCCTGGGCGCCGGCTGCGTCGCGGCCGACCTCTTCTTCGCTCTCTTCCCCTGGCTATTCGTCTGGCAGCTCAACCGGCCCTCCCAGGAGCGCCTCATCATCGCCGTCGCCATGAGCCTGGGCCTCGCCGCCGCCGCCTGCGGCGTCAAGCGCACCATCGACTCCATTCCCACGTGCGCCTGGTCCATCGCCGAGCTCGCTATCACCCTTGTGTGCATCGCCATTCCCGTCTGCCTACCGCTGTTCAAGCACATACTCAGCAACTACAATCTGCCACCGCCAGTGGCCAGCGAAGCATCAGCCCAGAAGCCAGCTTCACCAGGCGGTGTCTTTGCCTTGCGCACGTTCGGCGGCAGCAGCATGCCGGGGTCCAAGTTGAGCCAGAGCTGGCCTCGCAATAGCCAAAATCGGGATGACGCGGAGAGTGAGTTCTCCCTCAGGAGGCCTACAAGCGGATGTGACACAAAGAATACTGTACAGGGGATCGATGTGTTAGCAAGACCTCAGTCTAGGCTAGGACAAGGCCGTGGCTGCAACAGTGAAGATGTTGAGAAGCAAACACAGCTGGTGTGTGATGGCGCATATAGATAAGCTCCCATAATTGGTGATGATGACGACTTTAACGATTGAGACGACATAATGACAAGCGATTTTCTTTTGCCCAGCATCATGAGAGCATGAAGGCTTACATCTTGTAGTGGATGGGTAGCACAAGTCGCAGGCAGGACCGAGTGTACTTGTCTCTGCAGGGGTGACTAGACTTTTACTTCCCTCATATTATGTCAGGCAACACACTGTTGAACAGCAATACCCAAGATGATCACCAGTACTTAAAGTGCATGTGAATGTACATTCCATTGTGTCAGATAGCTATCTGTATCTCCCGGGGCAACTGCCCATTGGGCTGGTATCATCACTTCTCGCGTCCACATAAACCCTTGACGCCGTCCATACTATGTGCAAAGCCAGAAACGCCAGATGTAAAAGCAATCATGAACCTGTCTCGTCTAGTATCCTCTTCAGGTTCTTTGAACCAGATACAAGCCTAGGCCCCGCGAGGCTTGGCCTTCTGCTTGGCCTTCTCCTTCTTGTCCTCCTTGAGCTTCTTCTTCTTGGTCTCGTTCTGCTCCTCCAGCTTGCGCTTGTGTGCCGTCTTCTCGGCTTCGGTCTTGGGGATGGGCCTGAAGAAGCCCTCGAGCCGGGCCTGTTGCGAGCTCTTGGTGCCTTTCTCGAGCCGGGACGCGCCGCCGCGCACGCGGTCCTCCGAGAAGCCCTTCTCGGTGACGAGGAAGTTGACCAGCCCCTCGACGTCCGGCTTGTCCCACTTGAAGTCGCAGAGCGGGTCGTCGGCGGGGCGGACGTCAGGGGTGGAAGAAGAGCTCGCGGGCGTCGGCAAAGGGCCAGTCTTCGGGGAGCGTGTATTTGCCCGACTCCTTCATCCATTCGACGATCTTCTCGAGGGTGCCGTGCTCACGGACGAGCTTCAGAGCAGTCGAGGGACCGACCTTGGGGACCGGATCGAGGTAATCGCAGCCCAGCAGGATACACAGATCGACGAACTAGGGGTTTGTTAGTGCTTGCTGGACACGACGCGGGCACGATGTATGAGGGGTGACTGACCTGCTTGCGCTCCATACCGAGGCCCTCGAGCACCTTCTCCAAGTGGATCTCCTGGACGGGCTCCTTTCTCTGCTCACTGTAGGTCATGTGGCGCAGGAGGATGGGGCTGTCGAAGCAGAGGGTATCCATGTCCTCACTGGCGGCCGCGTAGACCTTGCCGGCGCGGGCCAGCACGGCGCATTGGGCCTCGGCCTCGGTGGGGGCGATGATGTAAGGGATGCCCATGAGGGTCAGCAGGCGCTGGCACTCCTCGTTGTGCTCGCGGGTGACGCGGACGGTGCGGCGGGAGAACTTCTCGACGTCCTCGGCGGTGCCTGTCTCCTTGGCCTCCTCCATGCCCTCATTGGCCTCGGCCTTGCGTTGGAAGCGCTTGGCGAGCTCGCCCGACTTGAGCTTTGGGGGCTTGCCGTCGAAGACGTAGAGGGGCTTGATGCCGTTGTCGACCATACGCAAGGTGCGGTAGAACATGCCCATCAGGTGGGAGGTGGTCTGGCCTTCTTCGTTCATGAGCTGCTGGCCCTCGGATCGGACGGCGATGAGGAAGCTGTAGATGCTCATCGAACTGGGAGTCGGAGGTTAGCGAGGGAAGGAGAGGAGAGGTCAGGAGGAAACCAACGCGTCCTGCAGTATTGTGTTAGCTCTGGCAGCAGCAATTGGGAAGTGATGGGGCGGGTGCTTACAATGGCAACCTTGCGGCCGAACTGGTTCTTGATGTCGCCTTCCTTGATGGCGGCGGGCGCCTCATCTTTGATGATGGAGAAGAGCTGCTTGATACCCATCTTGGTGGATTGGTTCCAACTGTGTGGCAGCAGATGGTGGTGGAAGACACGGTCGGGTTTGGTGTTCTGCTCTTCGTCTCTGCGTGATGTCACGATGGAAGTGAACAGACAGCTGAACGCGCTAGCAATTAATTAAAACCTGGAGGGAGACGCGCCTGCCACTGAAGGACGCGCTGAGTGGGAAGTGGGTGATCGGCTGGTTGCCTGGAGGAACTGTTAGGCAGTCCTCTACAGCTGCCAGCAGCTGATCAGTGCCGGAAGTCTAGACCTTCAACAATGGGATTGCCAATTGGACCATGTCACCAACACCTCAACAACGAACGGGATGCAAGATGTCCGTATATCATCATCTCCATCCCATTGACTTTGGGTGGGCATGGACTTTATTTGCCGGTTCTATCGTCCTTGATTGCGAGGCCGAGTACTGTGCTTTGGCTCACCTAACAGGGCCCTTTTGACTCCACCAGCAGAGTTGCCCTCTTTTGGATGAACATACCACTGTAACAAAAGCCGACGCCGACAATCGCCTCAAATGCTTCTTCGGTGTATGTACTCCCCAGGAACGACATTCTAGACTGGACTTCCCATTGTTCATAGCAACTCGTTCCCATAATGCAGCACAGCTGCGCTCGCACGCTGGGTCTCTTTCGGGGTTGATCAAGTCAAAGGTGCCACCCAGATGGAGATATCCCAGCAAAGTATGTAGGCTTTCCGACAAGCCTCGTACCCTGATTTGCCCAGCCTGACCAGAGCTTACATGGTCACGAGTTGTAAGATAGGTCTAGGTCAGATCGATCCATCAGCTGAAATGCCGCGGCCATGACTTCGTTGCCCGGATATCGCCACCGTAATGGCTTCAGACTTGGACTCTGACCGCTTGTGCAAGCACTCTGGCAGGCACGAGTGTATAAAAGTGAAGACTGGACCTCCTGCAATAGTTCCTACCAGGACTTCTGCCCACGCGCCTCCACTCCTTCAGCCCCAGCCAAGCCACCTCCCGCCATGCTACGCTCTCTCTTAACCGCCTCGTCCCTCTTGGCCTGCCAGGCCTTGGCCTACGACCAGACCCTCGGCTTCAACGGGCCCGCCCTCGTCGACACCTGGCCCCTCGACGAGATCTACCAGATGGCCCTGGCCGAGGGCTGCGTCGTGACCATGTAACTGGGCGGCAGCGAGGACACCGACGAGGACGCGCTGAAAAAAGAGTTCGAGGGCCGCTTCCCCGGAATGAACCTCAACCTGACGACCGACTTGTCCAATTTCCACAGCGTGCGCCTCGACGAGCAGCTGGCCGCGGGACACGTCCACGTCGACAGCATCGCCTTCCAGACCGTCCATGACTTCCCCCGCCTCGACGCCAAGGGTGCCCTGTTCCACTACGCCCCCGTCGGCTTCGACCAGCTCTACCCGTCCATGCGCGATGTCCGGGCTGCCTTCTACGGCATCCTGACCGTCGGCTGGGCGGGCAAGTGGAACACCGACAAGCTGCCCGGCATCGAGCCGCCGGTCGAGTGGGAGGACTGGCTGCGGCCCGAGTTGAAGGACAAGCTCGTCTTGACGTACCCCAACGACGATGATGCCGTGTTGTACGCATTTGACCTCATGTAAGTTCCCTGAAATTTTGGTCCCGTTGGAACCCCAGATGCTAACACCACGCCAGCATGCAACAGTACGGGAAGTCCTGGTTCGACCGCCTGCTGGCCCAGAACCCCCGCTGGGTCCGCGGCACGCGCTCCCCGGACACCATCATGGCCGACGCCAACAGTACTTGGGCCGCCTCCTTAACGTCGGATGGGCTCTTCCCCACCAGCAACGTCAATGTCTCGCACCCGGTGCAGGGCTCCTTCGTGACCTGGTTGCAGCTCGCCGCCATCCCCAAGGACGCCCCGCACCCCGAGGCCGCCAAGCTGCTGCACAACTACATGCTGACGCCGGAGTGGCAGTCCACGCGCGGCTCCTGGCCCGTCCGCCGCCGGCTATCCCGCCATCTTTGACATGCCGGGCACCAACATCACCTACTTCCGCGAGTGGATGTCGGACCGGCCCCGCCTGGAGCACCTGAGGACTTGGTTCGAGGACAACCTGGGCTCTGCGCAGGGGCTCAGTCCGTTGATTGACGACATCTGGGTGGAGGAGGCGGAGGTAGAATGGGATAAATCTACATAGCTATAATTAAGTTATTTGTCAATCTTCCATGCATCCTTGTCTTCCAGTTGTGGACGGGTGCCGACCAAGTTTTCCTAATGCAAAACGCATTCGTGATCATCTTCAAGCAATTACAAGCTAGAAAGTACTTTGCTACAGGCAGAGTTTCTTAAATAACCTCACCGAAAGACCTACGTCATGTAAACAACATCGTCAAGGTCCAAAACCACGTCGAGTAGCGGCCTAGCATCTGGACAAGATTGCAGCATCGCGCACTTCACAAGACTGCGAGTCGCCGCCAGAACAACCACCGTATAGCTCACGTTCAGCGTTCCGTGGTTCCTGGCCTGTTCTGGAAGCATCTCCTGCCAGTCCGCGTAAAAATGTTTCATGACCCCAAAAGCGATAGGCACTTTCAAAGTGGTCGATGGCATCCCAAGCTCAATGGACGTTGAGGCCATCTACCTAAGTTTGCGCAACGACTCGTACACCAAGTCGCGGAACTCCGAGTTTGTAATGGCAAGTATGCCAATGATCTGGTCGACGAAGATTTGGTCCCCCTGATTACCCAATTCGCCAAGAACCTCATCCAGCCTCTGCGCAGCTTTGTAGACGCGTGCTCCAGGGGCTGTTTTCTTGAGATCAGACAGAGGCCCCATCGCCAACGAGAGCTTCCGCTTGTCGGCTTGGCTCGGACTGAGCCACGCAAGTCCTTCATGCAGCCGAAACAGGAAGTTTGGGAGGGCACCCGCAGCAGCTGTGAAAACTGACATTCCCACGCCTGAATGATCCTTGAAATCAAGCAAATATCGTTCCTTATGAAAACGGAGGCTCTGTAACGCAAAGGCTAACTTCTGGGCAGCTTGACGTTCGATGTAGATCCATTTATGTCGGTCGGAGGTATGTCCACCGTACCGTTGTTCCCACCGCCGGATCGGTACTAGAACCTAATTAGAGTCGGCCGGTACATTCATTCTGCCAAGAACTCTTTGTAAACCGATGCAGCTCGTTCAGAGCTCACGGGCATCAAGCTGAACGTATCAGCTGGGTGCGTACCAAGCAAAGACTGCCCAAGCTCAAGTGCACCTCGGTCAAGCTCAACATTTCGTAACTGGTACACTCCTCTGATCTGATGGGCAGCGTAATAATGATGACTGCTGTGATGATGTATAGGTGCCGGAACAGTGTTTGGGATGTAGGAGTCTTCAGAGAAGGAATCTTGGTCGACCTCTTCGGACGCCTCGAATGAAGAGCGCTATGCTTATGTACTGCGATTGTGACGCCTTTAAAAACCCCAAAGCAAGTAGAAATAACTCATTGGGGTCCATATTGTCCGTACAGCTTCCACAATTGGTATTTAAGTCAAATATCGCTGTCTGCATACTGGGCTCGCCAGGAAACGGCTTTGTTAACGAGAAGGTAAGCGATCCAGTTGTACCGTAGAGAATATCAGAATCCATTGCCGGCTTTGGTGCATCCTGTCTATCCAGACTGTAATCATCAAGTCGATCATCAAATCGGACTGCAGCAGGTTGCGTCTGGGGTAGCCGGGATGTTTCACGGTCGGCGTAGATGGTGCTGGTACCGGTTTGCGAAGCCATTGAACTAGCCTAGTTGGACTTAGCAAGACCATACCTTGGAATTCTCTTCGAGGATAGGTTTGACTGGTTCCTACGATCGGAATATCGACCGAGCAAGCCGACGACTAAGATCCAAGATGGGTGGATGGGGAGCAGCGCTTTCTTTGCTCTGATTTCAAGCCCGTCTCCTTTTTGAAACGGGATACCATAAGCCTCTGAAAGCAAGCCGAACCGCACCAAGCTCGTCTCTGTATGCACGGAATTGATCTTGCCCGCTTCCAGGGTAGGTAGGGCTTCGAGATTCTTTAGCGAATCGGCGTGCTGAAGCATTGGAGCTCGTATTCGACGGCCGAGCCAGATGTTGGGTCCCATATGATAACCCGGTGACAAGTAGTTGTTGTCTCTCCCGATGGAGTTCAGGGTCTTCTGCCGGTCTCGAGTGGAGGTGCACCAGATCAAGGCCGGTCCAACGATGCCAATCAATGCGATGACGCCGACCCCTGCTCCGACCCAAGTGCCTATCGTTGAGTCGAGATCCAGGGACTCAGACATGATCGATCTTGCATAGGTAAATAGATCCCGCAGATGTTAGTACAGCAAGAGTGGAGGGGAAGAGAAGTTCGGCGCATATGGAGAGAGGCGGAGGGAGGATGGGAACCGTACTGGTGACAGGATGATATCTTGAGCCATACCACTGGCAAGGCCTGGGCTGAAGCTCTGTACTTGGGATCCCACAACCAGATCTTCCTGCCCAAGGAACAGTCGCTCCCAACTTTCGACTATCTGCCCCAGGTTGCACCTGTTCGCAGCAAGTACATGTACAACAACCACGCCTACAACGTGGCTGGACTCGTCATAGAGAAGGTAGAGTTCATGAGCAAGGAGCTTTTTGTTCCCCTCGGCATGACTCGCTCTTACACATGGCATCCGGATGACGAAACTATTGCCGTCCCTTACAACATCCTCACGGATAGAACTCCGTTCCGCCTTCCGTCCAGTAACGCTTCCAGCAAGACGATGATGTTTGTGGGCCAATCAGTTCGCACCTCCATGTTGGAATACCTGAGGTTCAGCAAAGCTTACCTGGCGTCGTTGGCGGCAATAGAACCAAGCGTTCAAGCCCCGGACGCATCCACCTCCAGAATAGGGCCTATTCGGGAGATTAGCACACTCATTAGACCCAAAGTGTCACGCCCAACTGACAGCCTGTTGGAGCAAACATATGCTCTCGGGTGGAACCGGACCCAGCTGCCAGGTTCTCTCGACTTCGGCTGGAACTCGCAGTTTGTGAGTCCTTTTTCACTACTAGGTTGCGATTATCCCAAGAAACTTGCCATATGGCACGGGGGCAAGGGACCACTAGTGCCGTCTGCCTACTGCCTGAGTCTGGCACCGCTGTGGTGGTGTTCCACAACTCACTGGGATTGTGCGACGTAGCCGATTGGGTATGCCAGCTTGCAATCGATACACTCTTCCTCGGACGGCCGGCCCATGACTACTTATCCCTGACCAAGAGATGTGTGGAAGCTGGTGTAGGTAGGATGAAGGTCGTGGAGGACCAACTGGAAGCAGAGCGGATTCCCGGTACGGAACCAGGCCCCTTAGACGAATATACTGGTCGTTTCTTGAACACCATCGGGAACTGATATATAGACATCAAGCTCGAAGGTGGTCGACTTCATCTCGAGTTTCTGGGCAAAGCAAGTGAGAGATTCGGTCTGAGACACTACCACTACCACACCTTTGCATGGAACCTCTCTTACGCCGAACTCGTCAAGCGTGGCCAGTACATCAGGTCCTATGAATTCTATCGTATCGAGTTCGAGATGGATGAAGGAGGAGTGAATCAGCTACGATGGAGACATGACAGGACAGTGCCAGAGGGAGAAGTGTTTAGGATGTCGATTGCAGAACCTACTAAGCACTCATAGATTGTGGCAATGGCTAGGGGCGCCGCATCGCCGCATCCCCTTAGTCCTCATTACCCGTGAAGCTATACATACTCTGACGTGCGTTGTGTACTAATGAGACCCCGTGGAAGACTTGTTACCATCTTAAAGAGTGTTGCCGATGAGGATTGCGCAAACGGTATTGGATATCAGCCGTACCATAGCTCGCGTCCATCTAACGGCTACCCAAGGGTACCGGAAGAGCTTGGACTCAAACGTCCGACGTCGGACACCCTGATAGCCTTGAGGAGCGGAGCCGTACTGTGAAAACTGGATCAACTTCCCGACAACGACCACTGACCGCGAGTTTCTAGATCAGGAACGCTCTCGTAAATCTACTTGTAGCATGTTGGGTCCCATCATTGGAACCGGCCCGGCTAACCAGAGTAGTACCATACCTAGAATACCCGCACAAAGGTGGGCCAGACCGGGCCGGGTTGACGACGCCGGAACTCACGATCAGTGATCCTATCAATAACAAACAGTCGAAGTCGACCCTGAATTTAATTGATGCGATCGCCTAGCTACTTGGACGATGGCATCCACGAGGCCGTTCCCTTCGGCCAAAGCTACCACATCCTACTGGAGATCATCCACCCACCCGATCGACACCCACCGCAGCACCCAAGACCTGCCGGAGCATGCCGACGTGGTCATCATCAGCGCGGGCTACTGCGGCACCTCGATAGCGCACCATCTCTTAACAGAGAGCGCACGCCAGGGACGCCGAGCCCCGTCTATTGCGATTCTGGATGCCCGCCAGGCTTGTTCAGGAGCGACCGGGAGAAATGGGGCGTCTTTCCATGTCTTACGCCACCCGAAGAGCCTGTCACTGATGAATGTGGATCGATCTAGGCGGCCACCTCAAGCCTGATCCGTACTTGCGGGCGGCGCGAGTGCTTGAGACGCACGGCAAAGAAGTTGCTGAGCATGTGGCATCCTTCGAGGCTCGCTAGGTCCAGGAAGTCCAGGTACTGATCCAGGCAGCGCCATTGACTGTGACTTTGAGGAGACCATGGTCAGCGATGTCTGCTTTGATGATGCTGGCAGCAGCAACACAGGCCAAGCTTTGAGCAAAGCGGTCGCAGCGGGCATCTCGACCGCACAACCTATTGAACGCAGCACCGGCACTGAAGCGGAGCGGGTAAGAAGACCCTCAGGAAGACTCTTTGACCATGAAAACCGCTAAGGATAGCAAGATCTCGGGAGTTCGTGGCGCCAAGTCATGTCTTAAATACAAAGCGGCAAGACTTTGGCCTTACCGCCTGGTATGCCAGATGTTAGAGACCTGTGTCTCGCGGGGCGCCAATCTCCAAACCATGACACCCGTAACTTCTGTGCAGTCCCGTGATGATGGTCCGGGCTGGGAGGTCACGACATCCAGAGGTTCCATGACAGCCTCCGAAGTCGTCCATGCCACCAACGGCTACAGTGCGGGGCTTCTGCCGGAGCTGCGGAATAGAATCGTACCGGTGCCCGGGATCTGCGCCCATCTCAAGGGTGAAGGGCCCCAGCCCCCGATATTGGACAGCAACATGATGAAATCCAACGACTTCGAGTACGACTACCTCGTCCCGCGCCCGGACCGGAGCATCGTGGTGGGCGGCGGCCGGAGAGACTACTTCGAGAACCTCGAGGCCTGGTTCAACGTGGACGACGACGGCACGCTGATCGAGCCGGCGCGTCACTACTTCGACGGCTACATGCAGCGGCACTTCTTCGGCTGGGAGGACACCGACGTGCGTACGCAGCAGGTCTGGACCGGCATCATGGGGTACTCCTGGGACGGCTTTCCTACGTGGGCGAGGTCCCCACAAGGCCGTGGAGCTACATCTGTGCCGGGTTCACTGGCCATGGCATGCCGCAAATCTTCCATTCCGCCAAGCACATGGCACTGCTCCTCCTGGACGGCAAGGTCGAAAAGGAGCACGCGGTGCCGATCCCGTACCAAACTGATTCGGCACGATGGAACAGTACCCAGGAGCACTCTTCACTCTCGCTATGGCGGTCGGTCACTGAGGGTTCTCGAGTGCGCAGCAAGATTTGAAAGAAGTAGTAGTGTATGTAAATTGTATGATCAAGTTTATCTAATTGTATGGCACATCTCAGATCAAGCCTAGGCTGTCCATCAAGCCCCTCTCGGGAATGCCATACTCGCCGTAACTTGTGTCGAAGAACGCAGATACCTGGTCCGGATAATAGAAGGCCTGTCCAAAAAAGAAATCATCTCCGTCTCCAACGACAGTTGGCAGCTCCTCCTGTGTGGATACTGTACCTGCTGCCTGAGGCCGCGGCGCGGTTCATGTACCAGTTCATGAATCCCTCGTAGCCCTCTCCAGGGGCCGTCTGGGGTGTTTTTGGTGTGTATTGTGCCGGCGAAGTGAATGTGTTCATGTGCTGCAAGGCGGCCTCGAGCGTCTCGATGAGTTGGACTTCGGATTTGGCGGAGTCTCCTGCGTACGCCATGTCGCGAATGGCATCAAGGCCGCATTTTAGCGCCGCCCCGTGCTCTTTGGTCCTATCATGGATGCTGTAGGCGAGCAGAACCAGTATCGCTGCCCGGCACGAGCTGTACTCGACGTAGGCCGATTTGGTCAATCCCATGGAACCTGTCCGCATGGCGTGGCAGATCTCAATGGCCTCGGTGGCAGCCGATACGCAGTCTTGAACTAGTGAGGACCACGGAAGAGGACGCCGTTCTGGGGTAACAGCAGCAGCAGCAGCATGAAATTGGCTATCTCGAGAGACTGAACCGATCTTTTCTGTCAAAATGAATGGACGGCCGACAAACATCTCGAGCGGACAATATTCGAGACGAGCATGCAAAGCCACCCTGAATGTTTCCATCGGTCTTCGAGAAGCCCAGGCCCGATGCATCTACCGGCAGGCAATACAAACCGAGAAGAAGTCAGACTTGGACAGAGATGAGAGAGCCAGAATGAATCAGCTCGGCTAGGAGACGCGCAACCTGGCGGCAGAAGGCCGAACCGATCTCGAGCTCCCAGCTGGTGTTGGCCTGGTCGCGGTCGGGCGACTCGAGATAGAAATACTGCGCCCCTACCTCCAAAACCATGGTGACTGCGCAGGCGGGAACTTCATACTTGGAGTCCAGCCGTGATGGGCTCTGATACAAGCTGTCGAGCGTTGAAATGACCCACTGTTGATCTAGGAAGAAGTAGAAACTTGTCGCGTGGGTGAAGAAGACGTTGGCCAGGAAGCTGGCAACTGGACGCGGCGGGAGCACCTTGAGCAGGTCGACCATCAGTGTCGTGTCAGATAGCGGTTCCGGCACGCGTATGAACTCTGGGACTCGCTCCTGTCCGTCGAGCTGCTGCCAACCGGTCAGTCATCGCGAAGCAAGTCAAAGGAGAATGACACCTACGGGGACCTGGGAGGTGGCCATGAGGTTATCCATGTTTCGTTTGATCCTCATGCTGAAGTTTCAGTGGGAGAGTTCCCTAGAGTAACCTAACGAGCAATCGGTCAATACAACAAACAATCACCGACTTCTATTGCAGCAGCTTACGGGCAACATCTTCGTTGATGACATCAATCGTGCAGACTTTATCCAAGGGGCTTTCCGCTGCTGGAGAAGCTTCGTCGTCTGTGGCTATGAGAGGCTGTCCAGGCTGTCCAGGCTCTTCAGGACTCGCCAAACCCGATAGATTCTCCGATGCGCGTTTGAGGCTCTCCGTCTTCAGAGACAGGGACGGCATGTGGTGTTGGAGGATGGCTTCCATGTACCTCGAGCGATCCACCAACGTCCTCAGCCAGTCGGCCTGCGCGACACTCGCCCGGTCCGGTGCGGCCGTGGTGCTGTATTCGCAATGCCGGCGCAGGTCTCTGCATCTCCGGCTTTGATATGGAGAGCCGCGTCAGGTGGATAGATCGGCGACAGTGGACCCATTAGCATGCATCCTTATCTCCCCACACTCTTATCTCTCCACAGATGCAACCCCGTTAGATAGGATAGTCGGAGATCTCTCTGGCGGGAGGGGTTCGACAAAGGAAAGGAGAGGTCACATGATCATGTGACCGGGCCGGTCCAGAACAGGGTCTAAATCCGATATGTAGTAATAGAGACATGCATAATATCACGGTAACATTGGCGCAGTTTCCCCATAACGACTAAACTAGCTATCTAACTAGGAGTGCAGCCTCTTCCATTTGGACCCCTTTTTAACCCTGAGATTTGCTGATGATGGAGTCGGCCATTTCCAGCAGGGAGCCTGCCACCACTTCCATCTTGGCGTCCCGGAACACATCCAGACACGGCTCTTTCTCCAACACGGCCGACCACGCGCCCCGGAACCCGACCTTGGTCGCCGCCGCCACATCCCACATGTGCGCCGCCGCGAACCACTTGACATCGTCCCGGCCCAGCCGCGTCCATACGGACTCGTACGCCGCCAGTGCCGGCTTGGCCACGCCCAGGCCGTCGCAGCTGACCACGTTGTCGAGCGGCACGTCTACTCCGCCCCTGTCGAAGTAGCCCTTGACCCGCTGGATGTCGCCCGTCGTGAAGCACCACACCGTAAAGCCCGCGTCGCGCAGCTTCTGGAAGCATGCGCCGCAGTCCGGGCGCAGCTGTAGGCTGGCGTAGCCCTCGATGCAGGCCTCGCGCTCTTCGTCCGTCGCGAAGGCTTGTGGGTCGGCGATCCCTGACATCCAGAGTGTGCGGTAGAACAGGCCGCGCATCACATCCTTGTAGGGGAGGTAACTGCCCGCCACCGAGAGGAAGGTGAACTCGAGTTCGGCGACCGTCTGCCACGTGAAGCCGAAATGTTTTGCCGTGATGCTGTGCTGCTTGAGTTTGGGTCCCATCACTCTTTCGATCTTCTCGTAGTAGGCATCAAATGACACGCAAGTGCCGACGATGTCGAACACAACATGTTTCGCCATGGCGGTGCGTTGAGTCGTGGGGGAGCTTCAAGCCGGTGTATTGAGGTCGTAGTCGTCTTCTGCTGTCGGGGTTTGCGTTCTTTAATCTACAACACCCCGCGATTAGATTGATACGATTAGATGCCCCGTCGGATACCTGCGGTGACCGGGCCGGTCCCGGGCCGGCTTTCAACTTTCGTAGCTACAACGTGTAACTAATGTGTAACCGCTGTAATGACTTCATGAAACACGGCGAATCCAATCTGATAAGACAGTGAAGATGCACGAGCATTGAATAGACATAAGCATTGAATGCACACACGCTGCTTGTTTTTTTTTTTCGTCTAGAATAGTTGTTAACTTTCGATTGAATGCCCAGTTCACTTGAATACTGTCACTAACAACCGTCTTGGCATTCCAGCACATTGCAGCAGCACATACGAACACACTTCAACAACTGACAATGGTTCTCCCGTGCACCAATCCCACCAAGTCCTACTGGATTGAGGCGGCCGATTCGCCTCTTCGTGATCTTCGTTCTACAGACAAACTCCCAGAGACAGCAGATGTGGTCATCGTTGGCGGAGGCTACTCTGGGGCCACAACTGCCTACTGGCTCGACAAGTACACGAGAGGCCATGCAAAGCAGCCATCGATGGTGATGATTGAGGCGCGAGACATTTGCGGAGGCGCTACTGGCCGGAATGGTGAGTTGGTATCCCACGGTGAAGTTTCTAAGTAGCAGTTGCTGATTACATCTCACATCACAGGCGGACAGCTGCGGCCCCACGCCTATTCTCGCTATGCAGTCTGGGCAGCGCGTTTCGGACCCGACACAGCCATGGAGCTCATCAGACACGAGATGGCACATCTCCAGGCATTCGCAGAGATGGCCGCCGAAGAGGGCATCACAGAAGAGATTTGCCTCAAATTCGGCGAGACCTTTGATGCTGCCATGACAGAAGAGGCCTGGACCCGGCTGAAAGGCGCTTTGGATGCCATGCGCAGAGATCAAGGAGACGACAATGAAGTGGTCAAGGCTTGTAGGGTGATTGCGGACGCGTCAGAAGCTAAGACTTTTCACAGATGAAGGGTGCTCTTGCGGCGATAGTGCATCCCGCCGGTCAAGTGTGAGTCAAGGGTGCTGATGCTTACGAAGATGGGGAACAAAGTCGAATCATGCTAATCTTGTGCGCAGGTGGCCATACAAGTTCGTACATGCAATCCTGCACATCGTCCTAGCCCGCGGAAACCTCAACATGCAAGCACACACCCCCGTCCTCCAAGTGGCAGAGAAGGACGAAGATGGATGGATCCAAGTCCGCACGGAGCGAGGGGATGTGCGCGCCCGAGCCGTCGTCCATGCAACCAACGCGTGGGCCTCGCACCTCCTTCCCGAGTATACAAAGCTGGTGCTGCCGGAGAAGTCGTCGCTGGCTGCGATCAAGGCCCCGGGGGGCTTCATCAAGCACACGGGCGCTCAGCACTGGGACGCTACTGTGAATAACTACCACCTACAACTTCCGGCCCCGCACAATGCTGTGATCCTCGGCGGAGGACGGCAGTACTTGGTTCACCGCCCTTTGGATTGCGTTCTGCGCGGTGATGACGACCAGCCCATTCCTGGAGTGGACGAGTTTTTCAGGTCTTGGCCGTCCGCAGACGTCCTGTCATGGCCCCAATCTGATGCGCAAACCGAGCTTGAAGGCCAGGGCGGCTGTTGGGTTGGCAGTGAGTAACTTGCTGACGCTTCACTGTTTGGATGGTTGACTAACGCTTCATAGCCGAGACAACGAGCGCGGATGGATTCCCTTTTGTTGGGCGGCGCCTCAGCATCCTGGCCAATGGATAGCTGCTGGCTTTGCAGGACATGGTAAATGCGTTCACGTTCCTGATCTTGGCGTACAATGTGCTAACACTTTCGCAGGCATGCCGCGCATCTTACTTTCAACGTCGTCCATTTCGACGTTCGTGCTGGACTCTCTTGGTATCGACCACAGCGAGCCGAGCGGTGTTGCCAAGCTGCCACTACCCAAGCCCTTCTTGGCAACACAAGAAAGAATCGATCGGCTCCAGAGCATGGATGTGGATGGGATCAGGACCAGCTTTGCAGCGAAGTGCAAGGAAAGTAGCGTCAAGCCATTCTGCAACGACGAGAGAAGTCAGGCGCCTTTCAAGCAAAGCAGTAGCAGGGACGAGAAAGTCTGGGCGCAATCGTGTGGTAGTGGAGAGAAGACCCTACAGGTAGAGCTAATGCCTCTAAAAGTCTAGCTTGTTTACCCTAGAATATATTGCTAATATAAATAATTTATACTCGCATTATTTAGCCTGCTCGCTTTATTTTAAAATCTCTTATTTATTATTAAATATTTAACTTTATTTTTGTATTTAATAAATTAATAATAATATTTAAAATAATTAAGTATGATTTTATTTATTATTTAAGTAAAATAATTTTACGTTTAAGTATAATATATAAGCCTACTCTTTTAACTTATAATAAAATAGTATATAATATAGCAACGCGATCGATTAGCGCGTCGCGCCGCGCGCCTTAATATATATAAAAAAAGACTTCGGGGTTAAAATTATTTAAAAAAAATAAAACAAATGGCGCTAATATAATAAAGGGCTTAAGTTATTTAAAAATAAAGGTTTAAAGTTATTTAAAATTCTTTACGTAATTTAGTTATTTTTAATATTAGTGTATAACGTTATATAATACGATTTTAACGGTTGTTTTTATATTATAAAAAAGGGCTTAATTATTAAAATATACCGAGTTTAAATTAATATTAAATAAAAAATTAAGGTTTAATAAAAAATTAAGGTTTAATGAAAAATTAAGGTTTAATAAAAAGCGCGTTATCTCGTTTTAAAACTAACGCGACTTTATTTATTACGTCGTATATTATTATTAATAGTACGCTATAAGCTAAAAGCTTTCGATATATTTATTTAGTTCTTTATATAATAAACCGTGCCGAAGCTAGATTAAAAATATACGCTATTATATTATAAAATTTACTTTATATACTTAGCGTTATTATATTAGTTTTTATTTATTAACTTAATAACTTTTATTTTAAAGCTTAAAGAGATTATTTAAGTTCGAGTAATCCCTTAATTTTTATTGTTAATTTATATAGCGGTAATCGACCGGTTTATAAAAGCTACTTTATAATAACCTAGGCATTATTCCGCCGGTTATTCGGGTAGAATAACTTCGCGATTTAGTGTGGCGTACAAGCTTACCCCCTTTGGTTTATAATAAAATAATACGTAATAAGGTAACGCGATTAATTAGCGCGTTATATACCGCGCGTTTTTTTATTTAAGGTATATTAGGGTTTATTCGAGTTAAAGTAACGCCGATAACCGTAAAAAAATAAATAGAATAAATTATTTTTAAATATATATTTCGTACGCCGATTCTGGTAGGCTAACTTTTTTTTATTTTTTTAAATTTTTTTTTTAAAAACTTTTTTTTATACGCGTAGAAATAGAGTAAAAATAAATATAATACGACCGGCCGCGTCGGTTCTTTTTTTATATACGTTATATAATAATATTACGCCCGGTTAGCGCGTATATTAATATATATTTCCGCGTGGTTTATTATTTAAAAAAGGAAGCGTTTATAGTAATAACGGCGTACGCGGTAACGTTTTTATTATATAACTTATATACGGTACCGTTATTAAATAATAAAAACGCGTTACTACCCCGGGTCTCGCGTTTAACGAGTTATTATTATTTATAATATAATTACGAATATTAAACGATTAATTAAACGAACGTATTGTATTACGCGTACGCGGGGGCGAGTAGGACGAAGGACGAGAAAAGTTAAGAACGCGCGATATTTTAAGCGTTCGCGCGGGGCCGGTACGCGCGGTATTAGATTATAACGGATAATAACGACGATAATAACGATAACGATACGAGCGGTAGAGGGGCGGGAAAGGAAGGCGACGGCGACGGTAATAGCGACGGTAACGGCTAAACGCGAATACTTGCGGTGTACGGGATATAATTAGCGGTTAAAAACGAGGCGTAGTAAAGGGTAGCCGAAGGGCCCGCGGGTTTCGATAATAATCTGATCTAGGTATACGAAATAGGGTTAGGGTTAGGGTTAGGGTCAGGGTTAGGGTTAGGGTTAGGGTTAGGGTTAGGGTTGTAGGGTCAGGGTTAGGGTTAGG